>NC_059337.1:89962954-90577500 GCF_018350155.1 Leopardus geoffroyi
GGCAAAAAGTTAACGAAACAAAAATAAAAATAAAATAAATGAATAATATAGAATGAAATACTTGTATATCTAAAAAATGAGTTCCAAATAAAATGAGCCCCAAATTAAAATCATTTAGCACACCTAAAGTCAGTTGGTAAAAATTAAATGGAGTTCCTGGGTTTCAATGGAAATGTCTTCAAAAACAAACAAAAAAAATTGAAATGCATTCAATACCATAAATAACTATTTGACTTCAGTATAGCAAATAAGACTTTTGCTTATTTTCTTCAAAAGAAAAAAAAAGGCCAGAAATTCAAATGAGAATACAAGGGAAAGCTCAATATCTTTAGCAAATTTATGTTTCAATATTTTATTATTTTTGAATAATTGATTTTTCCATAAAAAATAGAATTTAATTTGACCCATATGCTAACAATAATTGTATAATTGAAACAAAAGTTATGACATTTGCCAATAAAGAATGAAAAGTAAACCTACCCTACTGTATGGAACTTTAGTAAAATATTAAGTTTCCTACAAAAATATAATTCAAGTATGATTTATATAATTTTCCAACTTTTTGAATCAACCTATAGAATATTTATAGAAGAATCGAATATTGTCACAGAATGTAACTTAAATATTATCAACTCAGATAGGTAGTACTTAAAATAAGAGGTAGGTAGATGAAAAGAGAGCACAGAGCACAAAGATATTGGGCTTACACATGTGTTATTCTAGTATAGTGAGCACATGAGAGACAAAAGTTGTGCAAGATGTGGAATTTTAAGTGTTTCTGTTAGATCAGGGTTTTGCAATATCAGTGATACTGATATTTTGGACTGGACAGTTCTTTGTTGTTGTTCTTGGATGTTTAGTAGCATCTCTAGTCTCAAAACACGAGATGCTAGCAATGTCCCCTGCCCAAGTGATGATAATCACTGTCTCCAGGGTGTCTGGGTGGCTCAGTTGGTTAAGCGACTGACTCTTGATTTTGGCTCAGATCATGATCTCAAGGTTCATGAGTTTGAGTCCTGCATCGGGCTCTGTGCTGGCAGTGCGGACCCTGTTTGGGATTCTCTCTCTCCTTCTCTCTCTCTCTGCCCTCCCTGACTTGCACGTGCTCTCTCTCTCTCTCAAAATAAATAAATAACCTTAAAAAAAAGATTCTTAAAGAATGTCTCCAGATAACTACCATAGCTTGTCATATAGCTTGAAGTAGCTATGAAAATTAGGCAAGGGGAAAAGAATGAAATAGTGCAAATAAGCTAATCTTCATCTTTCAGCTCATAATATTAATGTGTAATAAGTAAATAAGTTTTAAAAAAGATATAAGAAAAAAATAAGGTAAAAATTAAAATGGCAACCAGTGTTGGTTAATGTTAATTCGATAAATTGAAGGCAATATGCGTTATATACAAGTATGTTAATGAAAAAATAATTGTTGAGAACTATATAAAAAATAGCTCCCGTGTCTATAATTAAGTCCCTTTAAGTAATTTCCTGGAAAGGTTTTATTTTAACTTTGAAAATCTTTTGAATTAGAGAAAAATGGAATTTTATATTAAGTATTTAAATTATGATCATGGAATATTTCATGAAATTGCTCAATTTCCTTAAAACAGTACATTATGAAACTAATGTAATATGAAAATTCTTCTTGACTTTGTATTTAAATCTCCACTTACTGCTTTCAATTATAATGTTGAAAGACATATTTTTTATACATAAAGCATCATACCACAAAGCCATGATACATTAAGCTTACTGTGGCAGATATTAATAAACAAATACTAAAATGTATGAAAACTAATTTATAAAAGCACAGGTTTTTGCCTTAATTCTAAAGATTTTAAAATATGTATTCTATTGCCTAGTAATATTTTGATCTATACTCCTCCAAATGCAAGATGAAGGGAAAATCCATAGAAAAGTAAAAACTAAAAACTAAAAAACTCTGATAATTTACCATTAACACATAATCCTTTCACTAAGTGTATAGAAGCAAACATTGAATATTTATCATGTCATTCTTGTTCATTTAGGGGACTGCCTTCTATTTAATGAAAGTTTTGGGATGGGAATATATTCTGAAAACATTTTCCAAATATTATGTCCTTTAAATTATTAATTTTAGTATCTATTTTCTAAATTTTTTTAATGTTTATTTATTTTTGAGAGAGAGGGAGAGAATGACAGAGAGGGAGACACAGAATCTGAAGCAGGCTTCAGGCTCTGAGCTGTCAACAGACAGCCCCACGCAGGGCTCAAACCCGCAAACCGTGAGATCATGACCTGAGCCAAAATCAGACGCTCAACCGACTGAGCCACCCAGGCACACCTAGTATCTACTTTCTAAGGTACTCTCTAAAATATCACATGTATGCATTTATCACAAGATAGCATGTAATGTATTTCAGAAAATTTGATTTTTATTATGAAAACTACTTCACGGGTCTTTTGTTCTTTCTACCATGTACATTGTCCTCAAATAGTCAGTGATTCACTTTTATTGTATATGGGCAAAATGTTGGGAGGAAAGTTATTCACAACTATATTTAGGTCATTTTTCTGCATAATCAGAAAGATGAGACTAAAGATAAAACAGAAAAGGTGGAGAAAGAACATAGATGTAAAATATACCACCTATCTTTGATGTTAAAATGTTGGACTAATTTTATATACCAACAGTTAGCTACTTTCAATCTTAGTTTATTACACTAATTCAATTAGCACTGTAAATCTTAAATATATATATATATGTATATTTGTGAATAGCCTTTATTTTGTGAAAAAATGTGATTCCTAGGGAAGAATATTATAAAAATATTTATTAAATGGTGACATAAAGTAGGAAATTACACTAACATTTTATCTAATGCTGGTAAGCAGTTCTTTTCTGATTAGATGGTTTCCAAGGAATTTAATTTCATTACTACATAATTATCCCTTATTTATTTTTTACGAGTTCCTTTTTCAGACTTTTGTTGTTTTTGTTTAAGCAACCAGAAACTTTTCAAAAGATACTCAAATTCTGATATTTGTGTTAGGAATATAAATGTAAAATTTTGCCTATTAAATTGAACCATTAAAATGGATCTATATTCAAATATCATTTTTCCCTATAGTTGGTTTAACACCTGGAGACTGGGTGCATTTAATAGGTTATAATACATGTGTTGCAATCGTCCAGTGAACATGTATCATTATTTTTATTTCAGTAACAAAAAAAAAACTCAAGTTTTTGAAGGGATGGGGTTATCAGGGCAATAGATACAAATGTATTAATGATTCCTTATAAATAAGGTTTACCTGTAATTTTAAATATATATAGTTACTTACTACAATGCACTTCACTGATATTAAATGGAAAATTTAAGTGAAGAGGGAAACACAGAAGAAGCAGTGTACAGATAATATTTCACTTTCGCCATGTTCTTTCTGTTTGAAGCACAATGACACTATCAATACGTCTTCAATACTGATGTCTTCTTTGCCAACATAGAAAATACAGCGTATTGTAGAACTGTGCCTGCATGCGAACCTGGCCCAATAGAAGAAAGTTTCTTAGTGCCTTAACCTGTGGAATTACTCGATGAAAAAAAAATTGGAATAAAATAAGCACTCAAAGATAAGTTCATAAATCAGCAAAATGAAGTGAAACATGAGAAAATAAATAGAACAACAAAGCAGTTTTTAAAAATGTAATAAATTATTGGCAGTACATGAAAAAATATTCTAATTTGAGAAGCAAACTGAAAGTCAAGGAAATTTGATAAAGAAAGAACAACTCTGAGACTTTTTTATGTTGTAGAATGTGAGAAATAAGTTTTAAATATATTCACCATCTTGGCAAAAAAGGTGCATTATTCCCAAGGGGAACAATTGGACTACAATGAGGGCTTCTCTATAAGAGTTGTCAACACCCAAAGCTTGTGTAAAAATGCTTATAGATCTTAAAGGGAAAAAAATGTAGTCAAGAACATTTCATCCAGCCAAGTTTTCATTCAAGTGTAAAAACAATAGACAGATATTCACTAACATAAACACACATATAAACTGTTCTCGAGGAAGATAAGCTTCTTTAGCAATTCAATTGAGCCAAGTGAAGAAATTAAAATAGAAACTTTAAGGAAAAAAATGAGACAAAATGACTGATGACGAACATGGATTGACATGATGAACATATAAATAAATTGAATATTTTTGTCAGTTATGATTAGATAAGGAGTATGAAATACCATAAGCAATATCATTACAAAATAATGACTGACTAATAAAACTGAAATGTGCAGGGAAGGGAGAAAAAAGGGACATGTGAGTGCCAATGCCCTTATGACACATAGCAGGCTATCAGCAGATATTTTAGAAATGATAGGCTATGTTTTTTAAAAGCCCAGAAACCAAACCACAACCTCTCACTGTGTTTCATAGTTCTTTCAAACATTCCATGAAGAGTTTAGAAATAATATTTCCTATAGTGAAGAAACATTCATTTGAAGGCAAGAAATTCCCTTAGTTTTATTTC
Organism: Leopardus geoffroyi; assembly: GCF_018350155.1. Lineage (NCBI taxonomy): Eukaryota > Metazoa > Chordata > Mammalia > Carnivora > Felidae > Leopardus > Leopardus geoffroyi. Next base: position 89,967,465 of record NC_059337.1, read on the forward strand.
TGGTTTAAGAAAAAAAATCATTTAGGATCCTGGAAAGGAACAATGAGATTTCTCCTGAACTTTACCCACAAACCCATTTAAAATTTTGGTACGTACTACATAGAGTTGAACATCTCAGTCTGATAAATGAATGTAAGTTTATGTTGTTTATTTTCATGTATAGATCACTAAGCAACAATCGTACTTCATGATGAAAATCTAGTAGTGTTCTTACTGCAGTGAGGAGCATACAGTTATTATTAGCAATACAATGCTAAAACCTTTTTGGAAATTCTGATCACTGTAATTAGAAAAGAAAGGTAAAAGTAGCTCTATAGATTTTTAAAATTGGAAGCTAATATATCAGTAGCTGTGGAAGATTTGTCTACCTAGATCTAAGAGATTTAGCTATGTAAATGTAAAGAATCAATTAAAATGTTCAGAGTGAGGTTAATGACAAAATTTGGACACCAAATCAGTCATTTTCTTACATTTTTTAATGTTGGTAGATTATTATCCATGGATCTATTGCGTTTCTTCACATGTCACACATAGTGGCAATCACTTTTTTGACTATATTTTTAAGGACGTTTGTATAGCGAACAGCTTTGGAAGCCTGAGATAGTGTCTCCTTGTGGTGAACAGACATTTGTTTACTGTCTGGTATAATAAAGAAATGTCTTCCTTCAGCCATTTATTTATTTTTTTTTTATTTTTTTTTTTCAACATTTATTCATTTTTGGGACAGAGAGAGACAGAGCATGAACGGAGGAGGGGCAGAGAGAGAGGGAGACACAGAATCGGAAACAGGCTCCAGGCTCTGAGCCATCAGCCCAGAGCCCGACGCGGGGCTCGAACTCACGGGCCGCGAGATCGTGACCTGGCTGAAGTCGGACGCTCAACCGACTGCGCCACCCAGGCGCCCCTTTCTTCAGCCATTTATAAAAGATTCATAATTCCCTCAGCGCTAAGTTTCTCAGCTGTGGTGTAATCACACTATGTGCACATCTGTCTCTGCTCTACTCTACATACTCAGGGAACCTGGTGTCAAGGAGATCTGACTAAAACAGGGACCTCAGGCTGCTTGCAGCATCGTGAGTGATAAAGTCCTTTGTCTCTATCCCAGGATACCTGTGTCTTCCATCAGCATACGTGAAATTATGGCAGGCTGATTTGTTACCTGTACGTAGGGTAAATTCTCAGCATTTTCACAATTCTTGACATAGAATAGTCACTGAAAAGGTGTAGTAAATGTGACACCTTTAAATAGAGATAAACTCTATGACACATGGAAACGCAATATGTTATATGGGAGACATTTAGAGATTATGAGATAAATACATTCTTTGGTAAATGACGTTAGGGCATCAGGCTGGGGTGGTGCTACTAAGGAGTAGAGAGAATCTCATTCCTTTTTCCAAGATAAATTACAAATGATCAATGTGATTATATAAAACTATAAAACATTTATGGCAAGGCAAACACGAACAAGACAAAGGTCCAAGCATAAACAAGTTTAGAATACAAAGAACAACTTGAGAAAGAAAAAAAAAAAAGAGTAAGTCAATACATTATAGTAAATATTCAGGTTTTAAATAAAAAGGCCAAAGAATATTGTAGACAATACTGGAATATATACATGAATATGATATATAAGTATATATGAACATATATATGAAATGTGCATAAGAGTACCCTCAGCTGGATTTCAGAGAGAATTTAATAAAAGAATATATTCGGGCGCCTGGGTGGCTCAGTCGGTTAAGCGTCCGACTTCGGCTCAGGTCACGATCTCGCGGTATGTGAGTTCGAGCCCCGCGTCGGGCTCTGTGCTGACAGCTCAGAGCCTGGAGCCTGTTTCAGATTCTGTGTCTCCCTCTCTCTCTGCCCCTCCCCTGTTCATGCTCTGTCTCTCTCTGTCTCAAAAATAAATAAAAACGTTAAAAAAAATAAATAAATAAAAGAATATATTCACAAGTATGGCCACATTTAAGGAAGAACAGAAAATGTTAAGTAACCCAAAGACCGGCATTAGGAAGAGACTGTGACCAATCTTGGGTCTGAAAAGGTAAAGAAATAATATGTTACTAGTACTAGTGAAGCCAGCTAAGACCTAGACCCATGAAAGAGACAACAGCAGGTCACACCCCTATGGAATGTTCTAATGGCCAACGTGTTTGGCAAGCAGGACAGAGAAGGGCAGTAGAAGGACTTGCAGAGATGGCAGATGAGACTGGCCAGAGCTCTACTCTTCAAAGGCACACAAACAAAACAAAATATTATTTATCATGCATCAGTAATTCTATATTTTCAAATGTAAAAGGAATTTTACACATATATCTATGGAACCAAAAGCTGATACAAGCTTTCTAGATGACATTCTGATTATTTGTAAAAAAAAAAAAAGAAAAAAAAATACATGGCATATTTTTATTATTTAACATTAACTTGTTACTATAATCACTAAAATCGCTTCTCGGCCTTTTGGCGAAGATCAAGTGTACTATAATCATTAAAAATTTTATCCAATTAATTTTTATATCCAAAATGGCAATTTGGATACATATATATATTTCATATATATACTTCATAAATATATATTTTTACATATATATTTTAAAAATATATATATATTTCAGTGTAAAGTGATAATCTGATTTTTTTAACCAGTGAGATGCTTTATTTTTATTAGGCAAAACAAAATATAAAGCAATTTGGTGTTACAGAGAAATTTGAATAAATCAATATTTTGAAGTGCTAGAAATCTGAAATATAATATTAGAACACCCAGTATTAACATTAGGTTTAACACTGGAATACCCCTAAATCCTCCCTTGTTTTATATTTTCTTTGAAAATGTTTATTTTTATATTTATGCAATTAGATTTTCCTAGATGCCTGTAAAATTTAAAGTGTTTTAATTTTATTTCTAAGGAACCTTATTACTCTCCTCCCATACAGTTCATGGAATCTTATCGTTGCTGTTTCGGAGATAGTAAAAAGTTTTTTTTAAGTCCAAAATTCTTGTATTTTTCTGTTATAAGTTTTTATTTAATTTTAATCTCAATGTTTAAATATTTACTTTTGCCAGGCAAAGTGTTCTTATGTCTGTGGATAGAGGATGAGAAGCTGAAGAGGCTATTTTAGACATAACTTTCTCTTTAAAAAGCAAGGAGTCTAGCCATTGGTGTAAGTAGCCAACTAACTTCTTTAGAAATTTCTCCTTTTCATTATGAATAAGTCAGAAGAATAATTTCTGCTTAGAAATTCCAAGTGTCATATGAAACATAATATCTCCGCAGTGCAGAGTGAAGCAGGGCTCTAGGCAACTTGTCTAATCTTCAACATGTCATAATTCATTTTAAATGGAAGGCAGAGGAGTTCTGAAGTGTATACTCTTTGTTTCTTGAAAGATACCATTCATTATTTAATCTGTCCTGTGCATTTTGCATTTTATTACCATTTTTTTTCTCTTAGGTGCAGGGAGGTGTGTGGTGTTTTTGTTTTGTTTTGTTTTTAACCTAGTGTAACATTTCAAATATGTGAAATATTATAATTTAGGTTTAGTTCACTGGCAACTTGTGTCCAAGGGCTGGTGCTGTCTTTTTCTTTTCACATCACCTCTGTTCCTCTAAGTGTCAAGCTCTCTGACCTCAGTTGTGTTACATTAGGGTTAGCTCAGTCCTGCTTGTGTTCTGTCCTATGGATGAGAATCCCGAAAATCTTGAGGCCCAGTGGAATTTGTAAGCTCAGAACTGGAGAACGAGTAATGGCTTCTTCATCCAAGAAATGTGTTGCTCACCCTTCCCCACTGTTGGCTTAGTTCCATTGGTCTCCAGGTCCTGGCCAGGGAGGATATTCAGTAGGCCTCCGCTTACTTCTAGTTTTGTGGTGAAAATCCAGCTGCCCTCTACTATCCAACTGATCTACCTTTAAATCACACCCACAGATGTTTCTTCCCCTAATTTCCTTCTAGTTCTATCATTGTGATACAAATCTTATGCCCTAGTCTCTACAACCGCCCTCTTTTAAAAAAAATTTTTCTTAATGTTTATTTTCTGAGAGAGAGAGACAGAGAGACAGAGTGTGAGCAGGGGAGAGGCAGAGAGAGAGAGAGAGAGAGAGAGAGATACAGAATCCCAAGCAGGCTGCAGGCTCTCGTTGTCAGAACAGAGCCTGATGTGGGGCTCAAACCCACACACTGTGAAATTATGACCTGAGCCAAAGTCAGATGCTCAACTGACTGAGCCACCCAGGCGCCCCTACAATTCCCCGCTTTTTATTTTTAAGGCATCATTTTAATGTAAAATTAATTATTAATTAATCCTAATTCGTTCTTATTTATTTCCTCTTGGCTCCCAATTGTGCCCATTCCCCTGGCACCAGGGAATTTTGCTTGCTTGCAGACATGAGGGATTTGGGGGTTCGTTTTTAATGTTATTACACAAGGATATCCAAAACCATATGTAAGTTATACATCAGTGTTACTGCTTAAAAAGGACTTGCTCTGAAGATTTACCAAATGGCAGTCATGTTATCTGCTAGCATCGGATGATTATAATTTTTTTCCTGACGTTTGTCTTATTACTCTGATTAACCTCAATGTTGACATTTAAAACTTTGATCTTTAAGTTTCAGTCAGTGGACAGTCCTAAATTTGTAAGTAAAGCATAGATTTTATAGAGCTGAAAATCCAGTACGAACTTTCTCCTGTAACGGGAATTGGCCTGTTGCACAGCGAATCCAACTCTGCTGGGAGCGGTCTGTGAAGAGGAGTTCAGCTAGCTTTGCAGGTAGATTTCCTGGATAAAAAAAAGTTTAAGTGAGAATCTAAGGAGTTATGCTTCAAAAACTTTTCCAATACACTGTCTACAGGGAAGAAGTGGTCTCTTTTACAAGGGCATTGGACGGTTTTAGGTCATGTTTTATACTCCAAATACTGGTCTTTCCTTATCAGTTTATGGATATATATATATATATATTTTTTTTTTCCTGCTGGATTTCTTCTCACCTACTTCAACTGTGGTATTTCAGTCCTCTGAAGATTTGTTTTCCAGAAAGTAACAGAATAACTACTGTGACATGAAAGAGTTTAAGACTAATATTATAGGTTTAGCAAAGGAGTAAAATATATCAAACTGAGAAAATCTTTTTAAAAATGTTTATTTATTTTGAGAGAGACAGTGCATGTGAGCAACCTTGGTGGGGGGAGCAGAGAGAGAGAATCCGAAGCAGGCTCCACATGGGGCTGCATCTCCCAACTCTGGGATCATGCATGACCTGAGCCGAATCGAGTTGGTCGCCCAATTATTGAGGCACCCAGGTGGCCCTCAAGCTGGAAAAACTTCTAAGTGCTAAACACATGCATACTTTTATTAAAGGAAGAGTGAGCATTTATTATAGTTCAAAGTGATATCTAAGTTCCTGTGAAAACTTATTCAATATTGTCTTACTGAAAGGTCCTATAATTAATAATTCTGAGCATTACTTAGTAATTTAACTGCTATCACCTGAAAAGAAGTGGATGACTCATAACTGAGGACTGAATTAAAATATTTCTTCAATGGGGGCACCTGGGTGGCTCAGTCAGTTGAGCGTCAGACTTCAGCTTAAGTCACAGTTCCTGAGTTTGAGCCCCGCATCAGGCTTATTGCTGTCAGGGCAGAGCCCACTGGGATCCTCTGTCCTGCTTTCCCTTCCCCTCTCTCGCTCTCTCAAAAAATAAAAATAAAAAAATAAGAAACAGTGTAAAAAATATTTCTTCAGTGGACAGAATCACACTTAATTTGTAAATTCAATTCACATCTAAGAGCTACCCTTGTGTAGTTACCTGAACATTGTAATATTGTGTATCACAGTTCCTGAGCGAGTAATATTGTAGTAGTCCATCTACCTTGAAAAATACCTAATAAAGATTTCCAATTTGTTTTACTGATTAAAATGGATACTTCAGAAGAATGTTGCATGGTTATCCCAGGTTTGCCTGCACTAGAACACATAGTTGCTCATCCCTAGAGTTACCTTTACTTGTTTTGGAAGCTCAGTCATCCAATGACTTAATGTTTATTTCTTTTTTAAAGTTCTTTTATATTAACATGATACTAATAACCACTTAAAGCATCTGGCTATACAACATGTGTTATATTTTCTCCATAAACTCTATTTTGAAGGGCAGAGGTGGAAGTAAAAAACCAAGAGTTTAGCTCCCTTGCTTATGGTGGGGTAACCACAAACAGAAGTATCATTTCATACCCAGATTAAAAGATAGTAACCTTGAACTCACTCCCAATTTGGAGAACCGTATCCCAATTAATCATCTTATTTTTCCAATCTCCATAGAGGCCAGACAGTAAGACACAAGTTTCAAAAAGACTTTAAGATGAGTTTTACCTTTTCGATTCCTTAAGGTTTCAGTATGGACTAGTTTTATCCATTGGGGGGAAAATGTGCAGTAGTTCCCCCTTATTCACAGGGGATATGTTCTAAGAGCCCCAGTGGATGCCTGAAACTGTGGGTAGTACTGAGGCTGATATACGATGTTTTTCCCCATACATGCATACCTATGCTAAAGTTTAGTTTATAAATAACGCACAGTGAGAGATTAACAACAGCAATAATAAAATAGATTAATTATAAGAATATACTACAATAAAAGTTATGTGAATGTGTTCTCTCTTTCTCTCTCAAAATATCCTATTGTACTGTAGTCACTCTCTTTTTGTGATGATATGAAAGGTTAAATACCCTTTCATATGTGATGAGATGAAGTGAGGTGAATAATATTGCCTGTTATTCACATAGCATTCACATAGTATTCACATTACATGAATGCTACATTCATCTAATGATGAAGCATTAGTCTAGCAATATGTCAGAAGGAGAATCATCTGCTTACAGATTGTGGTTGACCACAGGTAACTGACACTGTGGATAAAAGGAGTACTATTGTATAGAGTTGCAGAGATCATTCTTTACATGCCTGCAGTTTGATTGTGTGTAATACCTTGCTCCTTATCATTTTCTTTATTTTTATAAATATAAATACAAAAATCCCATCTCAAATCCCACAACAAAGAAGATATAATTGTACATATTTGAGCATATATCACTAAAATATTTCTCATGTAAATGTATTCAAATACTTTTTTAATTTTTTTAATGTTTATTTATTTTTGAGAGAGACAGCGACAGAATGCGAGTGGGTTAGGGTCAGAGAGAGAGGGAGACACAGAATCCGAAGCAGGCTCCAGGTTCCAAGCTGTCAGCACAGAGCCCGATGCGGGGCTCGAACTCGCGAGCCACGAGATCATGACCTGGGTGGAAGTCAGCTGCTCAACCGACTGAGCCACCCCGGCTCCCCGTATTCAAATATTTTTAAACAATGTTGTACTGACCAAATTGCATGTACCAATCACTGTTGTCATTTAATCTTTCTGACCAATCAAGTGAAGATACCTCTGAAGATAGTGTTCTTTAGTCTGAAGATGAAGCAGCCTTTCTTCAGACTTGGATTTTTTTTTTTTTTTTTTTTTTAACCAACAGTAAGTCTAACTATAGAGGAAAGAGTGGAAGCTCTCTCCTTCTTGGATTAACTGAAAGAGAATGAATGGATGTCATAGCACAGTTATTATCAAAGAAATTCTCGAAAAAATTTTCATGACATATTTTATTCCTTTATTTTGCTGTGAATAGCTAGGGTAATGGCCTCTCAGATATTTCCATGAATGTTTATGTATGGTAAGCTATCTATCCATTATCCATCATATTTTTTAAAGTTTATTTATTTATTTATTTTGAGAGAGAGAGAGAGAGAGAGAGAGAGAGAGAGAGAAAGAAAGCACAAGCAAAGGAGGGGCAGAGAGAGAGGGAGAGAGGGAGAATCTGACACAGGCTCAATCTCACGACCTTGAGAACATGACCCAAGCCAAAAGTAAGAGTCGGGCGCTCATCTGACTGAGCCACCCAGGCGCCCCTATCATATTTAAAAGTCTCAGTTGAAATATCTAATTTAGCATAGATTTTGTTAGCATTACCCATAGGGTAACCTCAGTGTTGAGCAAGCACATGGCTACCAAGAATAAGCCTATTATTACTCTGCCTCCTCCAAAGATTTGCCTATACTATGATGAATTCCTAGTCAGTATGAGTAGGAGGAGGGTGTATGCAATGTCTAGTTTATATAGTGATAAGAAAACACCTGATTTCCCAAGTTGCCTTCTCCCTTTACCAGAGGTCACAATGTGGCTATATGGTGAGCCATCTTGGACCAGGTGAATAAAGGAGCATCATGAGGCTGGAGAAGCAAAACGATAGGAGTGGCCTTGCTCTGCTTCAAGAGCAGACCTGCCATATCAGCTTAGATTTTTACGTGAGACAGAAATGAAGCTCTTAATTGAGCCACTGTGGTTTTGGAACTCTCAGCGCAGCCACAATTATATCCTAACTAAGGCAATCCTTAAACTCTTTATGGAATATAACTTTCAGTTCTTGCTCTTAATAAAAGCTATGATTTCAGGAAGAGAGAGTGTGATAATTCAGTTCAATTGAACTAAAAAATCAATTTGTACAGGTGGACATACAATTCAAAATGGAAAAATAAAAGGAATCTGAGAGATTCAGGAAAGTGAAGAACTATAGAGAATCCGCATTTATATTTTAAACTTGGACTGATATCTGGAATTAGGACAGAGCTTTAAGAAATTAATTAATGAAAATTCAGTTTGCAGTTTGGCATTAAATTAAGAAAGATCCACTCCCAATCTCTTATGCTAAATATCACATGCCATCACTAATAGTCATTATACTACAAAGAAATATTAGGCATTATCTACTCACCTAGACTATTAGAGCTAAAAGAGGTCCAGTGGATCACCAAGGGTCATATGCCAACGTGCAGGGGGAGAAAATCAGCTCCTTCTACTTCTGCTTACATATACTTCTAAAGTGCTTACATTTTTGCAAATTGCAAAGACAGTTTTTCCATGTGACAAACCATAATGATTATAATAAATTAAGCCAGTCTCATTTCAATGAATATATATGCCATATATAGTGAAAGCCAACTACCCTTTTGGAAATATGTAGCTGGACAAGACTCAGGTTTTTTTCTCATTAAATTCATGAAGCAATTTATAAATCTGTAAATATTAATGTAATTCCTATATTGTGTTACCTATCTTTACTGGCATAAGCAGAAAAATTAAGTCTATTTTACTGTCCTGAATTTAAGATAGTCTCTAAATTTATTATTATTTCAATGATTATTTGAATATCCAAAATATATCATAAGCTTCCAAACTGATAGTTTTGTAATGCATTATATCATCCAAATCATTCTCTGTGCAGTTTTCTAGGCTTTATGGAGGGGCCTCACTGACCAAAGTGGGGGAAGCTGAATGAACGCAATATTAGGAGGCCTCAAAATTTAGCCCATGGCCTTTTTTATATGACCTCCATGGTCAGAATATGTTATTATATAACCATAAATTGATAATTGTCAAAAATAATGTTCCATGACAAATTAAAGTTTTATTTTACTCCAATTTCAGTGTCCATAAATAAAAATTTGTTGGAACATGGCCACTCTCCTTCATTTACTTATTGTCGAGGTTGCTTTCACTGTACAATGGCCGACTAGAGTAGTTGAAAGAGAGACCATATTATGGTCTGCAAAACTGTTTACTATCTGGCCTTGTAAATATTTCCTGCCCCCTGAAACGTGTCATTTTGGCATATATTTACTTATGTTCTGGGAATTTATACAATAATTTGTTAAAAACAATGTTCTGAGGCTAATTGATTTTAAGACATCTTGAAAAATGCTGTATTATTTGTATATGTATTATTTGGTCTTCATACGAATCCTTGTGACATTGGCATAATTTGACTTTATCTATAAGGAAAACTTGTCAAATGGTATATCAAATGTTTGTGGCTAATAAGTGTTAGCTAGACGCCCCTAAGCAGAATCCTGTCCCAAATCCTTCAATATGTGTAAAAACAGAACACCAACCATATTATTTTCTGATCTGATTAATCTCTTATTTTGCCTACCATAATGTGAAAGAATAGGTAAATAGCATCCAAATTTTATTAACCGGAATTTGCTTCCGGTTAAATAGGAGGATATACAGAACAATAGAAAAGTTTCTCTTAAACATTTACCAGAAACTGAAGTAACAATTTGGAGACTTTTCAATTATAAATTTAAATTCAGTATTAAATTATAAATATCCCTGGATACTTACCATTCTCATATACTCACAACTCAGAACTAAATGGGTCTAATCAGATTATTTTTTCTCTAACAACTGAAACAAACTGAAGAATGTGCAAGGAATGTGAGAGGAAAACTGATGTGAAAAATCTCTACAATGTATAATGTTTTATGTCCAGTCAGTACAATTATCAGTTTTCTTACTGATCAGAAAAAACAGGTTAGAAGAGACTCTTTATGTGGTAAATTATACTTTTCCATTATTTGTTTTGAGATAAATTATTGCTTTTGTTAATACTTCAAGGAGTTTCTCTACCAGATGCCATTATAAAACAACACAATTAGAAAAAGAAGTAATTTGGGGCACCTGGGTGGTTCAGTTGGTTAAGTGTCCAACTTCAGCTCAGGGCATGATCTCACAGTCCATGAGTTGGAGCCCCGTGTGGGGCTCTGTGTTGACAGCTGAGATCCTGGAGCCTGCTTCTGATTCTGTATCTCCTTCTCTCTCTCTGCCCCTCCCCTGCTCACACTCTCTCTCTCTTTCTCTGTCTCTCTCTTTCTCTCTCAAAAATAAATAAATATTAAAAATTTTAAATAAAAAATTAATTTATTAATTAAAAAAAGAAACAGAAGTCATTCATTATGTCAAAACTCAGCTAGCAAAAAAAAAAAAAAACAAAAAACTCAGCTAGCATTGTGATACAACTTAATATTTAATAAATTATGTTATTCTGAAACAAGAAACATATGTATCTGTTAGAGTCTCACCAGACTTAAAGATGTAAATTTTGTTTCCATTCTAAAGGTACAGCACATAATAAATGTTTTTTTTTTTTCAAAAGTTCTTGGAAGTCAAACATCTAGGTTATATATTGAATAAATTTATGGAAATCTCCAAAATTTTAAAGTAGCAATTTATTATCTCGATGAAAGTTTTCCAGAAGGAAAAAACTCTCTACCATACTTAAATTAATATATAATTAGTATGGCAATTTTTTTTCTTTCCCTGATTTTTCATTTTCACCTTTTCTGGTGTTTTGAAGGCGTACAAAGATGAAGAAAACTGTTAAGTTTGTAATTTCATGAGCTTGGGTTACTCACTAAGCTGTTCAGCTTTGATAGCTCTGGATACTGTAGAAAACATTCCTCTTTGTTTCCTACAAAAATACTTATTTTCAGGTTTTTAGAAAACCAAAGTAGACTACACAATTCAGTTTCAGCTTACACGCAAAAAGAAAGACTCATAATGAAAAAAATTTAACTGTTTCATTTTAATGCATTAGGGGAGAAACTGTCTAGTTCTGGTTGACTTTTTGGCTATTTTTTTGTTTCAGAATGGTACGCTGTGAGAAATGTTCAAGGAAAGATATTTCTCTAAACAGACCCATCTATAGACAAATAATTGTATAAATAGATAATAATCACTGAAAGATTAAATATAAAAATAGGGAAATAGAGTGCTATAGTATCAACACATACTTTACAAAGAATTCATTTAAAAATTCAGGCTTTACTAAAAATTACATATTCGCTATAATATACCATTCTAATTTATATAATACTGATTTCATAGGAACCATTTTGTAATTCTGTAAATTACAGATATCTGGTGGTTATGTAAAACTACTGCTTCTTATAGATACATTCTTTTCTACATAAATTCTGTCCTTTCTGATGGAGTTTCAGTGGAGTTATTTCTTCCTTGGAAGAATCCAATTCTGTGTCCATTTTCACACTTATTTAAATATTCCTGTTCTGTAAGTGTATTTCTCAATTCTCCTTTGAACCTGTTAAATTATTTGCTTTACTCCATCATAGTTAAATAAAATTTTTAATATATGTTCACTTATAATTTGTGCAAGAATTATGATTTTAGTTTTTTTTAAACTGATAATTAATAGTTTTGAAGGTTTTCCAATGTGATGCCCATTAGATCACCTAACAGAACTAAGTAAATTTCATTATCAAAGAGGTGCACCTGATGACAATTTAAGGTCCGTTGAGTCTTTTTTTGGTTCCGAGGGAATACAAAAAGTTAAGAGAAATTTACTGACTATGTTTTTTTAATTTTATTTTTCTATCCTACCACTTTTGCATTACATATTTTGTTTTTAATTTTATATTAGGCTTATTAGCAGCCAATAATCATTGCAAGCAGCAATAGGTGATCAATTGATCTTAAATATGATCATTTGATGATCTCTGACAATTGATTAAAATTTATGGATGTCTATTCTCTGTTGGATGAGAGATTAGGTAGAATCTAGTTTGTAAGGATATTCCTGTTTGTTTCTTTACCCATTTGGAGCGCTATTTACTGTTCTGTTCACAAGAACTATTTTTGATATCTGGACCAGAGAAGGTTTTTTTGTTGTTGTTTCTGTGTTTATTCTTGATCCATGGCTTAAATTTGTTGACACTGTAAACCCCTTTTCTGTGTGTCTGTTTGTTTATATATCTGTAATTCAGCAAGGCTTTTAATTGGATGAATAACATTTTCATAGCTCTGGATGTTATTAACAAATTATAGTGTCTCTTAAATTAAAGGAACATGCACAGTGAGGAATGTACTTTGAAGATAACAGTGATAGCAATAACACATCATTTTCAGGGGAAACTACCAATTGGGCATGCAGTGCCAGTAATATGCTGTTAATGGTGCTAGTTTTGGTAGTGTTTTACTTATCACACATCTGCTGTGATATCTTGATTGAAATTTAATCTCTGACCCTTCATTAATTGAAACCTATTTTCCTACCTCATTTGAGAACCCCTTTTAGCTACAATTAATTTTTTTCATACATTTCCTTCTTGCTTGATTTTAATTTTTTATTTTTCATTTTTATTTTTGGCATTTGTTCATGCTGCTGAAAAACAAATCAATAGGACAATGGTTAGAATTATGAGCAATATTAGCAGATAGGCTTTTGGCAAAAAATGGCAACATTTTGCAAAGAATCCTTTCTATGATTACAAGCTCTCTTTAAAAGCTCTTCAGAATTTCTTTTTGTCTTTGTCTTTCAATAGTTTCTCTATGATGTATCAAGTTATGCTTCTCTTGCATTTACCCTATTTGAGATTCATTGGCCTAAATGTGGTTGAAATAGCTGGAAAGACTATTTTCCTTCAGGGTTTTTTACTTTTCCTATTGTTATTCAAGACATAAGTTTACAATAATAACCCAAACAATTTTTTGTGAAAGTATGAGTTTGGAAACAAGGCCATGCAAGGATGTTGAGTAGCCAAAGTATTGAACTAAAGCACATGACTACCTGGCTTTTTCAGCTACCTGGCTCCTATGAGCTCTTTCCATCTTAGAGATGTCTCCATGAAAGAAACCCAATGGGAAACAAACTACAGACTTCCTCCTCCGAAGCTAAAGAGTGTCATCTTGCTTTCTCCTAGCCTTCTCAAGCTCATACACTTTTAATATCACATCTAAACCACAGTCCCATGTCCTTTTCTTGGGATTCTGATTATTGTCTTCTGAGGGACTAGTTAATTTTAAATCCCTAAATCTGGGCCTTATCTTTGTAGGATCCCATCACTATGGTTGGGCTAAACATTTGGTTTGAACCGAGATGGTCTGATATGCACAAGACTTCAAGGACTCAAAAGACTAACCTTTTTTTTTTTTTTTAATGATTATGTCGCTATTGAGAGAAAACTAATTTCCAGTTTAATAGATACAGGAAAGTTTATTAGATGTTTCCAAAAGAGTATGAACCATGAAGTTAACTCATTTTGATTAACCAGTTCACATATTTCCCAATAATGCAATGTGTCATAACAGATAAATCATACACTATTTTTATAATGTTTCTTTCATTTATGGTGATATTTCAAGAAATATATCAAGGTTAACATTTGATTGACCTCTGCTGCTTTGCATGATTACTCAAAGTCTGAATATCATTATAAAGACAATTTTAAAAGCCTCCTATCTTAGATGCAGAGTGCTGATGTCAATACAGGATACAGCTGAGGGTTCACCTCAGCTATAAAGACCCAAACAAAATTTATCCAAGATGTAACACATCAGAATCTTAAAGCCATGCATTTCAAACTAAAAGTAAAATTACATGGAGGAAAAACAACAACTCTCAAAAAGATAATTTGACAGCATCTTATTATATCAATATTCCAAATTGGAATTTATAACTAAAATTATTCCGTGTCATTCTCTGTGCACATATCAGGAAGTAGACAATGATTTTTTATCTATTGATAATATTAAAATTTGTGAACAAGGGAGTTCTTGAAAGTTTCTTTTGCATTGTTTTTATTGAGATGAAACTGACATAATTGTAACCATTAAAATCTTGTTTGTTTATTTTCAGAGAGAGTGGAGGATGGGCAGAGGTAGAGGGAGAGAGAAAATCCCAAGCAGGCTCCCTTGCTGTTATCACAGAGCCCGATGTGGGGCTCAATCCCACAAACCCGTGAAATCATGAGTCAAAATCAAGAGTTGGATGCTTAACCGACTGAGCCACCCAGGTGCCCTTAATTATAATCATTTTAAAGTGAACTGTTCAGTAGCTTTTAGTGTGTTCAGAATGATGTGCAATCACCACCTCTCTCTATTTCCAAAACATTTTCATGGCCCCCAAATCCCCCCTTAATGGCTTAACCTATTTTACTTACAGTTGCAAAAAAAAAAAAATATGTGGCAATAATTATATAGGAAGGAGCAGGCACTCTCACATCTCTTCCTAGCAAAGCTTGTGTTCACTCAAAGTAAATTCACTCCAGATCTCAGTGTCCATTGCAAGAGGAAAACATATCCAGGTCTGTCCCAGGTATCCAAGTCTGTTAAGAATTTGCACTAACCTCACATGTATTCTCCAAAATAAAACAACACTTGGATGTGCATATGATGTTCTCCTGAGTTTCCACAAAGGCAGAAAATGTTCTTTTAAAAGCAAAATTTATTTGAAAAAGCATTTTCATCATCTGGGAAATAAATTGATCTCACACAAGGAGGATAATTGTATAGAATTTTATCCAAGGTGTTTTAAAACTGTTTTACCTATTATTGTCACAAGTCTTAGGTTTAAAAACTATTGGGGGTACCTGGGTGGCTCAGTTGGTTAAGCATCCAACTCTTGGTTTCAGCTCAGGTCATGATCTCATGGTTCATGGGTTCAAGCCCCACATCGGGCTCTGTGCTGACAGCACGGAGCCTGCTTGGGATTCTGTCTCCCTCTCTCTCTGCCCTTCCCCTGCTTGGTCTCTATCTCTCTCTCTCTCCAAAATAAATAAATAAACATTTAAAAAAGTTTTAAAAAGTATTGCATTGATGATTTAATTTTTACTGTATTATGGTGTTTTCATTCAAGGTAAGTCTCCATCAATAGAGACACAGCATAAGATGTGTCCTAACACTAAAAGTAGAAAATGTGGAGATGGGGTTAATACAACACAGGGTATATATTATCTCAGGATACCTTAACACTGCAATAACACAGAGTCATTACTTCCACTTAGGGATGAGGAAACTTAAGCTCAGAAAAGGGCTATGACATGAACAAAGCAGCAAAACCAGTAAATCAAAGAACTGGGATCCAAATCTCTATATAAGTACACGATCCCCAGTTCCTACTTCCTGTAGTATACATATTTTTACCTATATGTTAGCATAGTCATGGGGGCTGTGTAAAGGGGTACCATGTGTATACTTATTTAATGTCTTCTTCCTTTACTTTTATAACATATAAGGATTTTTACTTGGAACACTACAAGAAAATTAATTCAAATGGCTTATAATATTTAAAGATATATCTAAAAGTATGAAAAAATAACCAGAAAAACACCATTTCTTATTCTCTATTTCTTTCCACCCTTCAAAAACTCTATAATAGGAAAATAAGTTTGAGGCTGCACAGTTAACCCTATTGTGTATAAAAGATGGTTTAAATAAAGAGAAACTTTATCAGACTGAAGTAATATTTTCAGAAGCATCTTTGGTAATTCCCTCTGATTTTTATATAATCTTTTCTTTCTCAAAATTGACTAAAATTTTATTTAAGACATTTCAACTGGTAACTAAGATTAAATCAATATTTAATAAAACGTAATGTATCTTTGTAAACAAAGTATCTAAATATACTGTATACAAAATATAGATCTTCCATTCAACTGGTTTTGAAAGAAATGAAAAGAGTAGAACATTTTTCCTATCCTTTGCCTGAGAAAACCTAACAGTGGATGGATACACTTTAAAGTCTGGTATCTTAGGTAACAAAAGAGTAACACTTCATCACTGTCTCCGAGAGAGGGGAGAAAAACAAAATGTATACCCTTTTCATGATCAATACCTTTGCAAAATACTAATTTTTCTTCTAATGTCATAAATCATGTAAACAATGAATTATATTCTTGCTTGTGCCATTTATCTACTTAACTCTATAGTCTTTGTTTCGTTTTGTTTTCTTTTCTTTTCATGTGTGAATTGTCTTGGTTTATCCAAGATTTATCCCTCACATATGTTCAACAGGACAAAAAAATTCTATCACTTTTGGATAAGTTATATTAGAACATATTGAATAGTTCAGTTGAACGACAAATTCAGATCATACTGGCAGACAAAGCAAAACTGGGAAAGTATTGAGTTATATAGTGTCAGATAGATGCTCAAAATAGCCAAAGTAAAACCCATGAATCACTAAAACAGTAATTAGTTAAAATTTGTTGTGCACCCACCTAAAAGACAGTTTGTAATCCAAGAACAGTCAAACTAGAATGTGAAATGAGACTCAGTAGTGTATATGTTATAAAGCAGCTTATGTAGTGAGAAAGCTGTGACTGTTAACCTGTCTCAGTGACTGGCTGCAATGTTACAATTTTCAGTGGTTACCACATATCAACCTCGGGAAATAGTTCAAGTTTTGTTTATCATCTCCAGAAGCACAAGCAAGAAATGATCCAGGTCAAGTTGGCTTTGTAAAATAAGCTAAATTAAGCTTTGTTTGTATGATTAAACTGTGTTTGTCTGTTCAGGAAGTTTTCAAGGCTAGTCTCTGTTTCTGATGTTAACAATAGTAGGAGAAGCATTCAGAGACTTGTTTGTAGAAGTATTCATTTATACTGCCATTAAAACCTAAGACAAATTAATAATGCAAATATTTTAAGATAAGACTTACATCATTTTATTTTTTTTTTTCAACGTTTATTTATTTTTGGGACAGAGAGAGACAGAGCATGAACGGGGGAGGGGCAGAGAGAGAGGGAGACACAGAATCGGAAACAGGCTCCAGGCTCTGAGCCATCAGCCCAGAGCCTGACGCGGGGCTCGAACTCACGGACCGCGAGATCGTGACGTGGCTGAAGTCGGACGCTTAACTGACTGCGTCACCCAGGCGCCCCAAGACTTACATCATTTTAATTAGAGTTTTTTATAGAATCTTTTTGAGGAATTATTTCATAATATAATTCTTTATAATGGTTGGGACTAGTACTTCAATAATAATGAAGTTTAATTTTAACAAAGCCTATATATCTGATATAATAAACCACAGAGATAATTTTTTTTAACCACAGAGATAACTAGAAGCATGTAGATGAAAAACAGTAAATCTCTCAATGAAATAAAGTTTCCTAGGAAACTTTAACATGTCTTGAAATTTACCTACTCCAATAGTAAAGATTCTAACAAGAGATGAAGTTATAAGTTCTATGATGTTGTTTACACAAAGAAAAACATGAATTTAAAAGTAGGCCTAAAAAGAAAGGTAATATTAATTATATATGGAAGAAGCCTACATATTGAGAAGCAGTAACTAAATATACACAAAAATAGACTGCAGAGTTGCCAACACATAAGATCAATATTTTTTTCTCATAAAAGAACTTGAGATTGCCCCACAATGCAACAAAGACTATGGAACAACTTGGAAGCGATTTTGCTTTGGGAGACTTTTAGGGCATATATGAAAATTTGTGTTGGAAAATGCTAATTAAAACCTGTCCCTCTGTCAGGAGGCACCATCACACACACTAATAAAAATGATGTAAGAAACCACCATACATTTGACTGTTACAAATGTCCCTGATATGTACATAGAGCCGGTAATCTATCTCTGTGGCATTAATCCTATGACCTTTCAGAAATTTAATTTATTTTCCCTTTAAAAGGTACCCTACAAGGAAACACCTAATAACTTAGCTTTATTGCATACCTGGACTTTACCTAGAGGTCCTCATGAGTGGAGGAAGTCTAACCATAATTTTAGTCTAGTTCAGAGAACAACGAACAATAGTAGCTGTTCAATGAGCTGTGAAAATCAATGAGGCAAACTATCTTTTAATTCTAAATTGATTTTCCCTGCCAATTAATTCCTATTTGGTTACTCATTATTAGTCATTTTGTTTAAGTTCTATTACACTTAATTTGTCACTTTTTCCATGAGTGTCCCAAGTGACAGGAATTGACTTTCTGAAACCTGTTATCTTTAGGAATAGTATTACTAAAATATAAAAGAGAAAAAATAAAGAAGATACTCATGATGATTAAAATTAAAATCTAAATTATTAAATTTATGGAAACAACATAAAAAATATTGCCTTAAAAACAATTAGTGTGAATAGTTTTAGATTTAGCTCTGTTTTTATTTAAAAAGATTGAATACCAAAATATTGTAAACAGATGGCTTAGAAGTGAACATCTGTCTATATTCTAATTTAAATAGTTTACTATCCTAATTTCTGGAAAGAAAAATCTTGTTTTTAAGTTTATTTATTTATTTTGAGGTGGGGAGGGGCAGAGAGAGAGGGAGAGAGAGAATCCCAAACAGGCTCTGTACTGTCAGCACAGAGCCTGATGCTGGTCTCCTTCTCATGAACCATGAAGTCGAAATCAAGAGTTCATCACTTAACCGACTGAGCCACCCAGGAAGGCCCTGGAAAGAAAAATCTTAATAGTAAAGTTAGGTTTAATTTTATATGACTTTAACCATCATCAAAGAAATAAAAACAATTGTGAATATTAGCAAACAAATTTACAACTTTTACAGGTTAGAAAAATTTGGCACTTTCTTAAAATATTACTCATACAATTATAAAATCCAACAATTGCAGTTTAGGGCATTTATGTCAGAGACCTAAAAACATGACCACACAAAAAATCTATACACAAATGTCCACAACTTTATTTGTAATAATTGATAATTGCAGTCAGTCACCATTTCCTTCAACAGGGAAATGCTAAATTGTGGTACACACATAATCCTGAAATGTACTTGGCAATAAAAATGGAGGAATTATTGATACACACAACTTCTTGGATGGATCCCAACAAGATTTTGCTGAATGGAAAAAGAAGATAATTGCAAAAGATTTCATACTGTTTAATACATTTATATTTATATAGCATTTTTGAAGACAGAATTTGGAAGTAGAGGGCAGATTAATGATTACCAAGAATTAGGTATTGGCAGAGATGGGAAGGGAGTGGATATGTTTATAAAACAGGTCTTTGCTAAGAATACCAATCATGATAGTCGATATACAAACATGTACATGTTAAAAAAATTATATGGAATGCAATAAAGTTACACACATACATGCATATGTGTAAAATGGGGAAATCTGAATAAGATTGGATGATTGTATTGATATCAATATCCTGGTGGTGATATTAAAATACAGTTAGCCAGATTTTACAATTAAGGGAAAATGTGTAAAGTGCACAACAGTTCTATTATTTCCTACAACTTCAAGTGAATTTACAATGATCTCAACACAAATTTCAATTAAAAAATGCAAAATCAAAAAGCATTGAAAATATAGGGAAATAAGTGAGATATAAGTTGTTGCTTATCAGATAGAAAAGGTTAAAATGATTGGCAATGTTTTTTATAGGGAAATGTGTGATGATAGTAACATTTTAGCAATGTATTCTTGTCTATCATTTTGTCAGTAGTTGAAAGGATAATGAAACCTAGTGTTGAGGAAGATGTAGAATATTGATAGTCTTATAAACCATTTGTAAAAAACAAATAAATAAAATAAACCATTTGTGAGAGTAGAAAATAGTGATGGGCTTATCTATACATATATTAGTAATCAAAAGATTAAAATATGTTTGTGGTTTCCTCCATCATTTCCAGCTTTAGGAATCTTAAAAAAGGAAAAAAAGGATATACATATAAGTACATGCCATGCAATTGGGGGTTCAAATATTTGTTGCAGTCTTTCTCCAACAGTACCATACGGAGCCATATGATAATTTCATTTCATATTTAATTGCCTTTAAATAGGGTTAAATATTAGCATTTTCGTTATGGTTGGTCATATATAGAATTATCATAATTAAAAATTGAAATACACACAAACTAAATACCTTTCAAGTTGTGGATATACAAATAATATAACAAATGTGTCATGTAATGCTGTATAGACACTTAAAAGAATGACTTATAGGAGTTAGAACTTTCTGAACTTTATTAATGAAAATACTCCTAAGATATATTAAGTAAATAAATGAAGTTGCAAAACAGTACATACATAATTATCACAAGTAGATTAAAAAAAAAAAAAAAAAGAAAGACTGGAGATACATGGACCAAACTATTATGAGTAGTTTCCGCTTGGGGCTGAGGAGAATTGTGAGGTCTGAACAAAAGAGGAGTTTTACGTTTCATTCCCTCTCCCTCTCTGCTTATTGATTAAATATTTGCAGTCAATGTGATTGAATGCTGTTTACTCTTATACTAATACATATAATACATTTCCCCTGTACTCAGAAATCGATGTCTGAGTTTAATTTTGAGAGAAAAATTTTAAATATTTATAATGTTATACTATTATAGTTTTCAAAAGCAAAAAAAAAGAAACTCAATGGGATTCATTAGATAGTTTTATTTGAATCGCTAAGGTGAATTATTTTGAAGCTATAAAAAATCATGTAAAAGAAAAGAATTCTGCTGAGTCAAATAAAAGAAAAAAATCTCTAAAATTTTAAAAGCATAACTGATTTTTTTGGAAATATACTCGTGTGTGTGTGTGTTTTGTTTTGTTTTGTTTTGTTTTGTTTTGTTTTGTTGTAAAGTAGTGAACTCTTACTATTTTTTTGCTACCTAGCCTAATCCTAAAATAAGATTCTGACCCAATTCTGTAAGTCATAAGTGGTCTGTATACTCTTTTTCTTTTCCTTGATGTTCTAGTCTGTGATCCTGATCTTTTGTTCAATGACACTAAGATGAAAAAAATTCTATATATATTATTCAGAGAATCAACCGCAATCTGAAGTCTCGCAAAAGAGATGACTGATACCAGGTGCTGTGGTGCTTGCTGGTGCAGAAGACAGCAGTTTTCCTGTGAAATTTTGCAAACCAGACTGTGGGTTATGTTCCTAACTATGTTCTTTAAGATATAACCTCTCTCAGTCCCTAACCAATTTCCTGAATTACCAACATTTATGTTGCATTTATGATCTCCTCCATATCTTTCCAATAAGATGCTTTCCGCTTACGTTTTTCAGAATCTGTTCCAGTGTTTAAAACCAGACCCACCAGAAAGCAAACAAAATGTCCATTTAAAAAAATGACTGGGAGAACTTATACTAAAATCCTTACAAGAATTCTTGAAGACTCTAGTATGAAGTATTTCGGATTTTGAGGTGTTACATTGGTTGTAGCTTTTATTTCTTTTTAAGTGTTTTTATTGAATCTACATGTTTTTGAATTTGATTCAAAATATGATTCAACGTATCTATGGCACTACCTAATAGGAATTATTTTCACATTTAAATGTTGCTTTGCTCTTCAATACTTCTTAGAATTCCACCTCCCTGTCTGTCTGTATCTCTCCTTATTTTCTGAGAATACTAGCTGAGAATACTATTTGTATATTTGGGAATCGGCTAGCTGCTACTAATGGAAAAAAAAATCTCTTTGGCTTAAAACAACAGAAGTTTACTTCCTGTTCATTTTATGATGTCCAGGTCAATTAGGCTGAATATAATCCATGAGGTACTCATGCCGATGGATGTTCCATCTCAACAGGGCTACCACAGCAGGGGTAATTAAACTTTCATTTATTTTGAGTGAACAGATAAAATTACATGGCCACAGCTCACTCATAGTGGATAGAAAAGTGTAATAATTCCCCTAATTCTCCAGAAGAAAACTGATACTCCTTTAGAAAAAGTTTTAATGTATGCCATATTAGACAATTGCAGAATTAACCACTAAATTTCCTGCTAACAGGTTATAATTATATTCATACAATGATTAGAAATTCCCAAATCATTAGTTTGCTTTGATAGATAAGTGTAAGTTTAACTTGACCTAATATAACTTTCTTGGATTTTGATAGGCTGGAGAGTAAAGATTTGAACTACTTGGTGGCATAATTTCTCTTTGTTGCTGTAAAGAATAACTGGTTTGTTTACAAATATCATAACTTAGGATGTAGATTATATTTCACATATGTCTGTTTCTTTCAGAATATTATTTTGGAATGTGAAGTGAGTTTTCTGAGACTTGAAATCATCTCTGAGGCAAGGCATACCTGATGTAATGATTCTATTTGAAGTCACTGGTTCAGTTAGAGTCATTCTAAAATTTGGCTTTTCGATTTATGTAGGTATAGGCTTCAGTTGTCACCGTGAAGAAGATAAAAGTAAAGTTTAACAACACCACTTGCCTCAGAATAGGACTATGCTACAGTAAATATGTTTATGAACAAATGAATTCACAAACCCCAAAAGAGAGTTTATCCTATTTCAAGCTTAATCTGCTAGTATTTGCTAATAACAAGACTGCATTCTTACCAACATAACTATATTGTCACTTCACAAAGAGGTATGGTATTTTCTCTTCAAATTCTCTTCAAATTATTCTTCTCTCCTCACTTTCCATATTTAGTTTTATTATATTCTAAGGATGTGTCACTCCTGAGGAAAATTATGTGCATGTCTACATATTGTGGATATGTATGATACAATATGTGTGCGTCTGTGTGTGTTTGTATGTATATACAAAATATGGAGGTCAGAGGCACTTGGATGGCTCGGGCGGCTGAGTGTCAGACTCTTGATTTCGGCTCAGGTCACGATCCCAGGGTTGTGGGATTGAGCCCTATGGTAGGCTCTGCACTGAGTGTGGAGCCTGCTTAAAGATTTTCTCTGTCACTATGCCCCTCTCCTCTGCTCGCTCTCTCTCTCTCTCTCTGTCTCTCAAGTTAAAAAAAAATGTGGAGGTCATAGTTACAAAAATGTATGACTTTCTCTGGCATATGTAAGTATGTGTTATAATCTTTTTAGAAATAATTAACACTTCAGTAATACCTCAGATATGATTTACTGAATATGACATTATCTCTTTTTCAAGGATCTAATGAATTGGGCCTTGAGTAAGTAAATAGTTTAGCTGAAAGATTATATATATTTACATACATATATGTGTGTGTGTACATATATATGTATATGTATGTATATATATATATATATATATATAAGTTGATATGATTTTTGTTTGTAAATCCAAAAAATGTATTCTCAATATCACTTTTATTCTAATGAGAATCTTCAGCTGGATTGAATACTTTGAGAAAGACTATCTGAGCAATTAGTTTGGTGGATAAAAGCCAAATCTTAGTTACATGCTTCAAGTGTTTAACTAACACTATTATAGTAGACTACATGCACATTTAAATTTTATTTCACCGTAGTGACGTTGGGCAACATAACTAAAAATAATTTCTCTTCTATGAACTTATTTTCCATAAGCATCCATAGAAATTGTTCTTGAATGCATTCCCTACATGATGCCTCACAAGTCTGTTCCAATGGAACAGAGCAATGTTTTAAACCACAGAAAAATTAAAGTATAAAATTGATCGAAAAACATCCAAATGTCATCTATATATTACAATATTGAACAGGGAGAGGGAAGGGTGGGCATAAACCAACAAGCTTTGGCCTCAATCCCATTGAGTCTCAAAAAAATTCTCTATGGAAATTCTCAACTTTAGCTTTATGTCAAGTAGATTTTTAAAGTTTACAGTTTTTTAGAATGATTATGTGATGGGCAAGAACAATAACAATATTTAATGTTTCAATGTTATAATTCGATAAATAATAAACTAGTATTAATACAAATATAGAAATATTTATGTATCATTTACCATTAGATTTCAAATTAAATTTTATATTTCTGGGATGAACCACACCTGGTCACAGTGCATTATTCTTTTTTATTATGAAAGAAAGTAGATGTTCCTGAACATTGTTCATTAGTTAAGAGGTTACAGATGGCATTGCCTAAGCCATATGCTGGTTTTAAATGGGCTTATAGTTCTTTGTTACCTAAATTCATTTGTTAAAAGGACAATATAGAAAAATGGATAAGCAGTGGAAGGGAGATAGAGGAAAAAGAAGAAATTTGAGACATTTTCATCTTCTGAGTAATGTGTTCTGAAGGGAGCAGTCTCAATTGGAATCCAACTTTGAGGATGCAGGACTGTTGGGGAGGTGGCTAAGGATGCATGGTTGACAGGAGCAGGCCAGTAAGAATGATTTCAGGAGTGATGGTTTAGCTCCTGTGGTATTTGAAACAGTTGATCCCTCCTTTTCCTGGGAAAATTTTTCCTCTTTCTCAGTCTTCCTGACACTACTTTATTCTGGTTTTCCTACTACCCTGGCTGCTGGTTCTCAGTCTCCTTTGATGGATCCTTATTCCTAAATGTTAGAGTCAATTTATGTATTTTCATTGCTGTATGTGAAATAGAACAGCATTTCAAACTCTTAAGGATTATTGTATTTCTTTTCCTAATCTTATAAATGTGCCCACTTGTTAAATTAGGCCATAATTTTTTTTTTTAAGTTGTGATATTTAGAGAGGGAGAGAGAGAATCACAAACAGGCTCCACACTGTCAGCACAGAGCCGGATGCAGGGGCTCAATCTTGATCTCATGAATCCTGACATCATGACCTGAGTAGAGATCAAGCATTGGATACTTAACCAACTGAGCCACCCAGGTGCCCCCATAATTGGTTTTTGTCTAATGACGATAGTGAACTCTCTTTAATATGAAGTGCATTAGGCTGCTTGTGGAATATAAGTTGCTTTTCTCCTAAATTTTTTTCTCCAGTTGACCCTCTAGGTAAAATTATCCACAGAATAAAAGTATTCAAAATATGTTTCCTGGTCATAATAGAATTCAATTAGAAATTGATAACAAAAAGATCTCTGGTAATTGACTAAATAGTTAGAAACTAAGTAACAAACTTATAAATAACCCATGACTCAAGAAAGATAATAAAAGAGAAATATAAAAGTATTTAGCCAAAAGAAAAAAAATAACCATAACAAAATGAAAAAAAAATATAATCATATGACCAACTCTACTGATACATAAAAAGTATTTGACAAAATCCATATTCATTTGTGATTTAAAAAAGAAAAACATTAGTTAATCTCTTCACTCAAATAAAGATATAAATATGAAAATTATATGTATTCAGTTAATTTTTGACAAAATTGCAAAGGCAATTCAATGAAGAAAGGATAATCTTTCAAAAATGGTGTTAGATTGATTGCACATCATTTTGAGACAAAATTAACTTTCATACATTACACCATGAGGAAAATTAACTCAAAATGAGCTGGAGATTAAAGGGAAACCTAAACTATAAGACATCTCGAAAAAGGAAAAAGAGGAAAAAATCTTCGTGATCTTGGGTTGGGCAAAAGTTTCATGTCCAAAATCTTTTGGACGTGATGTACTTATTTTTTCAATTGTGGTGAGGGCTTCTGCGAGTATATAAATATGCCCAAACTTATATAATTAAATCATACTCAGCTTATTTAATGACTTGAGATCATTTATACCTCAAGAAGAATATTATTCTGAGATGGTTCCTACAGTAAGTCCTGTGGGGGGAAAAAGGAAAAAAACAGCTTCTATGTGAGAGTAAATAACACCCTGGCAACTACTGGGATTTTTCAGGGGTGTGGTAAATCATGTTTTTAAGACCTAGTGAACAGACAGGATTTAGTAGATTTATAATAATGTTACTTCACGTTTGTTGCTTAAGACCTAAATTTTGATAAATATCCTGATATATACAAAACTAAAATTAGAGCTACCAACTTGGAAAAGAATATTTCTGTGCTTCAATTGAGGAATGTAGTCTGAGAGAAGAAATCTGGTTAGCTGTGATTTTTAATGTTTAAAATTCTTTTTAACTTTTATTCATTTTTGAGAGACAGAGAGACAGAATGTGAGTGGGGGAGGGGAGAGAGAGTCAGGGAGACACAGAATCCGCAGCAGGCTCCAGGCTCTGAGCTGTCAGCACAGAGCTCAATGTGGGACTCGAACTCACAGACCACAAGATCATGACCTGAGCCAAAGTCGGACACTTAACCGACTGAGCCACCAGTTGCTCCTGTGATTTTTAATATTTTAAAAGGAACATGGAAATATCATAAATTGAAATATTCTTTGGAAACATAGCAAGCTTTGTCACTTTGGCTATAGTGGTGAAAAACCTCTGATAATTAAAAAAATATATATTTTCTCTGATGGAAGCCCAAGTGATCTAGTTTTTTTTGACTTCCACCTTATATTAATGTAGCTTTAAAGTACATCTGTTCTAATTTATACACACATACACACACAAAAAAAATCTACAGATAGAATTCCTATATAAAATGGATCTGAGTAGTAGTTCCTAAATTTTTTTTATTATTACCTTGCACTGAAATGTACATGAAGAAACATAAAATAAAAAGTCAAAAGTAAAACTAACAGTTGAGCCGGTTATCTAAACCATTTCCCTATCTTTCCTGCTCTATTGTGAACAGTGCAAAATTACCAGAATGAAAAACAGTGGAAAGTTGCTATCTCAGAGCCTCTAACATGGTTCAAAAACAAAAAGGATGTACAAATAAGAAAACCAGTTCCTTTATGGCAGGTACTAATTATGATTTTTTTAAGGAAGAAAATATTACTTTCCTAATACGAAGAGTGCTCCCCTTTTCTTTATGTACTTTCCAGCAGATAGATAAACAGAAAAACGACTGGCAGATTTGTCCTGGGAAATTTGAATTTGGGGAGCTAACTGTGTATAAGTATCATTAGGTAAAAGCAAATTAAAAATAAGACATTATAGATTCCCAATCCAATCTCTGAGTCAGAAAGCCAACCAGGAAGTATGAAAAAAAAACTGTCTTCTCTCTGTCCTGTGAAACCACAGGACACAGCTTGCAAATCTTCATTGTGGGGAGTCAGTTCTCCGTGGGACTCTTACGTTTCTGCCCACCATAGCAGAGACACTGATGTCCCTTTGCTACAGACCACTTTTCCAAGGATGTTTGTAAAACAAGCAGCCCTGGGAGAGAGAGTTTTTCTTTGCTACAGAGGGTCCGTTGTTTACTATTTTTACAATAAAGATGTTTGTTAGTTTGTTTTTCTGGAGCAAATGTTGGGCAGGTTTGCTTCCATCTCATTATAAGAGACTAGAATTTCCTAATTTTAGGGTTCATCTGCTATGTTACACACCAACTGCGTGCACACATCCGTCCGGGCTCACCGGGGATTTGGGAACCATGGGGAATGGGCATGAACATGAAGCTCCTGCTGCCTGCTGTATATTAATAGACTTTTATCTCTGACCCAGGAGTCTTCTGTTTTCTGTCAGCTTGCATGAAACTCTAACAGGCTGCCTCACTAGTTTGCAAATAGGGTAAAATTCAGACTCTTCAGAGTTCTTGATATGCTTAACGTGGGTATATCCATTAGAACCTCTTTCATATGGTTGTGGATATGGAAGGAGATTTAATCTACAGATAAAGAGAGCAAAACCAGGCCAAAAGGCAATGAGCACAATGTTGGGTTTATAGTCATTGATCCTTGTTCCAAGTAAAACAAAACAGGAAAAGACATATACGTGCATGTGTAATATATAGAGGTTATAAAATACTTTCAAAGAAATATCTTAAAATATTAAAATAACATATTTCTGAAAAGTATTACTGCCAGAAAATTCTGAATAATTATTTTCATATTCTTTTTGTGTCTTAATATAAAACATCTTCTATACTCAAGTATTTTATTACTTTTTAAATATTTATTTATTTATTTTTGAGAGAAACAGAGAGCATCAGAGGGGGAGGAGTGGAGAGAAAGGGAGACAGAAAATCCCGAACAGGTTCCGTGCTGTCACTGCAGAGCCAGATGCAGGGCTCAAACTCACCAGTTGTGAGGTCATGACCTAAGCTGATTCCAAGAGTCCAGTGCTTAACTGACTAAGCCACTCAGGTGCCCCGTATACACAAATACTTTAAAAATTGCTACTTACACTCATATGTTTATTATATGAATTTATAACTGAAGATGTATTCCCATAGAACAAACGTTAAGAATTGAGAAATAGAGACTTCATTGTATAGTAGGACATAGTAGAGTTATTGATACAAATGTATGTGATAATATCAGTCAATTTGCTAAAGATGCCCAATGATTCAATATAGCTTAGCATTATGATACTGGAAGAAGCAGCTTTATAATTCAAACAAAATGAAACTGTAAGGCAATGGAGATATTAAGTGTTGAAATCAGATATCCTATTTTTGAATATCAGAATTTCCTATCTGTGAAACCATGACAGGTTATGTAATCTATCTGACACTTACTAACCTCAAATATAAAGGATTGTGTGGGAAACAAATTGATAGTTTTTGTTTGAACCAAAGTTGAGACAGATTTTAGAATGTATTTATTAGAAAATAAAATTTCTGAAGGGAGTGGGTTTTCTCTTGAGAGTGGATTTTCACTTTGGTGCCAGCTTAACACCATATAATCACAAAGGGAATTCTGGAATGTTAAAAAAATACACTTTGCATTGTTGGGATAAAGCTCAATTAGTAATGACATTATTATTTTTATATTTTTGAATCAATATGCTAACATTTGGTTAAGAATTTTTGCATCTATGTTTATGAGGGGTTTTTATCTGTAGTTTTCCTTTCTTGATTTTTCTTTTTTACTTTTAATTTTGGTATGAGGATAATGCTTCCTCATAGAATATATTAGTGATTGTTCCTTCTCTTATTTCTGAAATAATTATGTGAAATTGGTATGATTTCTTCCTTTAATGCTTGGAAGAATACTCAAGTGAAGCAATGTGGGACTAAAGTTTTTGTGGGTATGTTTTAAACTACAATTCCAGTATTTTTTTTTTTTTTTTTACAGATATAGGGCTATTGAGTTATCTATTTCTCCTAGTGTGAGCTTTCACAGAAGGTCTCATTCAAGGATTTTCCTTTTTATCTAATTTACTGAATTTATTGTTCTAAATTGGTGTCAAGTATAAATATATTATTCTTTAATTATCATATATGTGATTTCACTCATCTTATTTTTGATAATGGTAATAAGATTATTTATGTTTATTGATTGATTGATTGTCTGGTATGAGTGGCGGTTCTCACTGGCAGGGGGAAGAGGCAACTTTGCCTCTTTGGGGACATTTGGCAGTGTTTGAATGCTTGCAGATGCTCTTTTTTTGGTGACACGTAAAATAGTATAACTGGCATCTAGTGGGTAGAAGCAAGGATGTTTCTAAGCGTCTCACAATGTACAGAACAGTTCACCCAACAAATAAATCTTGAACCCAAATACCCACGGTGCTGAGGGAGACACCAACCGCCATTTTGTATCTTCTATGTTAGTTACACCTTATGTCTGTATTACTTCCTTCTGTTTACTTTGTGCTTAATTTGTATTTCTCATATTATTTTCTTAAGGTGGCATCTTAGGTTATTCTTTTTTTCTGATGTTAGTGTTTAATGCACTTCTTTTTACATTTCTTTTTAGCACTGCCTTGGCTGCATCCCGCAAATTTTGTTTGTTGGCTTACTTTGTTTTCATCCAGTTCATATGTTTTCTAATAGTCATTGTCATTCTTCCTTTGAAAATTAGGTGTTTTTTTTTTTTTAATTTAGTTTAAAAATAGTTGAGGGGTGCCTGGGTGGCTAGTCAGTTGAGCATCCGATTCTTGATTTTGGCTCAGGTCATGATGGGTGGGATCCAGCCCTGCCTCGGGCTCCATGCTGAGCATAAAGCCTGCCTAAGATTCTCTCTCTCTCTCTCTCTCTCTCTCTCTCCCTCAACCCCTCTCCCCTGCTCATGCACTCTCTCTCTCTCTCTCTCTCTCTCTCTAAAAGAAATAAAATAATAAAATAAAAATTAAAAAAATAGTTGAGATTTTTAAGATATAATTTCTGTTATTGATTTATAATTTCATTCATTAAAAAAAGAAAACAAACTTTGTGTGATATAATTCTTATAGAGACTCATTTTACAGTCCATAATATGGTATATTTTGGTAAATGATCAAATTGCATGTTGAATAATTGTGCATCCTGCTGTTGTTGAATAGAGGGATCTATAAATATTAAGAAAAGTTAATAAATAATATTGTTCAAGTCTATTGTATTTTTACTGATTTTCTGTTTATTTGAACTATCAATTTTTTAGAACAAGTAATGAGGTCTCTGATAATAAAAATATTTTATCTTTTCATTCTTTTATAACTTTTTACTTCTTTTAGTTCTGTTAATGGGTGTGTAAACATTTTGTTTATGTTTTTGATTTATGTCTTTTAAAAATTTTTTTTTTCAACGTTTATTTTTATTTTTGGGACAGAGAGAGACAGAGCATGAACGGGGGGGGGGGGGGGGGGGGGGGGCAGAGAGAGAGGGAGACACAGAATCGGAAACAGGCTCCAGGCTCTGAGCCATCAGCCCAGAGCCCGACGCGGGGCTCGAACTCACAGACCACGAGATCGTGACCTGGCTGAAGTCGGACGCTTAACCGACTGCGCCACCCAGGCGCCCCGATTTATGTCTTTTTAATTGCATCCTTAGTTATTACTATTACAAGAGTCTCTCTTTTTTTAATGTTTTATTTTTTTAATGTTTTTTTAATGTTTTTTTAATGTTTTATTTATTTTTTTGTTTTTTTTAATGTTTTATTTATTCTTTTTTTTTTAGTGTTTTATTTATTCTTTTTTTTTTTTTTTCAATGTTTATTTATTTTTGGGACAGAGAGAGACAGAGCATGAACGGGGGAGGGGCAGAGAGAGAGGGAGACACAGAATCGGAAACAGACTCCAGGCTCTGAGCCATCAACCCAGAGCCCGACGCGGGGCTCGAACTCACGGACCGCGAGATCGTGACCTGGCTGAAGTCGGACGCTTAACCGAATGTGCCACCCAGGCGCCCCTGTTTATTCTTGACAGAGCATGAGTGAGAGTGGGGCAGAGATTGTGAAGGGGACAGAGGATCCAAAGCAGGGTCCATGCTGACAGCAACCAGCCTAATGTGGGACTCAAACCCATGAATCAACCACGAGACCATGACCTGAACCGAAGTTGGGTGCTCAACTGACTGAGCCACCCAGGCGCCCCAAGGGTCTCTTTATTTTTCGTCATATTCTTTCTCTTTCTGAAATCTACCTTTCTGGTATTACTATAGCCAGTCTTTATTCTTTTTATTAGTATTAGTATGACTTTTTTTTTTTATTGTAAGCTACTGATGCCTTTTTTTTTTTTTTTACCAATAACATGGACAACTTATGATTGCTTCTTACTTTGTTATCATCCAACCTGGCAATATTTTATTTTAGCTGTAATATTTAATTGGGGTTTAATTTACTTTTAATCCGAGTATTGATTTGGTTGTGTTTAAATCTACTTCCATTCTACTTAGACTATCCTTTTTTTCCTTTTGGTTCTACTTTATTTTAGATGAAGTTAATATTGCTTGTAATTCCTTTTTCTTCATTACTAGCTCATTATCTTTACCTGTTTTTATTACTTGCTTTAGTGTTCATATCTCAACTTATCAAAGACCATATTCAGTAGATATGATAGTATTTTGATACAGTTTAAAATTGTACAACTTCGTACTTTTCTTTCTCCCCTCCTGGCCTTCATGCTATTGGCATATATTTTCCTCTGGGTATTTTTTTTTCCTAGATGAATTTCACATAGGTAATAAGAAGATAGTCAACATCTACTGTGTTTGAAACATTATACATTATATTCTAGGCATGTATTCTAACTTAGTTCTCATAGTCTTGTGGGTTAAAAATCATTACTTTCATTTTTCAGATATAAAAACTGAAGTTCAAAGAGATTATATAACATATCTACTAAGTAGGGGAGATGAAAATCAAACCCAGATTTTATAATTCTGAAACCAATGTATGTGTTTCTTATATACCACCCTTTTCAATAAGTATTTATTGAATGAACAAATGAACTTCTAAATCAATGTAATTTGAGGGACAAAAAAATACTCTGAATTCCAAATATTTACATTTACTTTGCTTGATAACACCTACAATTTTTTATAAGTGGAACATATCCTTTCAGCTTAAAATGATAAGCAGCTAAATATAGCACCCACAATGTTCATTAATAGTATCAGTGGACATGGAAATGGTTAATTAATAAACCCAGAACCACCGGTGCTTAAAAAATAGTGGGTATTGCGTGCACACACACACACACACACACACACACACCAGAATAGCACTATTAAGGACTGGATCTGTTTTCTCCTAAGTCTCAATGAGGAAATGGTATGTCCAGCTGTAGCCCTTTAGTCATCCCCACAGGTAAAGGACAGTAAGAATTCAATAGAGTGCTGGAATTAGATACTTCAGAGATTAACAAGTGAAGCTGAAGTTTAGTACTCTGCAGAATGATATACAGGGAAGCACAGCCTATGGAGACACTACTGCTAAAGACTCTTATAGAAGCACATTTGCAAGCAGAAACTTCAAGTTTTCAAATGAGTTGTGTTCCCTCAATAGCTGTCTCCTCAGTGGAATGCTGAAAAATCGGAGAAATACATCATGAACTAAGATCATCTTGCTGCAAGAAAAATGTGAGGAATTCAAGAATGATCACAGAAACAGCCATCCAAGAAATATAAATGAAATGATTGACAAACACTTAAACATTATTTTGTGGGATTTGAATACCATTCCATAGGACAACTTCATAGCAATAACCAATAGCAAGAGGCGTGGCCAGTGAGGCAGGGTTCTCCAAGGTTGCTTGATAAAGATTGTAGTGAAAGAAAAATGAGGCAGTTTGGGGGGAGGGTGTAGGAGATGCTGATTTGCTATAATAAAATCAATGCTAATTAGCATAATTGAAGGGAATTGGTGGACTAAGTAAAATACGAGATTTTGACTGACTTTGTAAAAATAGAAACCATGGAAGTCAAGGGATGTGAAGGGAAGAGAATGCTAGGAGTATCACTTTGGGAATAGAACAGTTTCCTATAATAACCGAGTTTAATGTTGTGCCATGTAGATGGATAGCTGACACTTATTGGAGATGGAAACCATCTAGATTAAGGACTTTGGAGTAGGATGATATAAACTGATGGCTGTGCATTTTTAACTGATCTTTAGGTATACCAAACAACATAGATTTACTTATTGAATTTAGAACAGTCATTGGATAAACAAGTTAAGAAGCTATAAAGAGAAATATGCATATGGATCATGAAATGGATTTGGAATCAAGGCTTTTTAGATAATAACTAGTAGTTCTACCTTGTATGAAGCATCTTAAACTTTTCCTATGTACAAGAATTGATTTTCCAGGAAATATCCAGCTCTTTAACCTCAATGTTAAACTCATTTTTTTAATTTATTATCACCATTAAGTTATATAAAATACTATATATATCAAATGGAAATATTGAGAGAACAGTTATGATTATGGAAATATATATTTTGCATTATAAAAAACATTTTTACAAGAACGATTTCTTTAGAACATTAGA
The DNA here is from genome assembly GCF_018350155.1 of Leopardus geoffroyi. NCBI lineage: Eukaryota > Metazoa > Chordata > Mammalia > Carnivora > Felidae > Leopardus > Leopardus geoffroyi. The sequence continues at coordinate 90,001,474 of NC_059337.1, forward strand.
TGGATTATATATATGTTATGTAACTGCATATATGTGTGTATATATGTATACATTTTTTCTTATCTTAATTGATAAAAGATATTAAAATATTATCTAGTAACTCCTCAAAGTAACATGAAGTTATAATACAAGATAAGGCAAATCCTGTATCATCTGGATTTTTTTTTCATGAGTTTCTAAACATCCTTTCAGGTGTTTAACAAGATAGCAAATCTTGTGTCTTTGTTTAACTACTTGGCTGGAAGTGGAAATGAGTGGTTTAGGGAGAGTAGTCCAGGAGAAATAACTGTGCCTTAAACTTGTTTTCAGATAGCAGGGTCTCTATTTTAGAGAAAGGTGGTGCAGAACTCCTGTCTGTTATATTTATAATTGGAAACACTATCTTGTGGCTTCTATTATTAATCCAAATTAGATTATTCTATCGTTTTAACAGAATTTTGCAATGGTACGTTATTTTTTCATAATAATTTGAATCTACAGTTGAGACTAGGCATTTCTTTCCACCTACTATATGACTTTGAGAACCCAGACACAAAATTTCATTTATTTCTTGTGAAGGTATTGTATAATCTCTTCCTATTTTGGGTGATTTATTTGGTTAGGGACTTTGGATTTCTTTTTAGTGTTTTACTAATCGTGATATTTACTTACCACACAATTGCTATTTAACCTTTTCCTCAGTTTTAAGTTACTTCCTCTGAAACACTTTTAATGACCTCCTATGGCTTGGTGAGTTCCATCCTGTACACACTTCCTACTATACTGGAGCTGCTCACATTAAAATTGTGTCGGATCACTTTATACAGTTTTACGTTCATTTTGTAATGCAATGGTAGAACTTGGAAAACAGTCAAAAGGGCAAGTCTTATAAGAAGAGTGTTTATGCACCTTGCTTTTACAGAGACAGTCTCATTTTTTAACTGTTTCTTCAACATTCCATGCATCAGCATTCCCTTTCACATTCCAAGTGTCCTAGTTTGGATAATAAATTATACATATAGTTACTCTGCTTATAAAACCTATACCCCTAACAACTACCGGAAGTTTAGTTATATAGTGGTCAGTAATAAAGATATGTGGAATTAATAAATGGATAATAGATGTTAAAATCAATGAATGAACTGACTATACTTATCCTTAATTCTATGTTTAAAATTGTATTTTGGAAAGTCTTCTTTTAAAAACTTGATCATCCACCTTACATTCATAACAGAAAAGGAAGAAGTGAATAACAGACTAAAATATCTTGAGCCAAAACTTGTGAACATTTTCATATATTACTTGGGAGAAAACTATTTCTGCAATTTATATCAAGAATGATCTATTTTCTGTTTACTTCTTTCTCTGCTTCTCTTTCTCTTTTTTAGTTGCCTTCTCTGCAACTTTGATTCTTTTTTAGTGAATTGTTATTTTTCATAATTCTTCCTGATATCAGTGCAGACAAGTCTTAAAAGATCTTTATGCAGTGCCTCTGTTAAGTATAAAAATATTTCATTTATAGCTTTCAGTACTTCTTATCTATTTCTTTTTGAAGGATTTGATCATGAATTATACATACCAGCACAGTATGAAATATTCAGCTCATGTTCTTTCATTCCAGTTCAGCCTACCAAACAAAGAAAGAGTGGTTTGAACACAGAAAAGAGAAGGTCTGATAGCCATATGCCGGTAGTATTTAATAGATTTTTTTCCATCGTAAGGCCCAGATGAAATGTCCAGCATAACTGAAATTCATACACTCAGTGCAACTCATGTAAGTTATTAAATTAACTGAATCAGAAACTTGGCTTTAAGCGTATAAAATACACTTCTCAAAATATAAGAGTTGTTTTTTTTAAGTCAGAAAAAAAGGAGTAATTATTACTCCAATAATGAATTACCATTATACAAAGCCACAGTTAGACATATTTTAGGAAATTTGGAAAAGTTAATATAGATTTATTAGGTCAATAGCTACTTTCAAATAGTAACTAAAGATGTTCACTATGTCTTTGAATTAGTAGCTGATTGGTTATTCTGTTTGGTTAGATTCTTTACAATTAAAAGTTTCCAACAATATGTGTTTCTAGTTCTAGAAAAAGTAAAGTCCTTTCCTGTTACTGAAGAATTCTGAGTTATATTGAGGAGAGTGATTTCAGGTTACTGCTGGAAAACTCTTCCTTAGGGAAAGCACAATGTAATAATATTCTTTATTGAGCTAACTTGTCCCTCAGACAGACAATCTTCAGTTATTTCCATCTAGGAAACCAGTGAATTCAGGATTTGTGAGTTGTTGTTTTTTTGTTTTTGTTTTTGTTTTTTTCTTAATCCAACTCGGGCAAATGCATTTCATTCATTAATCAAAAGTAATTTTCCTACCTCCTGCTGTACAGAAATAAGTAGAAGACAATAAAAACAAGCAAAATAAACAATAATTTGTGAGGTCTTCTTGCCTATTTACTTCACAATACACATCATGTCAAACTACCCCATAAAATGTTCAATTTATGTATACAATATCTAGATTGTATGTAGTAACAACTTTTCTATTTAAGACTTTGTAGTTTGGAAATTATTTGATTTTGAATTGACTGGCACAAATATGACTGGTTACTCTTTTCAATGGAAGTTTTTTTGTTTCATTTTAGTTTTTCTTGAAATCTTTGTTCAAGCTAAAGGGTTAATTTATAGTTCAGAATCTATAACAACATAATCTTGGGTATAAGTTTAAAACCTCAAAGCAACCCTTTTTCATTCTTGTTAAATATGACAAAGCATGCTCCAAAATTTGAAGGTCCTTACCTGTGTTTCTGTTATTATTTCAGTTCATTTCAAAATTATTTGATTGAATATTAATTTTGCACGAGGTATATGGAGCACTTTACAAAAATCATATTACATTTGCTATTCTTCTGTACTTAGCCATTTAGATAATCTAATATAAACACAAAAAGTGAAATTAGATTTTAAATAATTTAAATTTTATCCTTGTAAAAATATTTATAGAGAACTGATTCCATACCAGTAGTTGTTTTTAGCACCTTTATGTGGATATCATATTAGTCAAGGGTTTCCAAAGAAATAGAACCAATAGGAGATGATAGATAGATAAATAGATAGATAGGTAATAAATAGATGAAAAGATTTATTATAGGAGATTGACTCATGTGATTATGGCAGTGGAGAATTCCCATAATTTGTCATCTGGGCAGGAGGAGATGTAAATCTCAGCTCAAGCATAAAGAGCTCTTCACCCTTCCTCTGACTTTTTGCTCTGTTCAGGCCTTCAATGGGTTGGATGGTGCCCACCTGCAATGGTGAGGGCAACCTTCTTTACTCACTGTACTAATTCAAGTGCTAATCTCTGCTGGAGGCACTCTCATAGACACAAGCAGAAATAATAATTTACCAGCTCTCTGGGCATCCCTTATCCCAGTCGGGTTGACACATTAAAATTAACCATCACAGATGTGCTGTTTAATGCCTCTCCTTCAAGTCTTCCTGTAGGCTTTCTCAAACTAACAGCATTATTTTTGTCCTTGTTTGATCTTTCACCTCTCTTTTTCATTCCAGATTATTTCTCCCACTTTATCTTTTTGCCTACTGATTCTGTCTTCTAAAGTTTTTTGACTGCCTTTCAACTAACTAATAGCTATTAAATGTTAAAGACTACAAGTTTTTTCCCCCTTCCTGTTGTTCTACTTAATTCTTTTGTCAAATGTGCCCTTCTTTTCCATCACAGACTTTTTTTTCCTGGTATAATCTATATTTTTCTTTCATTTCTTTAATAATATTAAATATAATTATTATCTATTAATTATTTTTATTGTCCCAAGTGGTTTTGGAGCAGATTATCATTGCACCTGTTTAATTACCCTGGTGGACTATTTTTTTTGGCTGTTTATCATTGTTATTATTATTAATAACATTAAACATTTTTGCCGTTATATTAGTTTTTTATTGCTATACAACAAACTACCACAGACTTAGGAACATAAAACAAATACCCAGTTATTATCTCACAGTTGTATCAGTCAGAGATGTCGACAGGTTCGATGGAATTGTCTACTTACAGCCTTCGAAGGCGAAATCAAAGTGTTGGTCCAATTGGACTTTTAATAGGAGGCTCTGGGGGAAATTCCACTTTCAACCTCATTCAAGTTTTGGAAAAATTCAATCCTTATGAAGCTGAAGGCCCTAATTCCTTGATGATTATCAGCAGTGGGCCACTCTCACCCTCTAGAGGCAGCTCACATTCCTTCTTATGTAGCTCCCTACCTCTTCAAAACAGCAATGACATGTCAACCCTTTCTCACACTGGAAATCTCTGTCTTTGCTGATTCCAGCCAAAGAAAACACTTATCTTAAAGGCATGTGATTATAGTAGGTCCATTCAGGTCCATTAAAAAAAAAAAGAAAGAAAGAAAAGAAAAGAAAACAACTTAGTTAACTGGTTAGTGACTTTAATTTTATCTGCAAACTTTCTTTTGTCATGTAATAGAACATAAGTAGGACATGATATCTCAATACATTCAGTCATAGGGATAAGACTTAACAATATAACAGAGCTGTCTTAGTTGAAGTATTTATCTGTTCATAATATTCAAGAATATATTGGTGTAGTATGATTCAGCCTTTATTTTTTCATTTTGTCATCTGCTTTTTCATTTGCATGTTATGATCATATTGTAATGCTGCTTTCTTCACTGCCTTTTTTTTTTTTTTTAAGTTTATTCATTTTTAAGAGATAGAGACAGAGTGTGAACAGGGGCAGAGAGAGAGGGAGACACAGAATCAGAAGCAGGCTTCAGGCTCCGAGCTGTCAGCCCTGAACCTGATGTGGGGCTCGAACTCATGAACTGTGAGATCATGACCTGAGCTGAAGGTCAACCGACTGAGACAACCAGGTGCCCCAATCTACACTGCTTTGGCAGACTTTGTTTATGTTTTTGTTTTTTTAACTTTTCAAGAAAGACTTATCTTTTCTTTCTACCAAAAACTCAGAGTAGGCATTAACTAGGATGCTTCTTTGTTGTTTCCTGAGACAGATGATAGGGCACCTCCAGTCCCCCATTCCTTAAAGGGCAGCCTTTTCAGTGTTCGTACTGAAAGTAAGGATCTTTGCTTACTCTGAGCAGTTCCAAGGCCAAATGTTCTATCTCTGCTTGTACATTAAAACTACAGCCTCAACTCCATAAATACATTGATCCAAAATATACAAACATAAAGCGTGTGTAAAGTCAGACTCCTCGTTTTTTCTTGAAGATTTTGTGAGTGAATGACTGGATTTACCCACCTATCAATGAGAAGGCAGGGCCATGGAAATTGTGTTCACTAAGGCTCCTCAAATGAAGAAGAATCCAGGAAGTCATCACTCTGAGGTAATATTCCATTAAATTCACAAGGTAAACTTCTTTAACCGTTGGACATTTTCCAACAATGTCATTTGCACATATACTGTAGAAGGTTTTTCTGGAGATATTTCTGTTCTTTTTCCTTCTCATCTATAGATTGTGGTGATACAAGGAGAAGAAAATGTTGTTATATATGTGTCATATGCTGACACTTCACATCGTATTTTAATAGGATTGGCGTTATTGTTCAAGTAACACAGTAATGCATTTTACTAGTGAAATTCAAGTCTGTGATTAGATATAACTGGTATTAAACTGTTCTGTGAAGGCAACTTGGCAAACTATGTTGTTTTCTCTGTTAAGAGTTATGTTTGTGAACAGGCAAAACTTATTGATAGGGTAAAAATCAGAATAGAGGTTTCTGAGAAGAAAGTTGAATATTGACTGAAATTGAGCATAAGGTAAAGCTCTTTGTTGAAATAAGTATTCTACATCATTATCTGGATGGTGGTTATATTTGTAAATGCTCATCCAGCTGTATAGTTAGGATTTGCACCCTCCACTTGCTGAATGTATTTTAATCTCAATTAAAACACACAAATAGGTGCACCTGGGTGGCTCAGTTGGTTAAACGTCTGACTTCAACAGAGGTCATGATCTCACTGTTCCCAGGTTTGAGCCCCAAATAGCGCTCTGTGCTGACAGCTCTGAGCCTGGAGCCTGCTTCAGATTCTGTGTGTCCCTATCTCTTTGTCCCTCCCCTGCTCACACTCTGTCTCTCTCTCTCTCTCTCAAAAATAAATAAAACATTATTTTTTTTTTAAAAAAGCACAGAGAAAATATCAAATAAATAAAACCAATGAAACACCCTTTATTTAGAACTAGTTGTATATATATGTATATATAATATGTTCATATGTCTCATTTTTTACATGTACTAAATATAAACATTCTAGAATGATTTTAATTTACCACTTTAATATTTTTGTGAGTAATACATTTCTTACATTTTATATGAATGCATATTTCTCTCTTTATTAAGGATATCTAAAATAAGGATACTATGAAAACATGTTTATGTAAAGCCTTTGTTCTTTGAGCATTATTTAAAATTAGACATCTATGAAACAGATTTGGCAATATATATTACTTCAGAAAATGGTAAGGATTCCAAAAGCTATCATTATTTAGTGTAAAAATAAAATCCATTATTCTAGATTGAGGAAAAGAAAATAGTTAAATATAAAAAGAGAGAAGATAAAAGGAGTATTGTGAAAGAGGTATATAGGAAGGTTTGTGCCTTGAGTTTAATTAAATCACATTTTCTTGTCTCCTGAATGAGCCTTTAGCTGACTGTGAACTCAAGATTTAACACAATTTAATAACATCAATTTATTTCTTAAATTGTATTTTCTGTATAAATATTGAAAACCTTCCTACAGCTATACTGTTTTACTTTCTTCATGAGAAAAGTAGTTAGGTATCTTTTTTATATTTTGTGGGTTTATTTACAGGGAAATTTTTTACATATCCTGGAAAAGTATAATAATCTTCGACTTTGAGTCACAATTTCTCTAAAGAAATTATGTTACTAGTAATGTATCATTCTCAATAAAGAACGTTTTGACAATGTATTCACCACGGCTATTATGGACTCAACGCTTGTGTTTCCCCAAATTCATATGTTAAACACCAAAACCCAGTGTAATGAAGATAATTAGAGGTGGGCCTTTAGGAGGCAATTGAATTTAAATGAGATCATGGGAGTGGAGCCCTTAGGAGAAGACAGAAGAAAGTGCTTTCTCTCTGCAGGCACATTGATCTTAGACTTCCTAGCCTCCAAAACTGTGAGACATAAATGTGTATTACTTAAACTGCCCACTATGTTTTTATAGCAGTCCAAACTAAGATAATGGCTGAAGTGCTATTTGGTTATAAAAATACTTTTGAATGGTTTTCAGTGGATACTGTATATCACAGATTAAAAATATAAATTTAGCACAGCTTGCAACTAACCAGAAACTTCTATATTTGACAGGGAATGGAAAGTTGTAGAAGCAGGATCTTGCTAATCATCAAAGAAATGTTGAGGCAGAGGACCAGTAAACAAAAATAAACTTCTCATTCTGCAATTATCATTAACATCTTTATGACAGAAAGTAGGATACAAGGAAATATTGTTTATAAAGAGAAAATAAAAAGAAGAAAATCATTTTTTGTAATTTAGGGCATACTGTGGTGACATTTTTATATTTTATTCCTGCCCTCCTAACTCACCTGTACTTCTTTTAGGCTAAATTCTAGTTCACTAGAATTTACTAGAATACAAATACATACAAATATTAAAATGATGGTATAGCTAGGTTAGTCAAAATAGGTGGTCATATTTACATTGTAATTATTAAGAATATTGTATCAGAATAATAGACATCAAGTTTTGTTAGTTTCCTTTGTCTCAGAGTTATTTGAACTATTCAAATTTCATCATCTGTTCTATAAATATGGCATTTATAAATAAGGTCTTACTGCATTTAAAAATAGATTTGGGAAGTTTCTATGAATATCTTATAAAGTAAGAGTAGATTAATGTGGAAATGTTGGGGTTTGGAGCCGGGAGCTGAAGGCCAAGAAAGAATTCTTGAGACATCTTTGGTGCAAAATGTGGTTTTGTTAAAGCACAGGGACAGAACTCAAGGGCAGAAAGAGCTGCCCTGGGGCTGTATGGGTACTTTCAAGGTGGGGCGAGGTCAGGGATAGCCTAAATCTCTGAGGCATTTTGGATGCAAGGTTTCTAGGATCTTGAAGGGGCTAGATATTTTTAAGAAAAGGTCATTTATTACTGTCTAATAAAACAGTCATGAGACCCCTCAGATGCAAATCAGTGGGCCGTATGCTTGGAGGATGATTGCTAACATATATTTAGGGGGGAAAGATAAAGGAAATTTCCAAAAGAATTTTTATAAGTTCCAGTAGACTTACCAGATCCTGGAGGTTGGGATAATGTTAAGCTAAGATTACTTTTTGCCCTTAGGCAAAGTATTAACATGGAGGCAGTTGAGCTCCCAGAGGAAGGTCACTGCCTGTTTCAAGGACTTGTGAATGGGCTGTAAATTGTAAGGAAATTTAATTTTTTCTTTTGCCTTTGTTTCATCATAGATGACTATTGGTGAGACATTATTTCCTTGGCAAATTGAATTTTAAATGAGTGCGACAAGATGTACTGATTAGAACAGGGATATCTTAACACTAAGAGATCTGAGACCCTCATCAATATTTTATTTTATTAAACCATAGAAATACCAGGGATCTCCAGGGGGCACCCTCTCTTCCTCCTCCCATTCTCACAGTTCAGTGGAGTTGTTTCCTGTGGTGATATTTCACATAACACAGAATAATTTCTCTTCATGTATACTGACTATGAACTGCTCATTTTTCATAAATATGATTATTTTTCTTAAATTTCCTTGAGGCTGATTGACTCATCCCTTGATCAGCACATTTTCAAAAAATTTTTTAACATAATTGCTACCCATTGACATGGACAAAGCTAAAAATTTCATTCTTAATCGTTGGGGAAGGAAGCTGTAGTAAGAGGCATACTAATTATGTACTGAGTCACAGCAAATAAATTGATGCAAACTTTCAAATCTATCATGTGTTTAGGAAGTTGGGTAATGTCTTTGAGACTTTTTTCCCTGGAAGATACACTTCTGTGGGGCTCAAAAAGTAATTGTGTGGGTGTAATTACATAGACTATCACATCTGTCCAAGTATAACTGGATATTACTTTGAAAAAAGTTATGTATCAGTCAGAACCATCATGGATTAAATATTCATAGCAAATTCACGCTATTTATGGTGACCTCTACTTTATTTAATACTTGTATGACTGAACATTTTGAAACACTTTTCTCTGACATTTTCTATTGGCAATTGAATTAGCTTGCTGGGATTGTTGTAACAAAGTACCACAAGTGAGTGGCTGAAACAACAGAAATGTATGGTCTCACAGTTCTAGAGGCTAGGAATGTGAGATCAGGTGTCAGCAGGGCCATACTCCCTCTGAAGGCACTAGGGAAGGATCTGTTCCACATCTGTCTCCTAGATTCTGCTGGTCTGCCAGCAATCTTGCTTGGCGTATGGCAACATATTTCCAGTCTTCACATGGCATCCTCCATTCGTGTGTGTCCAAATTCTCCCTTTCTGTAGGGACATCCCCCAGTTAGGAGTAGAGGTCCACCCTACTCCACTATGATCTCTTCTTGACTAATACACCTGTGATGACCCTATTTCCAAACAAGGTCAGGTTCTGAGGTAATGGGGTTAGGAGTTCAACATACGAATTTGGGGGGATGTAATTTACCCATAGCAATAATATAGATACTTGCCATACTATAAATATACTTAATATAATATAAATCTCACAAAATATTTATTTTTAAAACTAATGTTCCATTTGAAACTAATAGCAAAAGTCCTGTTATCAAGTTTGAAAGCATATTGTAATTTGTATATGAGTTGTGTGTCTGATGATTTTATTATTTTTTTTTAATTTTTTTTTTCAACGTTTATTTATTTTTGGGACAGAGAGAGACAGAGCATGAACGGGGGAGGGGCAGAGAGAGAGGGAGACACAGAATCGGAAACAGGCTCCAGGCTCTGAGCCATCAGCCCAGAGCCTGACGCGGGGCTCGAACTCACAGACCGCGAGATCGTGATCTGGCTGAAGTCGGACGCTTAACCGACTGCGCCACCCAGGCGCCCCCGTGTCTGATGATTTTATATCAGACATACATGACTGGATATGTAGCAGGTATTATTGTACACTAATTAAACAAAAGGAGGGGGAATGAAATCAGTTTAAATCTCAACATGATGTAAGATCCATAAACACTACTACAAAATAAAGACAGCTAAATATTTCTTGTTCAAGGACATTTTTGCAAAACTCTATCATCTACCTCAGAAAGAGGGCATTATTTTAGATAATATAGATGATGAATAAATCTTCAATTGTACTCCTCACTTTGATGCCTGCCATTCTCAAGATGTATATTTCATTGTATTTTTTTTTCAACTAAAATTCACCTCACCAGGGGATTCCTTCTGCCAAATAAAGAGCAAACTTTCACATAAAGGGAAAATGTTTTTTACCCACAACAAAAAGTTAGATCCTGCTGAGTGTTTCCCCAGGCTTCTATAAAAATTCACAGGTGAAGCTTTGCCACCTTAAAAGAAACCCAAAACAGCTTTGATCAGCTAAACAGAAACAGTTTTTATTCCAAGCACATTAAAAAATACAAAGAAAGCACAGTATAGGCATTGCTTTTGGCCTTTATTCCGTAGTTTATGATATTTTATAACAAAACTTTAAAATACTCTTAAAAATGCTTTCTAACTTAAAAAGCATCATTTGAAACAATTTCATGCTGGGGTGATAATTAGTTCTGTTTCCTGCCATGCTATGACCCTGATCTTTTTCCTTTACTTATTTGAAATATTATTGAGAAATGATTGCATACTTAATCAAAAAAGTATCTAAACATCTGTCCATAATTTTAAAATTAGCTAATTTTAAAATTAGCAAGCTAATGTAGTTGATATAAAGCCAGTCTTACATACCTGGGTACATTATACATTGTATATATTTATACATACTTATATATATATATATATATATTGTTTCATTTATTTGATTAAAGTAAAAATTACATGATTTTTGTGACTATATATTATTCTTTTATGTCTGTATCACAGTTGGTTAAACAATTTTTCCTTTTTGGCTATACCACTTTTCAAAATTTTGTCTGTATTGCATAGAAATCTGTCATGAGAAGAGGTTTTATCTTTGTCAATATCTAAATTTTCACCAAAATTGGTTCAAAAAATTACGTAAACCTTATCAGCTTTTATTAACCTTTAATGTTTTTAATTTGCATTTACAAAGCTTTTAAATGGCCCATCCAATATATTTTGGCACAATGTATAAGAATCATTCATAAGCCATAAAGTGGCTTTTGAAAAAAATTCCATCTCAAAGAGGCAGATAAAGGATTTATAATTACATATTTTCTAAAGTAAGTATACTCAAATAAAAAGGCAGGGGTGGGGTGGGGTGGGGGACTAAAATAAGAAAGAAACTTGTCCAAAATTTAGTCAAGTAGAGAGAAACAGTGAGGGCATCTTGGTCAGGACTCTTTTAGAATTTCTTGCCTTTAGTGGAGTACTTTCCTAACCTGGGTTCTGTCATTTGTGAAATGCTTCCAAGAAAAGGGGATAAAAGTCCTGGCACTTCCTGCATGCCTTGCCAATGAACAGAGCAGGCTCCGTCAGCCAGAAAAGCCCAAGGGCAAAAGGATGCAGGTGGTGGCATTTGGAAGTCAAACAAACTTAGCTAGAAAGTAGAAGGGCCAAGAAGATATCAGTGGGGCGTCAACAGATTCTGCCAGAGGTAACGTCATTGTCTGGAGCACTATTCAGGACTTTAAAGACACTAAACCATTTTTAAAAATCTAAGTAGATATTGAAGAATCCATGCCCAAAGGATGCTTAAGGAACCAGTTCTGTCTTATCCTGCAAGTAGTCAGGAAAATTGCTCTATGGCAACAACAAATCATAATTTATGATTCATTAAAATGTATCTTAAATAACATTGTCAATAAACAAGTGATGATTTTTATAGGTTTCACTTGAGATTGCTTATTGAATGGAAAGAGTTTATTTTTTGGTAAAATAAAGGCATGTGTATGTCTTAGTTTAGTGATTTACATAATGGATACATTTACATAATGAGTCCTGAGTAGAAATATCTGTATCTGGAAATGTAATTAGAATCTCAAGTGCAGTTAAATCCTCTCTCTAGAAATTTTTCTCACTATAGCTTTCTCATACTGAAAACAGATTACAGAGTAATAAATCCATAGCCTTTGATGTTCTGGTCACAAAGACACTAAAGAAAATAAATCTCACTCATATTTGTTTAGATAAAATAATCATCAATCTTCACCTCAGGGGTGTTTTAGGAAACTTTTCAAACCTTCAGTTTCCTACTGAGTATTAGCTAATAGCCTTTGATTTGATACTTGTTTGGATGGCAATCTATTGGATTAAATGATGCCCTAAAGCTACCCCTTGGCAAAATAAAAATTCAGTATTTCTGTTGGTAAATTATGCTGGCTTTATTTAATTAGAGATTTCAAGGTGTCTAATTTTTTTTTAAGGCTGAAGTCTATTGAGCCTTGCTCTAACATGTTATTAATTGCACATTTGGAATTGAAATTTTTTTCTTAAAAAAGATATCAAATTCTAGTGATGAGAAGAGTAAAAACAAGAAAAACAGATTCATAGGATAATGTTTAATGAAAGAAGGTATTAGGTTTCAAGAATATTTTCTAACCATAGCACACAGAAATTTGCTTGTTTTATATATTATATTGCCCAATGTACATTCCAAGGGATGGCCAAAGCTTTATTTTGTTTTAAAAAGACTCATTTAAGTGTGCCTAATAATGCAAAGCTTCAGATGCGAAAATTACACAGTCACATTTTTATCAGACATTGGACAAATTTTACGAATAAAGATTGTATCGTTTAGAATGTTTATGGTGCTCTTGAGAAATGCCAATTAAGTTTCTTAGTAATACAACTAAATAGGAACATTTTAAATACATTACATTTCTTGATCCTTAAGCATAAATGTATTTGGTAATAAATATTATTGATTTCTTTTCAAAGAAAACCAAAAAGAAGGAGCAAAACCATATCTAGGCATATAATTACATGCATTAAAGCAAAAAAGCAAATAGGCATTTAAAAGCAAGGAAAAATAATGGTGAGTTTCAGGTCAATGAAAGATGTACACAAGAGAATTGTTCATTAAGGTAGCATTTAAATATATAACATTTTTTCAATTATGTATTTAAATTGTAGTACTTTTTTTATTATAAGAAGTAGTGAAATTATCATTTTTACTATAAAAATGAATCAATGTTTTGTACCATTTATTATAATAAAAATTTAATAGCTTTAATACCATTATATATCAATTTATATTTAGTGGGATATCTTAGTAAGGATAACAATTCATTATAATGCTAAAAATATTATGTAAGTTAATAAGGTAATTGTCCTAAGGAGGAATAAATATAAATGAATAGAACAAAAACATTTAACCTTCACTCCACTTAGCTTTTTCCAGTTTCCGGGCATAGTTTAATTTGCATCTTATGTATCTATATAAATGCTATGCCATTTTTTGGCACTTGAGCAAATCACTTAAACTCTTTGCATAGTAGTTTCCTCACCTATAGAGTAGATATAATAAAACTATCTCATACTTAAGAAACACTTAGAATAGCACCTGGCACATAGTAAATGTTATATAGATACTTGTCACATAAAATGAATAAAGGATGAGTGTCTGTGAAGATAATTAAATTCCCAATAATTCTCCCTTATAAAGGCCTGGGCCATGAAAGACAATATTAATAATTAAGACATTCTGTGCCATGTAGAGAGATGTCTTTGACTTTTCAGAAAATTTTATGTGGTTTTCTAATTTTGCCTGTATTTGCAAATAACGATTTAAAAGAATATGGAGAATTTTATTTATTTTTTATTTATTTTTTATATGAAATTTATTGTCAAATTGGTTTCTAAACAATACCCAGTGCTCATCCCAACAGGTGCCCTCCTCAATGCCCATCACCTACTGGAAAATTGTAGATAATCATACTTTATTCTCCATTAATGCAATAATTATCATCAAGGGGAAAAACATATGGGATAGATTAAAGAATGTGAAATATTCTTTAAGGAAAACATATATATTATATGTAACAAAGATTCTGTCAACCATTTGTATAATGCCATTAACTTTACCCAGATAGCCAAGTATGAGACATTAGGTGTTGGTATAACAGGTAGAAGAGATAGACTTTAGTATGATAAGAAATAAAATATTGTCAATACCATTATGTGTGTCCTTGACTAATATCATTGCTTGCCCTTTCACTTTATGGAATACCCTAAGGTGTATTTCTTATCAGATCATATAAACCATGACTTTGGACAATAAAATACATTCAGAAAATCTGAAGTAGGTGGTCAATTTCTTTGGTTTGTCATGTGTACTGTCTTAGATAATGAGCTTTTCATAAGTTATTGTGCCATTTCTAGAGTAACACTGAAGCCACAATAAATATTTAACAGGAAAATAAATGTAGCAAATAGACTGCTCTAAAGACATAAATAGACAATCTGATTTAGTTCCATAAGTCTAGGAATTTTACTCTCCATTTACAAATTTATAACACTGCCTCTTTTGTGTTATGGATTACATTTATTTTCAAATAGCATTGTTTTCTCACATCAATGAATATTTAAGTGAAAAATGAAGTTTTAAAAGCTATATATGTCTGAAGTAATAACTGGCTTATAATTCATGCAGGTATTTTATTCAATGCAGGTTGTACTTGAAGTGATTATTTGGCTTATAGTGGATATTTTCCTCAATCCATATGAGTAGACCTCCACTGGGCAAGTTTGCATGCAAGATTTTGCTTTCCACATTCATCGTTCATAAGTCAAGGGGCAAATAAATATACAACTCAAAGTTGGTCTCTCATAGACTTTGTTCAAGAATTTTAAAAGATGGAAAAGAGAAACAAAATCTAGGAGTACTTGAATCTAAAACTTCTTATTGAGAGACCTCTTGAGAAGAGATCCATTATCTCCCTATGACCCAGCAATAGCACTGCTAGGAATTTACCCAAGGGATACAGGAGTGCTGATGCATAGGGGCACTTGTACCCCAATGTTTATAGCAGCACTTTCAACAATAGCCAAAATATGGAAAGAGCCTAAATGCCCATCAACTGATGAATGGGTAAAGAAGATGTGGTTTATATGGAATACTACTTGGCAATGAGAAAGCGTGAAATCTGGCCATTTGTAACAATGTGAATGGAACTGGAGAGTATTATGCTAAGTAAAATACATCAGTAAAATATGTCAAGCAGAGAAAGACAGATACCATATGTTTTCACTCATATGTGGATCCTGAGAAACTTAACAGAAGACCAGGGGGGAGGTGAAGGGGGGAAAGAAAAGAGTTACAGAGAAGGAAGGAGGCAAACCATAAGAGACTCTTAAATACTGAGAACAAACTGAGGCTTGATGGGGGTGGGGGAGAGGGGAAAGTGGGTGATGGGCATTGAGGAGGGCATCTGTTGGGATGAGCACTGGGTGTTATATGGAAACCAATTTGACAATAAATTGAATTCTATATATATAGAAAAGATCCATAAATATTCTTGCTGCCCAGAATCTTCCCTACTACCTGCCCTTTAGAAGGCTTAGCTTTCAAAAGTTCCTTTGATCTTGCAAACTACCTCATTTTTACTCCCAAAGTTACATTTTACGCTTAAAATATCCAGACTTAGTTTTGCTGTTTACAACTGAAATAACTTTGGTCAATACACAAATCTAAAGGGAGTTGCTAGATAATATCTATAAGGAAAAAACTAATGAGAAACTGCTATATGAATATGAAGTAAGCTGCAAATAATAATAATAGATAAAGTGATTTTGTATGAATAATATAGTACCTACTTATTGTACAAAATTCAAAATAAGAATATATGTAAATTCCTGGAGAAGATGAAGTAAAATAGCATGGTCTTTCATGTTAAACAGAGATGGCTTCCGACCTGAGCCCTGGTTTTTCCTATGTCTGTGACTACTGGAAAATTATTTAAATTATCTTTATCCTCATCATTAAAATACAGACAATAATTAACTCCTAATGTCACTTGTAGGATTGAATAATCTGATTCACATGCAATGGCTATTGTAATGCCTGTTCACATAAAAGGTACTAAAAAATGTGTGCTTTGTCCCTCCTCCACAATAACTATTTGTACATTTTGGGGTGTGTAGAGATCCAAGAAACAGTGCCATTCTTCCCTCCTCAGATGCATAACTAAATAGAAAAATAAAACAAAAAATATATGGTTAGTGGAGGTCAAATATCTACTTCAATGGAGATAATAGAGAAGGAATTCTATCTATGGGATAAGTGGCTTTCCAAGTGCTGAATTTCAGAGTCAAACAGATTTCTGTTGACTTACAGGGCCAGCTACAGATCTACTGGCCTGGGCTGCAGAGACAGGACTAAGCTAATGATATGCCAACAGCAAAGGGACCTTTCTCCAGAATAAGTGAGAAAAATAGGGGCCAAACTACTCATGCCTGTTTTTTTTTTCCCCTTTCAATCTCACCAATAAAAAGTAGTTGAAGAGTGAGTATATAACAGATTAAAACATGGTCAGAAATACCAAGAATGGAGAAAATAATTTTATACATAAAACCAAGTCTTAGAGTTATTTGGATAGCATTTGTATACTATACTATAATTTTAAAAATACCTAATTGATGTGTTTTAATACGCTAGTGGAACTATGTGTAGCTGCAGCAGTACTGGAAAAACTAACAGGAACAGGAACAATTTATAAATGAAGACTAGAATTCAGGTGCCAGGAAAAAAAAAAAAAGATAATGTTAAGAAAAAACTATTAGAGGAAGGGAAAGCATGATGGGTTATCAAAAGTCTGAAAAATAATAAAGAGCAATATGTTTTAAAGAAAATCAAATGAAGGAACAGATATGAAATGATAGTAACAGAAATTTTTAAAAACATGAACATTTTTGGGGCGAGTGGGTGGCTGGGTTGGTTAAGCTTCTAACTTTGGCTCAGGTCTCATGGTATCACAGTTTGTGAGTTTGAGCCCCATCTCGGGCTCTGTGCTGTCAGTACAGAGTCCATTTTGGGTCCTCTGTCCCTCTCTCTCTCTGCCCTTCCCCTGCACGTTCTCTTTCTCTCCCTCAAAGTAAGTAAATAAAGTTAAAATAAAATAAAATAATAAATAAATAAATAAATAAATAAATAAATCGTGAACATTTTCAACCAGAACACTTTAAAATTTTCTGTTAAAGCATGGATTCATCCATAAAATTGACTTATTGGAATAACACGTATAGAAATATCAGTGAGAGTCAAAAATAAAGACCATAATTAACAGTTACTTATACACACAAATATGTGTGTGTTACTGTGTATTCTATTAACTCTTTTCTTTCTACTTCTGAATATTTTTAAAGCATATTTTTCTTCTTGAATGTATGTGCTGTAGTCAGAATGAGGGCCTCTCAAAGATGTCCACAGACCTGTGAATATGGAGTAAATGTGACAAAGTGGAATTTGAAAATGATTAGGGTAATGAGCCTTGAGGCAGGGAGATGATCCTATACTATCTACGTTGGCCCAATCTAACCTTAGGCACTCCTAAAAATGTTCAGAACTTTCTCAGCCTTGAAAATTAGGAAAGATGAAATGAAAGGACAGAACAGAGAGATTCAGAGCAGGAGAAAGAATAAGCCTGCAGTTGCTGGCTTTGAAGATTGAGGCAATGGCTGTAAGAATAGGAATGTGGTGGCAGAAGGAAGCTGAAAATCTCCCTGACCAACAGCCTGCAGGGAAGTGTGGACTTTAGTCCTACAACGAGTGACACCAAAATCTTCAACGATCAAAATAAGCTTGGAAATAAGTTGATGCTGACAGACTCCAGAGAAGAACACAGCCTTGCACATAGCTTAATCTCAGGTTGGTAATTCTTGGAGCTGGAAGTCAGCTGAGTGAACTCACACTTCTAAGTTACAGAACTGTGAGATATTAAGTTTATCATGTTTTAAGTTTCTAAGCTGTAGCAATTTGTTACAGCAGCAATAAGAGACAAATACAATATTAATCAGCTGTTTGCAGTATTTTTATATTTGTTGTTCTCTCAATGCTTTTGGCTTTATTATTCATAAAATAGGAGTCATGTTACAGGTGGAGATGAAGAGATGGGCTTTCGATTTTAAAAAGGGACACTTGGAAAAAAAATGTGAGAGATAAATGAGCTATCCAACATGGATGCTATAGAGAACAGAAGAATTTCAGGTTTGTGTTTAGATTAAAGGAGGTAAAAGATGATATCTGGAAAGTCCTTGCCACAATAGAATAATGAAACTCCAGTGCTGTGCTATAGGGTTGTCCTATATTCGGTGGTCAGTGGAAGAAAATAAAGTATAGTCATTGTGGTTGTATGTAATGTGGTGGAGTCAAAAGAATTCAGACAGTGAGATCTGTATTTACATAAGATTGGTCTCATATAAATAAGGGTTCTTAAATTTTCCTAACAAAACATTAAACCAGGTAAACCATTAAACTGGTAAAAAAAAAAAGTGCAACCAAAGAAGCAATTTTAATAAATGTGATAGAAGGATGTCCTAAAGTCAAGAATTGACCGTTACTATAAAGGAGGAACTAAAAATACATGTTGCCAGTTAAACCTAAAGATGGTGAGTTGATAATATATTGAAATAAGAGGACAAAAGTAATAGGAAGAACAACATCAGGGTGCTAACTCAGATGATATAAGGGATGGTAATGCTACACCTGTGATACTGAACATAGAGAGAATGCTACCTAGATCCTTTTGGGTTTAGTACTATTGAGAAAAAAGAGCAGTATTCCTGTACCAGCACAAAGAGAAAGTAGCAATTTGAATTACTTTTCATAAAAAATTAAGTTCAAAAAGTTTCTTTATTCTACTTAACTATTTCACAGGGTATCTTATGCCCTTCCTTTTAGGTAATTACTTTATAATTATATTTTATATATTTTTGTGTATAGCTTTATTGCTCAACATCCCATAAGTGCCTATCAATGTACCAGGAAAAGAACAAATTCTACTGGGAAAGATGAATGGCAAACACATTTTCCTTGATGTTTTGATGAGGTATTGTTCTTGTCTTTTAGAAAGGTCTGAAAACTAAGGACAAGTTACTTTTAAAGTATTTGAATTTTTGAGAACTGGATGGTACCAAAAAAAGGCATGATTGAATATGCGCATAAATTTCTTAATTTCTTCTTGAATTTAAACTTCGGGTATCGTACCCACACGTTCTCATCTCTAGTGGAATATGGCAAAGAAAACAAAGAAAAAAGGTAAGAAAATTAAAATAGTTTGTAATACAATTGAAATTGTCTTTGTCCTATTGTCACCTTAGGATGGTGAACATGGCACTCTCTAAGGCACCAGTTATCATGTACTATCCATCATGTGGGCTGAGGGTGGAGCCAGGCTTGCCTTCCTAGAGAGTCTTGATGAATGAGTTGCCAACTAAGGTCAATAACAACTCATTTACAGCTCCAAATAGTAACTCTGAAGTAGAACTAACTGAACTTTAAGCTAGATCTTTTATACACAGGTTTTTGTCTATTCATAGCTGATGTCTAAATATTCCCGATCATAACAACTGGTCTCATACTCCATTCCACCCATCAATATGTGTGTGTGTTGGAGAAAAAGACGTGTTCAGCGTAGTTGTTCCCTATCAGTGATGCTCTCCTAATAGGAAAACCTCGTATTTCTCAGTATTTGATTGTTACCACTTTTCCCAGGTTATTTATGACATGAAAGTCATAGATTGTCAGACATTACAATAATGATTTGACCATCATTTACTATTTATTATTACAAAGTCATATGATATGAATTTAGAGGCTGGGAAATCACCTGCTTTCAGAAGCCCTCCAATACATTTTTTTTTCTCACTCTTAACTAACTCCATTTCTGGAGAAATGGAGACACTGCCAACCCAGAGGGTTAGTTAGTCAACTTTGGACATAGGATTTGGTTCTTGGTAAGATGAAGTAAAACCAACTAAGCCCTTGAAAACTTTTTCTTACTTTGCCTCATTTGGAGTACTTAGAAATGCTCCCCAAATTTTGCTTTTCTTTTTTTGTTGTTGTTGTTTGCTGTTTGTTTGTTTGCTTGTTTGTTTGTTTCAGGTGTTACAAACAACTGAAAGCCAAAGCTAGAGTGTAGGTACATGCAAAAGACCCTGTTGGGGGCCTTATCTATTTCTGCCCTGTGCTCTTGATGGCTCATTATACAGAAAATGTCCTCCTTTCCCACACAGTAGCAATTTAGAAAAAATCTTAACTCCAGATTTTAATTAACAACATACAAATACTCAATTGTCTTAAGTAGATTCTAACACTCTAATTTTGTGGAATGAAGGGGGTATAGGGCCATGAAACATGTCTTGTCAAACCTTATTCCCTAGTTCAATGGAATGCATCAAAATGGGTGAAAGATATTTCAACATATCTTCCAGATCATGTGTCCCATCCCAGAAGTTGCAAATTCATTTAAATGTTAGCATTGTACAAATGTGTAAACATTGGAATGCTAAAGTCCTGTCCTTTTAAATAGACTTATTCTGAAGAAATTCCCAAAATTAAATTTATGTGATGCTCTAAAAATCATGTCATTCTTGACTTTCAAGTTAATAAACCCAAAGTTAATTTTATACTTGCATACACATATATTAGTATTAAAGTCCCACTATAACAGCCAACCACATTTATTATGTACTTAATTTACTTACTAAATCAATGTAAAATTTCAACATTACCACACTGTGTTTGGTAGGAAAAAAAAATCTATGGACATCACTTTAAAGTAGTTTATGAATAAAATCCCCCTTTAAGACCACATCAATTAAATGTAAGTAATTACAAAAACATAACATGAAACTTTAAAGAAACATATTAAAAATATGTCATGTGAATGATGGTATTTTTGTCTTCACATTTAATGTAAGGCAAAATATGTGTAGGGAGTCTGGCTCTAAGCACAAATCTTATGTGGGATCTTTCAGGTCCAACCGTAGCCAATTACAAGGCTTTGCCTAGAAGGTTTCATGGAGGGAAGCTGCTCTCCCACACCAGACTGTGCATGGCCAGTGCATTACAATTTTTCTGGAGGGGGTTACAGTCAAAATTTCAGCCCCGGATTACCAACCCCCCCCCCCCCCGCCCCGGCCAGAGCTCCTATGCATGTGTGCAGCCTAGCATGCCCAGGTGGCTCCATGAGTTCTCCTTATTAGAGACAATGGCTAAGACTCTTTTCACCATTTCTATTTAATACTTTTCTACCCATAACCCTTCCTCTTCTCCCTATCCCATGGGCCTTCAGGTCCATAGAAAGGCAAGAGTGCCATTAGTTCATGGCTCTTCAGCCATTAGGCAATACCTCTGTTTTGGATGTTCTCTGACCCTCACATATACAATTATACTACAAATATCTATTTCACTATTAAAACACTTAGGAAGTATACCTCCACTGGTAGATCTTTATGTTCTATAGGCTTCATCTGACATCTGCAGTTAGATCTCTTTTGGATATTTTACATGTGCCCATTTCTCACAGAAACCCTAGGAGTTCACATATTGCTGTCGGCATTTTGGAAATGAGTCAATTGTCAAAAACTGTAAACCACTTGCCTAAATCTACACAAGTAGTAAATGAAGGAATCATTTTTTAAACACAAGTATGTGTTCACAAAAGAAATATTCTTTTTTTTTTTAATTTTTTTTTAACGTTTATTTTCTTTTGAGACAGAGAGAGACAGAGCATGAACAGGGGAGGGTCAGAGAAAGGGAGACACAGAATCTGAAACAGGCTCCAGGCTCTGAGCTGTCAGCACAGAGCCCGACGCGGAGCTCAAACTCACGGACCGCGAAATCATGACCTGAGCCGAAGTCGGCCACTCAACTGACTGAGCCACCCAGGCGCCTCAAGAAATATTCTTTTTTCTCTTATTTCTTGTTTCATGTTCTTCTTTGTGTCTCATACAACAGCTATTACAATTAACTTCATATGGTGGGTACCCGACAAAATTTAATTAAAAGGAAGTTATCACTTTTCATTACACAATTAAATCTTAATACTAGTAATATTTTCTAAACATCATTCTACTTTAAAAGGAAATTTGTGCTTACATATTTGAAAAAGATTTATTCCTAGTCCTCTGTGAATAGCAATTCCCCAAAGCCCAGGATGCAATTCATTGGGAAGGAAGTCCTCTTTTGTGAGAAACGTCATTTCCAGAGTATTCAGATGGTGAGGAAATCCAGTTCAAACCTGTCAAGACTAACTTCAGATGTGAGGAGTAGGTGGGAAAATTATGCTTGAAAAATAGCAGTAGGCTGGTGAAACCCTGAGTGAAGGAGAGGGACAGAGCTTTGCAGTGTCAACACCTTGGCCATTACCTAATGCAGCCTCAGAATTCGGGGTATTTTCCAGCTACTTGGTTTCAGAGTATGATACAATTTTTCACCCATATGGCTTAATCCTTTGAAAAACAGAACATAAATATTTAGATGGCAAATAGGTCAACTCACACAACTAACCTGCTATACTGACTGTGGTTGTGTAAATAAATCAGGAAGACATTCATGTGATTTACCACTGCCTGCTTTTTCTGTGCATGATAAAAACAAGAAACAAGTATTGATTTTACTGAGAATAAAATCAATCAAAGCAAAACCAATGGCTTAATTTCAACTGCAAATCCTCAATCACCTTATTATCAACACTTCCATTTAAAGTCACAAAGCAGATCAAAATTCTACAATGTATAGTGAATACTCCTTTAAAATATAAATTCATATTTTTAAAAATAAAGGAAAATAAAATTTAGTGTTGTGTTTTTTCATTTCCCATCAGCCACGTAATTTAGATTTTTATAGTGTATCATGTCTAGGTGTCTCATTCTCCACTCTGACAAAGAAGAAAATGAAAGCATCTTTACCTTTTTATATAATGCTTTGAATCATAGCATTGATTGTATGGACTTATTCCTACGACTGTTAATTGAAAATGAACCTGCTGTGGGTTGATCTTTTACAATGAATTTGAATTCAGCATATGCATTTAAGAATCATCATTTATAATGTATTATTTACAATGTATATTGTAAAATGTATTTATGAAAAGGATAATGGAGATGTTAAGTTTACTAATCTTTAGGTATAGACATTAGTAGTTTGATTCAGTCTAGTAGGTTTTCTACATACAGAATCTTAAAAATAGTTCATGGGGCAACTAAATTACCCAGAATCTGGTGCTTCCTAGCTCATTTTTAAAAACCTGCATATTTTTCCATTTATTTTTATAGAAAATTGCTCCGGTTGGAACAATTGTGACACTTATCAGTATTAATGTTGGTAATTCATTATTATGTGTGTACAAAGGGTTCACTGAGATAGAAAAATCAAAAAGAATATGATCAATAAAAAGGTACAATTTGATTTTAAAAGGCTAATCCATGAGATTTTCAATGAAAGTGTATGAATATATTAAAGCATTATATTTTTTGTTCGAATTTCACATAACACTGGGGAAATAGGGTTCAGAAAATATAAATTATTTACTTCCAGGGGAAAGTAAAAAGTAGCTTATGATATATAGAGAGGCTATAATTTTTATGCTTTGAGAGTCATGGGTATTTTTTAAACTTGTTACAATATATCAAAGTCTACCTGCATTACATTGATATTTTTGCTGTAAATTTAACTGTGAAATTAATGCATTTGCATAGTAAAATGCTAAATCTTTTGATAGATACTCAAAAATTTTTCTCCAAAACTTCTGTGCCTAGTTATGCTTTGAGCACCAGAGTGTAAGAGTTCTGAATATAGATGTTAAGTAAAACACATTTCCTAATATTAAAAACAGTATTTAATGCAATTTTATTACCAGATCATTGTCTATTGAGACTTCCAATTTACCTATACTCCTTCATCATAATTTTTTCCTTCCAAATCATAAAAAATTAATATGTCAGTGCAAGAAGAGAGGACTGTAAATGGAGTAAGTCATGATTTGTAAGGAAGCCCACACAGAAAGGATTTTGTTCTGCTATAAGCCAATGTCTGAGGCAGGAATAGAAGGAAGAAACTAAAGTAAAATTAGTACCCTATTGTCAGGAAGAGGTGAGCTCTCAGAAGGCATTTCATCCTAGGGACTCCTGGGTGGCTCAGTAGGTTAAGCTTCCGACTTTGGCAAAGCTTCCAACTTCAGCTCAGATCATGATCTCTTGGTTCCTGAATTTGAGCCCCGGTTGGGTTCTGTGCTGACAGCTCAGAAGCTGGAGACTGCCTCAGAATCTGTTTCTCTCCTTCTCTGCCTCTCTCTTTCTCTCTCTCTCTCTCTCTTTCTCAAAAATAAACATTTTTTAAAAAAGGCATTTCACCCTATTGGAGTAGTGTAGTACCTAACCATTTGGAAGCCTTGTGTAAAAGGACTGTCAGATACTCCTGATCCCAGAGAAATGGCAGTGTTTCTACAAGGTCAGCAAAGATAATGGATCTCTACTCTAATGCAGAGATTTCAGAGCCCAGACACTCCTGAGGAACAAAACTAAGAAAGTAGATAATGGATATATTTCTTCTGGGTTGAAGACTTGAATTACTATTTGAAAATATTCTTCCTTGAAATAAGAGTCAAATTGCAAGGGAAAAAATAATAATAGCCCGTAACTAAAATTATCAAAATATTATGGCAAAATCTAGAATCTGAGTGTTGGATTGAGGAGGAGAAAATAAAAGCATTATCTCTACAGTGTCATATTCTGGGAAAAGGAAGCATGGAACCATTTTATTCGTTGTAGGATATGTTGTAGGATAGAGTTGACACATTTACATATAGTGGAAACATATTAATTGATTATTGACACTGGGAATGTTTAAAAAAACACTTGACAAATGGAAATCTTAAAGGACCGTCAAAAATAACTAGATTAAAAGTGAGGATGAATAAAAACAAATCAGGAAAGACAAGCAAAAGATAGAAGAGAATGTAACAAAGTAAAGCAATCTTTTTTTCATTTAAGTTCTAGTTAGTTAACATACAGTGCAATATTGGTTTCAGGAGTAGAATTCAGTGATTCATCATTTACATACAACACCTGCTGCTGATCACAGCAAGTGCACCCATCACCCATCTAGCTCATCTCCCACCCACCTCCCTCCATCAACCCTCAGTTTGTTCTCTATCGTTAAGAGTCTCTTGTGGTTTGTTTCTCTTTCTTCTCTTCCCCCTCCCTTCCCATATGTTCATCTCTTTTGTTTCTTAAATTCCACATATGAGTAATACATAATTTTAAAAATGAACTAAGATGGGGCACCTTGGTGGCTGAGTCAGTTAAGCGTCTGACTCTTGGTTTTGGCTCAGGTCATGATCCCAGGGTCACCAGATTGAGCCCCACCTGGATGGGCACTGCACTGAGTCTGGAGCCTGCTTAAGATTCTCTCCCTCTCCTTCTGTTCCTCCCCGCCCTGCATGTGTTCTCTCTCTCTCTCTTTCTCAAAAAAACAAAACAAAACAAAACAAAACAAAACAAAACAAAAAAACCTTGAGCTAAGAGTAGTAAAATCATACAGACTAAATATAAATTAATTTGCATTTTAAAAACAAATATTAATATCGAGATAAATCAACTTTACTATGCATTATAAAAAGGAAAATCTTAAAACAAAGAACTAAATGCTGAAATGTTGATTTATGTCAGATAATAGACATTCAGGCAAATACAATAAAGGAGGAAACAAGAATGGCAATATTACTATCATATTCAGAATCTAACTGATTTACTAGAGAAAAATAATTGAAGAGACAATTTGAATAATGCAATAAACATACAGCAATCAATAAACAAGTTAATAAAGTTGCATCCTATAAATGGAAAATATATTTTACATGAAAAAAATAAATAAATAAATTATAAAGCATTCTATAACTAGTGATACATCAAGTAGATCAAAAATAAGCACAGTGAGTGGGTAAATGATTAGAAACTCTGTAAGCACTTTACTATTGCATGATTAGTTATAAACCCAACGTGAACATAAAGAAAATTATCACTTAATTAATAATTTAGTACATGATATAATATGTAGAATACAGAATACAATTAACATTTTCTGTGATTTTAGGTATATAACATAACTCTAGTTTTTGGAGTTTTTTTTTTTTTAATGTTTATTTATTTTTGAGAGAGAGAGAGAGAGCAGGGGAGGGGCAGAGAGAGAGGGAGACACAGATCCAAAGCAGGCTCCAGGCTCTGAGCTGTCAGCAGAGAGTCCAACGCCGAGCTCAAACTCAGGAACTGTGAGCCGAAGTTGTAAGCCGAACCGACTGAGCCACTCAGGTGCCCCAACATAACTCTGGATTTGATGTGTGGTATTAGAGGTTGTGCTAATCAAATAATATATTATTTGCCTGCTCTTGCTTATTTCTCCAAAGACTGTTATTTTGGAAAGTATGTTGAACTAAGAGGCAAATCCTAAACTTTGCATTAAGATTTAGCTGCTTTGACAATTTCAACTAGTATCTCTGAACATCAGTGTACTTATCTTCTTTGTTTGCTTTTAATGTGGCACTCTTGAAAGTCAGAGACATCTCTGACCTCTAGATTACAATCAAAATATGTTTGTATTACTACTATTATCAATGGTGTTAATAAAACACTGACTACCACGTAGTTGCAAATGGAAGGTATTATGCTAAGTGAAATTAGTCAGTCAGAGAAAGACAAAAACCATATGACTTCACGCATATGAGGACTTTAAGAGACAAAACAGATGAACATAAGGGAAGGGAAACAAAATATAAAAACAGGGAGGGGGACAAAACAGAAGAGAGTCATAAATATGGAGAACAAAGTGAGGGTTGCTGGAGGGGTTGTGGGAGGGGAGATGGGCTAAATGGTTAAGGGTCATTAAGGAATCTACTCCTGAAGTCATTGTTGCACTATATGCTAACTAATTTGGATGTAAATTTAAAAAATTCTGTTTTAAATTTTTAAAAAATTAAAAAAAGACTGACTACCAAAAAAAAGCACAGATATCGAATCTCTGCCAAATATAATTAATAAATCCAAGACATGCTATATTTCATCTAATTCAAAAATTTTTTATTATAACCATTATTTTATATATTACCAAGGAAGAAAAGAATTATGCCAATTAACTTACACAATGTTCTGTTATCATTTAAAATGTTTTATCCTATATTTATTGAAAAATGTATTTTAGGGGCGCCTGGGTGGCGCAGTCGGTTAAGCGTCCGACTTCAGCCAGGTCACGATCTCCCGGTCCGGGAGTTCGAGCCCCGCGTCAGGCTCTGGGCTGATGGCTCAGAGCCTGGAGCCTGTTTCCGATTCTGTGTCTCCCTCTCTCTCTGCCCCTCCCCCGTTCATGCTCTGTCTCTCTCTGTCCCAAAAATAAATAAACGTTGAAAAAAAATTAAAAAAAAAAAAAAGAAAAATGTATTTTAGTTTAGTATAGTTATATTTCATAAATACCACTATGATGCATACATGAAGGTAAAATAGAATACAAATAAATAAGTCCCTTCTACCTTATTCCTACTTGTAGACTTTGACACTTCTATCTTCTAAAATTTTGCACACTATTACTTATAGTCTGTTGTGTAACTTTTAATACATCTGAAATGAAAAAAAATTATAGAAAAAAATAATGCCTCATCAAAGTTTATCAAATCAATGGACAGACCCTTACCCAACTGAATATATGACAATTAAATACTTTCCAATTGAAGACCTGATAGCAATCATTCTTTGGTTAATACAGTATCTGGAATTTTAGATCGACTGGTTCAATGGGAAATATTCTTTCTTTTTTTTTTCTCTGGGAATTCTATGTAAATTACTTTTGTAAGCATAATTCTTTTTCCCCCATATTACTCATAAACTTAACTAATAAGGTAAACACAAAGGCTAGATTAGAAAAGAAATGCTTAAGACTAGTAAAAAATGGTGAACCAAAGGGTAACAACGTGTTCTTAAAGACATAGTATCTATTGATAGAAATATGACAACAGATTTAAATTCTTGAAAGAATAAATTGTTTAGTAGATGAATTTGTACAATAAAATTGCCCATTTAAAATGTGCTTCAAATTTTATTCCTGCATATTATGTCTTTAATTTGCCTGCTTTTCCCCAGCTTGATTACTTGATTCTAGAATCATTTCTACTATTTAAATGCCACTCTTTTCCTGTCTTGTTTCCTTGATTAAAACCCAGTCGGGTGTTTTCCCTTCTGTCTGATGACTACATTAGTAATCAGAACAAAACCAAAAAAGTTCTGAATGAAATTATTCCCAAGCTTTCACAGTACTTTAAAATATGTATGAAGACTAAGTATCTTATCGAAAGAATTTCCATTGTTTCATGAATATTTTACTTTTCTTCTCTGGTCCATAACCACTGGCATATTTTTATTTGCATTTAACTTATTTTCCATATTTTTAATCTATTGCATGATATTATTGTATATAGCAAAAAGTAAAAACATCAGCAGAAAAAATAATAGAACACTGAAATCAATCTCTAAAATGGAATGTAGTAAGTTATAGGTAAAGATACAGTTTTTTCTTTAACTCAGTTTAATGGAGATCAGTATAAGTGCATTTTGAAAAATTTAGTAAATTACTGATGTTACACACTATTGTCATTAATTTATAATTAAATATAAATTACCTAAGTTGAATATGGAAAGAACAAAATTCCTGTCCTTTTTTTCTTCCATTCGTACTACAAGGTCAGAATGGTTCATCACCTGATTGGTATTCCAGTTATCAAGAAGGAGTTCAAGTGATGGAAAAGACCTACTTCTTCCACATAAGGGTACAAACCAGAATTCACAGGTCACATCGAACCAATATTCCATTTGCCATCACTAGTCACATGGCCACACTGGGCTTAAGGGAAGGCTATGAAATGGTCAGTATGTAAACAATGCAGAACGAACATAGTGCAACAACTGGCCTTATCAGTCACCCCAACTTACTTAGAGCGTGTGTTGATGACCATTACTTTTTAAAATAATTTATAAGAGTAATATATTCTTTCACCTGTTTCTTAAGAACTTTTATTGTTTTAAGACCTTAGGGAGAGGTCACAATTTTAAAGTACCCTGTAATTCATGCAAGAAGGCACATATGAATATGATATATTATTCCATAAATTAGAAAGAAGGTCTTAATTATTGCTTAAATACACCATTAATTCCATTTTCCACTTTTGTGCTTTCTTTGACTTTCTTAATTAGATTGGACAAGACTCTTCACAGTTCAAAATACACCGTTCTTTTTGGAATATTTTTTTTCTTCTGGAATGTAATAATACTTAAAAATTTAGAACTACTTAATATGGCATTTCTTTGCTTTAATTTAAAGGAAATTTTGCATGCTCTGCTCATTTTTTAGTGATAAAAGATAATTAAGCAGTATTAGCTTCAGTTTATTGGCCAAGAATAAGTAACTTTTCATTAC
This sequence comes from Leopardus geoffroyi, assembly GCF_018350155.1. Taxonomy (NCBI): domain Eukaryota; kingdom Metazoa; phylum Chordata; class Mammalia; order Carnivora; family Felidae; genus Leopardus; species Leopardus geoffroyi. The sequence goes on from NC_059337.1 coordinate 90,031,060, forward strand.
ATAGTCACTTTTGCACAGTACTAGGACTCTTTAAGTATTAAACAAGAGAAAATGACATTTGAATTAGAGTTAAACATCCAGATAAATTGTTTTATATAGCCACAGTCTTAATATCAAATCTGTAAATATCTCTATACGCATACATACAAATGTATAGATACGACAGAATATACATACATGTGTATGTTTTGTGTGCGCATACACACACACACACACACACACACACACAAATCCAGCAAGAATCTTGGGCACAGAGTCGATTTAATATTCGTTAAAAACAGGGGTGTCTGGGTGGCTCAGACGGTTAAGCGTCTGACTCTTGATTTCAGCTCAACTCATGATATCATGGTTTGTGAGTTTGAGCCCCTCATTGGGCTCTGGCCTGACAGTGTGGAGTCTGCTTGGGATTCTCTCTCTCCTCTCTCCCTCTCTCCCCGCTCCTCCCCTGATTGCTCTCTCTCTTTCTCAAAACAAAAAATAAAATTAAAAAAATATCCATCAACAAACAACACTGGAAGTCTCAGCAAAAAAATAATTGACAGGTTATTTTAGAAAAAGAGTTTATTACATTCAATGTAATGAATAAACTATACTTATTCTCATAGAAAGAAATAGAAGTTTTCATATTGAAATATGGATTAAAGATTGTGATTGTTTTCCTCTAATGCAAACCATATTCCTCCAAAACTGTAATACAAGAAGAAAGTTGTGAAAACTCTGTATAGGAGGACCTATTTTCTACAGCCCACTTCATATGGAAAGCAGCAAGGAAAGTCTCTTGGAAAGCAGAACCAGGGCTTAGATCAGTGGGGCAGTTCCTTCCAGAGTGTTTATGCATCCAAGAATCTCAAAAATGTTGCTGATGGAGAGATGGCTATACATCATACAGACTTATAGAACAGGATGCAGGAACTGGATAACTTCAGGTTTGTCTTGTTGAGAACTGGCTGAGTGTATTATTTGAATAATAAGCATAATGAGTATAGATGTTTGGGTAACTAGAGGGGCAAACTATAGCAGAGAATTTAGTTGTATATTCAAACATGTATAATCAATACACTTTTTATTAAAAGAATCCAGTTTCATTTAAGGACGTAATACATACAGGAGAACAATATAGTTTGTCACATCAAATGTTTTGGATGATGATGGATCATTCTAGAGAAACTGCAGGTGAAACCTTACAACTATATTTATGTTTGATTTTACTGTAATGTGCTGTACCATTGAATCTTATTGAGTTTTGTTTAAATTCAGTGTATCTTAAAAATAGAATATTTCTTACCTTTTCCATTATTACTGATGCAAAATCACATATTCCTAAACTCAGAGGTTTTTGTTTTGTTTTGTTTTGTTTTTCCTATGTGATCTGCTATCTTAGACTCATCATCTCGATTAAGCAAGACATAAAACAAATTGTGTTGTCGTTACAATATTAACTAACTAGAAACACTTTACTCCCTCTACTTCCCTCTTTGCCATCTCTCCCCTGAAATACTCAATCACAACTGGCCATGTTAGAGAAATCAGGTATCAATCAACTATTTCCAGAAACATGAATAAATTACCGTTAATCAAAGATTGAATGGATTCATAATGCCAAACAGCAGGACTAAAGTGGAAAATGGGCTGGAAGTCATAGTGTCACCTACTCATGCATAATATGCACTGTTTTCCCCTTTCCAGAGCAAATGTTAGGCAAAAAGTCAGTCCTACTGAACAAGCAAAATGAATAGCTCTTATTGTATGTGTGTGAGGAAATGAAATATTGAAAAAGAAGGAAGCGGAAAAAAAACCACAGGAGTGAGTCTTAGGTGATTGTGTGTATTATCACATTGGGAATAAAAGAAGATCTAATGAGCCAATGTTTTATTTTTTGTTTTTGTTATTTTTGCAGTTTGTTGTGGTTTTGGTTTTATGTGCCCATTTCATTGTGGTAAATATAACTGAGCGTTCCTCCTAGAAACAAATTCCCATGCACATCTTCAATTCCAAGAAAAGCAAGATAAATAAAAATAAAATGTCCCTTCCATTAGAAGAGACTCACAAGATAAATTCTTAAAAGATTTACCTTGGGGTAAGCCTGATTAAGATGTATTCTAACCACAACTAAATGGATACTGAAGATGTGGAGAAGGACTCTTCTTCCCCCTCTATTAGGGAAAATCCAGGAAAAAGTCTCATTTCCATATGTTCTTAAAAATATTTTGCAGCATGGGGGCCTCAGAGTGGCAGTTCAATATCTAACTCTTGATTTTGACCCAGGTCTTGATCTCATGGTTCATGGGATCGAGCTAGCATGTCTGGCTCTGCATGGACAGCACCAAGCCTACTTGGGGTTCTCTTTCCCTCTCTCTCTGTCCCTACCCTATTCACCCACTCACTCTCTTTCTCTCTCTCAAAATAAATAAATAAACTTACAAAAATATTTTGCAGCATAAGAATAATAGGGAAGGTTTCAGAGAAAACTTCACTTTCAAAAGCGATTTACCAAAACAGACAAAAGCAAACTTTACAAAGTGACTATTTTGGTGTTCTCAAAATCAGTCCATATTTTAAAATCTGTGGTATTCTTTTATAATTGTAAGGTATCTAAAAATATTCCCAGTAATGTTTTCTGTTCTCTGTTGTGTTGTATACATAAAATACTTATTAGAGAAATTCTTTTAAACTAATTTTCAAAAATGAAAAAGAATTAGTAGCTTGATAAGCAAATAAAATAGGTATTTCTTTCACAATTAAGTAATGTTTCATTTTACTATTTTGCCCTTTGTCATACAAAAAGCAATTAAAACTGGATCAAAAGTGAAGATGACATAGATGTCTATAATACCTACATGTATACTCTAGAGAAATGACTAATAAGGTGTTATGAGAAAAAAACTAATAAATCAAAAATAATGAAAAAAAGCAATGAAAGATACATCAGCAGATCCAGAAAGTATTCAAAAACAGGAAGTACTGGGATGAAATTTACAAAGAAAAAAACTAAAATCAAAAACAAAATAAACCTGAAAATATATGTATGTATATATTACTTATGTATATATATACACATACACACACACACACATACACTGGATACACACACACACCTGCATGCACATACATATACTGGAAAGAATTTGATAATATGATGAAATTTTATAAAAATGGATTGCTATGGGTCTTACATTTTATAAAATTGCCAAAAATGCCATATATTTGTCCCAAGTAAAATCTCAACAAATTCCAAAAAGCAAAATTTCTCCATTTACACTGATTACAAAGCATATATTCAGTAATTTTAAAAAGTACATTTGAAAATAAAATATGCTCAATTGGAAAATTAACAGATAATCCTTCTTAATAAGTTTAGGGTTAACATAAAACTGAAATTAGAATTAGAATAACTTTAAGGTGAGCTTTGATATAAGCAATCCATCATATAAAAATGCAAATTTTATTGACTAAGGGACATTCGGGAAAAAAAGTGATTTTATATTACAAAACTCTATGAAGAAGAGCTAGCAAATATTAATTTCAAAACTATTATAAAAGTAGTAAAACAAGCTAACAAATGACTTAAAGGAAGACAAGCTAAAATGGACAACACAGTTCATAGTTAAGAAATAAAACAGTGAAGCAGTAAGTAATAATAAATATACGAGTCAATGACACTGATACATTTTTTGGAAAATAAAAAAAAAAGAGATAAACATCTGGTGAGTCAAGATAAAAGAAAAACCTTAAGGTAACAATATAAAATGTATGGGGTAGGCTTTGAAAAATAAAAAGTGTAGGTAATTGTAAACTTACAATTTTAAAATTATTTCACGATGGATGGTTTTTTATACTTTAAAATGAAGAACATTGTCATAAATGTGGTAGAAGGTATGATCAAACCAGTAAAAATATTAAAAATCAATTTGGTAATCAAAAAGTTACTTGTAAAAGGTACCCATCCCAGAATGTAATATGGGCAAATCCTATAAAATCTCCAGGAAAAAAAACAACATATATATAAATATTTAATACAAATAAAAATATTAATAGCTTCTCAAATATTTCTACATGCGTAAATTGGTCACCAAATCTAAAAAAGAAACAGGAAAAGTTTTTTAAAACATGGAAGTAGACATTTTAAATTGCATACTAAGATATTAACATAACAAGTCTGGATTAATCAAGTCCAAATAAGACTTATCACAGGCATGGGGCACCTGGGTGGCTCAATTGGTCAAGCGTCCAACTCTTGATATCAGCTCAGGTCATGATGTTGCAGTTTGTGAGACTGAGCCCTGTGTCAGCTCTGCACTGAGAGTGTGGAGACTGCTTGGGATTCTGTCTCTCCTTCTCTTGCTCTGCCCCTCCCTTGCTTGTGCTCTCCCTCACTCTCCTCTCTCTACAATAAATAAATCAAAACAAAAATGCTTTGACACTGAAAGCCTCAAAACCTGAATCAATGCCACTGAACTAACAGATTGGAGAAAATAGAACACACGCATTCAGGCAATGTATTTGATTGTCTTTAATATACATTCAACTGGGAGAAAAAACACGGTATTCATCAGATTTATAACATAACGAAAGCAAAGTTTTTTATAAGCACTCCTTCCTGATGCACAATGAAGAGAATGATGTCTTCTACCACCACTACCATTAAATGAGTTCCTGGCTAACCTAAACAAAATAATGTAAAGGAATACATTGTCAGGTCGAGGGGCGGGGGGAGAAATAAGGGGAAATTTGGATACAGACAAGGACAGAAGAAAGATCGTGTGAAGACACAGGGATAAAATGGTTATCAACAAGCCAACAAGAGATGCCTCAGAAAAAATCAAGCCTGCTGACACCTTGATCTCAGACTTCTAACTTTCAGAACTGAGAAATCACATTGTGTCCTTTAGTCCACCCAGTCTGTGGTACTCAGTAATGACAGCCCTAGCAGACAAATGCAAGTCACTTCTGAAACTCATTTGTTGAGTCCATATTTAGTCAGGAAAGAGCCCATCTTTCCAACCAACTGCTTAACAAATGCCAACATTAACACTGCACTGCCATCTGCTCTTGAATAAAGAGGGACATTTCTGTACCCTGCAGGCTGTATAAGAGATGAAGCATGGCATGGCAAAAGCAAGAGAAAGATTCATCTTCCAAGAATGTTTCACAGTCTATCCTTAGAGCCATATGGTGCTCCAAAACAAAAAGTATTAATGGAAGCTTACGGCTTTTCTCCAATATGCAGTGACTAAATTCCTCCTCGCTCAACTTATACCTGTATAATTTTATGAAGATATTCTTCAGAGTTATAGGTATGTTGGAAGAACCCTTTTCTGCATTCTAATGATGATAGGGGATTTGTGTGAATTAAATATTTTGGATTAAATCTCATTGATGATTTGGGAGACAGGATGTGTCATAATTGGGTCTTCTTCTCACACGTCCTGGAGATGTAAACTACCTTTTAACTAAAAATTATTTAGCTAAATATTTTGTGCCTCGATATTATAAGAAAGATATGGAGTATTACAAGGAACGTTATATGAGTTGTAATAAAGAGACTGACCATTTTTGATGACTGCTGAGTCATTCCTAAGCCTCACCCCCCCTTTCCCCTTTGATCCTACAGGATAGGCTGGTAAAGCTCTCATGTGCCTCATCTTTTCCGAGGAACTTTTCTCCAGTCCTACTTCCTGGCCACTATAAAGACCCAAACACAGTCCCTCAGTTTTGCTCCAACCAGCCTGGATCTGCTTGTGCCCTCCCAGTTCTCCCTGAAGCCTCTTGTGTAAGTAATAACATACTTTTTATTACATTCTCTTGGTGTGTGGAATATCAGAAACCTGGACATAAAACCGCATTTTAGATGGGACCCATCCTATTTCTGCAGTGTAACTCAAAACACTATGAAACTCATTTTTAAATTTTCAATATATGAACTGAGTAGGAGCCAACTCTTTTTATCTTTTCTTAGCAGTTTATAAATAGAGAAAATAAACTTAAAAACTATATAGCTAAGATTCAATTCCCATTTCTGCTCTTTAACAGCTGTGCTAAGTGGGATAATTATTTAGTTTACATTTATCTCACTTTCTTCATCTGAAGAAAAATGTTTAATAATGCTTACTCCCAAGGTTTTTTAATGATTAAACCAAAAGAATATATATAAAGCTTCTGGTGTAGTTCATGGGATATAAGGCTCAGCATGTTATTTTTTAGTATACCATTATAACACAAAATTAAAACGGCTTAAAGAAAACAGAAAATAATTTTATAACATTCTAGATAACAAATCATAATTCACAAGGCCTATTTTTAAATAAATTTGATTCCAAAAAGTATCCTAGAATTTCCAATGAGAAAAATGTTTAGTATCTTAAAATTTCCATGGTTATGCTAGTAATCTCTGCTAACTAAAAATAATTCAATGTTTTCAAATCATTATCAGTAAATGTTTTGGTTCTAAAATATCTCACTTTTTCAATGTATATGAACATACATTGTATCACTAAGGTCTGCTTGTAAAACTTGACCTAAGTGTTGCATGAAACAATGGATTATTTAAGACTCCAATAATATTCCTTCAGTACTTAGCATAAGAGATGCCTATAGTGATCCAATAGTTCATTAATAAAATCAGAATAGTTTGGAACAGTATTATTCAACAAAAAGTTGCTTGTAATGGAGTTTTATGATAGCATAACTGTGTATATACAGAATATATAATGCATATGATCAAATAGTTTACTGGTTAAACTGTAGTCTGAGTATTATTTAAAAATAAAATATGAGGGGCACCTGGGTGCTCAGGTGGTTGAGTGTCTAATTCTTGGTTCCAGCTCAGGTCATGATTCCAGGGTTGTGGGATCAAGCTCCACATCGGGCTCCATGCTGAGCCTGGAGCTTTCCTGGGATTTTCTCTCTCTCTCTCTCTCTCTCTCTCTCTCTCTCCCTCACTCTCTTTCTCTCTGAAATAAATGAAATGAAAAAAATTTTTAAATAAAATATGGATCTCTTTACCTTTGAATTAATTTTTCTGTGAATTCTAAAATTGCCCTAAAAAGTAAAGTCTATTAGAAAATGAAGTAAAATATGTTTGATGAGGAAAAATAACCTTTTTGAATATAAAAAATTACTTTATTACAATTATAATTTTAAAAGATTACTGAGATGTTTTACTCTGCTTTTTTCCTTTTATTTCTTTTTGAAATCTAGTCTTATTACAATGACATTAAGTAGAATATTAAATGTATATTGCAGATTTGATTTATAATATCCTTAGAAATATAATAGAAAAGCCAAAATAAGATAAAATTTATTTATGTATTCTTTACCTCATTACCTTCATATATTTTCTTCCTTTTCCTTAAATGTTTCCTTAATTTTAATTTATTAAGTAGCTACCATGTCCCATCGTTCTATACATATCTCAAATAAATGTATACTCTGGACTTTCATGGATGAAAATTTAGGAACTGTGAACCAAGCTTCTGTGAAATACTGTCTTTTACAACTTTATTGGGAATAGTCAGCATAAGAATTTGTGTGTTTGTGTATGTGTGTGTGAAATGTGAAATGGAAAATACTCTGTCAACTCTTTTAGAAAGAGAAGCATCTGAATATTACAAGAAAATTTAATTGATTCCATTTTCTGGACTCATAAGCCAGAGTGAAAAGTGGAATATTAGACTCATATAAATTAATACTACTATAAAAGTGGAATATTAGACTCATATAAATTAACAATACTGTCTTAGTTTGTTTCAGCTGCTTTAAAACAACAACAACAACAACAACAAACATAGACTGGGTAGTTTATAAACAAAGATTTACTTCTTTGTGAAAGTAAACGTGGTATATGTTTCCAAAATACAATGGTGGGATAGCACAGGATAAACATTTCCATTCCAAAGGGAAAGGTAGGAAAGAGAAGAATGACAAGTCTCAAGTAAGTCCAAAATTTATCAGGGCAACAACATTAAGACTTAAGGCTTGAGAATAATCCTCTTTGGCTTGAGGATCTGACTTCTAGGTCCACTGGAGTGACAACACGCCCCCGCCCCCTACAGCTCAGTAGGAACAACTTGCAGTGGTTCTGCCTGGGCCCTGCCCTCAAGGTGGCTTTCTGATTGGGTCCCATGGCTCTACTGTCTCATGCCCACAGCCCTCTCAGTGTAGACTGGTATTTGGAGTCCCTGATTTCACCCAGTATATATAGAAATATATATACAGAAATATATACAGAAATATAGGTGGAGGCAGCAATCAATGCCCACAGAGCTCTGCTAGGCACAACCAAAGTCACAACTCTCTGCAGGGGTTCTACCCCTGGGTTATTGGGTGGAATTTCCCTGGCCCACCTGAAGATTGTTCCCTTTGAAACCACTTTATCCCTCACACCCTTGCACTCGAGGCCTATGATGGGAGTGCTGTCTTGATGAACTCTTTGGGGTCATTCCATCTTCTTGGAAAATAACTTCTGACTTCTGTTGAGATGGCTGATTCATATTACTCTCCTTATCAAACAGTAGCTTGGTCATATCCTTAGTGTCCCCATCTTTTTGCAATATGGATAGGTTGATAATTTTCCAAATCTTTAAGTTCTGCTTCTTTTTTGCTCAGCAACTTCATCTTTAAGTCACTTCTCTCTCACATCCTGCTGTAAGCAGTCGAAAGGAGTCAAGTCACACCTTCAATACTTTGCTTATGATTTCGCCAACTACGTATTCAATTTCATTGCTCCCAGATCAACAGTCCACAAAACACCAGAATATGAATACAACTTAATGAAGTTCTTTGCCACTGTATAACGACAATAACCTTTCCTATAGTTTTAAATAACATGTCTCTCATTTCCATCTGAGATGTCATCAAAATGGCCTGTGTGAGTAAGTTCTGCCAACATCTGTTCACAATTACTTAAGTATTCTCTAAGATTGAGGCTTTCTCTAGAATGCTCTTTCTATCTGAGACTTCACAGAATCACCTTTAACTCTCTGTTCATGGCAATGTATGATTTTCCTAGCATGCTCTTCAAAACTCTTCCAGCTTCTGTCTGTTACCACAGCCACTTCCACAGTTTTAAGTATTTGTTGTAACAGCACCCCACTTCTGTTAGCAATTACTGCCTAGGCTATTTGGGTTGCTACAACAAAAACACCATAGAGTAGGTGGCTTTAAAACAATGGAAACTTATTTCTCAAAAGTTCTAAAAGCTGGGAATTGCGACATCAAGGCACTGGCAAATTCAGTCTCTGGGGAGAATCAGCTTCCTGGTTCATAGAGGGCTGTCTTGTTGCTGTGTCTCATAGTGAAGGGATAAGAGGGGAGCTCTCTGGAATCTCTTTTACAAGGGCATGAATCCCATGCATGCAGGCTCCACCTCATGACCTTATCTCCTCCCAAGGTCCCACCTCCAGTTACCATCACACTGCAGGTTAGGATTTAAACATATGATTTTGAGAAGGACACAATTATTCATTCTATAGGAACCACCATCTGCTTAATAAACATGTTAAAAGAACTTGAAAACTTTTTTTTTTGTTTCCTTTAATGCAAAGCTATCTTTCTGCCTGTTTGTGATGAAAACCCAGTGAAGAATAGTTAAGTTCAAGTTGATATAACTTGTGTTTGGAAAGTGGAGCAGTTAACCAGACGTAGAAGCTGTCTGTCAATTGCAGATTGTAAGAATTCTGATAGTTCTTGATGAAGAATAAGAAACGAAAGATTTTCACATAAAAACAGCGAGGGGGACAAAACATAAGAGACTCTTAAATATGGAGAACAAACAGAGGGTTACTGGAGGGGTTGTGGGAGGGGGGATGGGCTAAGGTAAGGGGCATTAAGGAATCTGCTCCTGAAATCATTGTTGCACTAGATGCTAACTAACTTGGATGTAAATTAAAATAATAAATTTTAAAAAAATGAATAAATGTTAAATAAAATAAGATAAAATCAAAGAAAGAAAAGAAAGATTTATTTTCTTCCACTGTTGTCAATACGTTTATTGTGTCCTGTGAAGTTAAAGAATTTTTCAAATAAAATTTCCAACTCTAGAATTTACGCGTCTGTCTTTTAATATAAAATAAAAATTATAAATAATTAACATTGAAGCATTATATTTAAAATAAAGTTGTTTGGCATTTATTTAAGTTGAAATTTATTTTCCTTAAGAGTACTTAAATACTAGATACTTATCTTTTGGATTATTATTCTAAACCTTATTAAACAGTGCATTCTGCAAATAACATTTCCACAAGAAGAAAATTTTAAGACATAAAGATATATTCTATCTACAAAAAAGTATGAAAATATTGCAACAGCGGCAATTTACAGGTTGTACATACAAAAGAACACTATTATTCCAATACGTAAACATCATAAAGATATTAGCTATTTTCAAAGATAATCAAAGTTTTATAAAAGAACATCACACCTTAGTTACTATTATTACCATTCCATAAACCACAAAAACATGTATTTCCATAAAAAAGGAGGCCATTGTATTTGGTAAATTTTCTTGCAACAAGAGATAAATATCATAGAAATTCATTACTTACTTTGAATTATGAAGATAAAAACAATAGCTTGTGAAGGAAATCCTGTAAGTAAAATGTTGATTATTAGTTGTGTCTTATTTCTAGCACTCTCTTATCATACATTTAATATTAATTTAGAGTTATTTAAATCAGGGTAGTTTATACTACCTTAATAGCAGATATATTTAATATATCATGTAATTAAAATGATTACAAAATAACATCTTCATGTTTTCTAAATTGTACAGATCTTTTTAATCTTAGCTTACTTTATTGGGACCTATTTATGTCCCTGCAACATATTAAAAATGACGTTAGGTAATATGTGAATTACTTTTTAAACATCATATAAGACTAAGGTAATTAAAGAGTAAAACTGACCAAGTTTTTGTTATTTATTAACCATGCAGCTGTTGTGTTGTCTTCCTTGATCGATCAGTTCCTGCAGGGGTCAAGCCGTTATGGTCACCCTGCAAAAGCAAGGGGCACTTTCACTGAAATTTGACTGAAATGTCAAGAGTAGTACACCACACAGAGTAGGGATCTCAAGGAGGTCTGAAGTGTCTGGAGAGTGCCAGAAAAAGAGACTGGCTCAGGAGTTTTTATTGCATTTAAGGGTGGGGTACGGATAAGGTGGGGGCTTGTGTGGTTTCAGTTTCCAGCAGGTACTGAAGGAAAAAGCACAGGCTCTCTTATTAGCTCACCCAAATGTGGACAAAAACGATGAGGAAGGGATGATGTCTAAAAGTTGTCAGCAGGTGAACGTTGAAAAATGGAGTGAGATTCCTGTTTGGTCAGTCATCTGTGAGCAGCTGTGCCTGGTATTTTGAATGATCACCTAATGAAAGCAAAGACATTCAAATTTTGTGAGGCATTATTAAAAATGAAATCATTTCAATAGTGTATCATTTCATTAATAAATTAGAACGACACAGTGTTTGAAGAATTTGGAGTGGTAATAATAGTTAACATATTTGAAATAGTTTGTTTTCCCTGAAGTACTTTTATATCAGAAATCATATTACACTCCTTGAATTTCTTAAGGCATATTATTATTCAGATTTCAGAATATTAAAATATTAATCGGCATAGAAAATTCTTTAATGATCTTTAATGTTCTACTTCTTTAATGTTCTTTAATGTTCTACTAAGTAGAATAAAAATACATTTCCTGTGTCTTGAAAAGTTCTTTATTTGTAAGTGAATTTAGTTTCAATTCATATTTGGTTTCCTGTTTCCCAAGATAATAAGGTGGGGGGGGAGAAATGGGTTATATTCTGAAGATGTGGCAATATTATTAATTAGGTTACCACACTAAATTAGTGCAAGACTATAAAGTTACTTATATCTTGAATTTGTTTACTCAAAAAAAAAATAATCAAACACAACCCAGAAAAAGTTTGAGTCAGGTAAACTTTTATATTGGATCAGTAGTGTTGAAATAATAATGATGACAACACCACCAACAAAAATACTAACTATTTTTTGATGGAGGTCGACACATTTATTCTAAAGTTCATATGAAAAATATAAACATTCAATGATAACAAGTATTGAAAATAAAATTAAATGTTGGTAACTAGGATAACATATCATAAAGTCTCTACAACTAAAACACTGTGTTGCTGACCTGGGAAAAGTTATATATTTGGAACAAATTGAACATCAAATACAAGTACATGGAAATTTACTGTACACAAAGGTAGCATTTCAAATCACTGAGGAAAATTATCTTTTTACTAAAAGTTTGAAAACAGGGGTATAGCCATTTGGGCACAATGACAATTGGATCAAAATATAACTGCTTATACCCGTAAATGAAACATATTGTATCTAAATGTCAAGAAAGATGTGAAATTATAAACAAAATTCTGGGTATATTTCATTATATCCTGAATGTTGGGAAAGCTTTTTGAATTCTGGCCCCAAAATATAGGTGCAATTTTTATTGCTGGTTTATAGAATATAAAAATAAAGTAGAAACTTCTGTAGGAACAAAAAACAAACAGAAGGGCAAAGTCTGAGAATATGAGTAATCAGAAAAAAATTTTGCATTATGCTCACAGATAAAGGGTTAATATTCCTATTATTAAAATAAATCTAAAACAATATATAAGTTCAAAAAATTCAGAAGAGTTACAGAAAATGGATAAAATATAAAGTTCACACTCAAAAATTATGCAAATACCCAAACACTCACCTTTCCATTGATTACAAATATATCCTACATCTATTAGTATATATATATATGTACGTATATATGTATATACTCACATATATATTTGTGTGTGTATTTACACAAATAACAGAAATAGCATTCTATGAAATTGGAGTTTTAATTTTCAGTCAGGACATGAGGAATATATCATGATACAAAAGATATAATTTGAGGAAGAATTGGAAGTGTGACAGCAATTTATTTATGATTTATGCTATCAAGTTCTGCCTTAGTCTAATCTCATGCATAAATAATACCTCCACTTGATGTTGGGATGGCAAAGGACTGTTGGATGTGCCTGACTTAGTGGCTGGATAGATCTTTTTTATGATGTGAGACTTAGGTGGCATGATTACCTGGTACCTTTTCTTCAGTACTTTAGTCTGAAAAACAACCCAGTAAAAAGTCAGAAACTATTTCTCCATAGAAAAAGTTACTTGCTGAAGGGTGGCTTTGTCTACAAACCCTAAGGAATTGTACTGAGATTCTCATCTAGGGTCCAATACAGGTTCAAATGTAGCTTTCTGATCATGTTCACACAATGAGCACTGTTAAATATAACATATAAGGATCAAATTTCCAGTACAGAAATATTTGTACTAGACATAAGCAAGATATTGAACAGCTTCATTTTTTTTCTGCCTCTACTCAAATCTAGAAGCAGAAATATAGTATATGTGCCCTATTTTAAGTTGCCAACTTAAGTACTCTGTTTTCTTTTTAAAGATAAAAAATGCAAGCTTCTTCATGTCCTTCACTCCAGTAACAGAAATTCTTACGCCCCACATGTTATGTTTATGGGGTAGGCAAAACTCTATGGAATGATGTATTTCAGCTTCTCTTCTCTGTAGCATGATTACTGTCAAGATACCCAGCCTAGGAAATGTGCTAATAACTGCCATCTAGATTCTTTTCAGCATGGCACAAAAATATAGTGGCTCAGTGATCTGGAAAGATGAAAGACAATGATTAGACACGGAGATGATTGAAGGTGAAGTTCTGGAGATGGGGTAGTTATTATTGATCTCACAGTCCAGATTAAGACCATGGAAATTGTTAGTTTAGCTTAGAGGAGGAAAACATGATCGGATGGAGGAGCTCAAAGAACCAAGAGACCAGAAAGTTGAATATTTTGAACCAAACTTGTACTGGAATATTGAAGTGATTACAAAGAAAATGATAGGAATAATAGTAAGGAGTGAAATACCATGAATAAATAATTAATTTAAAAAACGTGGGGTGGGGTTGGGGTGCCTGGGTGACTCAGTTGGTTAAGCGTCTGACTTAGGCTCAGGTCATGATTTTGCAGTTTGTAAGTTCAACCCCTGCATCGGACTCTGTGCTGACAGCTCAGAGCCTGGAGCCTGCTTCGGGTTCTGTGTTTCCCTCTCTCTCTACCCCTCTCCCACTAGTGCTTTGTCTATCTTTGCCACTCAAAAATAAACAAATATTTAAAAAAAATTTAATGAGGTGGGTGACCCCCAAATATAGTTGACAGGAAAGATGATGTTAAATCTAATAGCATTTGTTTTTCAAGTGAGAAGAAAGTGTTGAAGACATAAGAAATATTTTCAAAGTGGCCTTGAGATGCAAAGCAAATACAAACTCTGCTTTAAATAATTTGGGGAAAATCAGTGCCCTTTAGGGACAAGCATGTTTGGAGTAGTACACAAACCTGAAATAAACATTAGGAAAGAAGTTGAAGATTTAAAAAAATATATCAATGCAATGGTTTGAGCAGATATTGAGAAATGTGTTATAGAGTCAATTTCAGGAAATGTCTATAGGATAACTGTTTGGGTTCTGGTATTCCAGGAAATTAAGTGATCATAGTAAATCATAGTTTTTAGCAAGAAATTTTGAACTTAATGCCAACCAGATTGGTGTGTGAGTCTCTGGAATGGACAAGGACCATGGCGTCATGACCTCTAATGGTATAGTGGCCTTTTGGAGGGGTTATTTACTTAACACTAGAACTAGGGACTTCAATAGGGTTGACGGGGTCAACTTACAGAGGAATGCTATTCATGAATTCTAGAGGCTGGAGGTGTTGCAGCAGTTTGAGTAAGCAATTAAAAATGTGAATGTTGGCTAAGAACATTAGAAAGTTTCATTCTGAATTATTGACATTAATAATTTCAAATCTCTGTCACTTACAGACATGTGCAGAGATCACTAACCACAGGGATCACCTCAAGTAGTCCATCTACATTTTTAATTCCTGGCTATATTTTAAACTGGATCATATAGGTTTGCATAAATCATCTATTAATTAAAACTATTCTATTATTGCTTTTAAAAAAGTATAAATCCTTATGTATATGAAAATTCTGTCTTACCCAGAATAATTTACTAACACATCTTTTGAGACAGGAAGACACTTAGATTAAATATTTGTGATTAATATGCAAATACCCACTTGAGAAATTAAAATAGTTTGATTTGCTCTCTTATTGAAATTGATTTCCTCACATTATATCAAAGTCATATAGGCTACAGGCAAACCTAGTCGGCCTGCACTTGAGATCTTCACAGTTGGATGCTATCTATTCTTTCAAGTCATATGTCGCACTCTCTCACCATGACTAGTTTGATTCTATAAGACACCATAAATCTACTGGTTCTTATCTACTGGCTCTCATATTCTTATAAAACCACTTTTTTAAAGCATCCAAATATTTCTTCATTCCTTTTCTTTCTTCTAGGTAGTCCATTAAATACACTATGGTCAGTCGGCCTTGATTGAAAGATTTTTTATTGATTTGTATTCTTCCAGAGTATACTTCCCCCCTTTTTCCACTTCTCTAATTTATTATCATAGTTCAAGACCCTGGTAATTCCTAATTTTCACTTTTTCCAAATTCTAACACCATGTGTTATAAAATTCTGTGGCCTGTATTATTCACTTAGTCTGCTGCTTTAAAGTACTATTTAGCTGTGTCTTATTGTGTACGACCATATATTAAATGACAAAGTAACTTAAGGTGTCCAAGGACTTGAAGTTTATGTCTTCATGTGGATACAGCTATTTGTTAAATAGACAAATGAATAATTCGAAAAACATGAGTGTTCATAGTTATTATCTTTGTCTAGAAATCTACCTTTATCTTCCCTGGTACATCTCTTGTCTATTATTTTTAACAGAGAGCTTAAACCAAAAATTTAGACACAGTTTTGTCAAGACTCATATTCACACTTTTAATTTTTTCTTTGGTAGGACATAACTTGTACTCAAAAATTCAAGCTATGGGCATCTTTACAGTTATAACTGATGTTGAAAGGAAAATGTCCAGCATTGTAGTAGCAAAATCCTATTGTTAAAGAAACCATCATACCAAGCAAGATCAAAAACAAACAAACAAACAAACAAAGCAAAACAAAACGCAATTACAAGTTACCTAAAGAAAAGTATCCTGGAAAAATGAGATCAGGGACCTAGGGTCAGAAAGAAACCTGTGTAAAGATAAGATGAGTTGAGAACAATGTTAAGGTCATTTTGGTCTTTATTCATTAAAGGACAATGTGAACGCTTTAGGTCCAATTATCTTTCTATAAGAGATTCTACTTTAAGTGGGATTACATATATTATATACTAATATCATTCATATGTTATATAATATATTATATATTAATAGTATTAATATTAATTATATATTAATATTCTTCAATGAAAAGCAGCAGAATCGAAGTTCAGAGAGAGAAACTAAAAAAATACATTGTTCAGTAGGATAAAATTTTGAAACATAAAATTATTTTATTGTAAAACTCTTAATTCACATATTTGTTAAAAACAGTGGATTATGCATTCTAATATCAACTTTAGAACAAATTAAATTACATGAACTCAATTATTTGTTTTCCTCAGAGACTTTAAGATCAATGTTCCATCTATAGCCCATTAAGGATAAATGTTTTACACATCTTTTCAGTAACTGAGTTGGTAGCTGAAGCATGTGAAAATTTTACCATTGGGAGCTTTAAAACAAATGGAGAAAAAAACATCTACAAAGAAATATTTGGAGAGAAAATTCCTTCAAACTGGGCCTTTCTACTATCACAAGATTTTTGTATCTAAAATATATGTGTGTATATATTAAAAATTTGTTATGAGTTAGAAAATATGAAAAATATAACTTAAGAAATAAACAAAATGATTATATTTAAAATGGTAATTTCATTAAACACAGTAAAATTTACTTCTTCTTGATACTTTGAAAATACCAAGATTTTATTTTTTTTAATTTATTTCATTTTTTGTTTCATTTTAGAGAAAGAGTGCACAAGTGGGGGAGAGGAGCAGATGGAGAGAGAGAGAGAAAGGGTGAGAGAGAGAGAGAGAGAGAGAGAGAATCCTAAGCAGGTTCCATGCCCAGTGCAGAGCCCAGTGCAGGGTTCAATCCCACGATCCTTGGATCATGACCTGAGACTGAAATCAAGTCTGACACTAACCTGACTGAACCAAACAGGAGCCCCGAAAATACCTAGATTTTAAATGAAATTGTCCACAAATACTGTACAGAGTAGCAAAAGTAGATAAAATTTACCGCTTTTGAAATATAAGGAAATAGGGATGCCTGTATGGCTCAGTTGAAGTGTCCAACTCTTGATTTCAGCTCAGGTTACAATCTCACAGTCATGAGTTCCAGCCCCATATTGGGTTCTGTGTTGAGGGTGGAACCCACTTAAGATTCTCTGTCTCCCTCTCTCTCTCTGCCCCTCCCCTGTTCTAGAGCACTTTCTGTGTATGTGTATGTGTGTGTATAATATTTTTTCCATATATATATTTCTATATATATATTTCCACATATATGTATGGAAATAGACACAAATATGGAAGAATTATTAATGTATACAAGATTCCAATGTAACCAAATAGAATATTTTTTATTCTGTTATGGTCTTATTTAGGGACACCTGTTTTATCAGGCAGTTTGGAGGCAGTTATTTTTAAATTCTATATATTAGGTTAATATATATATATATGTAATTATATATACAACATATATAGTACTTGGTCTGTGTAATACTCACTCATGTTTTTTTGTTTGTTTCTGACAAGTAGTTGACTTCTAACCTACAGAAATTTCTTTGAATTTTAGAAATTAAAACATTCAACATTAGTGCATTGCAGCAGATATATGAAACAAAACGTATTTCTTCATCTAGCAGTCCAACTTCAATAAATGAATATTATAGAAATGACCTAAAGACAATCTGCCGAAGAGACTGGTTTATTCAATCCTCATAATGGATATCAGGTCAGGCACTTTTTGGCTCTTCAAGGCATTCCTTCAGCTTTTTTTTTTCTACATTATATTTTTAAGCCTTACCAATTATTTTTCCTTCATTAAGAAAGGATGGTGTATATTTTTCATTGAACAATTCTAATTTACCTTGAAAAAATTTTGAATCAGCTAATGGATAATTACATATAGTAGATAAACTTAATATTAAATATATCATTATTGTAAGTCTTTTTTTTTTAATACTTGCACTCCCTTTCTTATAAACACAAAGAAGTTTTAGGATCTGCATTTCTTATGCTTTTTAACAGCACTACAAATCTTAAAAGATACTTCATTGGAACAATGAATAACTCATAATTAGAGTAAGTAGCTATACATGCAAAACTTATTTGAGAAAAGATTCTCAGGACTCTAGAAAGCATTCATGATAATTATGAAAGTGAAACACAAGTGGGATTTATTATTAAAGATAATAAGTTAGGAAATTAGACCATGTTTAGACTGAAACTCTATAGTATGAATTTAGTCACAGAAATATATGTGATGTCTTGGATAGAAAGTTAAATTATATTTAAATCATTGTAAGGCATTATTGCATTATTGATACCAAGGAATTATGATAACTATGTAAGCATAGATATAAAATATTTTTAAAATATTAAATAATCAACATATTTATAATACAATTATAATTTAACTTAAATATATGGTATATATACATATATATATTTAACTTAAATATGGTATATATATATATATATATATGCAAGGAAATATAGTTCTGGAATTAAACGTAGGGAGAAAACTAGTAATATAGTCAGTTGCAAATTCCTATGCAGCATTTGTACTCTAAAAGGTACTTTTTAGTTGTTTTGCATTTTATATCTAGGTAACAAATTTCTAATTGATTCAGCTACAACTTTACACTCCCTGTGGAACACAGGTAAAAAACTTATAGTGTCATATTCCTTCTGTTTCAAATTAGCTTTTTCCCATTATTCCAGTATATATTACCAAGATTTTCCATATGTGGGTAGACACAGTTTTTCCTCCCTACAAGACTCATATAGAAACAAAAATAAAGTGAGAACATTCATTGTATAAATATGCTTTATAACATCATGGATTTTAAGTACCTTAAGGGCATCAAAAAGATAAACTCATTTAATTCTATGACAACTAAATTCTCTATATTCACACAAGTAACTATAATATATTTTCTGAATTTTACTACCAAACTGATACAAATATTACTGATATCAAAAAATGGCCACTTGATTTCTATAGACCAAATATAATTTAAAAATTTATTGTTTATTACATTCAAACATTGATCAAAATATATTTCAGTCTCATACTTGCTTCCTTCTCTTTCCTTAATTGCATTCAATTAAAGCTTCTGTGTTGGTGTGTTTTTGTTTATTGGCCTGTTTGTTTCTCTTTCATTTTTGTCTGTCTATTCCATGCTCTAAATTATTTTCATTGGCATTTTCACCAATCTCTTTTACTGATCTCCCCCTTTTATGTAAATCAATTGAATTTGTATGTCTCTAGGTCCGACCTCTCTCCAAGTCTTATCTTTCATTTTCACAAACTGCTAGACAATATGGCAGACATATAAAAAAATAGACCCAAAATTGAATGTTGATTGTATAATAACCCATCTTCAATTAGTACTGTTTTATTCATTTTTTCTCATATTGATGTCACCATAATTCTTTCAGTCACCTTATTTTGCAACCTTGAAATTATTTTAAATAATGGCCTCTTTTACTACCCACATCTTAGAGTTTCCCAAAACCATCTACTCTAACTTTGTGTCTTTTCATCTCTAGCCATTTCAAATTTTTCATGTTTTAATTTAGACACAGCTAGTAGCTTTCTAATTGATCTCCATGCTCCTAAATTTTAACACTTTCATTTTTTCCCATGAACAGTGGTGGTTTCTGAAGACCAATTTCAAACATAGTTCTTCCTCAAAAACCTTTCTATGAAAATTTTACAGATAAGTTACATCTTTTTATAATACTATGCTGTGTTCTTCACAACATATTGTAGTGAAAAAAAGCAAGATGGAATGTGTAGCATGGTACTAAATAACATATTAAAAAATAGAAAAACAAACCATAAATATATTTACATGATTTTTCCCAAGGGAGAAAAGGCAGGAAATATAGGGTAAGAGAAGCTAATTTCTTATATATACTTATTTTTTTCTTAACACTGAAAGTTTTTACCCTTTTACCAACTATCCCTATTTCCCCCACACCATAGCCCATGGCAACCACTTTTCTACTCTATTTCTATGATTTTTCATTTTTTGTTAAGAGTCTGAATATAAATGATAAGAGGTATTATCTTTCTATGTCTGGCTTATTTCACTTAGCATAATGCCCTCAAGATCCACCCATGATCTGCAAATGGCAAGAATTTTTTTCTTTTTCATAACTCATCTAGATATGTACATATCTTACCTCAACTTTAACCATTCATCCACTGCTGAACACTTACGTGGTTTCTATATCCTGGTTATTGTACATAATCTGCAATGAATATGGGTGTTCAGATACCTCTTTGAGATCCTGTTTTTATTTCTTTTGGATGTATGCCCAGAAGTGCAATTGCTAGATCATATGGTATTTCTATTTTTTATTTTCTGAAGACCCTCCATACTGTTTTCCAGAGTGACTGCACCAATTTGCATTCAAACCAATTTTTCTCCACATCCTCATCAACACTAGTTATCCTCTTGTCTTTTTTTATTCCAGCCATATTAACAGGTGTGATGTGATATCACATTGAGGTTTTGATTTGTATTTCCCTGATAATTAGTGATATTGGACAATTTTTTGTATACCTGTTGTCCATTTGTATGGCTTCTTTGGAAAAATATCTATTCACTTCTTCTTCCCATTTTTCAATCCTGTTGTTTATTTTTATTTTGTTACTGAGTTGTATGAGTTTTATAATAAATAAACAAGAAAACAAATAAACAAATAAATAGACAAACTAATAAATAAGAATTAGAATATTACTGTTTTGGAGTCCTTAAGTAGCAGATCTATCAGTAATAATTAATGGAAATGTCACAAAAACAAAGGCAAACAGACCTACACATATCCCCTCGTATTAGTCAGAGTCCTCTAGAGAAAGAGATGCATACGTAGAAAAACATTTATTATAAGGAATTGACTCACATGATTATGGAGGTTGAGAAGTCCCAAGATCTCAGGAGAGATCCAATTGTGTAGTACTAGTATGAGTCCTAAGGCCTGAGAATCAGGAAAGTAAATGGTGTAAATTCCAGTATGAAAGCCAGCAGCTGTGAAATTTGGGAAGAGTTTCTTTTCTGTGCAAGTCTGGAGAGAGGAAGAGCCAATACTCCAGCTCAACCAGTCAGGAAAAAGGAATTTCCTCTTACTCATGGGTAGGAGGAAGGGAGGGCTTTCAATGAACTGGACAAAGGTTACCTGCATTGGGGAGGGCAATTGGCTGTATTTAGTTGACTATAATGTCATCCAAAAATATTCTCATAGACAAACCCAGATTAATGTTTGATTAAAAATCTGGGCACTCTGTGGCCCAGTCAAGTTGACACATAAAATTAAACATCACACCCTTGAATGGAAGTACACAAAATTTTATATAAAGCAGTCTTGTCAAAAATAACTGAATGCAAATATGGTCAAAACTCTATCTACCAGGTCATAAGAAATTACTTCATGGCTATAATCATCAGTGTTCAGACTATTGTCTACTAGATTTATGAATTGTTTTCTTCAATAAAATATGCCAAGTAAACAAAAAGAGATAGAAAGAAACTTGAAAAATTATATAATATTTAAATGTCATTTTTTAAGTTACAATATATGGAAATTGAGTAATAATTCAAACAATTTTGAAAAATAGATATTTCATAAAAAGTTGCAGAGATGGATGATAACAGATGTATATCAATATAAATTTACTTGGCCACTGAGCTATACATTTGAAAATGTTCAAAGTGGTAACTTTTATGTACCTTTTACTGTAATTTTTTAAATATTTAAAATTTAAAAATTTACATGAAAAGTTGATATTTTAACACATTAAAAATTAGTATTAATGTTTAGGTTTATAATAGTGTTGTGATTTTTTTAAGGGTGCATTTTATCTAGAGATACCTACTAAGTATTTCCAATTAGAGTGATGATTCATTGGGTATTATTCAAAATAATCCAGGAAGAGACCTGGGAAATGATATAGACTAAACAAATTGATGATGTATTCATAATTGTTGATGAGGAAAATGAGTATTTGATATTATACTAAAAAATTCTGTACCTGTATAAAATTTCCAGAATAAAAACTTTTTTAAATATAAAAAATTCTGTATCTGTGTAAAATTTCCAAAATAAAACTTTCAAAAATATAATATTTCTTTATTTCTATTTTTTATTATGCTTTAGGAAACTATTCCTATATCTGTATATTCAAATGTTATCCATTCTATTTGTACTGTTTTTTAAGTAAAATAGATACCAAAAAGCATTTCTCCTCAGAGTTGAGACATTTTTCTTTGTTAAAAATGGGAATAATAATATCCACTACCTATAATTATCAAGATGAATAGATAATAGATCAGAAAACACCCACATAAGCAAAGTTACAGTGTCTGCTTATATGTATTAATGTTCCTATTGCCCATTCTTAATTGACAAAACATTTCTGATCCTTGGAGGATTCATTTCTCCAGGATTCTCCATTTAGTTCAGCTTTTATTTGTCATAAAAATAAATCTTAGTACTCTGATCTTTTGTCTGAAACAACCCTAACAGTTGTTTTGCCCGCCCAATCACATTTTATAACAAAGCTGTGATAATAACTCAGGAAAAAAGGAAAGAAAGAAACCTTACTTATATAAATTAATTTTAGCTTTTGTGCATTTTAGTAGATAGAAAAGAGATTACTTACGTTGTTTCAAACATTGTGTAAAGTTTGATATAACCCTTAATCATCTTTATGTCCAAAATGGTCCAGGCTCAGTGAATAGATTATTCACCTACCTGGTCATACTTTGCAAATTATCCAAGGACTATAATTTCTGTTATCAAGAGACAGGCCTCATGTCCTTCTGTGGGACTCAGACACTGGCTCCTGAGATAAGGATGGTAAGGAATATACATCTTTAGGACAGATAAGAGAAAGATCAATCTATCAGTAAAATCATTCTTATGTCCAAAAATCAAATAAAAAAAAGAGGAAAACAATGACTGTCAACAGTCTAAGCAAGGAAGCAAGAAATTCTGGGACAAAAATAATTACACAATTAAGAAAACTATTTCAGACATTTAGTTCCAACTTTGTGGTTGCCTGAACTTTGTCTCTACCATACATGAGGACAGATTCTGCATGATAAGGGGCATGGTGGAAGAGAAAGAGATTAGGGAAGATAAAATTGTCTGTGCTCCCACTGTGCTTGACCAAACAAGATGCAGGAGCATAAGAGAGTTTTCTTGCTTTCTATATAAAGAGAGAGAGAAAGAGAGAGAGGGAGACAGAGAGAGACAGAGAGACAGAGACAGAGAGAGAGAGAGGGAGAGAGTGCAGAAATCAATGCAGGGATCAATTGCACAACCCCGAGATGACCTGAGCTGAAATCAAGAGTCGGATGCTCAACCAACTGAGCCACCCAGGGGCCCCAAGAGATGGCTTTCTTAACTCAATAAATAATCAATCTAGTGAGCAAACCAGTGTTGCTCTGGACTCAGAAAAGTGGTAATCTTTAACAATCTCATTTAGCAAGAAAGACTTCAGGCCAGGCTAAAGGATTAGTTGCCAGAAGTAATGGCCCTAGTAGTGTTTTTCTGGGGAGGAAATGTTAAGTCATGAAATGCAAAATGAAGAAGTGAAGAGAGAGCCAGGAAAAGTGATCAGTTTGACACCAGTAGTAAATATCAGTGAGCAAAAAGGAAATACTCAAGCACTGATGGTCAGAATTATCTAGTACTTATATTAATTATTTTGTAATTTAAAAGTCATTATTGGTATTACAAGTGCAAAACCTATACACAGAAGAGCAAATGATATATGTTAGCATATTTATTCCTGATATTTATTTGGTAAATTGCAAAGATTTTCTACTATAAAGACTTAATATTCATCGTAAGGAGACAAAACGTTAAAAAAGTAATTGAAGTGAACCATATGTCTGCTGGAAAAAAAATGTACCACGTACTCTTAATAGTTTAAGTCTCTAAGCTTTATAAAGTGACTTTAGTTTTCTCCTTTTGTCATTGCAACAGATTATTTTAATACCTATAACTATTTCTCAAGCTTTCTTACATTTAATGTTTACTGTCCTCTGAAACCATACCAACCTCAGAGGATTTTTAAAAGTCAATGCCATAGAAGACTCGACTCCATGCTAGGAAGATTTTATGAATCATGGAATTATTAGAGTGTGGATGAAACCTTATCAACCTCATGTAGTGATTTAGATAATATGCTTTAGTTTTAATTCCCCTATATTCTACTTTAAAGGTTTTTTCTAATGACCTATTGAGAAATAATCAAATCCCATTTACTGTCTCACTAAGGTCAATCAAGTAGTATGTTTTTATTTCTCCACAGCTTTTATACCTCTTTGTCATGTTGAAAGAGATGATATAATATTTTAGAGTAACCATTTTATACTGCACATATTTTATTTCAAAATATTATATTAGCCAATATTTGTTACCCTATTTTAAATGCTATGACAACATAGTGCTATAATTAGAGTATATAGCAACAATCCTCTCATAGAACAAAATCCCTGTGCACTAACTTTTAAAATCCATCTATCTTTTCTTCCATGTGTTTTGTACACCTTCTCTTAAAGTCGAAGCTGAAAGTGAGTCAGGAATGCATTGGATCCTTGATATTCCCACAAGAAGAATACAGTTTATGAGTTACTTTAGTCACGTTAGCCTCCAGCAGTTTCTGCTCTATTTTTGCTAAAGCCAATATATGATATGACCAATTGATTATGGCTCTCCTCGTTTCTGGCACAGGAGATATATTTTTCAACTACAAGTTAAAAAAGAAAATAGCTCCCTTGAAAAATCCTTCTCAGAATTGCTACAATTTTCCTCAACTCTGTTGCTTACTGTGTGGCGTAGCCATGTATGATTGTGGTTCCTGGTTCCAGTTTTGTCAGTCACCTTCTTAGTTAAAACAGGAGCAATCATACAATCTTATGCCATTTGTTTTGCCGCTCAGAAATGATTGCTCCATGACATATCTTCTGTTCCTTTTTAAGTACTGATGGAGTGGCAACTGCAAGTTAATTCCACCAGTTCACATTATTAATGAATAACTAAAAAGAAAGAGTAAGATCATGACTACAGCAATTGTTCTATATTGCTGCATATATAACCAATTACCACAAATTCTGTGGCTTAAAATAGCCCACGGTTTCTGAGTTGGGAGTCTTAGCATAGTGTGGCTGAGGCCTCTTCCTATCTCACAAGTTTCAATCAAGGATTGGCCAGGCTGAGTTTTTACAAGCCTGACCAGGTTAGCCCAGGCTAACCTGGGGAGGAATCCACTTCTAAGCATCTAAATTACTGCAAGAAGAAATTCTTTTGTGTTTGAATTACTGAGGGCTCTAGCTTTTTGCTGGCTATGGCTAAAGGCCACCCTCGGGTCCTAGAGACTATTCACAGTTCCTTGTGGCTCTACTCAGTTTCTTGCCACAAGGGCTTCCTCAACATAAATGCTTACTTCATCAAACCAACAAGGATGACCTTTCAGTGTAGTCTGCTAGGGCAAAGTCTTATATATAATAACATAACCAAAGGAGTGACATCTCTATATCCTTATTGGAATGCCACATTCTGTTGGCTAGAAGCAATTCACACATACTGCCTGCAGTCAATGCGAGGGGATTACGCAGTGGTGTGGACCCCAGGATTTGGTGGGAAGGCCATCTTGCAGCCTGTTCGTCACAATGACTCTAATACAGATATAAATGTATCAAAGACTTTTTTTTAAGTTTATTTATTTATTTTGAGAGAGAATGCAAGCTGGGTAGGGGCAGAGAGAGAGAGAGAGAGAGAGATAAATAATCTCAAGCAGGTTCCATGCTGTCAGCACAGAGCTGGATGTAAGGCTCGGTCTCATGAACTGTGAGATCATGACCTGAGCCAAAATCAAGAGTCAAATGCTTAACCCACTGAGCCATCCAGGAACTCCTCCAAGATTTTATTTAATTCATTAATATTTTAATGGGCTCAGAGTAGAATGGAAACTGAAACACTTGTACAGTCAGATGAAGAATGCTAGACTGGATTTACAAATAGATGCAAAAATTCATGAAATATCCACAAGGCATTTAATAAGATAGAATTTATATTTTTATGAAAAAAAATCATTTGCACTACTTTTGGTATTTTACAACTGATCATAGATTAGCTCATAATATGAATGATTGTGGAATAACTCAGAAGCAAAGAAAGGTGCAGAACCTCCATGGAGTCAGATGACCCAGAATAAAAGAAACCAAATCAAGAATTCTTTGGTCTGTTTCAAAATCTTAGACGTTTCTTCCCCCTTCTTTATAGCACCCACTCTTCCCCTGTGATTATAATCATCTCAAGTAGACTTTTTTTTTTTTTTAAATCAGGCTGGTCTCATCTGATTTGTACTGATATTTACATAGGTACAGCAAAAGTGTTGCTCAATCATATAGCTCTCTGAGCTTGTTTTTCAAATCTAGAGTCATACAGTAATCAATAATTAATAAATCCATAAAATTAACTTCTGTCTGGAATTTTCCATAAGGAATCTCAGACTGGATTTATAAAAAAGTCTCTATTATCTACTATACTGAGACCAGAAGCCAAATGTAGGAACTCCACCAAATTTTACCTAATTTATCTTTAAATCTGGATGAATTTCTCTATTTCAGAGGTTCTCAAAATATTCCAAATGTCCTGGTCCAAGAAATGACCTTCCTTACCACCTGTCAGTCTGGGACACCATAAACAAGGCACCAGGATAGTTTTTCTAGGAGGGCTTTACAGGCATTTGTTCTGTAAGTATAGCTAACAGTGGTCCCTTAAAGTGCTTGTCAAAACTGATTAAACAGGGACGCCTGGGTGGCTCAGTCAATTAAATATCTGACTCTTGATTTCGGCTCAGGTCATGATCTCACGGTTTGTGAGATCCAGCCCTGGGTCAGGATCTGTGCTGGTAGCACAGAGCCTACTTGGATTTTCTCTCTCTTTCTCCCTCTGTCCCTCCCTTGTTCACTCTCTCTTTCTTTCTCTCAAAATAAATAAATAAACTTTAAAAAAAGATTAAATACACATCATTTTCAAATATGATACTCCACTAAAATCTTAGTTACATGATCAATTTATCCAGTTATATCATGGAAGAGAGTAAGACAGATGCTTCCTGAACCTGTGCACATAACTGTATTGCTATGAAAGTTAGACGATATAATGAGTTTATGATTTCTGCGATGCCAGGGTGAGTCACCCTGGTTTACAAAAGCAAAGACACTACATTGAAATGGGATAGCTTAAAAAGAAAATGAGCTTCTTATATATATGGAAAGTAGAACATTCAGGCATTATCAACAATATTGCAAGCAATTAAATAGCCACAATAAAATTCTCCTCTTCAGTCTAACCAGTCTTCTGTATTTAACTCCTTTTCTGTTGTGTCTGATTTAGTATAAGCTCAGCAGAAAACTGTCTGCTTCTTGATCAAAAGGAATCTTGAAATTCTGATTAGTCTACTGATAGAGTCTAAATATTACCTAAACAATGTCAGCTCAGTTGCTACAAAGAGTCCATTTTTGAAGTGTCAATAGTTTGAAGTACCTACCCCTGTCCTTTTTCTTGGGTTTTTGAGACTATCCTTCATGGTTAAAGATAAAATTCTGGCCAGCAAATGATAGCAGGTTATCTAGCTGGAAACAAAAACCCTAGGGGCGGGGGGAGGGGGTTCTATTATTTTTTTCTAATGACAAATTTCAAATGTGCAAAGTCTGAATAGAATTCATAATAAGATCAATGCAACTGACAAGGAAATCTGTTTCCGTGGTACGAGGAATAAAGATAATAAAACTATTCCCCTCACAAAATGCAGATAAATTATCTCTGATAATAATGAATAAGTCTATTTTCAATGAAGATAAGGAGAATTATACATCTATCTGACTTACAAGAATAAATGAACACAAATTTAATAAGGAAAAATACTGACATAAAACAAACAATAAATCTGAGACATACCAAAACATATACAAAGAATACCAGGTGCAAGATTGAGTAACTCTGGAGAAGGACTGAGACCTAGGTGTTGTCAAAAACCAAACTCTGTGCTCTGGAGCTGAAATATAGCATGAAGACATAGTTTGGGGATAAAGAGGAACAACAGTTTCATTACCATCCCAGGCAAAGAAGATTGCAGCAATCTAATGACTTCAAAACTGCAGACCCACTGGGGGTGAAAGGTTGAGGAGTTTTACAGGAAAATACAGAAACTGGGAAATTTCAATAGGAATCTGGTACCTGCTGCCAGCCACGGTCATGTCTTCAAGGTGGTCTCTTGTCCCTGAGTATACATTGAGGTCAGCAAGATGTCCACGTCCATACTGAGTTCCTGGAACAAAGGATTCCATAGAAAGCAAGTAAAAGGTAAGGGAGGCTTCAGTGATGAGGAAAGGGGCACCTGGGTGGCTCAGTCAGCTAAAGGACCAACTCTTGATTTTGGCTCAGGTTATGATCTTGCTGTTCTTGAGTTTGAGCCCCACCTCAGGCACTGTGCAGACAGCATGGGGCCTGCTTGGGATTCTCTGCCTCTTGTCTCCCTCTCTCTCTCTGCCCCTCCCCTGTTTGCTCACTCTCTCTCAAAAATAAATAAACACTTAAAAAAAAAGAATGAGAAAGAAAATTTGTGCAGTTTAAATTCAAACTTTGTTGAAGCATTAGTGTATTCAACCTTTTTAAAGTTAGAGAGACAAAGAGAGAGAGAGCCTGAGTGGGGAGAGGCAGAGAGAGAAGAGAGAATCCCAAGTGGGGGTTGATCACATGAGCCACAAGA
Source organism: Leopardus geoffroyi (assembly GCF_018350155.1). Classification (NCBI taxonomy): domain Eukaryota; kingdom Metazoa; phylum Chordata; class Mammalia; order Carnivora; family Felidae; genus Leopardus; species Leopardus geoffroyi. Next base: position 90,060,123 of record NC_059337.1, read on the forward strand.
TCATGACCTCAGCTGCAATCAAGAGTCAGATGCTTAACCAACTAAGCCACCCAGGTGCCTTGAAGTGTTAATTTCCAACCACCTTTACATTTCTGTAGCTGTTCCATGGGTACTTTTCTTTAAAAAAAAAAAAAAAAAAAAAAAAAACAACTATATAGGAAAGTTGAATGTGTTTTCCAAATTGAGAACCATTAGCCTAAATGGTGTTACATTCAGAATAAAGGAATAAGGTTGTGAAAAAGTAGAAATGCATAAATAATAAGAAAAATTATGACTGAAAACATTATACTTTTAATGCCTAATATCAGGCAAAGCATCTCTAGGAATCTAACAAATACAGAAAAACAACAGAATTATATCATAAGGTCTTGATCAATATTTTCCTTTAAGGTAAAAACAGTATGGACAAAGAGTGCATTGACAAACTTCTGGAAACTTCCCATCAAGCTTATCATTTCTAAAATACAAATATTAACATTTTACCTATACAAATTTAAATTAAGAGGTGTATGCCATTCTTTCTACTTAACTCTTTTCATGCAAATAACCTAACAAATCAAAATACTTTTGTTATTGCTTTCTAAAAGATGGAAAAAATGTCATTCTCCAAAGACCCTCTGGAAACATTAAAGATAATTTTACATGTAAATGATATCCTGCAAGTTCTGTGAAATAAAAATATTTCCCAAATAATATCATTGCCAAAATAAACATCTAGATTGCAATCATAGAATAAAGACAAAATAACAATATCCAAATTAATGCTGTCAATATTATGAAATGTAATCAAAGTTTTATTCACAAGTTATCCAAATCTTACATAATTCACTTACTAAGCAATATTATCAGTAATTTTAAAAGCTACTGCTTAAAAGATTAACAAAATAACAATATTTAGTTTTAAAAGTGAAAGGAACTAAAAACAAACAAAATAATAAAGTAAAAATATTAGGTTAATATAGGGATCTTTGAGAGAAACCTGTATTTCTTCAATAATTTAATCAAAGAGTTTAAAAAAGAAGTTTTAGTCACATGATCACAAATGAAGAATGAAAAATGTAAGCATCACAAATAAAGAGTACACAAAAACGTTTAACAGATGAGTATTTGGAATTTCATATGAAAATGAAAAGAAATGGGTAATATTAGAGAAAATAAAAATGGACCCACTCAAATATGGATATAAAATAGACAAATAAAAACAAGAGAATAGGTTTTTAGAACTATTCCCTACAACATTCAATGAACAAGTTATTTTCAATTATTTGAGAAACAAATATAGATAGTATTATTTAAACCATTATAGACAAAAAAAAAAAAGGTGGACTTCTTTCTATTGAATTCAAATATATAGCAGTCTTAATACAACTCAATAAAAATATCATAAAAAATATCATAGGCTTATAAAAACTTGTATATATAAATTATGAGCAAAATACAAATTTAATGTTAACTCATATTAAAATCATAATTCTATTCAAATGAGGTTTAAAACAACAACTAAACTATATTGCTTAGGAATATATATATATATACATATATACATATATATACACATATATACATATATACATATGCACATATATACATATATATATACATATATACATATATATATAAATATATTTATGGCTAACAAAACTGCAAAAAGAATCAAGAAAATGTCACAAAAGTCAGAATAAGAAAGTTTTGATCACGGAGAAGCAGGAGGCCTCTTAAGTGCCCTAAGTATTTAATGAATTGACCTTTGCTGTCGTTCACCATATAGATCTTCATATATACATGCACATATACGTATGTGCTTGGAGTTCTCTCTCTCCATCTCTCTCTGCCTCTATCCTGCTTGTGCTCATTCTCTTTCAAAAATAAATAAATCAATCACTTAAAAAATTACTTAAAAATTTTTTTAAAAGAAAAATAATGGATTCATAAATCATAAGAATAAAGATTATTCATAAAGAAGAGGATTATTACTAGGTAACTCTGATCAAACTGCCTATGAACATTTTTGTAATCTGAAACTGTGGGGAAAATACCTACGGGTCAATAATTTTCCTGTTACCATGAGCAAGGTGACATGCTGCTTATCAAAGTCTGTTTCCTATAGAAAAAAGATGAAGAATCTTTTAAAATATACTTTTGTGGGTCTACAAGTCTAGGCTAGATTCAGTTTGAAGTTCCTTGGCATATAAGTTTATCACTACCAATTTAAGCACCTATGTAATGGTTTAAAAGTGAGGCAACAAAAAACAAATGAGAAAAGGTTTGTAATTAACTAAGGACCTTATTCATGTTGGCCATCGTTTATGCAGCACTATTTAATAAGAGGGACGTCACTTAGAGTGCTAAATAGCCCAGTGCAACAACAGTGCAGAACCTGTGTACCAGAGCTCTTTGATATGCAAACTAAAGTCACATTTCTAGAAAGCCAGCACTAACCAACATGGAGATTGGCACATGAAAATGTTCCCTTACTTACAGCATTTTAATTAAAGTAAGTTCAGGGGAGAAATCTCATTTTCATAGGCATCAGTCATCTGTAAAATCCCTAGCTTTTGTTGATGCAAATTAGTTCTAAAATGCACATGCCAAAAGATAGGTAAAGTGTAAGAATTTTCCCAGTACTCATAGAAGTATTCCCTGATGGCTCAGGGATGAGTAATTTTAATTCTTTAAATGCGTTTTTCTAAATTACTAATTTCTCATTTATTTCAATCTAATTTCAGAATTAGTAGTGCACAAGATAATTTTGTGAATCTCTCTTTCATTTGCTCACAAAAACTATGCCATTGTAATAAAGAGAGGCCACCAGGTGACTGCAGATTTGGACTAAGGAAAATGAGGAGGAGTTTGAAAGAAGCAAAAGCAAACAAGAAAAGAAAATAGAACTCTTAAACACGATTTAGCAGGTATCTTTAATTTAGTTCAAATGATCTCAATTCATTAAGAAAAATTCAGATTACAAAGCCCTTTACAGAGGCTTAAAAACAGTGTTCTCTACTGAAAAATGAAATATAAATGTACATACAACGACTGTTCCCTAAATTAGAATATTTTGTCCTAAGGCTGAAGATGTTAAATGATAAAGTTCAATGCCTTGCTGTTCTCAGCACCTTCAGCACTGGTCAGATAATAACAGAACTGGGGAGACTTTGGTGCCTTCATGTCTTTATCCAGCAGTATCCTTTACCTGGCATGCTCTTCTTCCTTTTACTTGTACCAACTTGATAAAATTCTACTCATCCTTAGTGATGCTGTGATTTATAATAAGAAATATGTATTTGGTCTTCAAAGAACTCCTAAGACCCTCAGAATTTCCTAAGTGATGAGGGGTGCCTGGGTGGCGCAGTCAGTTAAGCGTCCGACTTCAGCCAGGTCACGATCTCGCGGTCCGTGAGTTCGAGCCCCGCGTCAGGCTCTGGGCTGATGGCTCAGAGCCTGGAGCCTGTTTCCGATTCTGTGTCTCCCTCTCTCTCTGCCCCTCCCCCGTTCATGCTCTGTCTCTCTCTGTCCCAAAAATAAATAAACGTTGAAAAAAAAAATTAAAAAAGAATTTCCTAAGTGATGAGAGCAATAAAGGTATCTTTATTGCTATTGAGGTGACTTTTGGAAAGCCCATAGGTAACCAAAAGATTGGGGCTATTTGCCAGGAGAACCAACTGCGTGTAGAGGGTTGGAAATTTTAGTCCCCCACCCCCACTCTCAGGGAGAAGAGAGGGGCTAGTGATTGTGGAGATGGCATCAATCACCAATGGCCAATGATGTCATCAATTGTGTCTATGTAATTCAGCCTCCATACCGTCCTGAAGGACAGGGGTCAGAGAGTCTCCAGGTGAGTGACCACACGGTGGTGCTGGGAGAGTGGTGCAGCTGGGAAGGGCATGGAAACTCCATACCCCTCTTCATCTCCCTTGCCCTATGCATCTCTTCCAGATGGATGATCCTGAGTTTCTCATATAATAAATCAGTAATCTAGTAAATAAAATGTTTCTCTGAGTTCTGTGAGCCACTCTAGAAAATTAATGGAACTCAGAGAGGAGGTCATTGAAAATTCTAATCTATAGCCAGTGGGTCAGAAGCACAGATAAGAACCTGGACTTGTGATTGATGTCTGAAGTGGGGACAGGGTACAGTCTTGTAGGACTGAGTCCTTAACATGTGGGATCTGATACTATCTCCAGATAGAGAGTGTCAGAATTGAATTAAATTGTAGAACACCACGTTTATATTATAGAATTGCTTGTTGGTGTGGGACAAATCTCTCCCTTCCACATTAGAATCAAGTATCAGATTCATTAATTGGTGCCAGAATTGAAATTGGCATTCGGAAGTGGAACTGGGTGCAGAAAGTTATCCTTCAAGGTGCTCACTTTGGCAGCATGTATACAAGGTGCCTGCTAGACTACAGAAGGGTTGAATTCATGTCTTATGGGATCCTGTAAACCCAGCACTTAGCCAAGTGTCTGTAATACAATTTTGGGTATTCAGTGTATTTGGTGGATGAAAGTTCAACTCAGCTATCTTCTTCATATCTACGCAGCATGCTTGCTCTTACCTTCATACTACCCCACCTTTCCGAAACAGACTTAATAATTGTGTCTGTCCTAAATTCGCTACAGTGAATAGTATTCATTAAAGGGTACTATTCTTAGAGGATAAATGATGTGGCAACCATCCTCTTGCCACACACACACATACACTATATCTTGATCTATTTGAGAGCAAGGAGATACCATCACCAACTTTTTGTTCCTAGCTTCTATCACAGTACCAGTAAAAGGTTTTTAATAAATTTAAAAATAAAACGCAAAAGTAATTGGAAGAAAGAGGATTCTGGGAAGATAGCAGAGTAGGAAGAACCAGGAATATGTCTCCCACCTAGACAGCACTTGCACTGGCCAAATCTATCTGATAGAACTGGTGGGGAACTCTGGAGTCTGCTGAAGTCTTACAAATTCCAGGAGAAACTTTTGATGATAAATTGAGGTTAACCTTAGGCAATAGTCACACAACATTGTGACTGTATACAAGACCAATGAACTCTACATTTTAAAAATGGTTAAGGTGGTAAATTTTGTGTTATGTATATTTTATCACAGGTAAAAAAAGTTTTTGAAATGATTGGAAGATCTTTCCCACAACATATAAATAAAAGAAATATTCAGAGAGTGTTTTCTACATATGTACATGAATGGGAAAGTGAATAATCTAAAAAGGAAATTACAAACACAATATCATTTACAATAGCATCAAAAAAACAAGCAAACAACTTTAGGGATGAACCTAACCAAGGAGGTGGAAGACTTGTCCAATGAAAACTACAAAACATTGTTGAAAGATTAGAGAAAATTTCCAAGCATCTCAGGAAGTACGGATAAATCAAAACAAAATAAGTACTTTCTTAATGTTCTTGTTGTCCACTCACTAAAAATAGGTGGTATCATCTACATAATCATTTAATATTATATATAGACTAATAAAATCTGCCTCAAATATTGTAAATTAAAATCTGTATTTAAAAATCTATATATAACTAAAACCAGTTAATCTCTTTCCTTTTAATTCCAAATATGATACAATTTCTTTAAGACAGTTTTACTGTGTCAATATAGTAATTGCATCATTTGATATTAAGTGCACTTTTAATCCCAAATATCAAATCTAGTAATTAAAGTGAGAAATTATGTAAACATTTTATGAGAAATATCACATTTCTTTACTTGAATATAACCTACATATAGCCTCAAGATTAATAACATTATCTATCAATAACATGTATATGTTTTAGATATTTTAAATATTATTATTCAGATTTGGAATGAAAATACACATACTATCCTTACTTAATGAATCCTGTTTTCCTCTTAAATAGTTTGCTTTTCAAGTAAATGCCTATTCAAATATATTTTTACAAACTTGGGATATATAAAATGTTAATTCTTTAATAACATTGTATCTTTCCTCAATGACTTACACTTCAGTTAAAACACAGCAGATATACAATATTTTCCTAACAAAAATTACATGTAGGGGCCCCTGGGTGGCTCAGTCAATTAAGCATCCGACTTCAGCCCAGGTCACGATTTTGGGTTCGTGAGTGTGAGCCCCGCATCAGTCTTTGTGCTGACAGCTCAGAGCCTGGAGCCTGCTTCATATTCTGTGTCTCCCTCTCTCTCTGCCCCTACCCGACTTACACTCTGTCTCTCTCTTTCTTTCAAAAATAAACCTCAAAAAACATTTTTAAAAATGACATGTAGGGGTAACTGGGTGGCTCAGTCAGTTAAGCATTTGACTTTGGCTCAGGTCATGATCTCGTGGTCTGTGAGTTCCAGCCCCACGTGGGGCTCCATGCTGACAGCTGTGAGCCTGGAGCCTGCTTCGGATTCTGTGTCTCCCTCTCTCTTTGCCTCCTTGCTCCTCTGTCTGTGCTCTCTCTCTCTCAAAAATAAATAAACATTTAAAAAAATGACGTGTAAATTCAGGATGAGCTTAAGAGATAAGGTGACAAACTGAATAACCCACACTCTGCAGTTGGGTTGCAGAGAAAATGTATCAACACTCTTCAAAATAAACACAATGTCTATAGTATAGTGCTAATAGGAAGTATAGAATGAATCATAAATATGTGAAAATGGACATTTTTATCAGTGTCACTTAGATAGCATTAAGGCAAGAAAGAGTAGTCTAAAAAAGATTCTGGTGTTTCCTTGACCCCCACCCACAACCTCTACCTGTCTCACTCCTACTTATCTAATGAAACTCAAGTCAGCAAAATATTATCTATAAACTTTGTTTTTGATACATCCTGGGGACTCTACTGTTCTCTCAAACCTCCTCCCATGTAGATACATCATCAAATGCTTCTCTCCCCTATGTTCCTACAGCACCCAGCACATTTGATTCATTGTGTTAAAATCCACTGTTGGGTCCAGTAGAAAACAATTTCCTAGATGTCTGTAGGGACCATAAAATTGTAATGGTATTCCAAATTGCCACCTAGTCCTGGGCACAGAGCAGACATTCAACAAATGTATGAGCTGAAGTGATTCTCCTCATAAATAGAAAAGTTAAAAAAAAAATTACACGTGAAATGGAAGTTCCATACATTTTTTTTTTCATCTTAACTAGGATGTCTCAAACCCAACAATCAAATAAACCATTTGAAGACATTGTGCAACATGGTTAGTATAGGATTTTCAAGATGTACTATTACAGTTCAGAGAGACAGATATTTCTTTTGTGAGAATTGCTTATTCTTTATTTAAAAAAATTTTTTTAATGTTTATTATTTGAGAAAGAGACAGAGAGCAAGCAGGGGAGGGGCAGAGAGAGAGAGAGGGAGACACAGAATCAGAAGTAGGCTCCAGGCTCTGAGCTGCCAGCACAGAGCCCGATGCAGGGCTCAAACCCACAGACCGTGAGATCAGGACCTGAGCTGAAGTCGGCTGCCTAACCGACTGAGCCACCCAGTCGACCCAGAATTGCTTATTCTTTAAATTAAGACATGCTATAGTAAATCTAATCAGTCACTTACATATTAATAAAGAGTATAAAGAAAGGTTTCAGAGCTACTAGTGACAAAATCACAAAAATACTAGTTATTATTTGATGCATTATTTTTGTTGGCATCTTCCTCCTAAGATTGCATGAATCTCTTCAGCCCTTGGCCCCAGAGCACCAGCTAAGAGGGAGCCTAGGTTTGGCTCCAGCCAGGTTTAAAGAACACATGCCTCCCTTGAATGACTGCTATTCATTACTTAAACTGGTAGTGTAACACGCATATATGTTGTAATGGTAGATTTTTATTCAAATTTCTGTCTGATTTACATTATGGACAACACTTTCATTGGCTGCTTTTACCTGTTGCAAGAAGCATTTTACCAGAGCTGCCGTTTGAGCAAATTTGCATTGGAACTTTCTTGCTTTTTATATAGAGTGGGAAGAATGTGGGGCATTTGCAATTTACATTGAATTCAAGCAAATTGCTATTAACAGTAAATGCTACCAGTTTCTCACAGCTGTGGAAAAAAAACATTTGTTCAAAGTCTCTTTCACCATGTGAACGTGAACCCACAGTTCCATAACCTTCAAGACAGAGGGACCAAGCAACGGGGAGATCTGCTCATCTCTATCTCTGTGTTTAACACTCACAGAGCTCTTCCAATCTTGCCCCTCCCCTCTTACATAAAGCTTGCATAAATTCACCAGACTTTTTCCTATATCTTGACATATGAGATTAGACCCTAAAATAGCTTCAAAAGTGTTGTAGTACACATTCTAACGTACTTTAGAAAGAGTAGATTTTAGTTGACATTTGAAGCTTGCATTTTCCCTACACTGAAACTTATTAATAATTATGCAGCAAAACAACATATACTTCCAGCTTTTAATAGTTTAAGAATAGTTGCCAAAACTAGGATAAATTCACACAATAACTTAACTAGCAGCTCATTTTGTATTGGAATCATTTTGATTGAACTACAAGTAGGTCCTATTTTGTAATAGGAAAACTAGACAAATCTAAAGATGTTAAAATAGAAAATTTTTGAACAGAGTGAACATAATTTCCTTATGACAGATTTTCTTTATGGTATTTATTTTCATAACAAGGCACACAAGTGAAAATAAAACTGCAATTAGTCTGTGATATTAACAGTTTAGTCTCAGAAAAAGTAATTTAAAAAATTTTAGTTAAGTATTAGGGTCAATTACCATACATTAATTTGTTTAGTGACAAAAAATGTTCTCTTATTTTTCAATGATTATCTATCAAGTGACTTCATGAAATTATTTTCATGTGCTAAGAATTTTATGTAGAAAATACATTATCCATGTACAGCTGTTGAAAGACAGAGTATCAGTCCCACTGAGGTTTAAATATCATATGAGGATTAGTCTTTGCATGTAACCATGATACACTTTGGTTTTAGCGACTGCTCACATGGACTCAGGTTCTTTGAGCAAAGATTATGGCAAGCTGATGCTTCTGTTGGTTTATAATATCCACTGAAGGCAGTCAAGCTGATACTGGTTTTGAAGTAAAATATACACAATTGCACATATTCGCAAACATGCACTAAAAGCATGTATACTATACACACATATGCACATTTACGTGGACATCACACACATAACATATACATATAAATCTGTACACACAGCTCTTTTCATACCCCACTAGTTTTGAAGAACCTTATGTTTATTTCAAAGGATTAAATGGAGTCATATATATCCATATATAGTTTTAAAAAATGCATATTTCTGGGGAAGCAAGTAGGAGGGGAAAGTTTGGGGTAGTTTTACTTGGAAGTCTAGATTTTAAATAAAAATCATGCCATAATTTCAATTATTTACAATACAGCTGAATATCTTACATATTAACATTGATATCAACTATAATTGCAACACATACCATAAACATTATGAACAGTGTTAGTGTAAATTGCTTTTATAAGCTTATGTGAATATTATTGGTCATACTAACTGCTTATATTAGTTCATACCCTTCATAGTTTCCTGAATGGTGTTCTGCAAAAAATAGTCACTTAAAAAAGTCTGGCCCATTTGGCTGTCATTCCATATTTGTTGCTATGAAGAACTGTTTCTGAGTTGGCATGAGTAATTTTAGGTCGTGTATTTCATGTCTCCCTGGACCACCTGCACATTGGATTTAACTAAAACTGTTCATCAAGGACTTAAAGTAAAAAGAGGCTGGTTAATATGCTGTTGCACACCCAAGAGGAACTTGAACTGGTCAATCGACACCCAACTCCCCTATCTCTGCCTCTAGATAACACCCCTGCACTGCACCTCTCTAGACAGCACAGAGAATTTTAGAGATTAAGGAAGGCTGACAGATTTCCTCCTCTTTCTGCGAAGTCTCATCCCTTTCCATCCCACATCACCCTCATTATACTAGAAGAATTACCATTTAAGTAGCCTAAGGGACTCCTATGAAGAAAAGAAACTGTAAGAATTGATTTACATTTCCCCCCATATGGCCTCAAAAGTTATCTCATTGTGTCTTATATAACCATTAACTTCAGCCCAACTCTGGTAATGTAAACCATGAAGATACTGTTTAAAATAAAGAGCACATGATTACATTGTACTAAGTGAACTGATTAACATTCAAATTTAGTTGGGGTGTTTTTTATACTGCTCTGTGTTAGCTCCAAAAGAGAAGCAGACAAACTATAAAGAAATAAAGTACGTTTTTTTCTTTGAATAAATAAGTGGAGTGTTAATTAAATTTGAGTTCTCTTACAAGGCAAATGAGAAATTGGAACAAAATATTGGCAATATCTGTAATAAATGATAACAGCCTTAATCCATAAAGAGCTATTACAAATACAACTTGGCAAAGTCTATAAAGAAGCAATTCATAAAAAATTAAATAAAAGGAGATGATGCATATATATGAAGACATCCTCCCTCTTCTGTAGCAAGAGAAATACACATTAAGATGAAATGCTGTTTTTCACCTATCAAATTTGCAGTCACTTAACTAAAAATATATATACTGTGCTGGGAGAGTATAGACAAATGAAATTTTCATGGTAGATTTTCTTTTAAGTGCATATTTTCAGGTATACAAATTTGTCTAGGATTTAAAATTTTTATATTAATTTCCTATATAACATTTGCTTTAAATGCTTTTTCTTCTCTAAGAAAAGTTATATACCTTCTGCATACATAATATTATTTGTCTGTAATATTATTTATCTTTAATATTTGATCATTCCCAGGAGAATTTTGTCTATTTTTTACTTTTCCAGATACATTGATGTTCTATTTCCTTTTCTTAATTTAAAAATAATGTTCTTGGGGCACCTGGGTGGCTCAGTCGATTAAATGTCCGACTTCGGCTTAGGTCATGATCTCACAGCTGGTGAGTACGAGCCCCACGTTGGGTTCTGTACTGACAGCTTAGAGCCTGGAGCCTGCTTCAGAATCTGTGTCTTCCTCTCTTTCTCTCTGCTCCTCCCCCCTTGTGCTCTGACTCTTTCTCTTTCTCTCAAAAATAAATAAACATTAAACAAAATTTTTAATAAAATAAAATTAAATTAAAATGCTATTCTTATAATTTTACAAATTCCCTTTTCTTTCTTGTATGTGTTGAAAAGAATGAATTATTTCTGTCATACGGTTTCCCACTAAATGGATTTTGCTGATAGCTCCCTCTTAATGTGATTGAACTTGCTTATCTATTTTCTGTATTTCTTTTAAAGTGGTAATTGAATCTAAAGTCTTGACTGTGTTTTAGTTCTTTTTCTCTTTTCGTAAGATTTTGTATTATGTTTTGTTGTGTACTTCTGATAGTCAGCCCAGAAGGTCTGGTTGTCTCTCTCTTTCCATGCTGTGGCCATCAGTTTAGAGTACTGACCTGATACATTAGATCATTAGGAATTTCATTATGATCAGGCTCTCTTTCTATTATTTCTTCTTCATTTCAATGTTATATCAGTTTAATAAAAAGACACCTCTTATGAGCTAATTTTTTAATGTCAAGTACCAGTCTCATAGAAAAGGCAGGAAAATGTTTTAGTATTTTTTACTAATTTCAAAAGTGTGTAGAGTTTCCTTAGAATCTTCCCAATGAAGTTTCATTTCTTTAATTTTGCTTCCTTTTAAAGTGTCATTATTTAATCATGGACTTAAACATTTTATGTGCTTTAATAATGTTGAGTATATATGCGTGTATATGTATGTGGATAGCATGTATATGTATAAATGTATGTGTGTATATATTTATATGTAAATAATTATATTTTATACATTCATATATAAATATTCTTATATAAATATATATTTAAATTGCTTAATTTTTGGACATGGGCTCCTGAATCCTTTAGATACAAGTTTTTACAGTTTTTGCAGTTTTATGATTATGTGTGTGTGTGTATATATATGTATATAAATTTTAGAGAGGGTGTGTGAGCTGGGGAGAGAGGCTTAGGGGACAAAAAGAGAGGATCTCAAGCAGGATCCACACTCAGTGCAGAGCCCAGTGCAGGGCTTAATCCCATGACCCTGATATCATGACTTTATCTGAAATCAAGACTTGGACACTCAACCAACTGATCCACTATGATTTCTAAGATATATTCCAGGTTTATCTGGTTTATTTTTTACCCCATACCTGGAATTAAAAATTTTCAAGAAGCTCTGGTTTCCTTTAGTGCAAACTAGTATTTTGAGACCTTATTCTGAGCACTCACTGCCATTAGGTTTATCATTGTTTCTAGGATTTTTGGAAAGATCTGGGAAGTATTGTTAAAGATTTACTATACCATGACTTTATACGAACACTTGCAACACAAAAGTAAGACTATATAAAGTGTTTAACCTCATTATCTTGAATCTATATCTTTCAAAATGCTTAAAATCTTGTTCTCAATAACATTAATTTAATCATTAGCTTTAACCGAAAATATACTCACAACAATATTAACCATATTAACAGTCTCAAAATAACAATATTAACAGTCTAAAAACATTATGATTATTAAATGTGGTGTTTGGGGGGTTTTATTTTTGCAATTTTTTTCTAATGTATATCCCACTAAGACTGAGGCACAATTAGTTTATTTTAAATCTCTGAGAATAGTTGTTTTCAAAATTATTAGGTCACCCAATTTAGCATAAAGTAAGATTCTTCCATTATATTTGCTCTCAATTTTTAGGGTTTTTAAAAAAGTAAGTTTAATTTAATTTTAATCTTGTTTTTCAATTATGTATAATATTTATATAACTCCTAATTCAAATATACAAAACAAAATATTTTCAGTGATGACTACCTTATGTTTCTGGCATCCATTATGGACATAAATATGAAAATCTATATGAAAAACATTTGTCTTGGAAAATGTAATTTAACAAAGTTCATCAAAGAACTAATAAAAAGCCTAAACAGAAAATTTTTATAGAATAGGTAGAGTAAATTATCAAAAAAATATCCCCTCCAAGAAATAACATGGTCATGGGTTTAATAAATCTTTAAAAAGCAAATCACTTGAATGCTATTGAAGCATAAAAAAGAAGGGAAACTACTAGATCATTATGTGTCAATTGCAGTACCATTTATTTATTAAAAAAAAAAAAACACAAAACTTCTTAGAGCTTTACCAAAATAAATCTACAGGATAGTATCACCTATGACATTTTACAAAGAAGATATAATAAAACCAATAAGCACATGAAAAAAATGCCTAATATTAGTCATTAGGGAAATGCAAATCAAAATCACAATGAGATAACACGTCATACCTAGTAGGGTGGCAACAACAACAACAACAACAACAGAAAGGAATAAAGGCTGGTGAGGCTGTAGAGAAAACTGAAAACTCATATATTATTAGTAGGAATATAATATGGTATAGCCACCATGAAAAGAATTTGACAGCACCTCAAAAAGTTGAGAATAGAATTAACACGTGACCCCAAAAATCTATTCCTAAGTGAAAAACAAAAGAATTTAAAGCATGGCTGGAACAGATATTTGTATATCAACATTTCATAGTCCATGGCAGCATCATTCATGTTAGTCAAAAGATAGAAGCAACCCAAATGTCCATCAATTGATGATAGGTGAATAAGTATGGTTACATACAATGAAATATTATTCAGCCTTAAAAAGGAATTAATTTTCAGGGTGCCTGAGTGACTTCTTCAGTTATGCATCCAATTCTTGATTTTGGCTCAGGTCATGATCTCACGGTGAGAGAGATGTGCGCTGACAGCACAGAGCCTGCTTGGGATTCTCTCTCTCCCTCTCTCTGCTCCCCCTGTGCTTGCTCTCTCTCTCTCAAAAATAAATAAACATTAAAAAAAAAAAAAGAAAGTAAAAAAGAAATGCCTTATAAATACAGTGAAACCTTGGATTGCAAGTAATGTGTTCTGTGAATGTTCCATGAGACCAGCAAACATTTCTAATAAATTTTAACTTGATAAACAAGCAATGTCTTGCAATATAAGTAGTACATGACACTGAACATCACATGATCACAACTGAGCCAATGATACTTCTCTCTCTCTCTCATTGCAGGATTGTGGGTGATCATCTCCCATGCTCGGATGCTAGGTCTCATGCCACAGTGTTTGGCAGAAATCAGTGATTTTTCAGAACATTGGAAGGTGCCCATAACTGGCACGAGTGTATTTTTTGTTACTTCAAAGCACCTATGGACAGTTCTTTGCTTTTGCATACAAGAGTAAGGATGGGAATGCTTTGCTTTATTCTAGGTCAGTCTGCCTGCAGATATAGACCCCTTCCTCTGTTGCCTTATTGCCGGTTACATTAAATACAGTATATGACAAGAGTTTATTAATACTCTATTAGTGATAGTGAAAGTTGTCCTACACAATAACCCAAATTTCTTTATTATTTTGTATTATATTACAGTATTGCAATCATTTTTATATGAATATTTCTGGGTTTATTTCTGGAACAAATCATCTGATTTTCCATGATTTCTTATGGGGAAATTTGCTTTTTTTTTAAATTTTTTTTAATGTTTATTTATTATTGAGAGACAGAGCGTGAACAGGGGAGGGGCAGAGAGAGAGGTAGACACAGAATCCCAAGCAGGCTGCAGGCTCTGAGCTGCCAGCACAGAGCCCGACCCGGGGCTTGAACTCACAAGCCATGAGATCATGACCTGAGCCGAAGTTGGACGCTTAACTGACTGAGCCACTCAGGCAACCCAAAGTTAAAATCTTTATAACAGGACACATCTAGCAATATTTTTCGTGACTACACTTGTAAGCCAAAAGTTAAACATTTAATTGTCTGTTTCTATACTTGCTAAAAAACTCAGAACTACGTCTAAAACTTATTTTCTGTCATAACAGATAGGCTTTGATATGTTCTGAAAGTATCCAAAATAACAGTAAAGATTATATGCTGTGGTCATTCTTATTCCCTCACATTTTTAAGAAAAGCTGTGTTCATTTCTTATAGATTTCCTTTGGTTGAAAGTCCTGCTTAGTTTTTTAAGGCCCAAAGTAATTGCTACTCTATCCCCCCCCCCCAAAAAAATCTTCTCTTTCTGCAAGAGTCAGATAGTCCCTCTTCCTTGTCCCAAATCTCCCTAAATTTGGATCTATTATTGTATTTATCACATTACATTGCTAACTATCCATGCATATCTTTGCTTTCTCCTCCTATCTATACACTGAAAGAAGGGACAAATGTTTTTCAACTTTGCAATCTTAGCATCTAAATAAAGGAGAGGCATCCAGAAATATTTACTGATTGAATGGAACAGTTTAAAATAAGGTCCAGTCCAAGGCCCATCATTTAGTAACATGCATTAATATAACCTTTTTAAAATAAAATAACTTGAGTATGAACATTGATGTCAACATCTAAACACTTTCATTGAGAGCTAGTTTCAATGAGACAAAAATTATTGTGTTCTTAGACCATTAATTTTATAGTAATTTCCATACTTTGCTTACCTTTCATACGATAGTATAGCTGTTAAAAATACCTGACAGAATACCTGTGTTTTGAGTTATAAAATTTCTGTATAAAAAATATTATGTATGTTACATAGTTAATGTTCACACAAATAATTTACAAGTGAAATATTATGGTAATCTGGAGGTCAGTTTGCCATTGAAGCTGTCAAAGGAGGCACAAGCCATGTTCAACCCCTATGCTAGATTAAGCAAGGTTAGAAAAATAAAAAATTCTTGCAATCTGTTGTGTCTGGGTGGCTCAGTTGGTTAAGCGTCAACTTCAGCTCATATATGATCTTGCGGGTTGTTGGGTTTGAGCCCCGCGTCTGGCTCTGTGCTGACAGCTCAGAGCCTGGAGCCTGCTTCAGTTTCTGTGTCTCCCTCTCTCTGTCCCTCCCCCACTCATGCTCTGTTGGTCTCTCTCTCTGTCTCAAAAACAAATAAACATTAGCAAAAATTCTTGTAATCTATTTGGAAACATGCAAAGAGAAAGAAAGAAAGAAAGAAAGAAAGAAAGAAAGAAAGAAAGAAAGAAAGAAAAAGAAAGAAAGGAAGAGAAAACAATACCTGTAGATCCTACAGATTACCAAGAGGTTATATCTTTATAATAAGGCTTATTTTTGCCTGAGTAGATAGTGAGACTTTTAGAATCTTCAAATAACAAAGTATCCATCTTCTATAAACTTGTAAGGGCCAGCTCGGTTTGACTTCTGCAGAGCATCTTGTCTGATTCTCAGAGGTAGCGGCTGGAAGCACTGAAGAGCTCTTATCTCTGACCTTATCAGTAAGAAGGCTCTACTTGTTTTCATTTCCTTTGCTTGAAGATTTAAGTCAGTTCTTAGGTCAGTCTATAATGCTCCAATAGTTCCAGAATGCACATTGACAAGTGTTTTCAAAGTGTTATGCAGTCATCACCGTCTAGAAAAATCTCCCTGTCCGTAGTGCCCCATAGTTACAATCCCAGTAAGGTCTTTATAAATGGATCTCTGCAGGAGGTACTTGGTGGCTCAGTTAGTTGAGAGTCTGGCTTCTGCTCAGGTCATGGTCTCACGGGTAACGAGTTTGAGCCCCACATCAAGCTTGCTTCTGTCACCCTGTCAGTGGGGAGCCTGCTTCAAATCATCTGCCCTACTCTCTCTGTTCCCTCCGCTGCTTGCACTCCCCCACAAAAATAAATTTAAAAAAAATTTTAAAAAGATAAATAAATGGGTCTCTGCTAATACCTCTATGAGCAGCAAAGTTGTTACTCAAGTTTCACAAGAAGAAGATTTAAGAAGCCTAGCCAGAACCCTTAAAATAAAACAGGGTTTTTTCAGGTGAGAACAACAGTGGTGGATAGAAATCAAGATTTTCTTTAAGAAAACGTTTTTAAGATTTATTATTTTCATTTGTATTTTTGCTATAGCAGTAATGCATATGCGCTAGAACTATTGCAAACTTTACGTTCTTCAAGCTCTCTAAATATGAATCAGTAGAATTTATTAATAGTAATAGTTCAATTTGCAATGATTAATGGAGTTATTTTTGTTTTTTTAAAAATCATAGTATTAAAATCTATTCTCAAAATGTTACTGCAATTTTATAACCATAAAACTTGTCATTAGTAAGAAATGTAACAGCACAAGCCTACAAACATGTCATTCTCAACAAAATTTGTTTTTATTAGGTGAGGGCCAAAGATACACTATATTTTCAATGTTGGAATCAGTTTCTCTCAATATTCTCTTGGTAAAGCCATAGCATTTTGTCTCTTAGACTTTTAACATAGTCTGCCTTGGATTGTGGTTACATACATGTATTTTCCTACCATGTTAAATTTTGTCATCCTTCAAGACATTGTTTATTTTTAGAGTTCTACTACAAACCAGTATACAGTAAAGGACAACAGAAGTGTGTAGGTAAAGGGAATAGATAAAGCTAAATTTGTATTTCTGTACCTAATAGCACTGAATGGGTCCTTTCAACCAATTTGTATTAAGTGTGAGACTGACCATTGACTGTTACAAAACATACTATGTTAAACTGCAAACCCCTTAGACAAAATCATTACCACATGCATAATTATTCCAAATAGAGTGAATTTCACATTTACAGATATGTTACTATTCTAAAGATTTATTCTATTGTACATCTGTTCAATAGCACTTTGTTGTTTTCATAGTTTCTTGCTCTATTTGAAAATACCTGCCTTTCCTAGTTCTCTGCTACAACAAAAGAATATCTTCTAGTGTCTGCCATCTGAACGTAACTTGATAATATAATATCTCTAAAGACTCAGTGTCTAATAATAGCTGTTGGCTGAAATTTTGGGCTGTGTGAAACATATGTATTTCAAAATCCTGAAATATCTGCATATCCTTTATAGGAAAAATATTATTTGGAGATTTGTAATTGCCATGTCATAAGTAAAAAATGTCTATATCAAAAGGCATCCATATTTGCAGTCACTTTTTGAAGAATAAGGTTTGTCTCTGGATGGTAATGTCATTCCATAATCATGGTAGTACTAGCATGAATCTGATACCAATGGGTTTGATCATCCCAAAGTCAGCTAACTTGGCTGTGTTCCATGCCCAATTCAACACCAATCGGCTATGTCCTAATTTTGCATGTAGAAGGATAAAAAGCAAGGTAACATACATGAACGACAAAGCCTGTTGGGGAAAAAAAAACTATTGGGAAAAAATATATTATTGCAAGTCTACTGACTGATAGTGGATATTCATTCCTTTTATCATTAAAAATGTCCAAATATCAGTTTTTCTCTTAAAGTATATCTTAACAGATGTTCAAGTGTTCTTTTTGTTACTCTTTGTTTTTGCATGGCATATATTTTCCACACTTTTAATTTCACCTATTTATGTCACTAAATGTAAATTATCTGTTTTATTTATTTTTATGTTTTTAATGTTTATTTACTTTTGAGAGGGAGAGAGACAGAGCATGAGCAGGGGAGGGGCAGAGAAGGAGGGAGACACAGAATCTGAAGCAGGCTCCAGGCTCTGAGCTGTCAGTACAGAGCCTGATGCGGGACTAGAACTCAGGAACTGTGAGATCATGACTTGAGCGGAAATCGGATGCCCAACTGACTGAGCCACCCCGGCGCCCCTAAATTATCTCTTTTAAATTTTAATCTCATGAAAATAGAAAATTATTGAAAGCTATGAACAGAGTACTGATATCATTTGTCTTATAATTTAAAAAGATCATTCCGGGGGCATCTGGGTGACTGAGTCGGTTGAACGTCCAGCTCTTGATTTCAGCTCAAGTCATGATCCCAAGGTCGTGGGATCGAGCACTGAGCTCCATGGTGAGCATGGAGTTTGTTTAATATTCTCTCTCCTTCTGCCCCTCTCCCTCGCTCATGCTCTCTCTCTAATAAATAAATAAGTAAATAGATAAAAGAATGAATAAATAAACATCATTCTGATGGCTGTGTTGAGTTGTAGAGTTAGTGTAGTGGTGGATATATGGCATTATGCATTTGGCAAAACTCATGGAACTATATAACACAAAGGGTGGGGAAATAGGGTGAAAGAGAGCAGGTGAGAACTTTGTACTTTCCTACTAATTTTTATGTAAATCTGGAACTTGCTCTGAAAAGCAAAGTCTACAAATTAAAAAAATTTTTCTATAAATTTCCCTTAACCATTTTTTCATTATGAATTAACCTTTCTTAACAATTTCTTAGATAATTGGGTCTGTTGTGAAAGACAGCACATTTGTGAAGAAATATATAATTTTCAACCTAATGATTCCCTTAGTATCAACAATGATTAAACAACCATTGAAAATCAGTGTGTTCAATTGTACTTGTTAAATGGAAAAGCTATATATATGTAAACTTTAATTTGAAGGCTTACATTTTCCATTATCTGCATTTGCACATATGTATGCTCAAGAAGTACCCAAGAAGAACTAGAAATATTAGAGAATCGTACCTTAACTAAGATATTTTAAAGGCTTAGCTCCTACCTCAGTGTAAACATGATCCAACACACTAAAAAAGTAAGTTAGAGTAATCATGGCAGGTATCTTTTATATTTAAGAACATTAAAATATTTTGAATATACACAATTTATAATTTATTTTACATGCAAAGATTCATTTCCTGTATAGATGGTATATTTGTATTATAGTTATTTTTTAGAGTGTAATATTTCTTTTTTTTTTTTAATTTTTTTTTTCAACATTTATTTATTTTTTGGGACAGAGAGAGACAGAGCATGAACGGGGGAGGGGCAGAAAGAGAGGGAGACACAGAATCGGAAACAGGCTCCAGGCTCTGAGCCATCAGCCCAGAGCCTGACGCGGGGCTCGAACTCCTGGACCGCGAGATCGTGACCTGGCTGAAGTCGGACACTTAACCGACTGCGCCACCCAGGCGCCCCTAGAGTATAATATTTCTTTTGCTCTTTACTAAAAAGATTTCTGGAGCAATTTTTCCCAAAATGTGTTCCAGAGAACACTGACCCCACCAGATTTTATTTGGTTTTATGCAAAAAGTATGTGTTAAAGTAAGTTGGTAAAACGAGTTGGAGAGTCACTGAATGGTAAGATTCTCTCACAGAGTTTCAATGCACATTAGTATTTTAAAGACTATAAGTTATCTCTGTAAAGAGTTTTCTTTGATAAAACTCAGCATTTCCAAACTTGACCACAGGACACTTTTCACTACAGAACACTGTTGCAATCTCAAAGAGAGTGTATCTTCCATAAGAAATATTAGAGACACATACTGTCTTATTTAATCCCTTGTTTTATATTTGGGGATATTTAGGACCCAGATACATCAGATAATAACCCCTAATCATATAGAAAGCTAGGACAAAAATAAGATAAATAAAATCCAATTATTTCCAACCTACTTCATTTTCTACTATCTCACAGTGTTTTCCATTATGGAAATGAATGTCCTATCCCCCAACGTGAATAATTTGAAGGCTATCTATCTAAATGTTGCCATATTTTCTTTGAAAAATAATCTGTATGTGTAGAAATTTATTCACACCTTAAATTTTTCTTAGACACATACATGAATCATATATGTGGGTATGTACCTGAATGTTTTGGTTATTTATTTACAAGAACTCAGAAACAGCAGTGGCATGTATACAAATTACCCTATGTGGGGGGGGGGGTCATTTTAAACAGGGAAATGCATAGCTCTATAGAATACAGAAATAGCTTCTCTGAAGTAGGCTGGATTATGTCATTAAAACATTGAAGACAAAGCTCAAGTTGACATGATTGATTCATTCCATGTGTCAGATATTAATTCTATCAACCATAAACTTAGAGGATGGTAGACAGAATGGAGGTAGAACAAAGAGGGAGACACATGGCTAAGAAAATGACATTCCCTTTCAGTTTAGTAGCCAAACTGTCCTTATTTTCCTAGCAACTATAATGTAACTCACATAATTGCAGGCTGTTTCCCCAAAAGAGAAAATTTCAGTCTTGTTCCTCATTCTCTTTTGGTAGAAGTATAAAGCATTTTAACAATCCAAAATACCTTTTTAATATGAAATATGACACTGGTTTAATATTAAATCATTTTTGTCTTATGAAACCTGTATTATTTTTTACTCATGACTTTAGCATAAACTATTTGAACAAGGAAGTCCTCAGTTACTGAAATGCTTGATTGAACATTTAATATCATTTCATATGAATTATAATTGGACCTGTGTTTCTGTCCAAAGGGGAAATCCATTTTTAGCTTGGTCCACAATGTGTAAGTTATTCCTGTCAGAAAAACACATTCAAAAAGACTTCTCTCACCACACTCGTGTGGCTTGAATGCTGAACAGAATCATCTGGGCCACAGACAGGGACAGAAATGCTAATTAAGTATGGTCATGAAAAGAGAAAGGAACGTCCTTCTTTGCATAATAACCACTTCAGGATATATTTCATGGACCTCACTGGAGAAAACATCTGTTGTTAGAAAAACAGCTAATAAGGACAATGATGTTTAAAATCTGAACGTTGATATTTAATATGTGGAGACTGAAAAGACTGTGCAGTCAAAATAGGACTAGATGTGTTCATTTTCTATTGCTACATAGCAATTATCATAATCTTAGTAACTTAAAACTACACAAATTTATGATTTCCTAGTTTCTAGTATCAGAACTTGGGTTCCATGAGTTCTTTGTATAGGGTCTCATCAGACTGAAATCAAGATGTCATCTGTGGTTATGGTCTCAGCTGAGGCTTAGTGTTTTCTTCCAAAGTAAGCTCAGCTTTGGAACTGCTTATTGGCAGAACCAGTTTCTGTGGTATAGGACTGTGGTCCTGTCTTCTTGCTGGTTGTTGGCCAGGACTAGTTCTCAACTCTTTGAGACCGTCCTCAGATCCTAGCCATGTGGTCCTCTCATGTAGTTAATTCCATTAAGGTCAACAGAAAAAATCTTTCTTTAGTCCACAACATTGGAGTCTTTACAAAGCTAAAATGTAATGTAATCTTGGGATTGACTATTTCATCACCTTTGCTATATGACAGAGTATAACCGGAGGAGAAAGTGTTCCATTATATTCACAGATGTCATCCAGCCTCAAGGGAGAAAGCATGTACAGCATGAGTACATCAGGGTCATGGGGACCATCTTAGCATTCTGCCTAGTACATAACAACCTTCCATTTTACAACAGATTGGAATATAAAAAAGCCTGAGAACATGGAAATGGTTCAGTAAAATCTGTGAAACTCAACATAGGTAGGATCAAAATAACTCTGTTAACCAAATCCAAATAATCAAAAGTGTAGGTTTTCGAATTAGAGTTTACTTCATATTTCATCAAAGACAACATTACTCTTTGTAGATATCTTTTCCTTTTATAAACTGTGTATTTCTGGGGTGCCTGTGTGGCTCAGTCATTTGAGCGTCCAATTCTTGATTTCATCTCATGTCATGATCTCAGGGTCATGGGATTGAGCCTTATGTTGGGCTCTGAGCTGAGTGAGAGACTGCTTAAAGATTCTCTCTCCCGCTCTCTCTCTGCCACTCTCCTGTTCTCTCTCTCTCTCTCTCTCTCTCTCAAAAAAAAAAAGAAAGAAAGAAAGAAAGAAAGAAAGAAAAGCATTTTTCTTATTTAAAAATTTTAAATATATTGAACCTTTTAAACTTTCAAAAATGGGTACTGGTATTCAAATTAAAGGTTTTCTTTATATAATTCTGAATATATTGTTTGCAATTGGCAGGATTCCATATTCTTCATTCAATTTTTCTCTAAATAATAATTTTGTTTTCCTGAAATCTGAGCAAGATAGCTTTCATGTTTCATCACCTTACCTAAATTTAAACAGGTTTCTTCCTGATCGGGTTACTGATCTCTCTTTTCTTAGAGCATTTACTATAGAAAACTTGTGATTATAAATTATTTCTCTGCCCCTTTGAGATATAAATCCTCTATAACCCAGAAAATGCCTTTCTTAGGAAGTGGGAGCCATCCTTTGAAATGTAATCATTGAAGGAGAGAGCACTCTCAGTTTCTGTGGGAGAGTAGGAATCTAATTTCAATAAGTGACAATTAACAAACACAGATGGTCTAATCACATTCACCAACCTCTTTCCTAATGTCCTTCAGTACTTTTCCATTAGTTCACCCCAATGTTTAAAAATTCTCTTATTTTTTTTTTGTTTCAGCAAAACTGAGTTCAATCTCTCTCCCCTATTGCAATAGGCTTGATTCTTATTCAGTAGTGTCAAATAAAGTCTTCTTGGCAGTTTTTAAAAAGTGTCGAGTGCAACAACATGGATAGAAGCTAGAGAGTATGTTAAGCGAAATATGTCAGTCAGAGAAAGACAAATACCATATGATCTCACTCATACATGGAATTTAAGAAGTAAAACAAGCAAAAGGGAAAAAAAGAAAGAGAGACAAACCAAGAAATAGACTTTTAACTATAGAGAACAAACTTATGGTTACCAGAAGGAAGGTGGGGGTGATTGAGTGAAATAGATAATGGGGATTAAAGAGTACACTTATCATGATGAAAAAATAAAATAAAATTTAAAATGTCCAGTGCAATTTCTCTTCCACAACTCTGAGATTAAGTAACCATGAAGGGGCACGTGGGTGACTCAGTCGGTTAAGTGTCGGACTCTGGCTCAGGTCATGATCTCATGGTTCGTGAGTTTGAGCCCCTTCTCAGGCTCTATGCTGATAGCTTGGAGCTTGGAGCCTACAGCCTGCTTCAGATTCTGTGTCTCCCTCTCTCTCTGCCCCTCACCCACTCATGCTCTCTCTCTCTCTCTCTCTCTCAAGAATAAATAAACATTAAAAAAATTAAGTAACCATGAAAATTATTGTTACTGTACAAGATGGACCTCAAATGACTATTTTTGGGGGTTTTCTGACACCCAGAAAAGATACATAATATATAAATGGAGGACCCTGTATAAACACTTAAGTAAAGATTGTTTGTGACTGATAATGCTATATATTGCACTGCTATATATACAATCTGTATTCACATGAATGCTTACAAAGCAGTATCTACAAAGTTGTCTATTCTCTCATTAGGCAACCAGCCAAGAGTCTCATGGTATCATGTAGTATGTAGCAAAAAACTTTGTGTTAATGGAAAAGTTATAAGCTTTGACTAAGATTCACTTTGTCTTTCATGATAAGCTCAAAAAATCATACTCTAGCTTTCTCTTGTAAGTTTGCTTTTTTCATCTTACAAATTCTAAATATGCTATAGCTTATACACTTATTTTTTACTAGTTAAAAGGATGTAAATGCATTTATGCTAATAATGTTAGATGAGCAAGATAAAGCGCAGAGAGGTTGTTGTTTGAAACACAAAAGAAAAGCTTTATTATTTCGTTTCAGGTTTGCTCAGATTTAGTCTTATTGAAGTTTAGGGCTGGTTAAGTCTTTGTTCTGGGGAGCTTATGCATTGTCTTATGCATTGCAGGATGATTTGCATCATGCCTGGCCTATACCCTCTGGGTGATAGCAGCACACCCTTTCCCAGTTTTCACAACCAAAAACACCTTCAGACATTAGCATGTGTCTCTCAGCACATTAGGGGAAGGGGGACAAAAAACACTCCCTGGATGAGAACCACTGCTTGTTAGATTTGCTGCTAAAGATATTGCTGTCAATCTAATATATTTGGAATTTATTAAACTTTTGAAACATAATCCAACTAATTCTATTCCTTACATTGGGGATTGTAACAAAAGCAGGAAATTTGTATTTGATAGTTATTCACCCATTGATCACTAGGCATGCCTGGTCTAAGATGAGAACATCTGAACTATTAACGAAAGTAACCTGATACTGCTCTTTGTTGGGTCTCTTGGGTATGTAGCTTTAAGAATAATGGAAAAATAATTTAACTTTTCAGACTATAATCCATAGAGGGCAAAGAAAACTACACTATCTAGATAAAGGAAACAAGTTTAGAATATAAGAATTGAAATGAAATGAAATTGATGCATTAGAGACTCTAGAAAGTCAGTTACTTTCTCCATGAACCTCAAGTCAACAGTGTAAAACAATTCCACCAGGGGGCAATGGTGCCTTATTATGGTACATATAAGAAGACCAGGCACCTTCAGACTTGAGTTTATCCAAGCTAAAAGTAATAATATGGTAGCACTTCACTTACACATTAAAAAGGCATTTGTTGAATAACATATATATATCATCCTTCAAAATTCAGCCCAAATATCAACTCCTCCAGGAGGTATTCTATAATCTGAAATTTGGATCTGCCTGTCCACTTCCATAGTATAATAAAACTCTGCATTCTTCTGTCATACCATTTATAATAGGTTGTAAAGCCTTGTCACTGCCTTTTATTACATTAGAAACACACTAGGATTGTGGTCTATACGACCTTATATTCCCAATAACAGAGAATGATACCCAAGTCCAGTCACTTTTTGCAGAATGAACATGTTAATAAATTAAATAAAACATTTAACCAAAGTAGCATTCCTTATCAACATAATAAATTAAATATACAGAATATAGAGAAGCTAAGATATCAAATTCATTAGGAGACAATCTAATAAAGTCATAACATTCTGCTATATTTAATAGACTAATATTTACTTGCCTGTTCTAAAGTGAGTCTTCAAATTCCTTTTCCCTGACACCCACCTCTCAATTTCTCCTTGTTTAGGATCCATAAGATTGAAATCAAACAACAAAAATTTTCTGTTCTTTTTTGTAATTAAGACTCCAGAGTTTCATTTTCCAGAAAGTATTATCTGTGTGCATGTACCCTTAATGTATCATAGACCACCCTATCATTGCATTACTTTTACTAGCGATGAATAAAGCTCTGTAAGGTGGTAACTACAAAGTTTATTCAAAGTATATGTCTTTTTTTCTGATGAATAAAAGGCCTTTTAAAAGTTAAATGTTCATAGTAAAAAAAAAGAAGAAGAAGAAAACCCTCAGAACTTTCAGTCATAATAGATATAGCTATATAAAAGAGACTCCTTGAGGTGAGTGACTCAGTGATGTCACTAACAGAGACATTTCTTTATAATTTGGTGCCAAATATTTGTATTGATGTAGAGCTCAGACCATGAACTTAAAGAGTTGAGACATGGAATCATCATTTATTAAAAATCATCATGTGCCAGGAAATATGATGAATAATCCACTCTCCAAATGCATGTGAATTATATGCAACACTTTTCTAGTAGACAGACTTCTGCTGAATTCACATGAATGCTCCTTATGTATATTTAATAGAAAAGTAGTTTGCCTCACACAGATATTCTCTGAGCAGAGATAAAATGAATAGAGCAATAACAGAATGAAAGATAGCTGTCCCACAGAGTTGACTACAAAGAAATCTATAATGATAAAGTAAGAACAGCATACAATGAGGGAATCTAATCAAGGCAGACGCAATAGAAGAATAAGTTTAAAAAGTTGGACAGATATTTAAGATAAAATGAAGAACAACTTCTGACATACTGAAACAAGAAAACTAGAAAAAAATATATTTCTTTATGGTGCCAGGGATTGACTAGCAAATTTTTCCATAGTCCAAAAGTGTTAGCCCTAGAACCAGTAAGCTAGTGAATTGTTTCCTCAAACACTAAGAGACCCAGGAAGAGATCTATTATAGCACTGGAGTAAAAAGGCAAATATCAGTAAGAGAATAGACATCAGAGATTCAAAAGAAACTCATAGTTACATAGTATGATAAAATTCAAATTTTATCTTAAAATTTTATTAGCAGTAAGGTTGAGAAGATTTTCTAAGGGGAAGGGAAATTATTGAAATATTAAGGGTGGGGTTTTATTTTTAGAGTAGAAGCCCAATAAGGCTATCTCCCATTAACCCCTTGGATGCAACAGCAAGTATGGCCAGGAGATATTCAACTTTTTCTAGGAATGTTATTGCCAATATTATCACATACAAAACATATCAAAAGATGTATCAGACGTGATTACCACTCAATTGCATGTGTTTTATTCACCTTGTTCTAATAAAACTACCTTGTAGCCATTCTTGCCTAGTGAGCAGGGAATTAAATAACTCAATGTTCAGGAGATGGTGGAACTTCCTAACTAGGACTGTTCAATAGTCTCAGGGCTCTGTTTTTAATTATTCAGAAAAGATACCCTGGTCATAGTCCACCTGGGCCACAACGGTTATGCTCATCTTCAAAATGCAAGTATTTTTGGCAAGGTTGGTTGTGTAGAAGCTCAGGGGTCTTTGCCGAGAGAGAGAGAGAGAGAGAGAGAGAGAGAGAGGAGAGGGAGAGAGAGTGAGGAGAGAGAGAGGGAGAGGGAGCAAGCTTTCCTCACCGTACCTTGTAGACATTCTCATTTCCATTACTTCCATTTCTACAGCATTAGGACACATTCTGAAAACAACAACACCAAAAACTTTATTTTCCTACCCAAAACAAACACAAACAAAAAATGTGGAAACTTTCATTTGTGTATTGACCAGTTTCTATGGGGGGGGGGGGGGTGGGGCGGGGCGGGGGACTTAAAATTTAAATGAAACAAAACAAAAGAGTAACTCTTAGTGACTTGTGATGCTTGACTGACTCAGAATACAAAGCCTAACTACTTCCAAGGATGAAAAAAAAAATAGGATTCCTCTCATTCTTTCTATAAAAATAATAAGATCAAAACTCAATTCTATAATGCTATATTTTATCCTATGACAAGGTTTATCTATAATTGAATCCGAAGACACAAAATATTATAAACTTGGGCTTTTAAAAAGACACTTATTTATTAGCTGAAACTTTTAGATGTTTATGTATAAATGTCAAAATCTAACATTATGATATTTGTTAGATTGATTCTTTTGCACTAGCAGAATCTGGGAAAAAGGAGGGACTTTATGAACAGTAAATCATGGAAGACTGATAATAATCCAGAGAGACTCAGAAACTAACTTTACACAATATAATTTTTGTGTAGGACTAAATATTATAGTAATATTTCTACAAGAGCAAAATCTGGAAATGACAAACTTCCAAACTTTGGTGAAAAATTAAATGTTATTAGTAAAAGCTATATTTTAAAATATTCACCTATAAAAGATTGTGTTAAAAAGTATTTAATAAGGGGTGCCTGGGTGGCTCTGTCGGTGAAACGTCCTACTTTGGCTCAGGTCATGATCTTGCTCTCCGTGAGTTTGAGCCCCACATCGGGCTCTGTGTTGACAGCTCAGAGCCTGGAGCCTGCTTTGGTTTCTGTGTCTCCCTCTCTCTATGCTCCTCCCCTGCTCACACCCTGTCTCTCTCTCAAGAATAAATAAAGAAAAATTAAAAAAAAAGAACTGCTTTAAAAAATATTTAATGTGTAGAAAAACAAAATTAGAAAGTCTGTATACTTTAATGTATTTCATAGATACATGAGTGCTAGCTCAGGCACTCAATAAATATTTAACAAATATAAATGCCTCAATCACAATAGTCTTACACTATCTTCTAGCTCACTGTTAATTTTTTGAATGGCCAAAAATTAAAATATGATGACAATGTTTATTATTAAATGGCAGTCATGATTCAATTAAAAATACTTCTACCGCTGGGGGGGGGGGGTGGATTGATCACAGTCACATCTGGTGCATTGTAGGTACCAAATAAAAGCCATTAATTATTTGGAGTAAATGAATGCTCAATTTTGGTGTATAATTTTTTTAATGTTAATTTATTTTGAAAGAGAGAGTGCGAGTGTGGGCAGAGGCAGAGAAAGAGAATCCCAAGCAGGCTCCGCACCATCAGCTTAGAGCCCAAAGTGAGGCTCAATCTCATAGAGCAGGAGATCATGACCTGAGCCAAAATCAAGAGTCGGATGCTTAACTGACTGAGCCAGCCAAGTGCCCCGAACTTTGGTATACAATTTTATGTCACATTATACTTTTTATCCATACCTTGCAATATGATCAGTGCATCCTATTTATAAGGGTGGCTAAATACCAGAGTAGACTTTTTTATGTCATCTTCTTGGCCTATAAAATAATTTTAGTGATTAATAAGAAAATCACTTAATAAGAAAATTAATAAGAAAGGCTATAAATACTGAATACATGTTCATGGCCAATAAAATGATCCATACTCTGAAGGGATACAAGGAGAATGAAGTTTATTCACACTGTAAAATATTATTTAACGTTTACATATTTTAATCTCCACTCTGCCAACATTTTTCCAGAACTGATCTCAAGAAACAAAATTAGGGGTACCTGGATTGCTCAGTCAGTTAGGTGTCCAAACCCTGATTTTGGCTCAGGTCATGATCTCATGGTTCATGGGATCGAGCCCCACATCTGGCCCTGCATCAGGCTCAGAACCTTTGGTATTCTTTCTCTCTCTCCCTCTCTCTCTCTGTCTCTCACCTGCTCTCTCTCTTGGTCCCCCCCCCCCTCTCCAAAACACATAACATTTAAAAATTAAAAAATAAAAAGTAAACAAAATTAAACAATATTGTTCTTTACATACATGACCTAATGATAGAAGAAGAAGGCAGCTGCACACAAGGGAAAAGGAGATTACTGAGTTACATCTGGACTGTCTTAGAATAGAGAAGGCGGGTTTCCTTCTCTGCATTCAAATACATTCCATTCCACATATGTGTCTTTAAAAAAAAAAAAACACATTAGTAAAATTTGAGGCATCTATAACTGGATAGCAGAAAAAGTTATAAAGTGTGCCTATGTTTTATTTTTTTTAAGTAAATAACTTGTCATAGCTGAGGATAAACAGACTGGCTCAAAAAAAAAAAAAAAACAGATGCAAAAGCATATGGAGAGTGGGAAAAAAATCCTGATAGGTCAAGAGTAACACCAATTATCTTAATAGAAAGTAATTTTTTTTTTTTCTCAGAAAAGATTAGGAAAGCAAAATATGTTTTCCTACACTTTGAGGAAAATTGACTACCTCTATGGTTGTGTGCACAAATTACAACTAGACAGACACATTAAAAGATAATTTAGGAGACCGATCTACTTTACAAATTATAATGCTATCATTTCTTCAAGCAGCTAGAGGCCTAGACTTAATATGGGTATAGAAGTCAGAAAACTAGGGGGCGCCTGGGTGGCTCAGTCAGTTCAGCATTGGACTTCTGCTCAGGTCATGATCTTGCAGTTTGTGAGTTTAAGCCCCACCTCAGGCTCTGTGTTGACAGCTCAGAGCCTGGAGCCTGCTTGGGATTCTGTGTCTCCCTCTCTCTCTGCCCCTCCCTCCCCACCCACCCCCTCAAAAATAAATAAGCATTCAAAAAAAAAAAAAAAAAGAAGTCAGCAAACTAGGATGCTACAGTTTAGTTGGTACAGAAGGACTTGAGAGAGATCCTGGGTGGATGTGTAAAATTGAGCTGAGGGGCACCTGGGTGCTCAGTTGGTTGAGTGTCCAACTCTTGATTTCAGCATAGGTCATGATCCCAAGGTCATGGGATTAATCCCTACATTAGGCTCCTAGCTGAGTGTGGAGCCTGCTTGAGATTCTCTCTCTCTCCCTATGCCCCTCTCCCCACTCTTGCACATGTGTGCTCTGTTTTCCTTTAAAACAACACAAAATAAAATAAAATAATGAAATAAAATAAAATATAAAATAAATTAAATAGAGCCAAAAGAGGGACTAAAGAAAGGAGGGAAGGGCACCTGGCTAGCTCAGTTGGTAGAGCATGTGACTTTCTTTTTTAAATATTTATTTATTTTTGAGAGAAAGAGAGTGGAAGCAGGGGAGGGGCAGAGAGAGAGGGGGACAGAGGATCAGAAGTGGGCTCTGTGCTGACAGATGAGAGCTCAATTTGGGACTTGAACTCATGAACCAGGAGATTATGACCTGAGTTGAGGTCAGATGCTTAATCAACTGAGCCACCCGGGTGCCCCTAGATCATGTGACTCTTGATCTCAGGATCATGAGTTCAAGCCCCATGTTGGGCATAAATCTTACTTTAGAAGAGGAAGAAGGAGCAGGAGCAGGAGGAGGAAGGAGGGAGATGATTTTAAGAGGTGTATAAAATCAACCACTGATGTTTGAGATTGTATATACGATTACATTCTTATCAATGACTGACTCAGTGTAAATTAATCAACTTACAAGATGGAGTTTCTCTGTATCCTATACTACCAACAGGTGTCTCTGAAATGGATGTTTCTGAGTTAAGTTTGTATTGACCAACCAGGAAAATTGAAAGTACCTGGAATAGGAGAGAGGTAGGGATCATCGACAATTACCACTGGGATTAACATGCACTTTCATATTTCACTTTCCTTTTCACAAATCAATATTTTCTCCCATTGAAAATTAAAATGGTTAGAGAATGTAGATTAATTGAGGTGAAAGCAAAAGTGACTGAAATAAAATGTAATTCAGTCTTTAGATCGGCATAACTTTTAGTCATATTTCCAGTCAATATGAAACCAGATATACAAACTCTCATACACAGAAACCTAAAGGCCAGGATCTACAAAATATTTCATACAGAATGTAGTTTTTTTAATGGTAAACCCTTAAAGAGAAGAAACAGTATTAGATTAAGAGGAAGATATATTCCTGGTCATATCTCCTTGCCACCTGGTAACATTAAACCTAAGGAACTTAAAGCTTTCTAGAAATGCAATCAAACTTAATGAATATAAGATGATTAAAGTATTAGCATAGTCCAAAAATAATCAGAAAAATAAAATTTAACCCCAAATTTCCACTAAAGAAGATATATTACAAACAGAACATAAGCAGCTAAGATTATTTTTATTTCAATTATGTATTCCAATAGCAAAAGTACTAGAAATTTAGCCAATATAAATATGCACAAGTTGAGGATGCCTGGATGGCTCAGTTGGTTAAGTGTCTGAATCTTGACACAGGTCATGATCTCAGGGTTTGTGAGTTCAAGCCCTGCATCAGGCTCTGTGCTGACATCCCAGAGCCCGCTTGGGATTCTCTCTCTTCCTCTCTCTCTGCCCCTACCCTGCTTGTACTCTCTCTCTCTCTCTCAAAATAAATAAATAAACTTAAAAAAAATGCTGAACTTTGTCTCACCATGAATACCTTCTTCATGTTTAACCACATAATTGGAAACTGTATAGTTTGAGTCTATGTAGCAATTGATATTTCAATTTAATTGCATAAAACAGACTCATAAGTGCTTAGTAACAGATTAATCAGTAAGAACGGGAACAACCAGTACACAAAACTATAATCTTACTTAAATTTTTCCAGAAAACATTTGATGTGTAATAACTATAAATATACATGTTCTATGCTCAAAGATGCCTTATTTTAAGTAAGCAGAAGTACTTCTTCCTATGTTTTCAGTTTAAAAAGTCAGAAAGACCTCATGCGAGGTTGAATTATTCCAAATTTTGTTGGAATAAACAACCTGCAAGAGCATCTGTAAATGTGTAGTCACAAGAGAGCCATCTGGCTCCGTGTAATTATACCCGTCTTTCATCCAATTCTGAATTCTAAATGTAAAAGTAAGTCCAGGAATATCATACAGATTTCTGATACATACTTGGGAATTGTTGATCCATAAACTAATTAACAGTTTTTACTCATATGGGTGTGTTCTTGTCTTCATTTATATTACACATCCAAATAAGGTACAGATTCAGAGATTAGATAATAAGTTGCTGCTAGTATGAATTATTACTGGTGAAATATTTCAGTGAAATACTTCAGGAATGAGTGAAACGAAATGAGTGAAATGAAACAGAAATTAAGACACAATAAGATGTAAGACACAGGGTAGAGGTTATCTGACTCTCGCTTTTTTTTTTTTCATATAAAATCTTTGTTGGATGTCTTATAGGTGTAGAAAAAGTATTTGTGATCATTTATTGCACAGGACCTCTGACTTTGAAAAGTTCACTGTGAGGGATTGGATTTGTTGGCATGTTATGGCCAAACATTGATTTATTAGTGTCTATTTTGTGTAGATTACCTCTCTTCAGAATAGTAAGTTTCTGAGGTAGAGCAGAAACTGCTAAAGAAAATTTAACCTTAACACAGTAGCATTGCAGCCATACATATTTCATTGTATGGAATACATATTCTATCCTTATATGTATCGTCAATTGTTCTATCTTATACCTCTACTTGTTACACTATAAATCCTTTGTTTTCATAGGTTACGTTTAGCATTAGCAATTCTAGGCTGATGTCTTGTCCTTATCTTAATAATTGTTCAAATGGTTTATATTATGGCAAATCATGGGTGCCTTAAACACAACTCCTACTTTATGGCAAATAGAAGACTACTTTTTATAACTTTAGTTTCATAGAATAAAAAATTAAGTTAGAATGTTGTTCTAGTAACTTGGTTAAATAAAATTATTTTCAGGGTTATATCATGATTATGCCATAGTAGAAAGTGTGTATCAATTCATTTACTAAAAATATATGCTTAGGGAATAATTTGAGAAGTATACAAAGTTGTATGAATATTTGTATATGATATCACCTGTTCATACGGGAAAATATTATATATATAAATTAAAATCAACTTAAGTGTCTAATAAATTCTAAAGCAGTAAGTGGATAAACATCAATTGAAATCCTGATTATACAATTGGTATTGAAAACTAAAAGTTTTGAGAAAAATTACATAATAAAAAGTATATAGGGAATGTTCTAATTTCTACCTGTATTTTTAAATTATACATAATTTACATATAAATTTATATAAATTATATATAATTCTATAATAGTAAATAAAATATATACTTTTATACATTAAATTTATGAATACAAATATTTTATATAAAATATTGATAATGTTTTAGTATATTTTAAGAAGTACAGATGTGTGTGTTATTTTGTATGCATGAACATATGTAGGATACATTATGTGAAAAATGGTAACAAGTAACATATTTTTGAAATTTAAAGTCAAAGCCTTTAAAATTTTAATGTGAATTAACAATTATTTCAGGAATGTCATAAAATGTATTGTTTCATAAATGATTTTCAACAGTGAAATATTTTTCTTCAAAGCAGTAGTGAGATTTTGTTAGTAAGCCAAAAGAGTGCAGACTAAGGAGCAGAGTGGATGAAGAAAAAAACATGAGGAGAAAGGTAAAGGAAAATGGGGGAGAGGGAGAAGTAGAAGCAGAAACTGGGTGGCAGAAAGAAAAAATTAAGAATCAGTAGTGAGAAAGACAAAGTGTGATCCACTTTCCCTCCCAAGAGATGAAAAAGTCATTTGAGTGTGTTGCTATGGGAGTTTTCCAGTACAGAATATCTCAATCCTTTCCAAACTCTGGATAATCCTAAAAAGAAAAGGATCACTAAATTTTTGTTTTTTAAAAAGCCTTAGAAATGGCCAGTGCTCACTGGAAAATATGTCTATAGAAGATAAGGATCTTTAGAAAGGAAGAACAGTGATGCCCACAAAGAAGATTGGTAGAACACAAAGTGTCAATGGTTAGGGGGTTGATGGTTGTGCTATGGGACAGAGGACTGGGTCTACACTCAGGTTCAACTGCTTGGTGCTGGAATATCAATACTTGAGAGACAAAAGAGATGGCGGGAAAGGAAAAGTTGCTTTATTCAGGAAGCCAGTAACCTGGGAAGGTGGTGGACTATTGCCTCAAAGAGCATCTTCCCCATCCAGGGGAAGCTGGAGGGGTTTAAAGGAGATGGCAGGGGAAATGAGAGGGGGGCTACGTACAAGAGAAGGTGTCCAGGTGGTTAGTCATATGTGGACATGACCCTGAACAGACTTTCTGGCATCTGTGGCAGCTGTTCTCAAATGTAGTCAGGCCTTAACCTTTGGGAAAGTTTGATCCTTCCTACTCAAGGCCAGTGGTCTGCAAATCTCAAAGAAAGTAAGTTAGTTCTGGTACAGACCAAGGGACTTCAGCCAGCAAGTAAGGAGTACATAAGCTTGGACAAATTAACTGTTAAGACAGGTTGGAGCCCTGTTATGATTGGAGGCAGATAATAGTAAGCAAAGTCCAGGGGTGGCCAGGAAGAAGAAATGTAGCATGCTTACTGGATGGTTGGGGAAATTTCTTTGGTAAGATACTTATACTTACATCTGAGCATCCTGGTTCAAAGTTGGAAAATATAATTTTAAATATGAATGAAACATTACCAGTTACCTTTGTCAAAGAGCAGTATAATGTTAATACTTCTGATACCCAAATATAATTGCCCATTTAAAATATCATTTAATTATGGGGTGCCTGCGTGGCTCAACTTGTTAAACATGAGACTCTTGGGTCATGATCTCTTATGGTTCATGAGTTCGAGCCTTGCGTCTGGCTCTGCACTGATAACGTGGAACCTGCTTGGTATTCTCTCTCCCTCTGTCTCACCCCACATATATTCACTCTCTCTCTTGCTCAAAAAATAAATAAACATTTAAAAATAGGATTTATGGGGTGCCTGGGTGGCTTAGTTGGTTAAGTATCCAACTTCAGCTCAGGTCATGATCTTGTGGTTTGTGGGTTCAAGCCCTATATCGGGCTATGTGCTGACAGCTCAGAGCCTGGAGCCAGCTTTGGATTCTCTCTCTCTCTCTCTCTCTCTCTCTGTCTCTCTTTGCTCCTCCCCCACTCACACTTTCTCTCTCTCAAAAATGAATAAACTTCAAAAAAAGTAAAAAAATTAAAAAATAGGATTTAATTGACCCTTTATTTTCTACTATATTAAATTTACATTTTATCTATAAAGAAATATACATCTTTCTATTCCTTACTAATACAGATAAAATAAATTTCTCCAACTTGGTAATGCCAACAAAGGTTATTTTCATCTACTTAGCTAAACAATAACAATTATTTTAAAATATGAAAACCATTAATTTATATATTCAACAAATATTAATTAAGCACTTATTATATTCCAAGCAGTGACATAAGTATATAGGATACATTTTAAAGATCACTGTCCTTTTAGGTCTTACACTCTGACAGGAGAAAGCAGGCAACGTTCAGTACAGTATAAGTAAATTCTTTAGTATGTTAGAAAAGCAAAAAGAACAAAAGTGAAATTTGGGTAAAATAAGAGTTGTCTAGAGAGCCAGAAATTTAACAGACTTGCATTTTTAAGTAAATTGGTCAAAGTAGCCTTCCTTACTGTAGAAGATGCAAGATGCAATAATTTGTCTTCCAATCTGAAGGACATACTCCCTTATGCTCCTGACCAATGGACCCGTAGAAACTTCACAAAAATGCCAGGTCCTTGAATCTCCTTTGAATTATTTTTTATTTTATTTTATTTTATTTTATTTTATTTTATTTTATTTTATTCTTAAGTTTATTTATTTACTTTGAGTGAGAGAGTGTGAGCAGGGGAGGGACAGAGACAGAGAGAGAAAGGGAGAAAGAAAAATCCCAAGCAGTCTCTGTGCTGTCAGTGCATAGTTCGACCTGGGGCTCAAACTCATGAACTTTGAGATCATGACCTGAACTAAAATCAAGAGTCACACATGTGACTGAGCCACCCAGGTGCCCCTATAGTTATTTTCTTCTTTTAGAGATAATTGCTTCTTATCAAGACCTCCACTGTACTTGCTTCCTCCTGTTAGTCCTAATAAGCTTGATGTCATCAACAAAATGTTCTTTATAATGTTCAGATGATCTACTTCTGATAGAGAGTAGGAAAAACAACTTACCCCTGAGGGAGAAATATAAATATATTTTTTTAATATTCCAATATAAGCACAAGCTGTTCTAATTATTTTTCTAATAGGAATAGAAAGAAATAAAAACTTACAAGCAGATTATGTACATAAACCCATATTAATCCGCTCTAGCCACAATATCAAGTCCAGAACAGTATCTACAATCAGGACTACTACTTATCTGAGTCTGTGAGAGTTTATAGTCATTCTCCAGGATTCATCCAGTTTCTGCAGAGGGCTGATTGGTGAAGTAAAATGATACAGAAGAAGGACCTTTATGTCTACAGCCTGTGTGATGGTGTCTGCAATCTCTACCAATCTACCAGCAGGAAGTGATATTAGTTTTGACTTACTATTTTGGCTAGGAGAGTGGGGGCAAATAGAGTCAGAGATTGCGGTCATTTTATAGAATCTGCCACAGTAACCAACAACCAAAGACCGAGGTCAGAGATCTGACCAGTGGGCGATGGTTGATACTATTCTGATACTATGGAGTGAATGATCTTGCACAGTTACTGGAAAAAAAGAAAAAGAGAAAAAGAACTGGAGCAACCAGGCCAGCACTGTGTAAAGATTTTGCTTTATTTTTCCTAAAAGCAGAAAATACCATTTAACTTTTTTAAGGCAAAATTTGACATGGAGGGTGGAGGTTGGATTTGAGGAGACAAGAGTATTCAGTATTATCCAATCAAAGAGTACTACAAGAAGTCATCTTGGCGAGGGTTGATGACAGTTTTGGTCCAGGGCAGTGGCAGCAGAGGGAAAACTAATTGGATTTGAGAGATACTTGAGGGATTAGATATGAGAAAGACTGACCGAGTAGGTATGGGAAACAAATATCAGTGGTAACTGGTAGGTTTTTGGGGGTGCAGAAAGATGAATGACACTGCGATTTATTTGGATGAGGACCGAGTTTAGATGAGAAAGGTCATGAAGTTTCAGTTTGCAGATTTCAAATTTCATGTGCCTTGTAAGAGTCCAACAGAGAACTAAAAAGTCAAGACTTTATTTTTAGTAGAGAGGCGAAGATCGGAGGCAAGGCGGCTGGGGGTAGGGAGTGGGGTGTGGGTTGAAACTGTGGTGAGATATGCGAGGCAGCTGGGGGGTTGAAGTCGTGGTGAGATTACACACTCGGGGAGAGACTGTAGAATGAGCAGAGAAGGCCTTCCAGAGCAGAACCTTGCTATTTCATATTAATTTATCTGATAGTTCAGGTTAAACTTGCAAGGACAGTGATAATGAAAGAGCAAACTGGCAGAGACGTTTTGTTTTTCATGGAAGCCACCTGACTCTTTAGTGATAACACCATAATAACGATAATGTATTTACTGAAATGAATTAATGCAATGTAAAAAAACTATCTGCAATCTAAAAATCCTGAAGTAGGTAAACTGTGAACTCATCGGTACTACTTTTGGAAAGTAATACAAATAAATGTCAGTGTTGGGCTAACTGGGGCTTTTTCTAAAGTATGGTTGAAAAATGAGTGCTAGATCTCTCCCCAGGTTTTAAAATCCTGAAGTGTACTTTTAACAAAAGTTAAATAATAACTTGGCAGACCTAGATTGTCTTCCATATTCCGAGTATAAAAATTGCTAGATTAAACTTTGGACAACTTGTAAAAATATATAGGAGAGGTTTGCTTCAATTAGTGCTATTTGGATATTTCTAGAAACCTGCTGGTAATGCAAATTTGTTTACATTTTAAACAATACTTTCCTGGGGGTCAACGCTGTGAGAAATAAGATACACAAAAATTTTAAAGTGTTATACAGTACATTTTTTGGACTGGATTGGCACAAATTTAACTAATTTAATAATAATTTTTCTGAACGTCCCGGCGATTCCTTGTCAATTGGGACAAAATTGTGCTCTTGAAAAAAATAACTTAATAAGTTACTGTTATTAGTATAGACTTGCTCAGTATTCTAAATTTCATTTTAGACTTTTACCTGACTATATGTCATTGTGTTATCAATAACTACTACTGATATCTCTATATAATCAGGATATCAAGATTGATCAAAGAGGAAATGTAATTTTCATATCATTTGACTACCTCCAAAATCCCATGGATGACTTAAATGGATACTTTCAAATTGACTTTTAAGTAAGAAATTAGGCTAGTTGAATGAATGTTGGGAAAAGAAGAAACGTGCAAGGTAGAAATATTTGCATGTGAGAGGAGATGAGAGGAAGAAAGAGATCAATCAAGAAATGAGAGAGGGAGGAAGCATCAGAAAGGTGGATCCACATTTTTGTTCCTTTAGTGCAGAGATTTGGGTGCCTGAAGTCAATAAAATATCTGAGGTTCTGAGCTATTAATGGCATTTTCTAAATGTTTACAAATTTTGATATGTTTATGAATGACTGTAGAAAAACAAAAAAAATACCTGGGACCCAGGGAGTCACTGATTGTGTTTGTGGCCAATAACTATCTTCTGAAGATCAGATCTATACAACTAATCATCAAAACAGAATTTACCAGTTACAGCCAGATTTGAAATTTGTGTCCGGCTTAATTTGTTTCCCTTATTCTCTCGAATTCTAAGCTAGAGTAAGAATGAAATTTAGATTGTTTGAACATTTGTTATGTATTGTATGACCTTGGGCTTACTTAATAAATGTTAGCTCGGTAAGAATAAAGACTTTCTTTATCCAGATTAGCATTCTTTAGCCAGCACCTAACTAATGATTAACTATCTAATAACATATTAACTAACTAACTAAATAACATATTAACTAACTAAATAGCATATTAACTAACTAACAACATAAACATTATAAAAGATAATTATAAAAGATTGGATGAATATGGTTTATTCTCTTTCTCCTAAGTTTCCAAAAATGTGATTCTTTTCTGTACCCTTTCCTTTCCTTTCCTTTCCTTTCCTTTCCTTTCCTTTCCTCTGAACTCTTTCCTCTGCTTAATTACATGTGCTTAATTACATGTGCTTTCATGTGTAAGATTCAATGTCTTTCCCAAGTCTCCAGGCCTTGGTTATACATATGTGTCATTATCAGGATTTTTCATTGCTAGGGGCAGAGAACCAGATTAAACTGTTTCAGGGAAATTAAGTTTTCTTCCTGATGATATAACTAAACATTCAGGTCCAGAGACGGGTTTGGGCCCAGCTAGATCCAATCTTTGAATAACATTACCAGGACCTGGTATCTCCATCCATGTTACGCTCATATCTCTCTTCTGTGGGGCTGTTTCTCCTCTGCAGCTATCTCTGGAGTGAGGACGCCAATGGTTTTGGCTTAGTCTCCTCTCATTATCTTGTCCAAAGGAAAATCAAACTTTCCTTTCCTCCTGATTTTAATATCATTCAAAAATTATTTCTTGGTGGCTTGACTTGGCTTATACATTTGAACTATCACTATGACCAGAGGAATGGGATGTTCTAATAGACTGATACACTTCACATGTTTGTTCCTGATGTTAGAGGATAGGTGTGTTTGCTTTCACACCCTGTAAACTGAGTACTAAAGCGGGATTCCCCAAAGTGAGATGTTACCAAACAGAAATAGACCCACTGAGTCAGCAAAAACAAACATGTGATCTCCAGTACAGTAGAGTGCATAGACAGTATTCCCTGCTCCTGCTATCATATTATATTATAATTGCTTTGTTACCTAAGATCAAAAGAGCACAAGTTAAACTTGTCAATTATTGTTATCTAAGTATACATCAAAGTATGTGGAGTATAAATCCGTGAATTAAAATTAAGCACTTGCTGAATGAGTGAATAATTAGATAGGGCAAATCATTGTACCTCTTTTCCTGTTGCTATTTCCTCTTACAATTTAATAATAGTAACATATTAACTAGGATAATTGCATTAATTGTCTAAATTAGTATAATTATTATAATCAATATAATAATACTTCTGAAATAAAAAAATTGTTGTAAGTCTTACATAAACTGATACCTATATGTCCTTAGAATGCCCCTGACTCATAATGAGCACTCAATAAATGGCAGGGCTTGCTGCTTTTTATTGGCAAATCAAGTTATATTGGAAGACCTCCGGAACAGTACGACTTCATATAATTCTACAGTTATGTAAGTCCATATTGGTAGTTTGATAATTAATTGATACTAATTAATTAAATGCTTTGAAATGTCCAGGATTTTGTTTCTGCTTCTAGTGAAATTACTCTCTAATATTGTTTTCAGAGCCCTTCTCCAGAGGAAGTAGCATGATGTTTGGCTCTAAATCCATGTAGGATAAGTGATCTGGAGTCATTAGAATATGGTATTTTGCACAAACAACTAGACAGGAATTCTATTACAGATGATTAGTCAACCGTGAATACAGCACCCAGCAGATGGACAGTTCCAATGTAGCACATGAATTATGTCTATTACAGCTGCAGCTCTGGTAAAAACTAAAATGCTCTTGATGAACAGCTGCAGTTTTCTTTGAATTCTAGACAAGGGATACCAGTTAAGTTTTTTATTGCCATAGTACATGGCATAGGAAGACCTGATTACCTTGAAGAAAGGTTGTATAAAAAGCTTTTATAGTCTGCTGCGTTAATTTTATATTTAAGGGACTTTCCATATTTACAGTTTGAGCACCTGCACTGTGTTATCTGATGTGTATTTTATGTGCCTGTAAACTCAAACTGAACAATAGTAAAATTGTTCAGGCTATTAGCTGATGACAAGAGAATGTGCTTTACGTGGTTCTATAAAAAGCCAAAAATTAAAATGCTGAGATACTGAGATTTTAAATGGTCAGTTGCTTATATTCAGTGGCAGAACAAAATCAGTTTGCATATCTACTCTTGATTACAGATATTTCTTATTTCAAAGGTAATTGAGGAACCGTTGTTCCACCTTTTCCACCTCAGTAACAAGGCTTCCAAGTTCTCTTGTTAC
The DNA here is from genome assembly GCF_018350155.1 of Leopardus geoffroyi. Lineage (NCBI taxonomy): Eukaryota > Metazoa > Chordata > Mammalia > Carnivora > Felidae > Leopardus > Leopardus geoffroyi. The sequence goes on from NC_059337.1 coordinate 90,101,570, forward strand.
ATCTGAGTACTTACTAAGTGAGAACTGAAGAATAAGCAAGTGCATAATAGAATTATTAAAAAAATCATAGTAGTAGGTTTAAACATAAACATCAAGCTAATATTAAAATGCCTATCTTTGAGAAGATAATATTGCTTTCATTGAGTACAGCTTTATTGCACATGACACTTATTTTTTAAATTTTTATATGTGGTGCTTTATTATCCCATGCATGTTCTAAAGGGTTTGTTTTGTTTGTCTGGGGGTTGTTTTATCTATTTTTTCCATAGATTCATCTGTATATGTGAAGTTTCTAATAAGTATATTCTTATCTGTAAAACTTACTTATGTTCCTAATGTTTGATGAAGAACATTCTTCCTTATTTCACAGAATTTTGAAGTCTGTCTTGAGATAAGAAATGACCATCCACATATTTAATTTCATGAAGATAAAGCCATTTTTTTGATGGGGAGAAGAGAACTAAAGTATTTCCCCCAGGATATAGTTTAGTAGAATCACATCAATTTTTACTATAAAAATGCTCATAAATAACATGAAAATGCATCAAAATTTTAAGTAACAAAAATGTAAAACAGTGTAATTTTTATATATTTAATGATTTGCATAAGTCTTCTAATGCTTTGTCTGATATTCTGAATTAGTGATGTTTTATGAAAATAAAGTAAAAATACACTTTTAAATATATATGCTAAATATATACATACATATATTATTCACTTGGATGTTTTATATACATATCATGTTTCAAACATAACACTTCACAACAATCTAAGGTGTTGGATGTACACAAACAGATAAGGAAATGCTATACTACTTCAAGGAATTTATTATTCAAACAAGAAAATAGACAATCAATAATATATAGCACAGGATGAAAACTATTTTACTAAGTGTATGATTAAAACATAGGGGTACAAAAATAGGGGTAATTAATTCTGCCTGGGGACAACAATAGGGATACTTGCTCAGTGACTGGTAAAAGAAGCAAGTTTACAACTCTTTCTCTGGAAGCCACTCCCATACCTCAGGCATAGAATATACTAATCCCCTTCATTTGTACCACCGCTGAACCCTGGATATACCAACGTAAATTCACTTGCGATTCTGTCTTAGTAAATTCCTTGTTTAGTTATGTTATGTTTAGTTTAGTTATGTTATGTTTAGTTTAGTTAATGTATAGTTCCTCAGCTAGAGTATGATTTTTTTTTTTTTTAATTTTTTTTTTTTTTCAACGTTTATTTATTTTTGGGACAGAGAGAGACAGAGCATGAATGGGGGAGGGGCAGAGAGAGAAGGAGACACAGAATTGGAAACAGGCTCCAGGCTCTGAGCCATCAGCCCAGAGCCTGACGCGGGGCTCGAACTCACGGACCGCGAGATCGTGACCTGGCTGAAGTCGGACGCTTAACCGACTGCGCCACCCAGGCGCCCCAGCTAGAGTATGATTTTTGAATCCAAGAAGTAATTCTTATTCATTGTTAGAGTCTCAGGGGATAATGCCATGTCTTACATTTATAAGTTGCTCCATATTTCCAAAATGATTTACTAGCATAAAATACATGCATAACTTTACAAATTTTAGGGTTATTATAATATCATTTAACTCAAAGATGAATTGAAGTTAACCCAAAAAGTAGCCTTCCAAAAGGTAGCAATATTATAATGCTTCTATAATGGGTTGATATTTTAACTATGCTTTACATGTAATTACAAATAAATATGGGTACATACATACAAATACGTAATGCTAATGAAGAATTAGTCAAAATAATTGTTATTGCAGGACACTGTTCTCATACTTTTAAATATATTTCAGAGAATTTATTAGGTTACATTTGCATTTTTTGATAACCCATAAAGTTATATTCTCAAAATTAATATTTTCATTAATTTTACTGTTATTATAACATTTTTTATTCCACACAACCAGCTATCATTTTCTTCTTGTTTTAATTCATCAAGTAATGTTAAAATTCTTTTTATATATTAAATGTCATATTTAGCCTGTAGTACATATATATATATAATATATACATGTTTTATACAAACATACAAATTGATATGTATATATCAGAGAACAGACTAAGTGTGTACTATCCAATAGGGTAGTCACTACCCACACACAAACCTATTTAAATTACACAGAATTGAAATGTATTGCTTAGCTTCATTCCACTTGTTCAATAGTCACATGTGGCTAGTGATTATCCTACTGAACAGTGCCAATATAGTGTACTTCTATCATCACATATGTTCTATTGGTCAGTGATAATATGGACAAGGATTTAGTGTTAGAATACCTATTTATATCTAGTCTAAATATTACATTACTTAAGGTAGGTACTTGTTATGGACTGAATGTTTATGTCCCCCAAAATTCACATGTGGAAGCCCAAATCCCAATATTTGGAGATGGGACTTTTGGAAGGTAATTAGAGTTAGATGAGTTCATGAGAATGAAATCATGATGGAGTTAATGCCCTTATAAGAGGAGATACTAGCAAACTTGCTCTCTTTCTCAACCATGTGAGGACACAGTGAGAAAGCTGCCATTTTAAAGCCAGAAAGACAGCCTTCATTGGAATCCAACCATGCTGAACGATTGATCTTAGACTTCCAGCCTCCAGAACTGTGAAAAACTAAATATCTGTTGTTTAAGTCACCCAGTCTTTATTTTGTTATGGCATACAGAGCTGACTAACAATACTGTACTGAGGAGCACACTTACCAGGTTAAAGTAATTTCTCATGATAGAGGACAGTATTTCCAAAGACTATTTCCAACATTAACTTAATATATATCAAACATGGAAGAAATTGTATGTGTGTGCATGTATGTGTTTGTATGTGTTGTGTGTGTGATTTTACTAACCTCAGATTTAAAAAATAAATGTACTTCTTTGGAATGAGTATGAGAAATCAGGGAGCATTTTCTTTGAAGCTTATTATCTTATGAAGATAATGAAATCTCCTAAGTTATACAAGCCATTCTGATCTTTCCCTTCATTAATTAACTTGTTAACTCCAGGGACCGTGAATAGTGACAGGTTGTCCTGGTAACACTAACAAATATAAGGCAGCTTTTCAAGATGTCATAATGTTTTTTGTCCACCTAATAGCAATCACCAATTTGAGAATATATTAGTCAACTAATACTTCAATACAGCAAATTTGCCAAGTAATGTTTAATCAAATATTATCCTCTCTCAGGGGTAAACTTTACATTTTCATTAAATTTTCATGCACACCTTTAGGTTCAAAATATGAACATACATTTTATCTTATCTGCATGTTTTTCTTAAAAAAGAATATATTATGTTTAATAAAACATAATGAAGAACATGAAGAAAAATTAAGAGAAATGCAAATGATATATATTAAAAGTTAGTGTCTTACATAGAGGTAGTACTCTAAAATAGGAAATATACTCTTTCTTCATTTACCATTAATATATCTACATTAATATCTAAATGGAAAAAATACAGAAACAATTTTACTTAATTATAAGAATTTTGGATATTCCAGTATCCAAATGAAGACTTAACAGTGCTCTTTGAGAATGGACGAATATTTAGAAATAGAACAAAGAGCTAGGTACCCATTAGATTTTTATCTTAAACAAAAAATCCATAATTGATGTGTTACTATGATTTGGTCTCAGTTAAAACTACTGAACTTCTTTAACTGGGAGATGTTTGCCAATCAGGATGATTTGGGCCTTTCATGTGGGAGAAACAGAAGCTAACAGAACACGATGATGAATTCAGTGTATGTGGGTTGAGCCACTCTTAAATCTAGCTAATTTAGCAAAATGCAATTGGCCATGGACAATTCATAGAAACCTAATTGCCCAATAACCCATTTAATTAACTTACTTGTTATTTTAAATTATTTATAAGATTTGCTGTAACTCATATTAAGTATGATGTGTACTGTAATTCACATTAATTAGCATAGTAATGCAATGGGAGACTGAAGGTTTCTGTGAAGTTTTAGTTGACTTTACTTTTATTTCCCTTCTAAATTTCTGGGTATTGATTCCAAAAAGACAGGAGACCAAAAAGGAGAGAGAGAAACTATTGTCATATATCCAAATTACCCGATTAATAGTTAATGGTACATTGTTGGTAAATCTATATGTTAATTAAATTTAGCAAATTGGTTTTATCAAAAGATGAAGCAGCCACTCAGGCAATTGACTTACAGTAGATGAATTTTGAGGACATGGCCTCCTTCCAGCTACTATCATTGAGAGCTGATTGCCAAGTGCCCTGAGAGTGCCAATTTCTAGCTTTGTCAAGATAGGAGAGCAGGTTCCTTACAGCAAGTACTAACTAAACAGGGAGGGAAATACTAACTAAAGAGGTGAGAGGTGCTTGAAGTTAGTCTCAAAGTGGCAAAAACTTACCTTGATCTTTGTAGAAGAAACTAAACCACAGGGTCATTTCTTCAAAATTCAACTTTGGTGTATTCTTTGATATATTTGGAGATTTAGATAGATATTTTACCTGTAAAAGAATTAATTGATTTTTTCTTCAATAAATACTACCAAATACCAGAAACAGCTTCACACATCATTCATCAATCTTCTCAAACAATCTAAGGAATCTGTAAGTGTTTGTATATAATAGAATGGAGAAAAGGGAAATGCAGATATCTCCAAGATTGGACTTGTAAATATTCTTCATTCAAATATGAGTTTTTGGGGCGCCTGGGTGGCGCAGTTGGTTGAGCAACCGACTTCAGCCAGGTCACGATCTCGCGGTCCGTGAGTTCGAGCCCCGCGTCAGGCTCTGGGCTGATGGCTCAGAGCCTGGAGCCTGTTTCCGATTCTGTGTCTCCCTCTCTCTCTGCCCCTCCCCCGTTCATGCTCTGTCTCTCTCTGTCCCAAAAATAAAAACGTGGAAAAACAAATATGAGTTTTTGACAAAACAGTTCTAATGGCTTATCTATATCATATGAAAAACCAAAGAGTGATGAAAATATTATGAAACATAAAGACAGATTAAAGAACAAATATTCAGGTTGAAAACTTTTCCCAAAGAAAAACCAGAATAATCTAAACGATTTTGATAATCAATGCTAAATTAGAAGAAAATGTTCTTGCAATTATGATTTCAGGTCTAAACAACACAATCTTACATCTAACTCCCAAAATTATATATAGGACACAAAAGCAGAATTATAACAGCTTTAGAATTTTTATCTACATCATCATTTTTATGTACAAATTACACAAGATGGTCAAACAGTATCATCACAGTCTAAAATGTTTAGAGTAGAAGGGGTAATGTCCCAAAGATATTATATTTAAATAAACTATTGTCTCTGTGACAAAGGAAAAAACAATCTTTTATATCCATAAAATTTTGGAAAATCCATTACCATCTCTCTCTAAATGAGAGATGAAATATTTAATAATGTTCTTTAGTGAACAAATGAATTAACCAAATCAAAATTAAGGTTGGAAAAATATGTGTGGGCAAATACAAAGGAGGATGAGAGCCTCTCTGTAGTTCCTTGTGGCAGCAACAAGTAGAACACTGGGTAAATACTCCATGCAGAGTATAAGTAAAAGGGTCTTGATGCTATCTAATGAATCAGAAGATAAAATCCAGGCTTCCATGGGTTGCAAATATTCTGTCACTTAAAGCTAACGTCTTGGGTCCTTCTGACAAAGGCACAGCTATGACAAATGTGTACGTACATTGCACAGAAGCAGCAATTGGAGATTGAATTCCAGTTCAACCCAACAACCATCTATGACAGTACACTTGTTCCTTTAATGCAAAATTAAGCTGTAGGACTATATAGGTGGCATTCTGATAAAGACTTTCTTATTGAAGACAAAATTTCATGCCTCCTTTGCCCCATGTCTGGGAGAGACTATGGGAGACTGCACAGCAGTGGGTCATATACACATCTGGTATCCTAATTGGAGGCTGATGCGTTAGAGGGCACATACATGTTTATATTGATGCCATGATATGGTTTTTCAACACCAAGATCTGGCTTTTTCAGCACCAAATACCAGTCTCACAAGTGGCCATTCTAAGTTTGTACCCATAGAGTGAAAAAAAAAAAAAAAAGATACTTTAGAGAAGAGAGAGTTTATCTCCCATTTAGGAGATACTATTGGTTTTCTCTTAGGCTGTCTTGTAGAACCGGGAAATTAGTTATATATCTTACTCTGATAGTGGAAAACAGGGATACCTTTAATAGTTTTATAATTTATCCAATAATTAAAGCCTTGGTGATAAAGCACCTGCCACCTGCAGTTTTATTCTCTAGAGTGAAAACTAGTTATGTACAATGTGGATACATAGCAAAAATATATCAATTATTCTAGTCTGATTCAAATTGAGCTAACAAAGACTTCATTTGGCTGCCAGTGTAATTTCCTTGCCATAATGAAATAACAGCAAAAAAAAAAAAAAAAAGGAAATTCAGCTTTGTCTTCATATGAAACTAGGACTTGCAATAAGAAAACATGAGTGTTCTGTTCCTTCTTAACACAAAGCTTTATTTGCTACATAAAGATAATAACACATCTTTGTGTTTCTGTAATACAGAAAAAAATGAAGTCCCAGCTTTGTTACAGCTAGTAAAGGTTATCACTTCAAAATGTGAATATTAACATATGATTCTGATACATACAAAAACAGTGTTGGTAGAAACTGAGACTTTATCAGGTACTGCAAACACCAAATATCATTTGTTATTTCTTGGAAGATGAATATTTACTTGTTATTAGCGTTGCGGGTGGGGGGGGAGTTACAATATGACACTAAGAGGCATAGGAGTTTAAATATTCATTCAGTCAGTAAGCTGAGAAAATAAGGAACTTTTACTTTGGGAGACTGTGTCTAAGTATCTTCTTGGTACTACTGAGAATGGCATTCTTTGCTATTGGAATCTGCCAGCTGTGCATCGGAATGAAGTGCAAAATTAAATGCTAGAGTTGTGTAACTTGATCCTAATGCAGAGAATATGGCTACAATATCTTAGTTTTCAAAAGGTTCAAATTTATTTGTATTTAAACCCAGTGAGGTAAGGCCATTTTGTATTCAAAAGAATACCTCCAAAGAGGAAGTTCACCAGGGAATGTTTGATCCTGTAGATATCTCTGAATAATTCACATCAGAATTGTGCCAAAAAAGGGATCACAGTTTTACTTAGATTTTGGCTTACTTAGATATTGGAGTTATTGAAATTCAGACGAAAGTCTTCAGAAGAAACTTTGGACTGATGTTTAAAGAGACAACATTCAGTTAAAGAAAAAAAAGCTAATAGCAGAAGAAAGTTGTCCCATAATACCATTTTATTTCATGTATAAAAGCTCAGGCACCAACAGGCTGAATAAATAAAGCTTTGGGTAATGACTGGTAAAGCTATATTTAATGGGAAACATACTTGCAGGTAGTGAGTTTGTTTCTGTTCTGACCTAGGCACTGCTCTCTGTTTCTTATGCTCCATGTTTATAAATTCATGTCTGCTATCCAAAAAGAAAATGGTGATTCAGATTTTAAAAAACTTTTTTATGTCATACTATATGATATGGAAAATACACTGAACATCAGGTGTCTAAAAATGAAGAAAAATTCCTAAAAAAACTAAGGAAAGTAGGTAACATCTTGAAAACTCTTCTTTAAGTTTTTAGAATGAGGATGAAATCTGAAAGTTTGATTCTTATGCTTATATCCCAAAACCAACATTTCAAATGTTACTGCCGTTATAAAAATATTAAAGATGGGCAAGTAAATTTAGGAACTAGAGGATTGGAAAATAGAAGTTTATAAGGGGTGAAATAAACATGGAGCACACTAATATGTAAACAGGTATAACAAACTGTATAAAAATTATTATAAATTCAAGTTAAATTTAAAAGTCAAAGAATATTGGGGCACCTGGGTAGCTCAGTTGGTTGAGTGTTCAGACTCGGCTCAGGTCATGATCTCATGGTTTGTGGGTTCAAGCCCCATGTCAGGCTCTGTGCTGATAGTTCAGAGCCTGGAGTCTGCTTCGGATTCTGTGTCTCCCTCTCTTTCTGCTCCTCCCCCACTCATGCTTTGTCTCTCTCTCAAAAATAAATAAACATTAAAAAAATTTTTTTTCAGTCAAAGAATATTTTTAAATATAATATTAGTAAACGTAATGAAATATCTAACTATCTAATCATTAATATGTTTTGATTTAATGAATTGAGTTGTAGATCATAAAAATACAAAAGGGATGTGGACTTACTTGCCTCATGTAAGGAAAAGTCAAATGATATAATTTTGTTCATCCTTTGATAATTTATATATGTATATATATATATGTGTGTGTGTGTGTGTGTGTGTGTGTGTGCGCGCACATGTAATAAAAAATGAATTTGAGTGCTTAAAGATAGCCATCGCTTTTCAAGTCACTTATTTTAAATATAAAAGAAAATTTTCAGAATGTATAAAATAACTTAAAATGTTTCAATTCATTCAATTTCACAAGAGAAAATCTTGGGTTTAAATTGAAATGATAAATTCCAATTTATTCTGTTTACCACTATTTCACTTAAATACCTGAGAATAGTTAAAAATAGAAGATGACAAAAACCCACTATTTCACTTAAATACCTGAGAATAGTCAAAAACATGTCAAGTGAATTCTTCCCCAAATTAAACAAGAGCAACAATGTTATTTACAAACAAGATATAATCCAGGGTGGAAAGCTTCTCTGCATATTATTGCAGACTACAGACAATTCCATGTGTCCTAATGTACAGTTCCATGCCTCCAATCCCTTTTCTTAATTTTCCACTGATTTAAAATTCTCTTGTCCCTGGTATCATCTGATTGGTGAACATGTATTTTTCACCAAAATTCAGTTCAAGAATCACTTACTCCACAGTCTCTTTCAAATAATGCAGTCTGCCCCTGCCAGACCTTCCAGACTTCCCAAAAACTACTTGAACAGCTTCATTTACATATATTATTAAAGTTCTTATCATTCTGTACTATATTCATCTGCCAGCTTCTGCAAACAGATTGTGAGTTCCTTGAAGTTAGGATACTATGTATTACTCATCTTTGTGGCAGATACAGGTTAGTCATTCACAAAACCGATTTTCTTTACTTCTTAAGCACACAATTAGACAATATTTCCCAGCCTTTCTTGTAATTGGTGTAACTCTGAGTTCTAATGGTGTGTGAGTACAAGTGATAACACATTTCCAAGGCCCTGTCCATACCAAGTTTCTACTTGTCATTCTCTGTGCTGTTTTCCCATCTCCTGACTTGATGGCTATGACAATGGTGACTTGAATGCTGGAAGAAAATGGGTTCCCTAAATGCCACTGTAGGAAAAGTGCCTCCTGAAGTTTAGAAACGTAGTTTTGGACAGCTCATTAGAGGAAAATTAATATGAACTTCTACATCAACCACTGAAATTTCACTGTTTACCTCACATTACACAAGTAGATGCTTATTTTTGTATCATCAACATCTGGCACTTTGTGATGTCCTAATAATATTTGCTAAATAAACAAGTAACGTGTCCTTAACTATCCTTTGTTCAAAGTAACAACTTGTACCTCCTACGAACACAAAGATTTATTTTCAATTATTCAACATATCCCTTCTTTTGTAATAATATGAAGTTGATGAATAATCTGTTACTGCACCATTCAGAATCCCATGAATACTCTGCCTTTAAAATTTTCACTGGGTCTGGAGAAATAGTTGAAAATACTTGAAAATAAGTGGTTATGTACTGAACAGTAAATTAATTTTCTTAATAAAATATTTTATTTTTTATAAAATTGAAATAATCATTTCATAATATCATACTCTGAGTTATACATAATTATTAAAAATTAGTTCAAATAGGAAATCAAATAAAAGTCCTGGTGAAACTAGAATGTAAGTTGTTCTTGACTTGGAAGACCATTTATTAAGTTTTATAATACTCACAATTCCTTAAATTATTAGAGAATCCACGGAATTATTGCTGTCGCCAAATTGCTTTCCAAAACACTGTATCCATTTGTCTTTGAAATATTTCATTGTCAAAGCATAATAAAATATTTTTAGCCTATAATGGCATATTTAAAAGCAATTTTAATTGTAGTTCATATATTTTTATAAACTATGTTGATTAAAGATTCTATGAAGTATATACAGACAGAATACACACAAAAAATATTAATTATCTTTGCAATATAGTATCTTTAATCATATCTTCTTTACATTAGAAGACTATACTAGCAATTGTCTAACCACTATATTTTAATACCAACTTCCAGTTTTGAAGGTTTGACTCATATTCATTGAGATCTGGTGAAGTTAAGCAAGTGGGGATAAATATAAAACAAGGGATCATCAAAAGTGGTGGACTTCCAAAGACATAGGCAATAAAAGAAGAACCATGAGACACATCTGAGGCAGAATCATGACTGCATTGGTGGACTCACGAGGTCAGGTTTCAAGACACAGAATAAAGGCTTAGAGAGGAATAAGAATACTTTGACTCAGGCTGAAGGAAATGAGGTTATTTGTAAGTACACAACTATTTCAGTGCTGAAATAGTAAATAGGTCTTCCATTTTAGTTAAGCAGGAAATCATTTTGTTTAGAAAAAAAAGAGATAAGTTTAGAAAAAAAAGGGAAATTAGTGGGGAATTTGATAATATAAAGGGAGAAAGGCAAGCCATTTAAAGTAAATTATAAGGGAGAGTGGGCTGGGTCAGGAAAGGAACATGCAGTTGTTAATAGACAAATTCTGAATTAGACCAAAAAGAAGTCACTGGATTCCAAGTAATTTCATTTTGGAGGTAGTATATAAATAGGCACCTACTTAATTAGATGTCTTATTGAATTAGCAAAAGAGTCAATGATATTTTAAAAATATTTTTATTAATTTAAATATTTTCTGTCTTGAGAAACAAACATAAGAATATTTGCTCTACTCAAAATCTCCATGACATGATAAAGTAGGATCAATTAGCCAATTTTGTTACCTAATAAGAGAGGATATGAAATGAACATATGTTATTTTAATATTTAAGAGGAAACTGTGAAGTAAGAAAGATACTTACATTCACATTCAAAAGAGGTAAAAGAAAGCAGAAAGCAGTCATGAATATCACTTGCATGCTAAACCTAGCAGGAAATTTTAAGCCCCATATACATACTAAACATTGTCTCACAAAAAACCCCAACAGTGGAAAAGTTGAGCTGGAATCCTGAGATCTTTTAAAAAGTTAGGCAGACTCTAGCTTGGAGAAATTCTATCCCTCTTGGAAACAAATTTAGCTAAAATGAATCACTGCTGAAATTCAGACCAGTGACTTGACTTGTAATGTGATTCTGTGTTTATGTTGAACAAGAGGCAGGGACTTTAAGTTTTAGTCGTATACCCAGAAAAAAATTACCAGAATATAAAGCCATATTGTGTTGTAGATAGAAAATATATAGCATCCCCTTAAAAAAAAATCACTGGATGTTGCTTCTCTTGAGAAGAGGTGAGTCAAAGAAACAAAATAGGTAGAAAAGAGATGTGATTTAGATATTTTAATAGTGTAATAACAGAAATAAGCATAGACTATATATGGCAGATTGTGTTGTTTGAAGTATTTATTGCCCTTTTCCTGTGGAAGGATATATCCCTGGCCCACTGACATCAAGCTTAGTTATGAGACTTGCTTTGGACAATAAAAGTGAATAGAAGTGATATGTGAGAGCCATCACAAGGTTCTGCTGTGAAGATGATGTGGGGCAGGGCATCAGCAGGAGGCATGAGCAAGAAACAAATATTTTCCCTTTAAGTCACTGAGATTTGTTACAGCACCATAACTTACCCTATGTGATATTGTGTATCACTTTTTGCTAAACAGCACTGAAAAAGACTCCATATAACATTATAGCTCACCTTATGAATAAGAGAAGAACTTGAGGGAAATATTAATCAGTGCATTTGGACAAGTACTCTTTCTATCAAGATTATAAAGAGGTTCCCAGGGAAGCACCTTATACAAAATGAAAGGAAACAAATGCCTTTGCAATTGAAACTCAAGTAATACGGTCCTTAACAGAAGGCAAAGAAGGAGACTGGTATCTTGGAAATCACACAATATGACAGGTAACAATTAAATGGAAATGCACATACAGAATGGGAGGGAGCAATAAATCTATGATTTTCATAAATCCAGTTGTGTTTCTGTTTATGATTCAATGATCAGTAGAGTCCATATTTAGGTTGTTTTTGGTTTTTTGTTTAGTTTTGTTTGTTTTTGTTGTTGCTGTTGTTCTACTGGCCCTTTCAACAACACACAATGTTTAACTATTACCCCTAGGTGGTTCTCAAAGATCGTTTTCACTTCAAAATCTGCCCTTATGCCTCAAATCTATCTAACAAACCACTAAATATCTCCACATGATATTCATTTCATAGGCACCTTCGCATTTTTCATCAGGGTTAACAGTAATAGCATTCTTTATACCTAGACCAAAAATCTGGAGTTTTTCTAGACACCTCTCCTATTCAGTTAACGGTTAATAAGTCCACTTTATTCTATTTCTTTAATCCTCCTTTGATTAGAGTTCCTCTTGTCTATTCACCTCCTTATTTCACCTGGAATGTTACGATCGTATCTTATGTTCTTTGCCTTTGGGTTCACTACAAGCAACATCGGTCCTCAATGCTACTATCTGAAGAGCTATCAAAAATGTAAATTTAACCATATATGTGCCTCTTCTGTTTTTAAACTGTTTGGAGAATCTCCATTTGCTAAAAATGAAATATGCTAAAGCTTTGTAGCACTTAATTTCAAGCTCTTCATGACCTTGTCTAGTTTCTCCTCTGAAATAATTTTCTACCACTTTCTTCATACAACCTACACACAAAGCTTACGAACCTCTTTCATTTTCAAAGTATTCCTTCATCATAAAACACATCTTATGTGGGGGTATGTCAGATATATGGTACAGGAATACTCAAATACACTAAAAATGCTATTTACTCCAAGTTTATCTGAGAAAGCTTTTCATCTCTAATTTCCAGAAAAGCTATTTCAATTATTTCTTCATTTGTTCATGCTATTGATGTATACAGTATCTGGACAAAGAAAGTTAAGTATTAATAGTGCCTGACACCATGCAAAACCATCTCAATCACAATCTGTCTATTCCCATTGTACATCACATAGTGTTCATAGACACACAAAAATGAGTCGTTGTTGTTATTTCATAGTGTGTGCACATGTAGCTTGTGAAAAACAGTATTTTTGTTTTATTTTTTTAATACGGTGTTTTTAAAGCAGACTCCAATTGCATCTGATTCAAGGAATTAATTTAAACTGACAAAATATTTTCAAATGAATCATTCAAGTTGTGCTCAAATGAAAAATTTAGGACAAGTAGTTTATATGTGTGCCTCAAGCTTAAGAAACAGCTCCCTATTCTCATTGTTTGTCACAACAGGGGGTTTCAATGGATGAATGGCTTTGAGATCACATTAAATGCCTCGCAGCTTATCCAGATGCTGGAATAAAAACGTAGAAAATAAATATGCCCTTGTGGAAATCAGCCCTTTACAAATCTAGGTGCAAAGATCTACTGCAGGGTATTAAAAAAAATGCAGGGCCACTAGACCAAGCAATGATGCCTCACTTTTCTTCATCATAATTTCAATCATCCTAGGAGTAGGATAAAGCCAGAATTCAGACAATAGTCAACAGGAAATAAATGAATGCATTTGATCATTTTTCAGTCTTCTGAATTCTGACATTATATAGTTGAGACAAATGTGATTCTTACTATTCCACACATATTGCTGAAAGCAAGGGGTACATTAGTTTTAACCTATGATGAAAAATACAAGAAATCTTTAAAATTTCCCAAAGACCACCTTTTGCTTTATACCTTACAATAATAAATATTAAATATGTAAATATGTAAAGCTAAATTTATCTAGTTTCTAGCATTTCCTGGATATATATTTTAGGTGAAGTTATTTTATACATGACGTCCTTAATAATTCCAAGAACAGTTAAATTTATTTTTATTTTCCCCTTATCATTATTGAATCTATGTCTAGGTAACAAGAGTTAGTCGTATAATCTAAGAAAATCATACTTTGGAGAATAACTATTTCATTGAGCATATTTCATTATCATAGATACGTGCCAAATGCATGTATACGTAATTATTGTATCATAGATACATGCCAAATGCAAACAAATTGTTTTTTTTTTCTTAACTGTGCTAATGCCACCCCTCTGTTCAGTTGAATAATTGAGTATGGTGAAATACTTCAATGTCACTTAATTTTATCTCAAATTGCAGAGGGGCTGTTGACTCTCTGAATCCCCAGATAGCATCTAACAGGCTAATAAGTGAATAAGGCGAGAGAGAGAGAGAGAGAGAGAGGAATCAGACATACAAAAAGAAAGTTTGTGTTGCCTGTATACATAGGTATGGAAATAAAGGTAAAAGCTACATCAAGAAGTTTCTGGAATGAGTAGTTTGTACCATTTTCCATTTTCTCTCAGGTTACTTTTTCTTCAATTCATTCTACCACCCACTAAAACCTGATTTTTCTCCTCACCAACTTTTTTCATATTTTTTTAAATTAATTTTTTTAAGTTCTATTTTATTTTTCATAAAGAGAGAGAGAGAGATCGCACAAACAGGGAAGGGACAGAGAAAGAGGGAAATGGGGAAGGGAAAGAGAAAGAGTGCTCTCTGCACTGTCATCAGAGAACACTATGTGGAGGCTGTCTCAGGAACAGTGAGACCGTGAAATCAAGAGTCACCCAAGCGCCCCTTTTTCTTACTTTTAAAGCATGAAATTACTCATATTTCTTACCAGCTCCTAGAAATTTACTTACATTCATGTCCAGTCTGAAGCTATGTCTTTATAATTCCAATCATTTGCTCATACAGAACTTTTGTAGCCTCCTATAGTCTTCAACAGCTTAACTTCTCAGTCCCAATTAGTTCTTCCTCTTAAAACTAGTAATATAAGTTCATATCTCTAAAGAAAAAGTAAATTGAAAATTAAAAGTTTGAGAATTTCCTTCCTTCCAAATGGAACAAAGATAGTTTAAACAACAACAACAACAAAAGACTAAAAAAGAATGGAAAATGTTTATGCTACCACCTACACAAAAAAAGTGCAAAATATAATTTTATTTCAAAAACTTCCTCAAAGAAATGAGAAAATGCTTTCAGTTTGGCAGAGACAATCAGAGCAAGATTTTATGAATTGATTTCCTAGAATCCACATTGTTGAGATGACTAAGTCTGTGAAGTAACAAGAAGATTCCAAAATTTTCAGATAAACCAATTACATGGAAGTCTATATATGTTTGGACTACTGAAACTAGCTTCTGTGGAGAAAATGGTGAGGTTAGGAAAGCAGACAATGGATTTGATTTTCTAAGAAGAAAGTTAAATCTAGGCAAAGCAATCCACACTGTAAGGGTATGGCATATATCATTTAAGTTTGTGGACTCCATCATTGTGTAAAAAAATTAACCTAGTAAGACAGTAGAGTCCAGGTATCGTAGCAAAGCCTGAACACATCCTCACTAAACAAATCCTTCCTATCTCACCATTTTGTTTAACTACAGAAACGTCAAAGGGCACAAAATTCCTGGCCCTCACAATATAACTGAGGGAAAAATCAAACTGGCCTGAGATATAATGTAAAGAATATCAAAAGGTTATGAAAAATTATGAATGAATAAAAACACCCAAGCACGAACAAGATGAAAAGATAAAAAGCAGAAACTATTTAAAATGCTACCACATGAAAGAAAAAAAGAAACAAAAGATACACACACACAAAATGCATCACAGGAAAATTTAAGAAACCCAAGAAAATGCTATAGATCAATGAAATAAAAGCACAAGGTCTTAGAGATGAGATGATAAAACAAATAATAAAAGTAAAGTTCTAAACTTAAGAAAACATTGAGAACCAAGGAAATACCGCTAAGGAGTTAATAAGTTCAATAGAAACAGCAAGGATTAGTACAACAGTACAGAAATTGAATTATTGTAAAAAAAAAAAAAAGACTTTAAAAACCATAGTGAATATGGATGAAAAATGACAAATTGATTAGTTAGACATAAAAAAATATGTATGGAGGACAAAGGAAATTCAACATAAAATATAACCTTATTTCTGAAGCAGAAAAGTCACCAGATGGTAAAGAAGATTTATTCAACAATATACTCTAGAGAAATTTCTATTACCTTGGAGAAATTTAAAAATAGAGTTTTGATAATATGAAACACTCTGCTCCAGGGACATTTAATATAGAATGTTTGATACGAGATATATTGTACATAAGTCATTGTTTCTTGACTATAAAGAAATCAGTGAACAAAACAGGGAAAAAAAATCTTATTTCACAGAGCTTCTATTCTTTTGGAAATATGGCACGAATTGTCAACGTCAATGACAATTAATTCTAGGGGACTTGAACAGTATTTTCTATGTTCTTTGAACTTCTCTGTATTTCTAAAGTTTCTGGGAAAAAAAACCATGAGTTGGCATTCACTAGTACTAATTCCCTTATCAGCCAAATTTTTGTTTCTCCAAAGACCTTTTTTTTTTTTTTTTATTGTAAATACGCTGGAACAAGTTAATGAATATTTACATAGAATTTACCAAAATCCTACAGGGAGAAAAGAAGAACACTTCAAAATATGTATATCTAAAACAATAATTACAGGAAGAAATTGTAACGTAATTATCCGGCTTTAGATATAGCAGAAAGGCACTTTTAGTACGTGGAATGTGGAATCAGACACATTTTGGTTCATGTCCAGCCTGTAATGCTGAATACCTGGATGACCTTGTGAAATTCACTTCAATGTCCCATATTGTGGTTTCTCTAACTACACAACTTGGGTAAAAATGTCTACCTCATAAAAATCGTGTAATATAAAGTATACACCGAACTGCACACTCTTCCTATAATTACTATGGGATACAAGTTAGTTCTTAATACTATTTTCATTTCCCCTTTACTCTTCTGTTTTGTAAGTCAAAAGAACATCTGGAAAATGATTTAGACAACACTGGTGCTCAATACTGCATACACATTAGAATCACTAGGGAAGCTTTTTAAAAATATACATGCCTGAATCCTACCACTAGGGATTCTTATATAATTGGTCTTGGGAGGGAGTGAAGCCTCAGAATTTTTTTAAACCTCCCCAGGTAATTCTTATGTGCAGCCAGGTCTGAGACCCACATATTTAGAAACACTGCAAATGTTAGTGTCTCACTAGATTATTTTTAAATTCTTTATTTAAATTTAAATATCTTTAAATTCTTTCATTTACATTTTGTTGACCTGTTTCTGCCCTATAGGACGACCACAACCAAATTCAAGCTCTTGTCACTTTTACACTCTAAATATTTCTCAAGTTCATCTTCTACCCTCTTTCCTTCATACTAACACTCGCTTTCATTGTCTTCCACCTGGGTATTAAATAGTTTCCTGACTGCTATCTCTCCTTCCATGATTGTTCTTTTCAAATTTCCTTTTCAGGCTACAAGTAAAACCTCATTCACCTACTACATCTTTTCAATGCTTACCTATTATCTAAGATGGAGTACAAGCCCTGTGCCTTGTCCTTCAATGTGTCCCCACTTTTCCCAAACATCATCTCTTGCCACCTTCCACCACAAAATCTGTGTTCAAGTACCATTAAGTTGTAGTGTCATAACACTATATAAAATGTGTAACTTGCCTTTGTCCTTGCCATTTCTTCTTCTTTAAATGGCCTTCCTTTCTTTCTTTTCTAGGATCATCCTTTGCAATTTATCTCAGAAAATCAGTCTTACTGAAAACCCCTGAGCTCCTTAACCCTAAGCTCCTTATTCCAGGCAAAGAACACCTGCCCTGTGCTCCTAAAATTCTCTTTGCATTGGAAATTCTATTAAAATTCTTCTTTTAGACTATAAGTTCCTCAGTGAAGGTATAGTTTCTATCCTATCTTTGGATCCTCAAAGGTTAACATATTATCTATAGTGATCATTAAACATGAGTTGATTAAATTGGTCTGATGAGCAGAAAAATATTTCAACAGAGACTTAAAAGAGTAGAAAAATTCCTCAATGTAAATGGTATTTAAGAACAATTTTTTTACAGAGATTTTAAGAATATTTTAGAATTACTCATAGCTAAAACAAACTTTAGCATTAGCACATACACTGATGGAAATATTGTTACTATATGTTTTCTGGGGCTGTTATTTGTGTCTTGGAATACATGGAATATATATATATATATATATATATATATATATATATATATATATTCCATCTCTTTGAATTGTGCAGGTCATACTGGTGACATAGACTAGCTATAAGGACAAAATATATATATAACTGTCAATTTCCTTAGAATCCATTTTCAAATTCATCAACCCATTCTGAACGATAGCCAGTTATAAAGTTTCCTCTGTCATGGTTATGACAAAGTCTTATTTTTGGTAGGATACATAGTACTTTCTGTTCCTAAATCACCACAAAGAGATGTCAATAAAGGCGAGTTTAATTTTAGACATCAATTTATCCAAGAACCATGTTTGAGGAACCATTTTCTGATTTTTCCAGCTTCCTTCTCAAATTTGATCATTCTCTTAGGGAATCTTAGGATTTCTACCACATTTGTAGGCCAGATAAATAGTAAAAGTGGAGGTAACTCAGTATAAGTTCATATGTGATTTTGATATTGAGGAAAGAATCTATATTCGCCTCATAATCTACTCTAATGGAATAATTTGATATCTGAACCGAGATATAGGTGCAAAACTTTTGTTATATGTAATAGATTGAAATAAAACTTTACATACCCCCCAAATAGAAATAATCATGTAAAGTAAATCATGATGCATTCTTATAAAATGCATGCTTTCATCAAAATGTTGTTTATCAACATATCAGTCATACCATATGATTTCACTTATATGTGAAATTTATGAAACAGAACAATGAGCAAAAAAAGAGAGAGGCAAACCAGGAAACAGACTCTTGACTGTAGAGAATAAGTTGATGGCTGCCAGAAGGAAAATGGGTGGGGATTAGGCTAAGTGGGAGATGGGGATTAAGGAGTGCAGTTGTGATGAGCGATAAATAAGATTAAAAGTATACTTAATTGTGATGAGCACTGAGTAACGTATAGAATTGTTGAGTCATGATACTGTACACCTGAAACTGATATCACACTGAGTGTTGACTATACTTCAATTTAAAAATACTAAAAAAATGCATATCATTATATGATCTAAAATATGTATTAATATATGCAGAGACAAAAAGAAAATAACATGAAAATGTATAGTGATTATCTGCATCAGAGAATTATTGATGATTTATTTTACCCTTGGAATTGCTCTGTATTTCCATTTTTTGCTATACATCACTTTTATAATAAAAAATAGAAAACATTAATTCAGATAGTATTAGATAATGGCAAAGAGAAATATGTTCACATTTTTATGTTTTAAATTATTTCCATAGTGTATTTTAGTTGAAGGAGAAATTATATATATGGATAGTATATATGAATAATACATTTTAAGATATTAACTCATTTAATCCTCATAACAACTTTATGGAGATTGGTTCTATTATCATCTCTGTTTTACTGTTAGGGATATGGAGACCCAGGACACCAAGCAATGAAGTAACCTATCTAAGGACATGCAGTGTTAGTGATAGAGCTGGGATTCTAACGTACATGCCATTAACTACTGTTAGATTACCATTTATAATGACTATATAAAATTCATCTGCTTTTTAAAATGGACTGATTAATTATAATTTGTTGAATATTAAAATGGGCTTTGTTCAAAAACCAAGTAAGCATTTGTAAAACTAACCAACCAAAAATAGAATTATCCTGCTACTTTCATTCATAGGATCCAAATCTAACAGTTCATTCTAATAAACTCGAGAACTGATAGCTTTCAAGAAGTACTTTCTCAAATTGTATGGTCATATCATTTGGCCTTAAAATGTTTATAGGCCTATTTCATTCTTTAGATTTCCTTAAAATGCTGCAGAATATTAATTACCATAGCCAGCATTTTGTAGAGTCTATGGAAGTAATTTTTTTTTATTTTGGCCTCATAAGCATTTTTTGATTGAAGACACTTTTTAGAGAGACTGCTGAGCTTGAGTTATAAAAGATAAGTCCTTTTTTATCACAGCTGGTTCAGTTTAATCCCTCAGCATGGATAACCACGTGGTTAAATGTACCTCTCCTCTATGCACATTACTAAGCAGTATTGTTGGGAGATATTTGGATTTGTTACTTTGCAGCTGCCAGATATGCCTTGTTTGCTTAACATGCTTAAACATGAGTTTTTAAGAACATAAATAAACAGTGTTTTGATAACAATAGCTATCACTCTCACAAGGAAGTGGCCTGTAATTTAGCAAGTGTTCAAATGAAAATGTAAAGAAACTATGCTAAGTAAGCCCCATACCAGAACAGATGTTCTCCTGCTTGATTTCCAAAAAGTTTACATAATTTAAGTGATGTACAGTTTTCAATAAACATATTTCCATAAACCTAGATTATTTTCATTCTCAACAGCAAACATTTACCATTCCTTGATGTGTGCTACAAATTCTGCCAGATATCATAATGCAAAGATACAGTCTCTGTTCTCAAAACTGTGTATGGGACGGGATAAATCATGGAACCAAAAAAAAACCAAAACCAAAAACAAAAACAAAACAGATGGCTGAATGGCTAGATGAATAACTAGAAAAAGTACTAATAGATAAAAAGATTGATAGCACAGCAATTCGGAATCTTAAATCTTAGTTCAGTCCTCTCTTGACAAGAATGACTTGAGAGTTTTGAAAAATGCATACAGTCTTGTAGACACTATCACAATCAAGGTACAGATCCATGTTATCACCCCTAAAAAACTTTCTTATGCTCTTTTGTAATTAAACCTGCTCAACACTGGCAGCCCCTGGCAACCACAGATTTGATTATT
This sequence comes from Leopardus geoffroyi, assembly GCF_018350155.1. Taxonomy (NCBI): domain Eukaryota; kingdom Metazoa; phylum Chordata; class Mammalia; order Carnivora; family Felidae; genus Leopardus; species Leopardus geoffroyi. The sequence continues at coordinate 90,122,581 of NC_059337.1, forward strand.
TTTTTGTTCCCACTGCTTTTCATTTTCCAGAATATCATATAAATGAAATCAGGTATAATGTGGCAATTTGGTCTAGCTTCTATCACTTAGGTGCTCAAATGCATTGTTCACTAGGGAAATGCAAACTATATCACAATGTTATATTCACTAGAATGGATAAAATGAAAAAAACATATAGAAAATGCTGAATGTCAAGGAGGATGTGGAGTACCCAGAACTCTAGTAACCTGTATTAGGGGGGGTAAACTTGCAAAATTGCTTTGGAAATCTGTTTGGTAGTGTCCACTACAGTTGTAGGATTGCGGATTGCGTGCCATCTGGCCTGGCAGCTCCATCCATATGCTCAATAAAATGCATATGACTGTTTAGCAAAAGGCACATACTAGAATTTCATAGCACTATGTGCAATAGCAAAAATAAGAAATTATCCAAGTTTCCATCAACAATGGAATCAACAAATTAGTTGTGTTGTCAGGGATAAATCTCATAAACATAATGTTTTGTGAAAGAAAACAGACACAAAAGAGTTCACAACTTTCAGCTTCTACTTAGAACAGTAGTTATCAAGGACAATTTAGTCCTCCCAAAGGACATTCACAAATGTCTAGAGACAATTTTGGTTGTCATAATTGGGTCCGTACTACTGGCATGTAGTAGATAAGAGTCCAGGGGATGCTGCTAAATATTTTACAACACACAGAATGACACCCCCAAAGAGAGGACTGTCCAACCCAAAATGACAGTAACACTGCAGTTGACAGACCCTGATCTAGAAAGTAAAGAGCTTGAGTGTTGCTCCCATGTTTACAACAATAAGAACACTAGATGATCCTTAAAATCGTAACTATTGAACCAATCAGAGAGTGGTCAAAGTCACAGGTTAATCAACTAATTTGGAATGTAAGGAAGGATAAGAAAAGATGGGATGTGATCTCTTGCTTCCAGGGGTATTAGTTTCCTAGAACTGCTGTAAAAAATTATCCCAAAATTGAGGTTATAAAAGAACAGAATTGAATTTGGTCACAGTGCTGAAGGCCAGAAGTTTGAAATCAGTTTCAATGAGCCAAAATCAAGAGGCAGACAGGGCAGTGCTCTCTCTGGAGGATCTGAGGAAGAATTTATTCCTTTCCTCTTCCAGCTGCTTGTCACATCCCTTCAGTCTTGGCCTCTGTGGTCACACTGCCTTCTCTTCTTCTGTCAATGGTAAGCCTCCCTCTGTTTTTCCCCTACAGGGATGCATGTGACTCTGTATTTAGGCCCACACTGAGAATTGAGGATAATCTCCTCATCTCAAGATGCCTAATCACACCTTCAAAGTATGTTTTCTTTTCCTATATAAAGTAACATTCCATTCACAGTTTCCAAAAATGAGGATGTGAATAATATCTTTCTTTGAGGGGTGAGGGGGTCATTATTCAGATTACCACAATGGAGTAGATATCAGTAAAATGTCATTTAAAATTTTTTAGCAAATTACTGAGGACAGACCTAGGCTACCATGAGGATTTAGAAACCTTGAGAGCCACAGAAACAAAGGGAATCCTCAGCACTCTCAGGACCTTTTCCACAAGCATCGTCTTGTGCCCGCAAGAGAGAAGGAGAGGGCAAGAAGCCTGAGAACACTTGTGGGGAGGAAGGAACTGCAGGTATGCAGGGCGGGCAAGAAAAACCGTTCTCATCCTTCCTATCTTTCCTATGGAACAAAAGTCTTAATCCATCGGAGAAGGGGCAATAGACTGTGTTGTTTTTAAGGCACAGGTAAACACTCCTTACAGCTAAGAAAAGAGAACAGGACTACACACATCAAAATAAAACGCAGTCCCTGTGGTGGGGTAGGTGTGCATCCTGCATCCAGAATATGGAGGCTTACATACCTGGAGGAGATGGAGAATTCCTGACCGGACCCTACCCCTGACAATCCAGAAACCACAACTGCTGAAGTCTGAGGCTGAAGCAGAGCAACAAAGAACATCTCCCCGCACCCCCCACCCACAGCAGTCTATAGCTAAATGAGAAAAAGAGAAATAAAATGTTTTCTCTGAGGCACAAGTACAGAGGGAAGACCTAAAACAGAGGAGAGAGCACACATCTAGAGAAATCTTCTGGCACACCAGCCACTGCTCTAAACACAAGGTAACGCCAGTAGAATTTGAGACTATGGTATATTAGGGTAACCATAGCAACAACATTCCCCAAACCTGCTAAACTGCTGATTAGATTGATTCAATACCCCACACTAAAGGCCTAGCAAAAAATACAAAAGTTTATCATTTTATTAACAAACATAAATCAAGGTTACTAGCAAAGTTATTTTTGCTTGTAACATACCAGTTAGTGCTTTCTGATTTAGAAATAATTTAAAAATAGAATATACCAGTTATCTAATTAATCCATAAATGTGTGATCATAAATTGAAATACAATAGATTTGGTGAAGGGAATTTGTAACTTCACCCATCATGATACCAGTGCCTGATAGATTAGGGCAAAAAAATCTTGCACCTAAATGTAGAGATGGCTTGATTTCACATCCTATACATTTTTTTGCTTTCTCAAAAATCATTACTTGAAATAGCGAATATAAAAATGGATTTTGTCACTTATTCAATGAGAAGCTTATAAAGTAAATATAAGTATATTAGTGTAATATGCTAGCATTTTCATGAAAGTATAATATTCATCTTGTAAGTAAAAAAAAAAAAAAGCTCTGATTAATCACATCACAGTACAGGAAAAGACATATCATTTTAGGAGAAAGGTTTCATTTCACTCTCACACTGTAAAATATCAATAAATGTCTCTGTGAAAAGTAATAAAACCTTATAGAAAGCAGCAGATTATTCACAAAGAAATGAAGAATGGTGTTGAAACCAGTTGTAAAATACCTGTGTGAAACTTCTAATTAATGTCAAACAAGAATGAGCTTATGTGAACTGAGCTAGGTACCTGACACTCAAGAGTTGAATACTCAGCCTAAGAAGTTTCTCAGTAATATAAGAAGAATTCTAGGAGAAGAAAATAAAAGAAGTGCACAAAGCTTTTGAATGGCATTATGTCACCAAAAATCAATAGCATATACTTAACATAGAATTAATATAAAAGCGTACTGAATTAATACTGTTTTAAAGAAATCTGAAGAGTATATAAGGGAAGGAACTCAATTGATGATTATAATAACTATCTCCATGGATATCCTGATAAAAGAATTTTTAAAACTAGAATTAAATCTACATGACAATTAATGATCATTGATTCTTATGCTAAATGTCATTGCTTGAAAAATTGATTTGAATTTATCCTAGCGTAAAATTAACTGATATCTAAAATAAATCCTCATGTGATTCATTAAAATCAATGATGTAGATATGTAAAAGCATTTCTAGTGTTTGGAAAGGAACTAATAAATGTCAATTTTACCCTCATCAATTCTTCCTAATATCACATACCCCTACAAAGTTCTGATATTTAGACCAACGAAAAAAATACATACGGAAGTAAAGCTTCCAAAATCTTTTTATTTGCCAGTGATGACTCACTTTTCACAATTGATAAGAGGACTTCAAATACCTAGAATTTAATTATGAAATGTTTTATATAACATTGATTTAAAGCATTCTATTGACTGATTTATGCAATGGCTAGATGTATTTTCTGACGGACTTAAGTTTTGATAACATCAAGACCATTTGACTGAATAAAACTGAAATTTCAAATAATCATTTCAATGTTTTACTTTCATAATGATGTCAAGTTACAACTAAAATTTCCTTAAATTAGTACAACATTTTTTGCTCCCTTGAAATGTTTTGCCTAACTGTTCATCTTCAAAGGAAGTTAGCAAATTAGAGAAAATTCTGACATTTGCCTAACGATATAAACCTAGTCTTAAAGACCACCCAAACACATTCATCAGTGAGGAGCCCGCTTGAGATTCTCTATCTCCGCTCTCTCTGCCCCTCCCCCTGCTTGCTCTTTCTCTCTAAATAAGTAAATAAACTTAAAAAAAAACTATTTCATGTATAGTCCTAAAAGAAAAAAAATAAGCCTTTTATTCTATCAGATAAATCTCCCTTATACATGGAATTTCAATAAAGATTAACTTGAAGAAAATGTACTTTAACTAGGTGTGAATTTTAGAAAAAAATTTGTCAGAAACTGACTAGCAGACCAATTAAGTGTGAGTCTCTGGGAGTAGGACCCAGGCATTACTATTTGTTAAAATTGACCAGGTGATCCCAACGTGCCCTAAAGTTTAAGAACTGGAAGTCTTAAGGAGAATGAGATAGAGTACAAAAGTACACACACACTCTCAGCTTGTATTTCAGGAAAATAAAATGAAAATCTCTATTTCACTAAATTCTACTTCATTATATTGTGCAAAGCTAATAATGAGACATAATTGTCACAGACTGGCAGCTCCTTCCAGATGTATTATAAATGCTTGACAGGTAGTTATTCCCTGTACTTACAACTATCAATACCATAAAAGAATTAAGTAGATTATGCATCTCTGTTAATGCCAACCATAAACAACAAGTGGCTCTCCCCAAAATATAAAAGGGTGCTAAATAGGATTGATTCTGAATACAAATAAATGACAAAAGTTTTATTAAAAGTAAGAATGCAAATTTGCATATAAATTTCTCCATACTTTGAATTGCTATCTTTTTAGCTAACAGTGATTCTATACATCATAGATTTCATCCTGGGTTATTTTAATATGGAGATAAAAGATACAAATATAAACTGTGCTGCTTTATTGTAACGGTTTCTCAAATTAACTTCTTGGTACAACTAAATAATGGAAAATTGTGAATTGTGTTTTTGACTATTTTTGCTTAGAATATGAAGTTCACATAAGAGATAGAGCAATATTATTTTCCAGAAATCTTTCAAAACATGCAACATCTTTGGATACCATGAGCAATGACAAAATGCCTCCTTGTTGCACATTGAAATCACCAGGTTAGCTTTAAAAAAATACTAACACCTCCATTGATACCCAGAAAAATCTTACTTAATCCTCTGTGGTCTAGACTTTGGGACTTTAAAAAATTCCCCAGGGGCACCTGGGTGGCTCGTCGGTTAAGCGTCCGCCTTCGGCTCAGGTCATGATCACACGGTCCATGAATTCGAGCCCCGCATCGGGCTCTATGCTGACAGCTCAGAGCCTGGAGCCTGCTTCCGATTCTGTGTCTCCCTCTCTCTCTCTGGCCCTCTCCTGCTCATGTTCTGTCTCTCTCTGTCGCAAAAATAAATAAAAACATTAAAAAAAATTTTTTTTAATTCCCCAGAATTTTATCCAGTATTATAGAGTTAGTGCACATAGACTATATGATTTAGAATATGATAGTATAATATTTGGTGAACAATAATTCAACATAAAAATAAATATTTCCCTCCATTTTGGAACCAGGAGTTTTCCACATTTGCCTAGTAGTTATCCAGAAAAATCCCTAAGAATATAGTTATTTCTGCTGAAATCACAAAAATTAAGAAAGAGACTTTGACAGCGATTTATTACATATTTTTCTGCTGTCTGAAAATCGCAGGTGTGGCAAGTTGGCCTCCCCCCCCCTCAGTAGTTCTAGCTTTTTGAGGTACTTATCAGTTGAAGTAAGATGTACCATTTAAGAGGGAAGTGGGAAGGAAAAATGTGTATTGCATGACAAGTTAACAATTCATCAACACATCTCAATTTAAATATATCTGTCCTTTCCCCCAAAGTTTGTCCTTTTAGTGCCAGCCACTCAAGTCCATGTATATCTCCATTTTTGTTGTTGTTGTTAACCTTTAAGGTCACTATTGCTAACCCACAATCTTAACTTTTTATAAAGCCCTAAAGCACACAAAGTAGGTCCTCTTGGAAGAAGAGTATTTCCTCTTGGAAATAGTCCAAGGACCACCTATTATTACTTGAGTATATGCTAGATAATCTTATTGCCTGCCACCATCTATGCAATTCCAAGAAACTTATTGAAATACTCAAGTAAAAAACAGTAAAAGTTGGGATGACAAAAGTATGGGAACACCTCTATTAGAAAAATCAGGCTTTCCCACTGGTATGAAAAATGTCTGAAATCACCCTCTGTCCTTCTTCCCAGTGTTTTAATCAACCTGAAATATTCAACCCTATTTTAGTACACTTAGTGAAACCCTATAACCTGAGCAAAGCAGGCAATGTAGTGCTGTTGCCATTACTGATTCATGTGGAATTTATGTGGCCAAGAATGGAAATTTGGGTAAAAACCTCAAGTGCCCATTAATTTTGGAAACTTCAGGGAGCTGAGCTTTTGGAGAACGCCTTCCAATATGCAGCCAAGTTAAAAAAGAATTCCAGGAACTTCACCAGTGAGCCATCGCTGAAACCTGCTATATCTTACAAGACATGAATATAAACATGATACCCTAATAAATGATAATTGAGTTAATATTGTTTTAGTTCAGGCACTGCTCTACTCGATTTAGAGCTTGACTCTTTCATCTTGCAGATCAAACCTGTGAGGTACTGATATTATCCTCATTTTCAGAGAAGAAAACTAATGCTCATAGAGATTAAGTAAAATGATGCAGTTGCAGAAACTATACAAAGGTTCTTTACTACTGTAGCATGTACTGTTGCTCAGCAAGCCTAGATACATAATTGGTGAATAGGGTATTATATTTTTACTAGCAGGTACACTTCTCTGGCCATAACTCTAGGATGTTTCTGACCTGCACCATGCTGATTGCTTCTAAGTTCCTCCAAACTGCCATCGGTACATAAGTAAACTTTGCTACTAGGCAGATATCTGAAAAACACAATCCTAAAAGGCCACTTGCTAAACCATAAAGTGAGAAAGGAAGCAAGAGAGAAGATTGCTCTTGTTCCCTGTGATCTTTGCACTGTATGTTTCTTATTGTTGCTTTGGTTTTAACCAGATAATGCTGGGTTGAATGGATAAAGGATGTTTTGGTTCCCCAATTCATTTTTTAAAATTTCCTTTTAATGTTTTATTTATTCTTGAGAGAGAGAGAGAGAGAGAGAGAGAGACAAAGCATGAGCGGGGGAGGACCAGAATGAGAGAGGGACACAGAATCCGAAGCCGGCTCCAGGCTCTGAGCTGTCAGCACAGAGCCTGATGCGGGGCTCAAAGTCACAAGCTGTGAGATCATGACCTGAGCATAAGTCAGATGCTCGACCAACTGAGTCACCCAGACGCCCCACCCAATTTATTATTTTTTTAAATTTTTCAATGTTTATTTATTTTTGAGAGAGAGGGCACTAGTCAGGGAGGGGAAGAGAGAGAGGGAGACACAGAATCTGAAGCAGGCTCCAGGCTCTAAGCTGTCAACACAGATCGAACCCACGGACCACGAGGGATCGAACCCACGGACCACGAGATCATGACCTGAGCCAAAGCTGGAGACTTAACCAACTGAGCCACCCATGTGCCCCTCTCAATTTATTTTTTAAAACCACCTCTGGGGCGCCTGGGTGGCGCAGTCGGTTAAGCGTCCGACTTCAGCCAGGTCTCGATCTCGCGGTCCGTGAGTTCGAGCCCCGCATCTGGCTCTGGGCTGATGGCTCAGAGCCTGGAGCCTCTTTCCGATTCTGTGTCTCCCTCTCTCTCTGCCCCTCCCCCGTTCATGCTCCGTCTCTCTCTGTCCCAAAAATAAATAAACGTTGAAAAAAAAATTTAAAAAAAATAAAATAAAATAAAACCACCTATAGTAAATATTAAACTATAAAAAGTTTTTAATTTGCTTATAATCAGAATAATTGGCCCAATTAGTGTTAATAATAATGATAATGATGATAACAATAATAGCAACTGGTCTAAGCCTTTAAAATGTATTACCTCATTTAACACAGTAATACTAAGTGTGTTCTATCATTACACCTATTTTACTACAAAGATTTTGAGGTGCAAGGAGGTTAAGTAACTCACCTAATTTCACACAGAGGAAATACCATTTATAGTCTGTTTTCTCCTGATTTCTTGTAGTATATGCTTCAATTATTTTAGTGATTCAACAGAACTGGTATTTGCTAAGTAAGCATTCATGCCTAAATGTTTCAGGCTGATGAATATTTTGAATAGTCATTATTCATAAAACTCAAAATATCTTCTTTATAAAGTAGCCATTCTGGACAGCACATATTTTAAATTAAGGAGTCTTTGAAAGGACCCAAATAAATAAAATTACAAATGAAAGAGGAGAGATTACAACCAACACCACAGAAATACATACAATTGTAAGAGAATATTATGAACAATCATATGCCAACAAATTGGACAAGCTGGCAGAAATGGATAAATTCCTAGAGACATATAAACCACCAAAATTGAAAGAAGACATGGAAAACTTGAACAAACATATAACCAGCAAAGAAATTGAATCAGTAATCAAAAGCCTCCCAACAGACAAAAGTCCAGGGCCAGATGGCTTCCAAGGGGAAATCTACTAAGCCGTTAAGGAAGAGTTAATACCTATTCTTCTCAAACAATTACAAAAAATAGAAATGGAAGGAAAACTTCCAAACTCATTCTACAAGGCCAGCATTGCCTTGATTCCAAAACCAGACAAAGACCCTATTAAAAAGGAGAATTACAGGCCAATATCTCTGATGAATATGGATGCAAAAATTCTCAACAAGAGAATTCTCTCTCTCTCTCTTTCTCTCTCTCTCTCTTTCTGCCCTTCCCCCATTCACGCTCTGTCTGTGTCTCTCAAAAATGAATATACGTTAAAAAATTTTAGGGGCGCCTGGGTGGCTCGGTCGGTTAAGCGTCCAACTTCGGCTCAGGTCATGATCTCACGGTCTGTGAGCTCGAGCCCCGCGTCGGGCTCTGTGCTGACAGCTCAGAGCCCAGAGCCTGTTTCAGATTCTGTGTCTCCCTCTCTCTCTGCCCCTCCCCTGTTCATGCTCTGTCTCTCTCTGTCTCAAAAATAAATAAATGTTAAAAAAAAAATTAAAAAAAATTTTTTAAAAAGAAACAAAAATAAACGCAATCTTTATGACAATATATTCAAGACCATAAAAAAATCAACATTCAAAGACTTATTGTTTCACTTAACTTACTAAAAGGTAGATCACTTTTGTTCTTTAAACTACTTCAAAGTTTTGAATATCATGATGGCTACTGTCTTTCCTTGTCATATCTTGTCCTCATCTTTCTTGTATCAGAATATCTCTCCTTAAACATGATACATACTAGACCAAAATATCACGTTTTTTGACAAAGTAATTTTATTCCTACTTTCTTTCATTCAACATACCAAATATTTAAGTACTTACTCAGCATATAATATGTCCACTATTCTAGGTACTAGAAGTGCAGCAATAAATAATCCAGTAATATTTCTGGCCACATGGTATTTATTTTCAACTAAGTGGAGAGAAACAATAAATAAAAATAATAAACAAGAAAAACTCATTAGCGATCAGTGCTATGATTTTTAAAGAAGTCAACATAAATAAGACTCATTCTCACTAACACCAGCTCCACACATGCTCCTTCTGCATTTGATTTCCAAAGCCATTTTTCTGGGCTTATAACTAGTCAGAGCATATTTCTATTACATTTATATTTCTTGGAGCAACAAAAACAAAAAGCATTAACTGTTGACCATACAGTGGTATCACTGAGCCCTAAATCCCTTTTATTCCACCTGAACCATTATTCCCTGTCCCACAAATCCCTATGAGATGATAGCTGGAGACTTTCTCTGTCATGAACCTTTTCTAAAGGCCTTGGATCACTTAAACCATTCCCTAATTCACAGCTAATGATCATCAGCATTGCACTTCATTGCAATGAGTTAAGTACTTGGGTGCGTTTTTTGCATATATAATTCCTGTCCTCTCTGTATCATTTAAAGGTTACTGAGAAGGCTTACATTATCTTTGGGATGTTGGTTTTCTTCTGATGTCTGCACTTCAAGGGCTTGCCTTCCATTTCCTTTTCCCAAAAGAGAAATTTGGCCCATGACATATTATGTCAAGAGGAATCTCATCTGTATTTGTCACCAGGTTGTTTTCTGGTATTTATATAGTGACCTTAGTTTTCCTTGGCTCTCCTTTCTCATTGATTGGTCCACTACTTCCTCTTTCTCTACCCACCCTAGTCTCAAGATTTGGAAGAAGTGTGAAACAGCAGCTGTGCCTGAATGGAAATATTCTTTTCAGCAATTACTTATTCAGGATTCATTTAGTAAAGATATCCTGCTATCTATTTCCCTTTTCTCATTCACCATATTATATGCTAGAATATAGTCAATGTTAATATTAGAACAACACATTTTTTCCACTATAGAGTAAGTGATATGACATCTGGCCTGATCCATTCTGTGATTTACAAATAACCTAAAGCATTTGGCCTTGAGAAGTTCAGGTTTCCAAGGCCTTCTGTTTGCATCCTTCTCTCTTATGGAATATTAGGAATGTGCCATAGCCAGGTGTCCAATGTCTTTTCCTCTGCTAGTGGGGCAGCATTCTTTGAGCAAAACCCCTTTTTAGATTTTTTCTTATGGTTTGTACAATGGGCTAATTAGCTTTTCTTTCTTTTGTACCCCTGACTCAAGGTGCATATCCAAAGCAAATACATGACCCAAGATTCTATCTAAACTTGTTTGACATTTATTGGTACTTTTTCTAGTAAGGCAGTTAGTCTTTTGCAATTAAATATCTGAGGTAAGAAATAAAATCATTTTGCATACACCTATACACCTACTTTCTTATAGCTACATAGAAATTACAGTTATTTTCATTTTCAGAGATGAAGTTTCAGAACTCTTGTCATATTCCATTCATATTATTTTTCCTCTTAAAGATTTTGACAAGCACTTAATATTATCCCAGAAAATTGTAAACAGCTTAAAATGTGTCTTAAATTTTGCTGTGATCACAGTTTCACTGTATTGTACAAACCCACATTAACCTCTGGAAGGCCACATTCACTACCATCTACGAAAGTCATTGCCATTCTTTCTGTCGACAATTTTCTCTAATTCTAGGGCTAGTAAGTAGATTTAGATAAAAAAATAGTCACAAAAATTCACATAAATATCAAATGAGACTAAAAAAATAAAACAGTGTGTCCTACTCTCTTGGCACCCTCAAAATAGTTCTAGTTCTATTTTTTACATGTTCTCTCTCTCTCTCATGTACATAGAACATACTTTCCAGGAGCCAAAATTAAGCAGCTAATACAAATAAATGAAAAATGAAGCTAACAGGCAAGTCTAAACTGTATCACCACAGTTTGTATATGTACATATGTAATTTTGTTGTTATGAAATGAACTTGGTCTAACAACAGTATCTTATTTTCTGAAGAAGCGTGAATTTGACCGTTCATGGTAATGTGATCACTACCAGTTCAAACTTAATCTTTCTCACATTAATTTAGTTTTTCTGGACCAATACTTAGTCTTTCAGAGTTTTTCCTCATGCTCCTTCTTCTTTCCTTCCACTTTGATGCATGGAGCAGGGGAGTAGTTTACACACCATAATGTCAATTTAGGGTCAGGCTTCAATTTCACATAAAGTACTTTAGGCTCACTGAGTTCCATTTAGGTCACTCACTCTACTTGGACTATGACATATGCAGGCATTTGTTATCTTCTGTTGCTATGTACAACCCAAGATCTCTAGACAGAAGAAGATCTACTAACTCTTCAACGTTCTCATAAAAGTCCCAAACCCCTTCCAGTCCACTAGCCTCTCAGCACTTTGTGGGCCCACTGGATCTTTTGGATGTTCACAGCACATCACATTATGGGGATACAGAGGCAGGGGAGGGTGGTGGAGTTGCTATCTCTCAGAATGGCTCTCTCATGCCCTCTCCTGAAATCTGTTCCATCGAGAAGGTTCTTTGTTATCATGGGCACTTTTCCAATTACCTTGGTCATAGACTTATTAGTGGGTAAAAAGGCAGAAACCCTGTCTGTTTTGGAAGTCCCCAAACTATCTAATAATGTTTACTCCCATCCCTCCAGTTTTTCAGTTCACATGTAATGAACAGGGAGTGGGACTTCTGGCCATCTCATCTCTGAAGTTCTTCATCCTCCTCTCCTGGAAAAAGGCAAGGATTTGACTGGCTTCTTGCAGGAGGGGGGGGTGGAAACCATCTTTTAGTTAGATCTCACAACTATCTGTAAGAATAGTTAGCATTAAGGAACTTTCTGCTCTAGACATCCCTGTTCTGACTTGATATTCTACACCAAGATCTTTCAGATTTCAAAGTAGAACTATTTTCTATTCCAGTAAGTGGAGTTAATTTCAAGCCAATATTTTCCCTTTTGAGTTCTCAAGCCATTGTGAATTTGAACTGACTTCTATTTCCTTTTCTTAAGGAAATAAAAGGCTTTGATCCAATGAATGCAGAGACCTGGGACAACATTAATCATTTTGGAAAGAGAAAACACCTTCAAAAATTTCTAAATTTTATTTAGCTGTAATAACATCATATTAATGAGTGTAATTTATCAATCTATAAATAAAACTTCAATTTTATCAGTATTATCTATAATATTTTATATAAAAACCAACTCAACATGCTTATTTAAAATGAGAAAGTCAGTTATATTAAAATACACAAAAGAAAACACACACACAAACATGATTTCAATATCATATTCATACATAATCTGCAAATGAACACAGTGAAAATAAATTGTAAATCATGAGTGGTATATCCGCAGTATTGTAATTCATTCTTGAAATGCATAATTACGAGTTTATTTATTTAAAAGAAGAAAAACCTAAAATCTCATGGATTATTCAGTCATTTATCAGCAAATAGATATGGAATGCCTATGTAACAGAAGCTGTTAGAGGCACTTTGTAAACATAACTAAAGAGACAAAAATACATTCTATCTTTAAATCATATAAGCAGTTAATTTTGTTACAATAAAAATGCTAATAATATATTTCTGTAAAAAGTTTCATACTCTTATAGTAAACAATTTTAAATACTTTATTTTCTTATGTTTTTAAGGACATCATTTTTTTGCCTCAGTAAGAATTTCAAAATATTTAGCTATTAGAGATTCCATCTGTATGGGTTTCCGATAGCTATATAACATGGAGCTAATGTTTTAAAGTCCAAATACTAGCATAAAACTATAAAGAAATATGAGCATCTGTCTACTCATCAGGAGGGAGCAGCATTGAAATACTATCCAATTCAGAAGGAGACTGTAGCAGACATGAGAATGCATCTTGCACATCTCCAACTATAGGAAGCAGTTAACCTAGGGTGCCAAAGACTGCTCTGGAATCTTCCTCTGTGCTTGACTGGAGGCCATGCCTCCTTTGGGTTGCCCCAGCCAATGACTGAGCACAGCAGGTTCTTTCTAGGGAGACAAGGGGCTCCTCTGCATGCCAACTTTGGCTTGAGGAATCCTCATACCTTAGCAGACAGGACGGGGTCTTTATACAGTCTAGGACTTTTTCCAGTCAAACTTCTTTTCCTATCTTTTTCACTCATGGTCAGACTTGCATCATGATTGGATTGCTGTCCCAGCCTCTCAAATTCTTCCCCATTTCCTCTCATGGGTGTTTCCCCTAATAAAATCCTTGCACATTGAATCCTGTCTTGATTTTTTGCTTCTCTGAGGACCTGAACTAACACAAGGCTAAATGTTTCAACAGTTAAACATAACCTATAAAGAAAGAACTAAGTACCATATTGGGGGAGGGAGTAATATAAGAGAGTAAACTTCAGAAGTCAAACTGTTTTCATTATTATGTTTATTTATTTCTTAAATACATGTGGTAGTGTTTCTCCAGGGTGGTATTCTAGGACAAAGATTCAGATTAGTATTTCAGTTTAACAGACTAAGCAAAAATTAAACTGATCACTCACAAAAAATTAAAGTGGAGAGGTGATCTGCTAAAGAGAAGGGTCCTGGGTATCCCTGCACATTTTTGCTAAGGCTGTCCTACCACAAGACATATTATTCTCCTGAGACTAATTCCATAGTTAGTCACATAGCCAACTAAATAGGTCAAGACTAAGAGAAAATAAATGTTTTTTTTTTTCTTGCAGGAAGAGGATTGGTTTGTTTACTGTTTGCAAGAATGTCTATGTTAGCTCAAAAACATGGGTGGACCTAGAAGGCATTGTGCTAAGTGAAATAAACCAAGCACAGAAAGACAAATACTGCATGATCTCACTTACATGTGGAATCTAAAAAAAAAAAAAAATCAAACTTCGAGAAGCGGAGCATGGAATGGTTGTTGCCAGGGGCTGGTTGGTGAGGAAAATGAAGAGATGTTGGTCAAAGAATACAAAGTTTCAGTTATACAAGATCAGTAAATTCTGATGGTCTAACATACAGCATGATGACTAAAGTTAATAATGTATAAAGTTATTTCATACTTGAAATCTGCTAAGAGAATAGATTCCAAATGGCCTCACCATGCCACACACACACACACACACACACACACATGCACACCACTATTGACGTGATGTGTTAATCAACTTGATTGTAGTAATCATTTCACAGTGTATGCATACATCAAAATATCACATTGTATACCATAAATGCATACAAATTTTACTTGTCGATTATTTCTCAATGGAGCTGGGAAAAAACCACTGGGCTCTTGACCCTGAGTTCTTCCCCTTTAAGTCGATCCATGGCACGTGTAGGTGTCCTCTGTTACTCTGTGTTGCCCTATAGGAATTGGGGGTCAGAAAGCAAAGACAAATTTGCTAACACTAGTTATTGCTTCTGCTGTGGGTTATGATGTCTCTTGTCTCTGCTTCAGAAGTTTCATGTTTTTGTCACCATGTACACATTATGGCAGACTAGGTTGTTAGCTTGCAAGTGAAGCAAAACTTCGTACCCCTGTCAGTTGGTGACATTCACTACTTCTTTCTTGGAAAACCTGTTTCTGTGTTCCCTTTTTAGGTGAATGAGAGTACTATTCATCCTACAAAGAAGACAATTTCTCAAATATCTAAGAATAACAATCAATGTCCATTGTAGTATATAAAGGAAATCAATTAAACATTTTTTTATTCAATCAGAAAACACTGTTTTAACTAACTCAATATAACTGGCTATTATTCACTGAGGACTCATCCTATAGGATTTAATGAGACAACATTCATGTTCAAGTTATGGTTAGGAGAATAATAATCATGCATTAAAAAGATTATATTGGCCTGAGTATAACAATGGTTAATGAGATGCCTTTTTCATTCCAATGGTTTCATTCCAATCTTGCAATTTGCTTTAATTAAGTATTTGGGACAAATTATAATTTAAAGGGTTTTCGCAAAGCCAATTTAATTGTTCAGCTCTTGGTATGTTTTGTTTGAATATAGAATCCTGGATATGTGTGCATAAATTCCTATGCAATAACTTCACAAAATAAAGTGCATTATATAATTGTATTCTTCCTGCTGGCTTTTGGCTCACATTAGTTAAGCATCCAAGTGTCCAGATGTTTCCAGAAATGCTCAGACAACTAGAGATAACATGTAAAAATATCTGTGCCAAATGAAAAATTAATGTTTCTTCTACTATCTGAGAAACATTTGTTAATGACATTATAATATAACTGAACTCTGGATTAGAAATGGAAATATCAGGGATGTAGAATTTTAATGTTTTTAAGCTCTAGTTATATAAACTTAAAAAACCAAAACTTCACTACTTGAAATATATCATTTTCTAAAGTTACAAATGAAGTCATGTAATGGAATTATTCTATTTTCCTTGTATATCACTTTTGGTTTAAACACACCAAGAAATAACAAAAGCGTCATGTGTCCCTTATGTACTACTCATATATTATCAATGATTTATTAGTAGCATTCAACGATGCATTTTACATAACACTCATATTCTCTCTTCAGTTATCTCAAAACAACATTTATTAAGAGGGGAGGAGGTAAAAGTAACTGCTATATTTTGCTTTCTTTCATTTATTTTTCTTTATATGCAAATAATTGATTCCTAAGATATGTCAGAGCATAAAAAGTATGAACCTTACTAACTGGTGTACTCAAATACTCTTTTTAATGACTATGACCTGTTAATGAATCACTAGCAAAGGCCCTATTACCATCAATACCAAAATTATTGTCAAACGTAAAGATGAATCAGAAAAATTTCTTTAGTATGACATGACTAAACATATTAGCTAACTGTCTTATATTTTAAAAATGGAGTCCTAAATTTCATTTAGGAAATGAAATTTCCTAAATCTAAATTCGAACCTATGATGTGCCATTTAAGAACTACTATGTTAATGTAGGCAAATTGCATGGCTTCTCTCATACCCTATCACCCTCAGGTGTATACTGAGGTTACTGAATAATTCCTAGAGCTGTAGTGAGGATAAGAGGTACTATGAGTAATGTATCTATAATGTTCACAGAACATCATGGGTCCTTATGAAAGGATCACAATTGTTACACAAGTTTAACATCCCCTCTATGTTATTTAAATTTTTGTCATAGGTAAATTAATTTATCAATGTCTTGAAAAAGTAAAAATTAATTTGGTAGTATGAATAATTAACTCCTATTATCACTGCTATCAAGTTTTTCTTCACAGTGTTCTTATTTTATCCTATTAACATTTATATTATCTATAACATTTTTTTCCTTCTAATCCATATAACATGATCTATATGAACACAATTTTGTATTCAGACAGAGATTCTAACTTTGATTTTACAAGGTCTATTCACATGAATGAAAATATTTAGAGTTCTAATTAGTTCATGTTAAAGATATGATTATTTGCTGCTCTCACCCGTACATATAGGTTGACATAATGGTGATTTGTTTTTGTTTTACATAATCATATTTTGTAATTCAGGCTTGAAATTTCACTTGAGTTTCACTTATACTTTCAACAGATTCTAAAACTCAATTCTAAATTTGTTTCTATAAACTTTTATTTCTTTCTTTCATTCCAATCGAGTGAGACAATAAATACAACAAATACCTAAGTAGAAACCCTTGGATGAATTTAAAGAGAAACCAAGAATACCTGGAAGGTAAAACATATTGGTCTGAAAGTTGTCTTCTTGGTGATGAACCTCAGATAACTCCCCCTAGAATAAGAAGGCATGCCAATGTTTCTTATGGATGAGACAATAGAGAGGTGCTGAGAAGACTGGGTTCTTTTTTTTTTTTCAACGTTTATTTATTTTGGGGACAGAGAGAGACAGAGCATGAATGGGAGAGGGGCAGAGAGAGAGGGAGACACAGAATCGGAAACAGGCTCCAGGCTCTGAGCCATCAGCTCAGAGCCTGACGCGGGGCTCGAACTCACGGACCGCGAGATCGTGACCTGGTTGAAGTCGGACGCTTAACTGACTGCGCCACCCAGGCGCCCCAAGACTGGGTTCTTTATTTGACAAAGGTTGAGGTTCATTTGATCTGAAGCACAAGGAAAAAACCCATTCTTCTGGGCACCATCCCCCAAATAAGCCCAGGTCAGAAATTGCAGTGGATGCCAAAATAAGCAAAGAGAGGCCACAGTAGAGTGAATCACCTGGCACCTAGGGAACAGGTGACTCTCTCTTGCTGCCATGAAAATGTGTAAACTGTATGTTGTGTAACATATTTCAGTGAAAGACTAGTTAAGGAGATACAAGAAGGAGAATCTAAACTTTCCATGTATGCCAGTACATAATTTTAAATTAATTATTTATACATTTCAATACAAAATAGTCATTGTCATCAGCATAAGTATTTCACAGCACTCGTGCTTTTGTTAATTAGGTCTTAAATAAGTTTGTGTATAATTACAGAACCATACATCTCAATTTGTCCAAGATAGTCCCAGTTTACGTCTGTCGTCTCAAGGCAAAGAGTAGTTTCCATTATCTGATCAAAGTATCCCACTTTGGACTATAAATCTCAGTAGACCACAGTACTTTTATATAGTTTAATTTTATTTTCTCTGGTATTGTGCCTTTATAGTGTTCATAGAGCCTATACTTTTGTAAGTAATATATTATACATACTACCTTGGGGTTTACTTTTTACTCGTGATGGTGAAAATAATATCTACTGTTTAACTCATGATGAATATACCCAACATGTCATTCTTGACCTAGAAAATATGGGAAAAATTATTTTGTTCTCAACTTTACCATTTACTTAAAGCCATTTTGAATTAAATCTATCCATAGTTTCATACAGAGATTCTAACACAATTACTACAAGGAGTGAATTAGTCTCCTGAAGATGAAACAAGCAGTTCTAAACTGTTAAACACTGACCACTTGTATTCCCATCCATCCAGGACTAATCCCATAGCTGAAGAAGAAAACACAAGCTAGTTGCAGTAGTTTGCATTTTTGGCAGTTCTGAAACTTTAGGTGTTCATCTATGCTCCAATAAATTGACTCCTGTGCCCAACTACTTTTCATTTCAGCAAATAACAATAAACATATTCCACTACACAGAAGCATTTTATTTTCTAGCAATTGGACTAGAATGAACAAAGAATTTTAATGACTTGAAGATTTCCATTATATCAAAACTCAGTTATTGTTTCTCAGAATGATTCTTTTGCCTAATGTGAATGCCCAAAATTGAAAGCAAAGGAAAAGGATAGATAACTTTAATTATCCACATTACCTGGCATCTGTGATGATGCCATTTGCCAGGAATTTTTCAAGGGGATATAATGGATATTGTCATAGGGAACCAAATTGTGTTGACCACAGTGTTCCTCATAATTAAAAAGATTGGTCACAGGTATAAATTGATGTACACAGGGAAAACAGGAAAAACCAGGTTTTTAGTCATTAAAAGCAGAGGTACAGCAGACCGGATTTGGGTGAGTATGCATTACAAAGGAAAAACAGCTGCACACCTGCTTCATGCTTTATGAGCATCATGAGTATATATGATGCTCAATTAAATCATCATAATTATAATTTAGGGTGTCACCCTTAAGAAAGAATGTCTTAACTTTAATTATCTGTCCAGCAGTTGCTACTTTGTTTCCCATAGATAGGAGCAATCATGTTTAATTGTAACACAGCAAACCAAATTTTAAAAGTGCCTTGAAGACATTTTCTAAAATAAATAAAACAGTCATTTATGCAATGAAATGTTTATATACTGTTATTTTTATAGGAAGTTCTTACATTGATTATGCATGTATAATTATATATATTAGCTTATTTTATACTATGTATGAAATTAGAGTGTGTGTGTAAAATTATCTTATATCAGAGGTATCATTTCATATAAAAAAGAAGCTGAACAATATGTTCACAAAGCACATTTGCTGTGAGTAACTTTTGAACGGTATGTTCATGAAATATATTTACTATTACCAACTTTTATATTTTATTAGAGACTGAATGAATTGTTTACAAGTTTCTTATCATTTCTCCCTAAGTTAAGTAAGTTTCCTTTCTCTAAAGTTTCACCATATACTACTTGTACAACCTAAGCTCCTGAACCTCTGTGCCCTTTGCTTTTCATTCATAATATGAGAATGATAATGTTGTCTATTTACTTTAAGGAATAAACTAATTAATAAATGTGTGTTTCTTAGAGTAATTGTTAGCATATAGTAAGAAATCAATAAATGTAGCTACAGTGTTGAACATAAAACCAAGAAATGGGAAGGCTAAATTATTGATCCAAGGTGCATACTAAAACAAGACAGCTTAAAGCAATATTCAAATTAAAATTTATAATTTATTGGCTGATTATACTAAAGCTAATTATATGATGTTGCATTTTTGTTTCCAAAAGTTTTTTCTAAATGTTTTTTAAAAAATGAATTATTCACAAAAAGCTTCTAATAACAAAAAAGATAATGTTAACACAGTAAACAGACTAACATATGAAAAACAGTGAAAACTCTATGTTACTTTTAGTTATTTGACTTGACTCTCGTAGGGCTTTGGACACATTATCACCACAGAGATCATGAAAATAGGAAACGAGAATCCAGAAAATTTAGATAGATTGCAATAAATATTTCTGATACTGCAAACCTGGATCTAGATACATATTCCTGATGTCAACTTCTGTGGGTTTTTTTCTATTTAATTACAGGCTTCTTTATTAACTTATAACACATCCCAACTAATGTCCCAATGAAAAGATACAGAACACTCACCACGCATGCGCGCGCGTGCACACACGCTTACGCACATGCACACTCTCCCCCTCAAACACACATATACACTTGCATTTATGCTGTTAGACTACTATACATTTATGTATTACCAATTATTTCCCTTTCCACTAGGGATATAGCTAATCTCCAAGTTGATGACTAAATCAGAACTAAAAAAGAGTCCCCAGTGATTACTAAAATTTACCTTAAAGCAACTGCTTATAGCCTCCATTCCTTCAGGGAGATCAAACAAAGATCAATGGCAAGATCCAATTTCAGATGACAAAGACATGTACTGATTTATTCTCTACTCAAAATGAGAGCTCTTTCCTCTCTCCAAACTGTTTAATCCTGTATATCAGAAATCCTCTTTAATTTTACACTAATATTAAATCATGTCTTGCAAAGGCTAGCATCAAATTATTATTTTTTACTTGTCAAGAAGATTTTTAACTGTCTCCATCATAAAAGGTTGTCCCTACTATAACCTAAATTTGCTTATACCAAAGTATCTATGATACCCTATTTTTAGGATTGTCTCCCAGCTTGTCTGTCTATCCAGCATGCATTATGGGGTGTGTCACATAAAAGATGTTTTGAATGAAGGAATAAATCCATGAAAATGTAGGAATGGTGTTAAAGAAACTATTCAATATCAAAAAGTATGTTACGGAAAACTTTCCTGAATACATCAAATAACTAACTTTCAGCTTCCTCATATGTGAAAAAATAATGGTAGCAATAGAAGTCTTATAGGATAGTTGTACAGAACAAAATAAGCATATACATTAAAACTTTAGTAAACCAAACATTACACGAGTTTTTATATATATATACTTTCTATTAATCTTTTAAGGAGAGTTCTTTTCCCCTTAAAATATAATTCTGATTAATTCAACATTTTTTGACTTCCACTGACCAACCACTGCCCCCCCCCCCCAACTCAAGATTTCAACTCTGTAATGATTGAGCATAAGTAGTCAGTCACACACTATTACATTCTACTTTAGTTGAGTTGGGAACATCAGAAATTCTGGATACATAGTTCTTTCTCTCTAGAAATATTTTTAGTCAAATTTAGCTTCCAATCTATTCCCTCTTTTTATATTACCTCATACAAGGCTATAATTGGTATTTACTGAATGAATCAAGTGCATTTCACTAAAGCAGATTCTCTTAATCTCTTTTAGAAAATTTCTGATACAATTAAAAAACTGGATACTCTCTGTGTTTCCTTAAAAGATGAATAATTTATCCATGCTGCTTCTTCATTTTTACCCCTCCCCAGGTGTGAGTTTCTCCAGCAAGATTTTATACTTGGAAAGTAGCAAGCCTTATCCCTCTGCTGCCTGACATTGTAATGAAGACATTTGGGGAAAGTCTTCCAAGAGAAGATGAAGAATTTTTTATGCAACAATATGATCTCCTTTCTGAAACCCCCAGGAATATCTAAAATAGCATAACATTGTTTCACATTTCAAATGGATTAATTGAATTTGAAAGGCTTTATTTGATGATGGTAATAATTATATTTGAATTAATACTGCTTCTGTTATCTTATTCCAGGGGTTCACAAAGAATACGTCATACAACTTCTGAGATATTTAGCAGCAATGGGGCATATAAAAAATGCTTTTCTTTGATTTAACTTTTCAATAGGGCTTCCATTTTTATTTTAAAGGAAAAATGATATTAAAGTAATTTAACTTAAATTATACACACACGTATGGTGAAATTTCTAGAAATAGATGTAACTTCGTTGAGCATTAACTAGCTAATTTATGAAAAGGACTTGCACTTGCTCATTAATCAAGAAGTTCAAATATTTGAGGGTTTCAAAATAAACTCTCAAAAAATTTTTTTGTAGATAGGCAGTTCTATTTGGGAAACAGGGATCAAATGAAAGCTCTTAAGGAGGCAGTGAATATAATTTATCTGTACATAAAACTGACTTAGTGTTTTAGGCTTCTATACTTACCCTGAGGTACTAGTCTCATTAAGAAGGGAGAAAATAATGTCCTATATCTCCAGTTAATCCTTTGAAAGCACATGATCCTCAGAGAGAGGAGTTGAAAGTTTTTTAGATAATTTTTGTTTTATGGATAGAAAACAATAAATGCAATTTAAAAAGTTTTTAATGTTTAGTTTAGAGAGAGAGAAAGAGAAAGAGTGTGAGCAAGGAGGTGCAGAGAGAGAGGGAGACACAGAATCTGAAGCAGGCTCCAGGTTCTGAGCTGTCAGCATAGAGCCTGATGCGGGGCTCAAACCCATTAACTATAAGGTCATGACCTGAGCCGAAGTCAGCCACTTAACCGACTGAGCCACCCAGGCGCCAATAAGTGCAATTTTATACTCAAAGTTAATTTCTATTTGAATACTTTTGAATTTGCCAACATCTTCAATTAAGTCAAATAAGACTGGATTTCACATGATGTCTTGTAATAATAGTTCTTATTTTTTTAAGTATTGTTAATAATACTAGCAAATCTGTGACTATGTTTCTATAGAATATGAATAAATTCTGGATAATTCTAAATTTCTAGTCAACCATAGTCATTTATGATACTTCAACATTTCAAAATTATATTTCAAATAAATTATTTGTTAATTCATAAGTGAAAATACAAAAATAATTTGGTATTAACTTGTGTAATATCAGCTACAAAAAATGAGCAACATACTGACATATCAGACTCATAACTCGTATTTACTTATTTATCTTGTACAAAAGATGATGCTTGACTACATATCACAAGCAAATACTAAGACTTCTCTTTCTCTTTGAAATCAAAAGCTCAGTTGAAATTTCTTTTGTTTTCCTTTCTAGGCTTATAGAAATGTATCCTTAATCTCCCTTCCCCTCTCCTTCCCTCTACACAGCCCCAACAAATACAAATACAATTAGTTACCTTTGGATTATGCCTAAATGTTCCTGGCTTGTTCAATAAGGTTCAGGCATCACAATATGCATTAAATCATAATAATGAAAATTTCAATAATAATAAGCTGACATTTAATGAATGTTCAGCTTCAAGTACTTTGTGAATTGCTATATATTCATCACTCAAATTTAATACTCACAACAACCCTGTGAGCTAAATATTATTATCCGTATTTTGAAAATAAGTAGACAAGCTTAGAGAAGTTGAGTAACTTACTCAAGGTCACAAAACTAGTGATTGACAGACCCAGTATTCAAAACTGGGTCTAGCTCAACTACTATGTTATATTTACCTCTCTGTATTACCTAAGAATAAAGTCTATTTCCAAATTGAAACCTATAAGAACTTAGATTGTGTCTGTCTACTTCATCATTGTATTTCTCAGGCCCTAGAAAACAGTGCAGTGCTCAACAAACACTTGTAGAGTGAATAATAGTATCCATTACATTGAGTCAAATTTTTTTTTATTGTATGAAAAGCCATGGTCATTCTCCTATAAAACCAAAAGCAGAAATCTTGGTGTTGTAGTGGCAATGTTTTTATTTATTTTTTCTTTTTTCTCTAATGCATCCCCTTCAACCAATCTTACTCCAGTATGACATTTTACCCCAAGACTTGTCTTGCTTTTGTATTGTTTCACCTTTGAGCAGATCTTCATTGCCTCATGCTTTCTCATAGCCACTCTGGTTTCATTCTCTGGCAACTTTTTCACAGGCAGAGATATATAATCTTTTAAAAGTCAGTTACCATTTAGCTTTCTTTGTAAAAGGAACACAGGAAATATTTTACCTAGATCTCTTTAAATAATTTTTTTTTTTTTTTTTTTTTTTTTTTTTACCTGACGGGGTATGGCAGTCCCTTTGTTTACTGAAGAATGGGCCAGTGAATCTGCTGTCATCACCATTCACAACTGAAGAACTGTGCCTGGATTTCCTTCATAGGAAGAGAAGAATTAGTAGGGAGAATATATGGACAAAACAAAATTTCCTATGCAGGTAGCGTGTGTGTGTGTGTGTGTGTGTGTGTGTGAAAGAGAGAGAGAGAGAGAGAGAGAGAGAGAGGGAGAGAGAGAGAGAGAGAGAGAGAGAGAGACATTTTCTTTATCCATTCACAGATCGATGAACACTTATGTTGTTTCCGTATCTTGGCTATTGTAAATAATGTTGCAACGAACATGAGGGTATACAGATCTTTTCAAATTATTGTTTTCATTTTTCTTTGATAAATACCCAGAAGTGGAATTGCTGGATTATATAGTAATTCTATTTTTAATTTTTTGAGGAAACTCTATATTGTTTTCCATAGTGGTTGAACCATAATTCTTCTTAACCCATGAGTTGTGCATTGATAGGTAGGTAGGTAGGTAGATAGATGATTAGATGATAAATAGATAGATAAATAGATAGATAGATAAATGTGATTTTATAGCCATCTAACACCTTTTTACATTGTGGCCAGATATTATGGACTATTCAACATTGTTTTGAAATTTGTTGGAACTTCCTTTGAAGCCTATTATATGTTCAATTTTTGTAAATGTTGTATGATGTTTTATAAACATTGTCAATGTTAAATCCAGTGTATATTCTGTATTTATTGCAGGTAGAGTACTCGATATATCTTTTAGCTAAAACCTGTCAACATAGTCTATATTCTTATTAGTTTTTGCCTTCCTTATCCTTCATTTTATACACAAAATGTTTAGAAACTTTACTGTAGTCATGCATTTTTCAGTTTCTCCTTGTAATTCTCTGTAGATTTGCTTTTTAAGGGTCTCATTTTGTTGTAGTGTTCATTAGTGTACTATGTTCTATTTATATTTCTTATCCCTTTTAATTTAAATGCTATTTGGGAAAAATCAGCATTTTCAGCCTAATTTTTTTTAGTTGGTAATATTGTAACATTTTAGAGTCAATTATGTATTTAAATCTTCAAAAAAATGATATTTTAGTCTATTATCGGCATTTGAGGTGTGAGTTCTAGACTGTCCTGCAGGCCTGAACCATCCTGTCATGTAGTTGTGGGCACAACTGAGACTGAAACTCCTCCACGGCTCTTCTTAAGGAAGACTGTGGTCCTCATTTCACTGAAAACAAGTAGACTACAAAACATAGATTTCACCAGTCACACATCCTGTATAAACACCACATATTTACATCCCTATCCATCATCATCTCTTCTCCTGGACACCAAGAACACTTGTATTCTGTTTGAGTCTAATTCTTCCGCCTGTTTTCCTGATACAAATCTTCTGCACCTCAGGGACACGCTCCTTTAGCTACTCACTTTGCTTTCTCTGGTATGTTTAACTTCTCCCTGAGTTAGAGACTCACTTCTTCCCCAGTGGGAGAAGAAAATCTGCCAGTATTGCAGATCCTCTACAGCTCTCCAGTGACCCCATATTTCCTACTATCTATTCTATCCCCTAATATCTCCTCTCCTTTTACAGACAATCTACTTTACTACCTATAGGTATCATCTTTCAATTCTACAAAATCTAAGTTTATATTTAAAAAAAACACACACACTGTATGGGGCACCTGGGTGGCTCAGTGGGTTAAGCGTCCGACTTCAGCTCAGGTCATGATCTCACGGTTAGTGGGTTCGAACCCTGCATCAGGCTCTGTGCTCACAGCTCAGAGCCTGGAGCCTGCTGTGGATTCTGTTTCCCTCTCTCTCTGCCCCTCCCCCACTCACTCTCTGTCTCTTGAAAATAAATAAATGTTAAAAAAAATAAAATAAAATACACTGAAATTGTTTAGCCCAGTTAAACCATAGTTTTTTACTTCCAAATCCAATGCATTGTTAGTTCTCATCAAGAAAGGTCTTTGAAATGCTAATATCTAAATATTATCCCTTTACTTGGCCCCTGAGATAACATTATTTACTTAGTTCCCTACATCTTTTCTCTCCCTCAGCAACACCGTCATTATCACCCTTCAATCAAATGTTATCCCACCATGTTCTGCCTTAAAGTTCTTATCTCATTTCATACATGCATTTTGTTGATAAAATACTATTATGTTAACTCTTGTCTATATCCTTGTGAATTTTAAATCCATACTTCTATCTTAGTCTTCTCTTTCCAGTTTCTGGGGAAATATGTTGTTTATTTGGCAAAGGATTAATAGCCTACACTTGCTGAACAACTTTTTATCTGTGATGAGGAAAAACTTGAAAGAAAAATAAGGAAATGAAGTTTGCTGTCAGATTATGATAGGTCATGCCACTGAATAAATGTGAATGCTACTAAATGGGTAATGAAAAAGCATCAAAACATTTCTAACAAAGATGCTAACTTTATGGATAATATGCTTTAGAAAATGTATCAGTTTAGGGTAGACAGACAATAGAGAGAAAGAGAGGGAAACATTAGGAAACAAAATTAGCTTAAAAAATCAGTGACCTTAAGTGGGATGGAAAGGGTAGAAATGTAAAGTGAGGGAAAGATTCTAAAGAGTTTATAAACCACAATGTACAATGATTTGTGAATACTGAAGTGTGAGAAAAAAGAAAAGAAGAACTTGGCACAACTGTTAAAATATTCAATCTGGCTGAACAGAAAAGGAATATTCCAATAGGAAAAAAGGGTTAGTTCATTTTATCTCATATTTAAGGTACCAGTTAGACATCTCTGTGGAAAAAAAAAATCTGCAGGCAATTCAAAAAATAATCTGATATTCAAGAAAGAATTCATGTAAGAAACAAAAATTAGGAAGTTACTAAAGCTGATGGTGGATGTGTTATAAATGGAAAAGTTCCTCTAGAGATGGTATCTTTGACCAAGTAGAATCCCGGAGAGTGACTGCATTTGTGTATAGGAAAAAAAAAAAAAAGAGGCATTCCTATGGGCAGAAACATGGCAGCAATCACAGATAAAGAGAAGATAGCATCAGGTAAGTAAAGAGAAGAGAGAATTTCAGGAAGAAGAGTATGATCGGTATGGACACAAGTTGTAGAAAAATCAATATCTAGGAGATTTGGGGAAAAAAAGGCCTTGGATATAAAACTTATCTGGGTAACACTGAGTACATCGTATCATTTATTCAAAACATATAGATTGAAGTCCAACGAAAGTGGAACAGCAACTCTTCCTGATTGAATGCTTGCACCATGGCATGCAAAGGCAAAATCAGATAGTACTATGCCTTCTATTGGAAAGACACAGTAGGCACTGGTAAGTTTACCACAAGTCTACTGCCCTCGAGGGTATCCTATTTGGAGAAAAACACCTACTATTATTTTAGGGATGGTAAGCTATATAACCCAATCAGTGAACTAAAATATATCCTTTATGTATTGTGAAAAAAGGTACTGTAGGTATTGTGCAGGGAAAACAACTGTTTTCAGTATGAAAATTCTGAGTCATTAATATTAGACAGGAATCTTAAAAATAAGCAGAGGGAAGCCTAGAACTGCTTAGACATGCGGAATGATAGGGCTCAATACATAGCTAGAAGTCAGATCATGAAAATCTTTGTACACTATGCCACGTGGACTGTTGTAGCATCTTAACAAGAGGGACCATTTTCGAGAGAATATTTTAAAATATTAACAATTATCCCCATATTTCTTTCCCCCTCCCTCAGTAATCTTGTCCCCATTCAAGCAGAAAAGTATTCTGTACAAATTGCCAAAATAAAGGAAGCTAACCTCATTTCCTAGGTAGGTAACCACAGAAGGAACAATATTCCAGAAATAGAAAATGTTACTTGATATACTTATAAGACAGGGCCTCAGACAGCCTTACTGAGAATGTTTGTGCTCCTGCATGACAGCAGAGCAGCAGAATGATTTCTGAGCTTACAAGAATAGACAGACGTTGTACAGCGTGCTACAATACCTAAAGGGGTGTGTGGACAGGATCCTGAGACATCTCCAAAGACACCTGTGTACACAAATGACACACAGAACAAGGTGCTCCCACATTTAGTAGTTTGACTACACATAAGCTACATCAACTTCTACAAATCACCTGGCTCTTTGCATTCAGATTACAGACATCTTGTAAAAATACAACACACAAATCCTTCCTTTGATTCTACATTTTTTTTTTAAATAGTAGGATATATCTAGGTTTTTTTTTTTTTTTTTCAGTTACATAGATGATACTTAATGTTAGAAGCAAGAAGGAAGTCTTTCATAAAGAAGGGACTGTTCCAGCAGAACTTAACTAGATGACTATGTGAGTAAGAGTATGCTTTGGCCCACTGAAAAGAAAAATGGATATTGAAATATCTCTAAGCTGATTACATAGTATATATCCTTCTTTACTGTTTCTCAGTGTAATGATAAATTATTGATATGAGAAATTACATGTTGCAGTATTTCACTGATTAAAAGCCAAATTAAACATCTCAGAGTTAATGCTAAAGAGACATTCTCTGTTAAAGATGGCCTAATATTAAAATGAAAATGTCTTTGACACATTAAGCAAACTTTTGATGACTCTTTTCCTTTTTGTGTCTCCCTTCGCATTTGAAGATATAGTGTAAATTGATAATACATTATAAAATGACCTTCACAAATCTAAAATAATGACTGTCTTCAACAGATCACGGTATTATGGATTACCCAATGAATAATGACTAGTGTTAATGAAAAGGCACAGTGAAACTTATTTGACCCTGCCACTTCTATATGTCCTTCCAAAGGGTCGGAGTAATATCCCAGTCTATTCTGTCCCCATAACTTAATGATTTCTGATTTAGCATGTCTAGATCTGCAAAGGAAAAAAAAATCTCCGGATATTTAATCCTAATTACTAAAACAAAGTTAAATGGTAAGGCAAAGTAGTAAATTTTCAGTGACAATATTTAAATTAGAATCTGATTTATCTGTACTATCAACCACAGATGGAAAGTGAGAACATGTAGGTGTATTATTTTAACAACAACAACAAAAATATATGTTACAGGAAAAAAAAAAACATCCTTATTAAAACAATTAGAATAACTTTATTTCCCCTAGAAAACATTTTTAAAAATGAAATTTAAGGAGTGCCTGGGTGGCTCAGTTGGTCAAGCATCCAGCTTCGGCTCAGGTCATGATCTCCCGGTTCAGGAGTTCAAGCCCTGCCTCTGGCTCTGTGTTGACAGCTCAGAGCCTGGAGCCTGCTTTGGATTCTGTGTCTCATTCTCTCTCTGCCTCTCCCCCACTTGTGTTCTGTCTCTCTCTGTCTCTCAAAAATAAATAAATGTAAAAAAAATTTTTTAATGAAATTCAAGAATTTGGAAGCTGAGACAGCTAAACAAAGTATATAATCTGAGAGAGAAATACGTGCAGCACTAAATAATCAATAGATATTTGACTGTTTCAATTTACTAAAACATCTATTTGAATGAATTGACTAAAGTTTGGGATCGTGGGTTCATGTAAGTTTTGCCATAGTCCAAGATATTGATGAAATTTAAAATTGTAGTAATAATACCATTAAAATAAAAATTAGTAAATTAAGATCAGAATATTTCACATTAATACTTTTTATACTCTAAAAGTTAACAAATTGTATCGGACAAATACCATATGTATGATTTGTCTCAATTAGTGCTAAAGTAGACTGAGGGTAACCTTCCTCTCTGAAAGGAGTTAATAGTTTTTCATTTTTGCTACAATAAAGACTGATTCATATTTTAGCTTTTAATGTCATATTGCCAATACCCAATTTTTATTGTCACCTCTACTATAAAGCATGTCCTCTTCTTGTCAAGCTCAAAAGGGCACTATGATGAACCTTGCATTGCTTTGGCTCATGATCATTTTCCTGTCAACATCTATCACAATACCGTAGAAAGAGTATCTTTCCTACAGCTATTTCAATGAAGCTTTTATATGATCAGCGCTTACTATGCCTGAACATCACGGCTCAGAACTGCATTTATCAGGAAAATAAAAAAGAAAGTCTTGCCTGTTTTCATTAATGATGTGCAATAGATGTATATGCCAAGTAATCATTTTCCAAAAGAATCCCACATTTAAAAGCAAATTTGCTGAGTTACCAAAAATATCAAAAAACAGGGAGAATAAAACAAATGTGGGTCAACATCAAACCTGAATCTAAACGTTGCTTGATAGCTTTATGAAGCCTGGGGGATTCTGTGTTCAAAGAAAGCTGATATTCTGAGTAATTTAATGGGGAAGTTGATGGAAACAAAACCAACAGGGTTGTGAACTACAGTTAGACCTGATGAACAAACTCCATACAGTGGAACTATTAAGAGATTACACTCTAAGAAAACTGACAGACTAGTCCATGAAACATCATCAGCTTGCCAAGCGAATATTCTGTGGCAAAGATAGAGAAAATCAGGGTCATTCCCTCTCCACCTCTCACTTTTTAGGTCACCTGAAAATGCTCAGTCTTAAAATTGGACTGCCCTGGGTTCAGTTTTGTGCTCTGCTGCTTTCTTACCAGCAATGTGACACTGTGACTGTAATTTAGATCGCTTATCCTTTAGTTTCTTCATTTTTCAGATGATGCAAGCTTGGTGGGTGGATTAGAGCAATTTTTACAAAGTGTAACTCCTGGTTATTTTTAATTTATTATGATGATAAAAATGGACATGAAGATAGTTTAACAATGAGTCTAGTTTAACAATTCCAATCTCATATCAGAAATCCCTGTTTGATCTTAAAAGTATATCAAAACACAAACCATTTAGAGATACTCTCTGAGGTTATCCTGGGTAAAGAGCTTTCCAAATGGCCTATTTCCTAAATGGAAACTATTTCTTCAAGATTGATAAAAATGCTTCTTACTTGCATGGGGAGAGGAATTTTTCTTTTTGTGTTTATGTAGAGGTAAAAGTGAGATCAATTTCAGCCTCATAAAGCATAGAAAGGCACCAAAGTCAACTAAAAAACAAATGATTCCAATGAAAGAAACAGGAGTTGGTTTTGTTTTAAAGCAACTAAAACCCAACTGAAGTAACTTTGGAAGTTACTATTTTGAAGTTACTAATTTTGAAGTAACTATTTCAAAATGGTCTAGTGGCAGCTACCACTAGAGAGAGAGACATGGACACTATCAAGCCTCCCTTTCTGTTGTTTGTGATCCATATGTCTCTCAGTTTGTCAATCTCATATTTTCAATTCAGTTTTCTCCATAGGACTCAAACCATGCACAAAAACAGCCCTGGACTCAAGTACGTCTAGCAACATGACGCAGGAGAAACACCCATCTCCAGTATAGAAACTCCTAAGGACAGTTTCTAACTTCCCCAAGTTGGATTAATCCACGAGCCCTGGAACAATAATCACAACCAGGTGTTGGAAATCACCAGGTTTGGGTCATGTGACTATCTTCCAATAGAAGAAAAGTTTGGTCTGAAGGAGCCGCATTTCCCTGGGTGTAAAGTACAAGTAACAATAAGAAGGAGAATTTTATATACTGTAATAGGAGCATATAATGTTGTATATTATGTGTACATAGGCATATATTAATATAAATGAATGTATTAGAGTAGAAATCCCTTCTTATGCCACTGTTCAACAATGAATATATTCTTACCCTTCAAACGATAGACAGTGAAAAACAATATAAGATAAAAATGATGATCATGAAAGTAATAAAGAGAATAAAGTGGATTAAGACAAGAAAGAAACAAGATTGATGTTAAATTCAAGGTAGGCATTTTTCCTATTTATATCTCTGAGCATTTATATATGTATATAGTTCATAAATTGTCTAAATTATTTTCTCACTACACCTATATAAGTTATCCTTAAATCAAATTTAACGCACTCATTCCTAAAGGACAGATTTAATAATCCTTTTCAAAAATTAACCTTAAGGAATGATTCACCATGCTTGCTTATTCTCATAGGGTCAATGATATCGCCTAGTCAGATGTTATACTACATTCATGTTATATTAATTAAGGTATTTTCAGCCACAGATAAAAAATATCGTAAATGGTGTCATAAGAAAAATAAGTCTGTCTTGCACAACAAGAAGGCTATGGTTAGACGGTACAGAAGCTCATCCACATCACCTGGCATCTGTGCCTCTTCCTTTGTTCTGCTCTGTCACCATTGGCTTGTGGCAGTCAATTTCTAGGTATCCAGTTTTTATTTCAAAAAAGAAGAGGTGTAAAAGGGAAAGGCTAAAGAGCAAATAAAGAGTTGTATTTCTTTTTATAAAAGAAAAAGAGTTGTATTTCTTTTTATAAAAACTTTCCTGGAAGTGTAACTCAGCAACTTCTTGAAGTCCATTGGCCAAAACTGCATCATAATGGCCTTCCATGGCCTCAAATTAATGTGAGAGGATAAATATTTTTAATTGACACATTTTCACTACATGAAAATTAGAGTTCTAACTAATAAGGAAGGAGAGAATGCCAACTGAATAAACAACTACTTATGCTGAGAATGCTTTCATGTTAAAAACATATCATCATCTATAATTTATATCCCACACAGGCTTCATATACAACTGCTGTTATAAGTGAAAATAATAATAGAAAGCCATGATAACTACAGCTGGTTTATGTCTAAAATTTAAAAAAATGTTACAGTTACCATAGCCAATGTAAAGAGTGTGTATGAAGAAGCTTTCCATTTGGTATGCATCTCACATGCTTTCTTAAAATTCCATATAACTAAGTTATTATGTAGGCATATCTTTTTTTTTAAGACTAGAAAACCAACTTTCATAGAGTTGAAGTAATCTTCCCAAGTTCCACAGCTATGACCAAGAATTTAACTGAGATATTTGACATTTCACATCTCCTTTTTGCTCACCACACTTTCCTACCCATTTACACCTTTAGGCTGAGCTATTCTGCCTTTTGTTTCTCCCTCAGGTGTACATTGCTGTTCATTTCAACCAAAACCAAACTTTAAAAAAAAAAAAAAAGTATAGTGTAAGGGGTATCCCATTGTTTAATTGGTTTTAGGCTCAAACTTTTGGAGAAATAAATCTGGAGAATCTTTAGTACACTGATCATTGCTAAAAATAAGAAGTATAAAAATAAATAGATTGCTGATTAATTAATTAATAAGATACTTCTCTACTGTGCTAAGTGTAACAGGTAAAGAAAATTTTTTAATCATACCAACACATGTATACCATCAGTAGCAATAGGTTTTTTAAAAAGGTTAATGATTACTGCAGTGATAGGTTGAGTTATAAATATACATAAAGGTCTTTGATTAATTCTTACAAGAAAAGTGTTTCTGAATGAGAATGAAATCTTTGAAGAAATTCTTGTAGCAAAACACAAAAGTTCTTCCAGTTAATTAAAATTTAATTTTATTCAGGGTGTTTTAAGTGACTACAACTATAGAAGTTCTATGGAAATTCAAAATTGTTAATGTAATACTCTCCATCAAAGCAATGACAAACCAGGACCTTTCATGACATCATGAAATAATTAGAAAATGCTATATTTTGAAAGGAAAATGAGAAAACACTCTACTTAGCACTTACTATAATCCCTGTTTTTCCTAGGTAATTTATGAGCAAATTATCCATGAATAATATTGATTGTAGATTGCTGTTATTGACATGTAAATGAAAATTGTGTTTGATCCTCCCTACTGATGGAGTGTGAGGAGAAATTACTGGCCACATCAATGGAAATATATCAAGAACTAGTTTTGTGTTTTATCTGCTCTGATAAAGATCTCAAATTCAGCATAGCAGCTGCAGCCGGGGTTATTGCCTGGTTAAGTTTATGGCAGTACACCACTCTCTTTCAGGATCCATCTAGTTCTCTTGGCCAAAATAAATTAAATAGGGATCAAACAGGGATATGATACGGACCATCACCCTTGCACCTTTAAGTATGTTATGGTGACACTCATCTCTGAATTCCTTCCTTCTTGCAATGCTGTTTCTAATTACTCTATTGGCTGGGGTGGAAAAGGGCAGTTTCAGGATTTTCCTCTTAATCCTTCCTATCTTAATCTCTTTTCCTTCGTTCCCACAGGTTTTAGGAAAACATGAGTTGCTAGATTTTCAGGCTCGTGAACCCAATTGCTCCTATCTCAGATCTAAGACATATGTAGTTAGTCTCCAAATTAGCTCTGCCAGCTTCACGATTAGACCTCTGATCCTATTTTTTGGCACAGTCTGCCTTTCAAATATTTCATCATAGCTCATAGTTTTTATAAGATCTCATATTGGACAGTTGGCTGAGTTGGGCTCACCTTTTTATTTTCGCAAAGCTTCCAGTATTTACACTAGCAGCTACCCTGATCCAAGATGTCATAATTATCATCACTCTAATACCTTTCAGTTACCACATCGATAGCATTTCTTAACATTCCACCTCGCACCTGTAAACAAACCCAATTAACCACAAGGTAAAACCTTGATAACAGTGATGCCACAATATGCAAAGTATTATTACCACCTCACCAGCACCAGAGACAAGTCCTAATTGTCAGACTACTGAAAGACTTTCATTTACTAGCTTTCTTTTTAACCAGTAGTTTGCTCCATTGAGTACTAAAATTCTCCTGTACTTTCTTACTCTGAAACCAGTAGATATCATAGCATCCTAGCATTTAATATCAGCAGGAAGGCCTGAAGCAAGAAGCATGGTCATGAGGTGACTGTTATTGGAACGTGCCTTCAGATAATCATTTTGGAGCATATGCAGATTTTTTCACTGAAGTGTTACCCAAGGATAGAACTTGTCACTTAACATCCTGGTTGGAGGTTAAGGCAAAAGTACCTAAAACGGAGCATAAGAATTGCATAATACCTGCGAAGTTTGTGTTGAACATCAGCTAAACGAAGATGACTCCTACCTCTCAGCTTGTAGGCTTGCTTCCTTATCACAAAAGTGATGTCCATTTGTAAGTTTTTGTACAAAAAAGTTAAGGAAGAAAATAAACTTATCAAAGTATGATAATTTGAATAAAATGATATGGTCTGTCAAGGTACTCCAACTCCATAGGCAATCAAATAATTAGATTATCAAACAGAATTTTAAGCTAAAAACATCACTTATACAATATCATTCCACATAATCCACAATTTGTTCCATATAGACTGTGAATCAATTTTTAAAAGGATTAATTGATTTTTTAATAAAGTGAACATTCTCAAAGAGACTTGCCACAACACTGAAAAAATACTCATTTTACTGTATTTGTGTGTTTGTGTGTGTGCACTGTCCATCAGTTTGATAAGTTGTTTTTTATTTTCATAACTGCATTTAAATTATATAGCTTGTATCTTTGCTGGTATCTTAGTTATGTTACCATTGCCCGCATAAATCTAATTTTTTTTTGTTTTTAGTTTTCATTTGATCTGTTCATCTCTTTTTTTTTTTTCTTCTGGGTTTTAGATATACTTCTATGCTATGCTAGTGATTTTCATGTCAACTGTTTTCATTTCTCTTTAGAATAATAAACTGTGATATACATGTTTGACAACACAATTTGTGATATGTCTGTATGCAGTGCTTTAAATGTCCATATTAAAGTAAGCATGCTGTTCTTACAGTAAGTTTTCATTAGAAATTTTAGTTTGTTGCATATCTTGAAAGAAGGTAAATAATGCTCAATAGGTGAGAATTTTTTTATTAAGTATGTTTTTGTCAAAGTTGACATTTGAAAATAGTCTATTTGAATATAAGCCCCTATGGTGCAACTTTTAATATGTTTTCTTCTGTCAAGAATCTTGTCTCCGTAAAAATATTTACAGTGTAATTCAGACCGTCAAGATACATTTCCATAGATTTATAAAATCCCATTGTATTGCCCTTTTTTGAACCAATTTTGCAAGTAATATTCTAAACACAAACAAAAAGAGCCAGTAGTCACATCCCTCATTAGCAAAAACACATTTCTACAAAACAAGAGGCTGCAAATAGCTATAGCTATTATACATTAAAAGATCCTTACCTATCAATCAGCCTTTATTCTTTTTTCAGAGAATTAATTTTAATGTCACTACTTATTGAAATTCAGTACTGTTTGCTATTTCTTTGCAAACCTCATTGATGAACCATTTAAATTTGGGTGACTATTTGTCCATCAAAAGAATCTGTCTCTATAATTAGCAGGGCAGAATTATTTTTATCAGTAGCTAAAATCAGCTCTATCTTTTTAGGACTCCCTATAAATAGATGCATACATTAACAAATTCAGGTGAGAATAAATGTTAGGTTAAAAAGACCTAAAACTTGTGAACACTGTCTATTGCAACCAAAAATTTATTGGGGTGAGGCTATATTCACAGGTAAGGGAGGCTCTTGGATAGGGTTAGGTCAGAATGCATATCTCTGGGGATGAAATTTCTCAGTTGTCATGTTACTAATGTGAGTTATAAAAAATGAATAAATGAAAGAAGAAATAAGTACATATTGAAATGCGCCTCTTAACATTAAGAAATATTTCCTTCAGGGGCACCTCGATGGCTCAGTCAGTTAAGCATCAGGCTCTTGATTTTGGCTCATGTGGTGATCTCACTGTTTGTGAGTTCGAGCCCAGAATCAGGCTTTGTGCCAACCGCACAGAACCCACTTGGGATTCTCTCTCTCCCTCTCTCTCTGCCCCTCCTCTGCTCTCTCTCTCTTTCTCTCTCTCTCTCTTAAAATAAATAAGTAAACTTGAAAAAAAATGTTTCCTTGACATAAAAATCATTCACTATTATTCCTCTGTGAAAGGAATATTAAAGAATATTAAAAAATAAACACTATTTCCATATGAAGCAATACAGTTATACTATGGAAACTTCTGTTTAAAAAACATTATGAAACATTATTTGTCATAGAATATTACTTGCAAAATTGGTTCAAAAAAGGGCAATACAATGGGATTTTATAAATCTATGGAAATGTATCTTGACGGTCTGAATTACACTGTAAATATTTTTACGGAGACAAGATTCCTGACAGAAGAAAACATACTAAAAGTTGCACCATAGGGGTTCATATTCAAATAGACTATTTTCAAAGGAGAGGATAACAGAACATTGGAATGAGTGGAGCATTCAGTCTTCCTCTTCTCAAACACAACCGCACTATTAAGTTTATGTGAGTAAAAAAGAAAGGTTGGAAAAAAACACCTGAAAAAGTTTGCTGATCTGCAAGGTATCAAGATGGTTAATTAAGACAAATTGGGACAACCCCAAAGCTAAAAGTAACAATCAAGACTTTACACATTTATTGTGATGGTGAAGGTAAAAAGGAAAGAAAAAGAAAGGTTTCATTTTTTTCCCCCTACGTAATACCATCCGGAATGGGTCAATCTGATGACATACAGAGCAGGCACAGAAAATGTCACTGCAAAAGAACGTTGAACAAAAGTTTCCTGCTGTCTTATGGAACTGGGGAAGCTGGGAGATTGCAAAGAGGGAGGCCTAGGAGTGGAAAAGTACTAAGTTAGAATGGAGAAAAAGATCTTAAGGCCACATGGTGGAAAGGTTTAGGCAGGATTGCTGAAAACTGCCTCTGTCAAGGCCTCCAGATAAAGAAGTCTTTAGAAACAAGTTGCTGGAAATGCACACTGATGTATAAGCATATCAAGCCCAAGGTGGGGCAGATAGCCTGGGGCCTTTACTGCAATTTCCAGGACAGACTCAATGCCCTTGCTGTGTACCAAGTCTGTGTGGGAGAAGGCGAGTTTTCCCTCTTGAGGCTTGTTAGGCAAAGCCTTTGTAATTATCTATGGTTAAGCCTGAAAGATCATACACAGGAGTTGGCCTGGACCCAAACTCATGAAGTTCTGGCCACCAGAGATTATATGATATCCTAGGAACAATAATTATGTTTCAGGTTCTAGGAGGTAAGTGAATCACAGACAAAAAGGAGGCATTTTCTCATCCCCTACAGTTTGGCAAACGATAAAATGAGAATGGTCATCAAACTAGGACCCAGAAGAACATTATTGTTATTATGGACTGAAGAAAAGGCAGTGTTGATGCAGCAACTATCAGAGGAAGCTCCCAAAGAACAGATGAAAAACTTGGGTAAAAAATGTTCTGTGCGTAGATGAGATTCTGGGGACAGAATCTTTAAAACAACTTTGAGGAAAAGTTTGTATAGGTTATGGGGATTCCAAGTATGGTAGGATGCTTATTGGAAGTACTGTAGGACTCAGACAAATGGTTTGAGGAAATAGCTTTCTGTGTGAATTGAAAGAGTTGCTTCCATTAGTATCCGCAACACTTGATGCCAACAGCTATTTGGCTACCGTACATTCCTCAACTGATAATTGGGGATGGGGGAGAGCACTCTTATTTTATGGAACAACTACTGCCTAGGCAATTCAACTAAAATCTGCAGTTACATTAAAGCCAGTAAGGATGAGAAAGTGAGGAAAATAACTTCCTTTTAGGTCTCTTCTGCTTTAATCCATATATTTGGGACTATATGGCATAAACCTTGACAAATTCATTGCTCTACTTTTGATGCAGCAGAAGAAGTAGAGGCATCTGATCTCATACTCCCTGCTTGCACCACGGGTATCAGGGCGGTTGACAAAAACAAATCAAAAGACCATGATGCGTATGGTGAGAAATCTCCTTCTCAAGATTTGTAGTAGAGCAGAAGTTGCAGAATCTGCCCGCAAGGATTCCCATCCCATCAGATGCGGTTAGATGAAACCAGAACAGATACAAAACTGTAAAAAACTCTAGGCGTGCTTAGAAGTCCTAGAAAATTCCTGGAATTCCTGCTGGTCAAGATGGGAGGCTTGGAACATTTACAAGTCGAGATAACCTAGAAGATATGCTGAGATAGTAAATAACCCCCAACTCTTAGTGAGTTAGTACAATAAAAGTTTATTTTTAGTTTATACAAAGTTGACTGAGGCTCTAAGCAAGAATCCAGGGCAACTGTTCTCTTAGTAGCAACTAGCAATCCAGGTTAATGAAGTCCCCAACACTTTCTAGCTGCTCTATCTGGAACAGAGTCTCTCCAGTCTATGTGAAAGAGAAGAAAACAGTGCTGGAATGTCTCCCTGAAGTAATTAAAGGCTTTGGCCCTGAAATGACCCATCACATTCATTCACAAAGCCTTTGCCAATTCCGGTCACATGATACTGTGTGACTATGATACGTCATGGCTGAGCAGTGGAAGTGACTAA
Organism: Leopardus geoffroyi; assembly: GCF_018350155.1. NCBI lineage: Eukaryota > Metazoa > Chordata > Mammalia > Carnivora > Felidae > Leopardus > Leopardus geoffroyi. Next base: position 90,161,679 of record NC_059337.1, read on the forward strand.
GGCAGACTATCAAGCTATGAGATATTGTAAATGTGACCCAATTTGTACTCAGAGGGTGCAGCTCAGAAATACTAATAGTAGGTATATCCTCCACACTAAAAAAACTGAAAGATGGGGTGGGATAAAAATGATTCAACTGCTCTCAGGGTTGTTCTTTCTCCACCGAATAGTTTTTTGTCCTGTCCACATACATTAATATCTCTTACAATTTAAGATTATGACACTAATGATTCCAGTTTTATAGCCACTGCCCTAGTAGTCACTACTCAAGGAGAAATAAAAATATATTTATGTCTACAGTTAACTGAGTGCTGGTGGAGTCTGACAAAAATCAGAATTAGATTCTAGATGTTAACTCCCCTTCCCGACAAATACAGAAGTTTCTTGTGAAGCTTAGAATTTTCTTAAGTTCTAATAACTATCACTTTAACACCTAATAAATCAATGATCATTTTATATCCAAAATTTCTGCCATTACTTAACTTTTTAATTTAGTTTTATTAATGCAGGGAAGGCAGATAGGAACTGGAAAACCTAGAACAAATTATGGTCAGCTTCAAGACACTTGGCTGTCAAGACTTTTAAAGAGGGCATATTTATTAACCTAAATGTTACTACTCCTGATTATTTTTTGATATATCATCATTCTTCCTTTCTTCCTTGAAGGGGAAACTTTTATGGAAGGTGTTACTGCACAGCTGTTACTTCCTCTCACTAATAATTAGCTCATTGTAAAATTCAATCTGCTGTTACTTTAAGCCTAGCTATTTCACTAAGTCAGCTGCCAAAAGCATTATGTAACTTACTTATTTGTGTTTATTTTTAAAAATGGTGTGGAAGTATATTCTACCTGATATCAGCACAATTCATTTTTATCTTTAAAGATTTTTATTTACCTGTCTTTTGCCTCACTCTAACTCCTGTCCTCATAGTACATCACATTTGTTCAGTACTTTGGAGGATTTTATTAGTTTTGTGCTCCTAAATATTAAATGTCCTAAACCTTCAGCTTTCTGTTCATATCTTCTCAACATAGTGTACAATCTGCATTCTAGGGAAACCCAGATATGGGAGAGAGGTGGCTAGGCAGGACAGCATGGAATAAATACAGTGTATCCAGGAGAAAAATGGCTTGGGGCGTGACTCCGCCTCAAGACATAGATCATCGTCATTCCACCAGGCAATAGGAAAGGCAGTAATGTGCTATTCACATTTCAGCTTTATCTCCAATACTCTAAGCTTCTTCTAATTATAATGATTTTCTCTTCCCATCACAAACATGGAAATATACTATGGTAATTTTTTTTTCAAGTGACAAACAGCTAATGATATTAAATACACTATAGGACTTATGTGTATACATAGGATAGGCATGCACACACACTAAATAACACGGCATGCTCAGACACAAACATATCAAACACATAAACACCATCCACATCCACATATGTCAAACACCACACACACACACACACACACACACACACACACACACACTCCACACCCACAACACACCACATACCCATCCATGTCACATACATGCATACAACACAAACCACATTACACGTGCTATTCACCACACTCACATACATATCACCTGTCCTACTCTCATGCACAACACTCAACACTCTGAATTCTGAAATCCACAAACTTAACATCACTGGCACAGGTATGTGTAAGGTATCGTAAGCCTTTAGCATTCCTTCTTTGTAGCCCATGTGTGTTAAAAAGAAAATTTTGTTGTTTTCTAACAACACCTATAAAGATAATTTATCTGCTTGCCTTTGCTTTAAAAAATGGTTTTTCAATCTTCTCTTTGGGATATCCCAAGGGTACAATATTTGTTTCTAAGATTTTTTAAAGAAAAAGTTAATTTTCTTTCCAACAGTTTTTATTCCTCAAGGAAAGCAATTATTTCTAATATTGTTAAAAGTGTTACAATAAAACGATGAAATCATTAAATTAGTTTTAACTTCATAAATGGCTTTTATCATAATGCACCTAGTATTAAGAATTATTGCAAAATTAAGAGTTTTAAAAGGTAATTATTCCAAATATTAAGTTACAAATATCAACCCCTCTTATTAGATATTTGTTTCTGTAGGTTTATAAATACACAGTTATAAAAATGTACTCATGGACTTTTGGACATAGACATCTTTATTCCAAAGATGTTTACTGAAAGCATATTTTATCCCTACTACTTGACCAAAGAATCAGAAAATATTAGAAAAGGAAAAAGATTGTGAGAGTCATTATCACTGAACCAACTATATATTTTGCCCAACCCTTAATATTTATCCTCTGCCCTCTCTCAGTGGAGGAAATGGGTGGTGAGGGGAAATGGGTGGTGAGAAGAAAGCAAGCAAGCAAAAGGGCATTAAGTCTGCTGATTAGGGCACATGATAGATAATAATTCTTTTTAAGATAGAAAAGACTTAGACTAAACGAAGGGGGTAAAGGCCTAAATTTGAACCGCCATGTCTCAGCATATTATCTACAAAACTAAATGCTAAAAATTATAGAAAATTATTAACTGCTACAGAAGTTCCTCTGGCACACATATTTGTGTCTGTATACATGCACACATGGATATGTACACAGAGACTTCCAAAGATGAGTAGAGAAGCAAAGGGATGTGATAAGCATGGTAAAGGGAACATGAGAGAATAATTTAATGGATATTTTTTTAAGGCCATCCATGACTACAACTCAGGTTCCTTTCTCCTATGTAAAACAAAAACAAAAACAAAAAAACAAAAAAACGTGTTTTCTAAGTTTATGCAATATACACAACACATTTTGTTTTGTTTTGTTTTGTTTTGTTTTTACTTTTATGTTCTTGACAAGGCATTCTTCTCTCTGGTGCCATATAGGAGGGCATATTAGAATAGCACCATGAATCCTGATGACCAAAGAGGGAAAGATGTCTATAATAATCTATTTCCTGAAATATTATTCAATCAGTTGATAGAGAAAACAATGCCTGTGTTGTACAGTCTTGCTGTTGTTTTCCTGGATATAGAAGATATATGGATCGACTATAAATCTTCCATGGCTGCCAGATATAATCATAAGGAAAGTGGTCCCAACAGTTTTATTTCAATTGCTGCCATTGTTCCCTCTCCATTTCTTGGTTAATTTTCTCTTTCTTATACCATGTGCTTTACTTAGGAGATGAAACCTTCCACTACAAACGCTGCAGAGGTCTGTACTGGGGAATGTTACACTGGCTGGAAAGTAAACATTTAAAAGCAGGGCATGGAGGCATTCCTAAATTCTGAAATAAGTGTTGAGAATTCAGAAAAATAGAGACGTACCACTCAGATTAGCACCAAATTAAACCAAGTTAAATCTTACTTTTTGAAATATAAATGCAAGAAAATCAAAGGGAAGGGACCGGTAAGATCAGGTTGCTGACTGAGCAACACTTCTCAAGCATGTGACTTACTCCTGCAGTTCATTATCTCTCTCAGATCCAGAAGAACAGTAAACAAGGATAACTGCATGGTCAGTAGAGCAAATTCTTCTTCTAACTCAAATCACTATAGAGGTTCAGAATAAACTACTGGCACTATAAGGGAGAAAAAGTAACTGCTATTTAAAAACAAAAACAAAAACAAAAACAAGAAACACTCACTATAGCCATTCAGCATTCTGTAATAGGGCAGAATTTTGTTTCATTTTCACAATAATCTTAAGAGGACAGGTTGATTGAGCTCAGTTGATCTATGCATTAGAGAAAAGGAATTTTGAGTTTTATGTTTGTTTTCTAGTTTGTTGCCTCGGAGAGCTCTGAATGGATAAATGGACCCGCGGATGAAGAAAACATTTGGAAGGTTTTTCATGGGGCCATAAAATGAGGTAGGGACTAGATAATAGGCTACCAGTAAAAATGAATGTGCCCATGAAACTTTAGGAAAAGTCATGAGGATGTTTGCTCAAACTGGTTACTGTTCTATGCTCTGATTTCCTTTCATTATAGCAAAAATTTCATGTTTGTATCACATAACGTATTGCCTAATGGTAACTTGGAAGATGGCATAAAATCCTTACCACACTCAGGTAAAGGGAACAGACAGAATAAGATAATTCAAAGTGATTAATAAGTGAACCTGAAGCAAACTTGCAGAACAAGATGCAATAGGTAGCCAACAAGGGAGGGTAAGCATTTGTAAAACAAGAATGTGTGAATTCTAGGAACCATTAGGGAAAGCCTAGACTTTGAACAAGCACATGAGGTGAAAGCCCATCTTATGTTGTATGCATATTTTTTTAAAAAGGGCCAACACCAGATGAGTAAGGTTGATGGGGTCTCACTGTTGGTCCTCTACTAAGAGACATCTATGCCATCCACTGAAATCCATCTCCAATCCCTGGCACATAGCTAGAATTTTTTTCAGCCTTCTTTGTAGTTAGGTATGGCTATGTGGAATTCTCTCTAATAGGGTGATTGGTAGAGATGTGAGCCAATTTCTGGGCCATTAAAATCTAATCTGTAGCTCCTCCATTTCTTTCCTCGTCTACCAGCTTCATGCAAATAATTATGTGTTCTTAGGAGATGACATAGCCACAAAATATAAGATATTTCAGTTACCATATCACCACATGACGGAAAGCCATGCTTTGTCTTGACCACTCAACTGATTCTCTGGGCAAGAAAAAAGTTCCTATTATATTAAACCACTAAAATATTGGGATGCAAAAGGGAAAAAAGAGAAAGAGACAGACTCTTAATTTTACAGAACAAACTTATGGTTACTAGAGAGAGGTGAATAGGAGAATGAGTTAAATAAGTAATGGAGATTAAGGAGTGCACTTGTGATGAGCACCGGGTGACATATGGAATTGTTGATCACTATATTGTACACCTGAAACTAACATTACACTGTATGCTAACGAGGAATTAAAATTAAAACTTAAATATATATGTGTGTGTGTGATTTTGTGGTGTTGATACATTTTTAGAAATCCTGTATATTCCTATTCTCTTTATTAATCCCAAAATAAATATGATACTTGTACTTTCTTGAGGCTGAAGAGAAAACTTCCATGACAAAAATCATGAAATCAAATTTAATAGGTAGAAAGGTAATTAAACATAATACATTGTGAAATGGGCACTCATAGGAAAAGTGAACCTCAGAAAAAAGCAGAGTTGGAAATGAGAGAGGCGATATAAAAGATGAATCTTGAGGACCTGGATGTAAAGGGCATTCCAGACAGTGGGTGATGCAAGTGTGATTGTCAAAAAAATAATAACTGCTCAAGGTATTTTCCAAAATCTGAAAGTAATTAAGAGCTTTAAGAATAGTTTGTACTGAAGTCAGAGCAAGAGCCTTTAGGCAGGCTTCTTATGTGAGCTAGGGACTGTATAACATCACTCATAGTCTTGAAGGCTGTGGGAGGCTTTGGAGAAATGTAAGCAAAGAAGTGATGTTGTTGCATTTTCTGTGTAAGAAAGATCACCAGTGACCATAAAGAAGGTAGATTAGAAGAGGAGGGACAAGATTGATGACAGAGAATGCCAATTAGGAAGTTGTTACATTAATCCAGACAATAAATAATGAGGCCTGAGCCATGCCATGGCACTGGGGATGGGAGAGAAGCAGTTTGGAGAGATGTTGAGGTATTTCCAGTAATTGGATATGTCAGACTTGAATGCCAGCAGCTTACTTTTTAGATGCTACCTTATTTGCTCGCCAACACAATCTTCCCTGAGTCATTCCTGGAGGAAAAACATATCTGAGATGTAATGTCATTTATGGCCAAGCCAACTTCTGTTGGTTTTAAACACTAGATGGTGATAAATAATTGGATTAATTACTTTACTATGTTAGTGATCCAAAACAAAGTTGCAGCTGGCATCTAAAAGCTATCATGTGTTCTCTTCAAAGAAATACAAAATAAAGGAAGTAAGTTTGCTCTTAGAATTAAAACATAGAGTTATCAGAAAAGTGGTAAGACAAAGCCACCTTGAAAAGACAGAGGTATCTCAAGACACTGAGATTTGACTGAAACCACACTATTTTGATCTATATACCTTTAATAATACAGATTTGTAGTTTGGTTCTAAAACCAGTTATACGAGGCTGCTAAATCTGAATTTACATCTAATTAGGCACTCCATTCTCAATTTCACAGTTTAGGTGTTTGATCTTTGGTAACACCAAAGGTTAGTTTAGGGAGGGTTGGTTTTACTTTTTGCTTAGTCTTCAAAATTTCTCATCCTTGTCACCCCATATAAACATAAAATGTAAGTAAAGTCAGTTTTTTTGCCATGCAAGCCTAAACTGAAAGAAAGGTCCTAGAGCCACCAGAAATTGCTCTGTCAAAGTCCCTCCTTTCAAAGAAGTTATAGATTAGCCAAATTTATTCAGCTGGTAATGTTTATGCCGGATCCCTCCCTTGGGAAGTTCAATAAAATAATGTCATCTGTGAGACATCTGAGGACACAGCTGGTCTTTCCTGCTGGTTGCCTTCTTTCATTTTTTTTTAAAAAAAATTAAGCTTATTTATTTATTTTGAGAGAGACAGAGATAGTGTGAGTAGAGAAGGGGCAGAGAGAGAGGGAGAGAGAGTCCCAAGCAGACTCCGCACCATGAACACAGCCTGATGGAGGGCTCGAAATCACGAAACAGTGAGATCATGACCTGAGCAGATACCAAGGGTCAGATGCTTAACTGACTGAGCCACCCAGGTGCCCCTCCTTCTTTCATTTTTAACCTTCTTCAAAAGTGTACATAATTTAATTTTTATACTGGCAATCTTTTGAGTGTAACTCTTTCTGGCCCATGTAATGGAGAAGACAACAGTGGAGCAGGGAAGAACACAGGAAGAGAACATTTAATTTAAGTTGCTAAAATGGCTTTGCCATGTATTCTTCCACACTGTTTTCCTGGAAAACTAAGTAAAAGCTACATGGGAGAAGTAAGTTCATCAAGAGAAGAACCTAAAGAGTGAGTGACACATTCTCTGTCACTAGTCCTGGTCTCTGCTTTAGTAAAAATGTAGACCGAAAAGAGCACTTGAATAATTCTGATTCTCATCAATTTAGAAAGTAATCATTCTCATTAAGACTTATCAGTACTGGGTGCCTGGGTGGGTCAGTCTGTTAAGCCTCTGACTTTGGCTCAGTTCATGATCTCATAGTTGTGGCTTCGAGCCTGGTGTTGGGCTCTGTGCTAATAGCTCAGAGACTGGGGCCTGCTTCAGATTCTGTGTGTCGCTCTCTCTCTGTCCCCTCCCCACTCATGCTCTGTCTCTGTCTTTCTCAAAAATGAATAAACATTAAAAAAAAATTAAAAATAAAATTAAATTAAAAAAAGACATCACTACTAAGTGCCAGATACTGTGTTTATTTAAAAAAACAAACAAACAAAAAAAAAAAAAAAACCTTGAGTTATCAAATGTAAAATAGGAAAGGATGAGCTACAGTTATAGTTCAAAAATCTGACTGATAAGGAATTTATAACTCTTAACACAGCTATGGCTATATTAATTTTTTAAATATTTATTTATTTTTGAGAGAAAGAGAGAGAGAGTGAGTAGGGGAGGAGCAGAGAGGGGGGAAAGACAGAATCTGAAGCAAGATCCAGGCTCTGAGCTGTCAGCAGAGAGCCCAATGAGGGGCTCAAACCCACAAACCACGAGATCATGACTTGAGCGGAAGTCAGATGCCCTACCAACTGGGCCACCCAGGCACTAGAAATGGCTATATTAAACCCAGGGAAAGACAGAATTCAACCACTTACTGAATGAAAAACAGTTCTATCAAAAAGACTGCATTAACTTCTTATTGCTGCTGTAACAAATAACTACAGATTTGGTACTTAGAACAGAGCAAATTTATTACCCTATGTTCAGGAGGTCAGAAGTCCAAAATTAGTCTCACTAGGTTAAATGTAAACTGTCAGCAGAACCATTTCTTGTGGAGGCTCTACAGAAGAATTAGAGACTCCTTGCCTCTTCTAGCTTCTAGATGCTGGTAACTGTACCTGGTTCAAAGTTCCCTTGCAGCCATCACTGCATCTCTCCAAACTGCTTTCATCAACACATCCCTTTCTCTTACTTTCCTGCCTCTCCTTTCCCTTATGAGGACCCTCATGATTACGTTGGGCCCCTGGATAAGCCAGGACAAACCCCAAGTCAACATCCTTCAGTTAGTCATATCTGAAAAAGTCCCTTTTGTCCTAGAAGGTAACATTCATAGGTCCTGGAGATAAAGACCTGGGCATTTTTGGAGGGCTGCTGTTTAGCCTACCACAAAGACACATTACATGTCTAGCTAAATACGAGCCAGTCGTGGCGCCTGGTGGCTCAGTCGGTTGAGCGTCCGACTTCGGCTCAGGTCATGATCTCTCTATCTGTGAGTTCAAGCCCAACGCTGGCCTCTGTGCTGACAGCTCAGAGCCTAGAGCCTGCTTCCGATTCTGTGTCTCCCTCTCTCTCTGCCCCTCCCCTGCTCACGCTCTGTCTCTCTCTCTCTGTCAAAAATAAACATTAAAACAAAAGAATAAGATGGGAAATTTGAGGGAAATACTCTATTTTTAAAATTAAAATGGAATTATACACACAGAGACATTTTTCAATAGAATAAATGTGTTCTGCTCCTGTTCATCTTCAACAAGTAACATTAGCGTATGTGACACCAGCAACCAATTTAGGTAAACACTAGCCTCTGTCTGCAGACATATTTTAAGATGGGCTTTCTCCATATCGTTTTTTCTTCTACTTTTACATTCATAAGATGATTTTTCTGTATTTAAATAAAACACTAAAAGATAGTCTCTGAGATATTGTCTTCTCTGTGCCAATTGAGAAAAACTATGTAAGTTTAGCCAAATTAATTTGACATGGGATTGAATAATTACAACAATCAAGTCAGTGAAAACAACCAATTTATTGTGTTCATGTAGAAACACAAAATTCTGAAAATAAAATTGAGATCAAAAGGTTAAAATAATATATTCAAGAAATGTGTTTTGTAGGGCTTATTATAATAGTTAACAAATATTCTCTTTTCTCTATCAATTATATTTTTAATTTTAACAGTCATCTCCCAAATGTGACTCTCGGCCTTGAGAGTGATTTTTTTTTTTTATATGACAGAATGGTATCTACATAAATTGATCATTTTGTTTGAAAATAACTAGAAAAGCATAGAAGTGACTTTGTATTACTAACTTCATATAACAATCAAAAAGAAGAGAACTAGGGGTGCCTGGGTGGGTCAGTTGGTCAAGCGTCCAACTTTGGCTCAGGTCACTATCTCATGGTTCCTGGGTTCGAGCCCCGCATGGGGCTCTGTGCTGACAGCTCAGAGCCTGGAGCCTGCTTCAGATTCTGTGTCTCCCTCTCTCTCTGATCCTCCCCCGCTTGTGCTCAATCTCTGTCTCCCTCTCTCTCTCTCTCAAAAATAAGTAAATGTTAAAAATTAAAAAAAAAAAAAAGAGAACCAAATAAAAATAAAAATCATGATAATAGTAATTGAGTACTTATACATGCCAGGCTCTGAGCTGACAACTTTAAATGCATGATTTATTTAATCTTCATAACAAATTTATGAGGTAAGTGTCATCATTATTGTTTTGCCTTTACAGTTGAGAAAATGGAGGTTTAAAGGAGTGAAATAGGTTTTTCAGGGTTGTCCAATTGGTAGGCTGAAAATCTTGGATGAGGACCCACAATGTGGGGCCAGTACATTTAAAAGCACTGTGGCACTATCAACATTAGCCAAAGTATGGAAAGAGCCCAAATGTCCCTCGATGGATGAATGGATAAAGAAGATGTGGTATATATACACAATGGAGTATTACTCGGCAGTCAAAAAGAATGAAATCTTGCCATTTGCAACTACATGGATGGAACTGGAGGGTATTATGCTAAGTGAAATTAGTCAGTCAGAGAAAGACAAAAATCATATGACTTCACTCATATGAGGACTTTAAGAGACAAGACAGATGAACATAAGGGAAGGGAAACAAAAATAATATAAAAAACAGGGAGGGGGACAAAACAGAAGAGACTCATAAATATGGAGAAAAGGCTGAGGGTTATGGGAGGGGTTGTGGGAGGGGGGATGGGCTAAATGGGTAAGGGGCACTAAGGAATCTACTCCTGAGATCATTGTTGCACTATATGCTAACTAATTTGGATGTAAATTTTTAAAAATAAAAAATTAAATTAAAAAAAAAAAGAATGTGAGGAGGTAGGAATATCTTCTCTAGAAATTGAACAGTTTGTGAAATAAAATTTTAATCTGATTTCTTTCTTTCTAAAAGGTCTATTAAAAGGGGATCCTGGGTGGCTCAGTTGGTTAAGCATCCGACTTCAGCTCAGGTCATGATCTCACAGTTCGTGAGTATGAGCCCCACGTCAGGCTCTGTGCTGACAGCTCAGAGCCTGGAGCCTGCTTTGGATTCTGTGTTTCCCTCTCTCTGCCTCTCCCTTGCTCGCACTCTGTCTCTCAAAAATTAACAGAATTTTTTTAAATAAATAAATAAATATCTTATAAAAATTAACATATATGAACACATATCATTTTAAGTGCACTAATCAGAAAATTATCATAGTGTGAAAATAATTCAAGTATTCTCTTTTGCTCCTTTATACATTTAGCTGACTGTAGTGTCTGAGCAGGAGAAATTATTTACTCGCATATCATCACATCTTAATTTGGAATAATGCAGAACAAAGCTGCATTTTGACATATTAATGATTTTAAACTGCTTTTTGATAATGAGGATGACTCCCTTCCTCCTCTCTCCAGGGGCAATATTAAGATAAATATATTTTCAGTGATGATTTTGTTGTCTTTCTTAGAAATGGTCGTGATAGAGAATTGGCTTTGCCACTAAACCATGTCCAGAAGAACCTTTTAAGGATATTCACTCCAACTAAAATCATCGTTTTTGGTACATGTTTTCAAAAATTTAATTGACTTGTAATCAACAAATTTCACAGAGTTGGTCAACTCAGAGTTTCTAATGAGTTAATGTGGCGATGTGCAGGAAGGATAGGTAAGTTTACTGAGGATATGTTAGGTGTTTAATTGCAATATGAAATTTTTACTACTATGTGGAAATTTGATTTACCTGCTTTAAAATATATCTAATTTAGACTTGGCTCCATATGGCATATTGAGCTGGTATGGAAAGACCATTCTGTAACTCCGGATTTCTTTTAATAGTGCTTCAAGGGGCGCCTGGGTGGCGCAGTCGGTTAAGCGTCCGACTTCAGCCAGGTCATGATCTCACGGTCCGTGAGTTCGAGGCCCGCGTCAGGCTCTGGGCTGATGGCTCAGAGCCTGGAGCCTGTTTCTGATTCTGTGTCTCCCTCTCTCTCTGCCCCTCCCCCGTTCATGCTCTGTCTCTCTCTGTCCCAAAAATAAATAAATAAATAAATAAATAAATAAATAAATAAAGGAAAAAAATAGTGCTTCAAAAAACACTTTTAAGGAATTAAATGCTGGTTTTATGCCCTTCTTTACATTGAAGGATAAGAAAAAAGCTATACTCACTTCATGCTTTTAGTATAGGTATACATTTGAAGATATTTCTACCATGTTAACAATTGTTTAGGACATCCTAGCACAGCCAATGTCCACCTGTTCTCAAGCTACTAGACTGGAGTCTCAGTGTTCCTAGCACATCGGCTTCACCACCACAAGTACATATTCAATAATTAACTAACGTGTATTGAGATCTCACTATGTGCTAGTCAGTGTGTAATCATTTTACCTGCATTGCTATTACACTTCATATTCGCTGCCACACACCTCACAAGCTGTGATTCAAATGCAAAGCTGACTGACAATATCTTAGGCTCTTAACTAATTTTTGTGTATGTATTTTCTTGTCAGTTAACTAAAATGGGCAATAAGGGGCTAGAAATAAATCATCACATGAGCAGTTCATTGAATTTTCTGTGGAATAGTTTCTCTCAAATGATAAAACTATTTCCTCATAGAAAACAACTGGACCAAGTGCTTTAAACTGCTTATATATCAGAGCATAGACTCCTGGGTAGAGGGTTTGAGTTGACATTGCTTAGATGTATTGCTTAGATGGTACTCAGTCCATACCAATATGCCGAGTAAGGATTTCCAGGACATCGGTCCCATTTTTATTAAATTTAAAAAATAGTTTGATGAGACTGTTAACCAAAGATCAAATGGAGTATAATTAATTAGGTCGTACCTGATGAGGGAAATTTTATTGTGGTAATTTGATATATTTTTATGTAGTTTTAATGTTCTATTTTCCAGATTTGTAAGAAAGCCCTTTTGTTAATTCTTAAGCTATTCTTTAACTCATGACAACATATTATATTCTGCTTTTATGAACTACAATGAAACATTTTAAAATTGTATCTGACTCTCCAAAATTTAAGTAATCTCTACACCCATTGTGGGGCTCAAACTCAGAACCCTGAGGTCAAGACTCACACGGTCCCCCAACTGAGTCAGCCAGACACCCCAATTCTCCAAAATTTAAAACCTTTTAAGTCTTTATTTACTTTTCATGTAATATAGTTATTTGCATAGGTACAATAAATCTGTTTATTTATTTAAATATAATTTAAATCAGAATATAATTTTAAAAATTATACAAGATAGACTTGACCTGGAATGTCACATTTGAGAATCATGCTCCTTTAATTATGTATGTATGATAAGTCACCTTTAAATAATTTGGTTGGCTTTACTTACAGACTCTGGGAGAGAATAATTTATGGATAAGCAGGTAAAATGTGGCAGAGTCCATCTATTAGGCTTATTTCCTAGACTTAGGATATCAAATCATAGGGGCTTTAGCCATCCAATTTGGCTTTATGAAAACTTTCAGATAGAGGTTAATTTTGCGGTCTTAGTAATTGTCCAATACTGTATGGCTCTAGACTTTACAAAGCAAACTTAAAGAGGCCTATATGCCAAATATTTGCCTATATGCCAAACACTCTTTCTATACCTATGTAATGAGTCAGGCCAAATCTAAAGTGAAAAGACTTATATTGTGATCAAGTGTTTTATTTCTTTAAGATTATTATAATCACAAAATGGAGATGAAATTGTGTGTGTATGAAAGACTACGAAACGCATAAAATAAGGCTAGTAGAGTACTAACCAGACCACCCTTTCATTATCTCTGCATTTCATAATCTTAAATTATTTTATAATCCTGTAAATTATAACAAACTGATAATTGCAGATTATTTTTAGTTATAAAACTTCAAATTAATTGTGTCCTATGGAATGCAATTGATTATTGCCTTGCAGATATCCATTTTGCAACTGTTTGTGAATTCATTTCAGAATTTCTTATTCCCAGTATGTGCTTCTGCTCTGGATTATCCTTTGTTGTGTTATCGGTTGTGTATAATATACCAGTTCCCTTCATAATAAATAAGTTAAACAAAATCTTCAGCATGTATTCACTTTATGTAAGCTCAAGAACCACAATTATACCTTATTTTAACAATTTTTCTTTAACATAATAATTGCATCCAAATAAAAATTATAAATTGGACATCACATTTAAAAAATGATTTAGTTAAGAATAATCAACTTATTATTATAAAACTTCTACTTTGCTCAAACACACGGAGAATAAACTCATAAACTATGAGAATGTGTAGCCTATCTAATGAATAATCCTCAGGGCTTCAAAAAAAATCACTTTTACAAGAAACCAAGCCTCGAAGATCAGATGGATGAAGGCATTTGTTGGGGTGATATAATCTTTACTATCAAGAGAATTCTCTCTTGAATGGAATAAAACAAAGCTGTAAATGCAAATAGACAAAGGAAAACCCTGATTTTTTTTTTCATTTTCTGTTTTTACCTTAAGAGGCAGATCAGGCCAGAAAGTCTGAAAAGGTAATTAGAAGATCATTCTACTCACTACAAAGCCTGAGTTTCTCTGGAATTACTGCAAAGATGCTCAGAGGTTTCCAGAGCTAATTAAAAATGCTAAGAAGCAAATTAACACTTTCTCTCTAATAAACTGCAAACACACAGTTAAGTCCTTTTAATAATGCTCCAAAGCCTCCCAAACAGATTGAAGTAGACAAAGCAGGGAATTCAAAATAAAGGGAAAATGCTTGGGGTATTTGGATGGCCTAAGACCGAATGGGAGAAAGTTAAAGTTCCATCCAGAGTGAGAGTGTGAATGAGTTTGAGTATAACAAAGGGAGGCTAATAAAAATAAAAATTTAGTAACCTATTCTTCTTTTTGGTATTTTTTTCAGTACCATTTTGATTTGCATTGTTATAGCTCATTTCATTGTTACTATAACTGCTTCTTTGTCATTTTCTCCATCTATATCATATCTGTCTTGCTTTCTGTTGATTTTCAACGTTTATTTATTTTTGGGACAGAGAGAGACAGAGCATGAACGGGGGAGGGGCAGAGAGAGAGGGAGACACAGAATCGGAAACAGGCTCCAGGCTCCGAGCCATCAGCCCAGAGCCTGACGCGGGGCTCGAACTCACGGACCGCGAGATCGTGACCTGGCTGAAGTCGGACGCTTAACCGACTGCGCCACCCAGGCGCCCCGCTTTCTGTTGATTTTCTAGCAGAGTGCAAGACCAGAGTAAAGCTTCAATTTTTTTTAGACAAATGAATGGATGGATAATTTAAAGAATAAATGGATTGATGAAGAGAAATGTGTTGTAAAGCTGAGAAATATCAAGAAGATATTTATGATTTCATTACAGATAGAATATTTTAACTTGTAATAATTATTCATTTGTATAAAAATGAGTTTGTTATGTCTCCTTTTTCTGTCATCTATTTTTCAGAATCACGTTTTCTTTTTTAAGCAACATGCAGATCACATCTGTCTCCCATCCAAAAATCCCCAATGGGTTCTTAGGACAGTTAAACTAACATTGCAACTTGGCCCTTCACCACAGAGTCCCTGACTTCCCCAGCTCGTCTCTCATCTAGTTCACTTACTTGGCTTCAGCCACACTAACCATCCTGTGTGTCTCTGGGTCATAACAAACACTTTTGTACCTCAAAGTCTTTGATTTTGCTCTTTCCTCCACATAGAAATATGCCCAGAGTTTATTCAGAACTCTGATCAAATAGCAATTTATTAGAAAGATCCTTTCCAAGCATAGTATCTATAAAAGGCTCACTCTTCTTGTCAGTTACTATATGTTTATCTTGCCTCATTTTTCCTCATAACACTAACCCATCACCTAAAAATATTTCACATATTTATATGTTTGCTCTCTCCTTCTTCCAAAAATAAGCCTTCAGTTTGTGCTGCTCGCCTCTTTATTCCCAGTGTATAGAACATGCCTGAAAGTACTTTATATAATATGTATTTGTTGAGTTAATTAATTTATATGTAGATATATAAATGTATGCCTTATCAATAACAATGTTCATACATGGTGAGATTCAACATTATAAAGGTCAAATTAATTTCCAAGTTTTGTGTGGTAATTAGGAGTTAGTTGGTTTATCAAATTAATTTGTAGATTCAGTGTAATTACACTACACACACACTCACACACACACACACGTACCAGAGATTTTTTGAGTTTGACCACTGATTCTAAATTTTGTTTTGAAGATTACAAGCACATACATAATTTCGACAATTTTGAAAAATGAACAAAGAGTGTATGAATCATTCCATCATATTATAATGATGTTTCATATTTAATTTTATCAAAATTAAACTGATTACATCAGTTTGATATTGGTACAAAAATAGAATAGTTGGGGGGGAGATGCCTGGGTGGCTCAGTCAGTTAAGCGTCTGACTTTAGCTCAGGTCATGGTATCACCGCTTGTGAGTTCAAGCTCCGTGTGGGGCTCTGTGCTGACAGATAAGAGCCTGGATCCCGCTTTGAATACTGTGTCTCTGCCTTTCTGCCCCTCCCGACTCATGCTCTCTCTGTCTCTCTCTCTCAAAAATAAATAAACATTAAAAAAAAATTTTTTTTTTTAAATAGAATAGTAGATATTGAAGCAGAACACAGGGTCCAGAAAAAGACCATAGCCAGAGTTAGACAAACTTTGAGGTTTGGAGGTACAATACCCCAAAAACTGTCCTCACTTCTTTCTTTTTAAAAATTTTTAATGCTTATTTATTTTTGAGAGACAAAGAGAAAGAGCGCCAGTGGGAGAGGGGTAGAGAAAGAGGGAGACATAGAATCCCAAGCAGGCTCCCGGATTCAAGCTGCCAACACACAGCCAGATGCAGGATTCGACCCTACAGCCAGCTAGAGCATGACCTGAGCTGAAGTTGGACACTCAATCAACTGAACCACCCATGTGCCCCATAAACTGTCCTCACTTCTGACATCAACTACAAGTTTGGGGGTTTCCCCAAATGACCCTCCTGTTAGTTAGTTTGCTGGAAGATTTCAAATATCTTACTTAAAGCCATTATACTCGTGGTTACAGGGTTTATCCTGGGGAAAGGATGTAAATTAGAACCAGCCAAAGAAAGATGCGTATGGCAGAGTCGAGGAGGGGGGGGGAGGTCTATATATGGAGCTTAAGGTCCTTTCTTTGTAGAGTCATGGATATATGACAATACTAACAAAGTACTGTCAAGCAAGAAGCTCAATGAGCATGTGTGTCTGACTTATGTTGGCACTGTTGGTTAATTGATTGTCCCTTGGTTAAATTCAATGTCCAGCAGCACCTCTCCCCAGTGGTTTAGGTTCACATCAGATGTGGGTTCAATATATCATTGGGATAAACTATTGGATGGGTCAGAGAGGTCCACCAAAAATAAAAACAAAAAAAAAATAACAAAACAAAACAAAACAAAACAAAAATTCCTATCGCTGGAGAAAAATCCTGCGATAACTTCAAGAAGCTCAGGTTAACTTCAAGAGGTTAACTTCAAGAAGCTCAGGACTAAAGTTAAAACTCGTTTTTGGTCAAGGATAAATTCTTTACTACACAGGCCTATGTATATGTGGATATTTGGTATAGAACAGGCTGATATCATATGGGGGAAATAGATATATAGTACATCACGTTTTTAAAAAATTGACTTTCTTTAGGGGAAAAACAAATAAAACTAGATTGCTATTTCTGGCACTAATAGTAAATTCCAGCTGGGTCCAAGACGTAAATGTGAAAAACAAACTTTCATAACAATTGAAAGAAAATAAAGTAAAACAACGTTATGACCTTGAGGTAGAGAAGTCTTTCCTAATGAAGAAAAAGAAAGCACAGGACACCGACTGGCCTGGCTCAGTGGGCAGAACATACGACTCTTGGTCTTGGGGTCATGAGTTAGAGCCTCATGTTGGGGATAGAGTTTGCTTAAAAAAATAAATAAAATATGGGGTGCCTGCGTGGCTCAGATGGTTAAGCATCCAACTTCAGCTCAGGTCATGATCTCACAGTTCGTGAGTTTGACCACTGCGTCAGGCTCTGTGCTGACAGTGCAGAGCCTGGAACCTGCTTGGGATTCTGTGTCTCCCTCTCCCTCTCTGACCCTGACCCGCTCTTTCTCTGACTCTCCAAAATTAAATAAACGTTAAAAAATATTTTTAAATAAATAAATAAATAAATAAATAAATAAATAAATAAATATTGTTTAAAAAAGAAAAGGAAAGCACATTCAATAAAGGAAACAATAGATAAATTGAGCTATAAGAAAGTTTAAAATCTCTGTACAGAAAAGACTCCAAAAAATGTTAACAGAAAACAGTCTAGGAAAGTATATTTTCCCCCATATAGGTGAGATCAATTTTCAGAACGTCTATACATCAATAAAGAATAAATTAAGGGGTACCTGGGTGGCTTAGTTGGCTAAGCATCTAACTCCTGATTTGGGCTCAGGTCATGATCTCTTGGTTAGTGACATTCTCTCTCTCTCTCTCTCTCTCTCTCTGCCCCTCCACCACTCACTTACATGCTCCTTCTCTCAAAATAAACAAACATTAAAAAAAAAGAATAAAACAAAAACTCCAGTAGAAAAGTGGGTAAAGGATAGAAACAAGGGATTTAGAAGGGAAGGTATGTGAATAACACCTTATTTTAAATAAACATATTCATAAGCCAAATCATAATTATCAATTATCCTTCAGTTTATTTCACTGTATTTTTGTCAAGAAAAGAGTACCAGACCCTACCCCCATTCCCAAAGCCCTCACTGCGGCAGAAAGATACCTTTCCTTTTGGCCTGTTGCCCTCCACATCCTTTTTCAATAGTCTACAGCTCAGACCCACAGGCTAATTAGCTGACAGTTTAAGTTCAACTTCGCAGGTTAATTAGCTGGTGGTTGAAATTACTTACTGACTTCTATTTCAACTAAAATCATCACAGGTATGTGTGTTCTCTGGCCCAAAGTAATTTCACAAGGACAATTTCAGAAAAGAACAACCACTCAGTCTGATAATTTTAGAAGTGAATTTCTGAGTATAATGAAAATTTCTGCAAAAGTGTTAATCTTGTCTTTTCCAAAAGTTCTATTGGAATCCAAATTGAATATTGAAATTAGGGAAAAATCTTCATTTGTTCTAGAAAATATCAATAGATAGTAACCACTTCCTGGAAAAATCAAATAATATTAAGCTGTCTGCATTTTTTAAATTGACTATAATGAAGGAAAGGCAACTTAAATATAGCTTTCTGCCTGTGAAGGAATAGCTTGTCTATGTGTTAAATGGAAGAAACCAGTAGTTTCACAGAATCTCAATAATTCTCCCCAAACTGAAAAACAAAGATAAATGTGGGACAGTCAGAAGGCGCATTTGGTTAGAACCAGTTATTCCAGAAAGAGCATTATGGGTTAAAGGCCACTGGTTTAGATGGATGGGCCAAGCACAAAACACTACTATTACTGACTTCTAACAAGGGAGATTATGTTAGGCAAAATAGGAATATCACCCCAACTAACTACTGGTTACCCCTTGAAATTGAGAGGATTTCTCTATTGCAGTGCCAAAGCTAAGTGATTCGGCTTCCTCCACTTGGGTACATTCCTTGTCTAGTGAGGCTCCTCTTAGTGCTGAACCAGCAAAGTCATATAATGACAACTCTAAATCTTTTCTCCTTCATTGTAGCCTTTTCTCCTTCACTGATTAGGATTTACCAATTTTTCCCAGTTCCAGATAAGCCTAGTCTTTCCATAGCAAGGATGAGCAGGGAAATACACATAAGTTTAAGGTGTCTGTATGAATAACTAGAAAATGCTTTCTTATGTAATAGAATTATTGCATAGTGGTAGGAAAAGATTGTATACGACATTTAACTTGTGACCTCAAAAAGATGACAAGACATGTCATCTATGACACTAGAGTTTTTGTTAAGGATTCAGAAAGCAATTGCTAAAGTTAGAAAAGTTATTTTGCATGTTGACAATATTCATTGGTGAACCTACAAATAGTACTGGTGATACCTCAACAAGTCCTGCTGTGAATTTTTAATTTCAAGGGTTTAAAAACTTCTATAAAGAGCCAGAGCAACAAAAACAAAACAAGAAAGCACTTTGCCCTTATTCTTCTCATCAAGTATAAAGGTCATAATAAAGAAGAGTTTATGTTAATAAAAACAACCTTTATAATAACCGTCTGCCTCTGATATCTCTGAGAATAATTTCTACTCAGAAGGCTGAGACTCAAAATCCTATCTTCAGCAAATTGCCATTTCTGTTCAAACACAAGAAAAGTTATTTACATATATGTAATATGTAATATAGTTATAATACAATATATATATTTTTGAAAGAAAATAAACTTTCCATGAAGACTTGCCAGTAAAAAAATATGCTTAAAGGTGTACTCCTCTTAATCAGGTATATGATTTAAGAATGAAGAAATCAGGGGCGCCTGGGTGGCGCAGTCGGTTAAGCGTCCGACTTCAGCCAGGTCACGATCTCACGGTCCGTGAGTTTGAGCCCCGCGTCGGGTTCTGGGCTGATGGCTCAGAGCCTGGAGCCTGTTTCTGATTCTGTGTCTCCCTCTCTCTCTCTGCCCCTTCCCCGTTCATGCTCTGTCTCTCTCTGTCCCAAAAATAAATAAACGTTAAAAAAAAAAAAAGAATGAAGAAATCAGAGCACAAAAGTAGTGGAGATTAACAAAAAAAGTGTATTAAAAACACCATACAACATGGAATCAATTTTAATATAAATTTTAATATGGATATCAATTTTAATATGAATACCATGGCAACTTCTTTGAGAAAAATTGCAATCAAAATTAATAAAATTATTCTACAGCTGAAAGTTAAGATTATATTTTTAAATAGGACAACTTAGGGCGCCTGGGTGGCGCAGTCGGTTAAGTGTCGGACTTCAGCCAGGTTACCATCTCGCGGTCAGTGAGTTCGAGCCCCGCGTCAGGCTCTGGGCTGATGGCTCAGAGCCTGGAGCCTGTTTCCGATTCTGTGTCTCCCTCTCTCTCTGCCCCTCCCCCGTTCATGCTCTGTCTCTCTCTGTCCCAAAAATAAAAATAAACGTTGAAAAAAAAAAAAAAGATAAATAGGAAAACTAAACAGAAGAAAAGGAGGGAAATGTAAGAATGGATACTATTTCTATCTTTATATAAGTAATTAGAAATATGTAGGTCTAAATAAATATTTTGAGTCTGAATTTTAAGTAATAATAGGTTAAAATAGGATGTGCTGCAAAAAACCTGAGTTTTAAAGTATTTATTTCCCCATCTTCAGAAATTTCATTTAAGCTCTTTGGCCGTCATGCAAAAATGTTGTCCCAGTTCAATTTCCACTGACTTCTTTTATCTTTCTTAACCTACTCCTCTCCTCAGACAAGGATCTTTTTCTTCTTATTTTGATTCAGGGGCCTAGCAATGGTGATTTAATTTGACTTACTATATGTATTTTCACTTGCAAGATATATTTGTTTTTGTTTAAATATTTACATGGGCTCATTTGGTGGAAATTTAAAGTACATTAATTCTAAGTACCCCAGGGTAAAAGTAAAATATTTGTAGTTATTTATTCAAATGCTAACTGCAGCTATTGATAAGTGGGAAGTTTGCTTGTCCCCCAAAGAAGAATATATTCATCTAAAGTAATAATATTGAAGAAACTTGCTTAGAAATTTAACTTGGCAACATTGATTATTAGCAGGTTTGTAAAGCAGGTCTTCAATCCAAACTAGGGACAAATACCACTACCATTTTTTTCTTTTTCTTTATTTTTTTCAAGTTTCTATTTAAATTGTGCATAGTTAACATATAGTGTAATATTAGTTTCAGGGGTAGAATGTAGTGATTCTTCCACTTACACATAACACCCAGTGCTCATCACAACAAATGCCCTCCTTAATTCCCATCACCCACTTAACCCATCCTCCTGCCCACCTGCCCTCCAGCAACCCCCAGTTTGTTCTCTATAGTTAAGAGTCTCTTATGGTTTTTCTCTTGCTCTTTTTTTCCCCTTTCCCTGTGTTCATCTTTTTTGTTTCTTAAATTCCACACATGAGTGAAATCATAGTACTTGTCTTTCTCTGACTGACTTGTTTTGCTTAGCATAATACACTTTGGCTCCACCCACATCATAGCCAGTGGCAAGATTTCATTCGTTTTGATGGCTAAGTAATATTCCATTATATATATGTATACACACACACATACACACACACACACACACCACATCTTTTGTATCCATTCCTCAGTCAATGGACATTTAGGCTCTTTCCATAATTTGGCTATTGTTGATAATGCTTCCAAAAACACTGGAGTGCTTGTGCCCTTTTGAATCAGCATGTTTGTATCCTTTGGGTAAATACCTAATAGTGCAATTGCTGGGTCATAGGGTAGTTCTATCTTTAACTTTTTGAGGAACCTCCATACTTTTCTTCAGAGTGGCTGCACCAGTTTGTCTTCCTACCAATAATTTAAAAGGGTTCCCCTTTATCTGCATCCTTGCCAACATGAACATTACCATTTTCAATATTCACCCACCATCTCCTCCTTATTTATAAGTACTTACCATTCTTAGAATCAGCATTCTGGATCTGATAGAAATTCATTGCTCTGAATACTTAACCTGAGAATATATTCCAAAATACAGGACTAATCAGACTATAGGGAATTATGAAAATTAATCTACACCGAAGTACATTCAAACTCTATCATTATTACCTGAGGACTACTAAACACCCTATTGCAGGTGCTTATCAGGACAATATTCCTCATTACCAACATATCAAGAATAATTAATTCAATAGTAGTTGTGAAATTTCACAGAAAATACGGTCCCCACTTGCTTGGCATTAGAAGATCAGATATCAAAAAAAAAAACCCAGGAAATTTAGTGATTTATTGCATAATGTATATATGACAACCTATGCTCTGTAAATCATAAAACTGTGGCTCTGTTAGTGGCAATTAGGATACATTAAATCTCTCACATGGAAATGCTGGAGGAAATGTATGTGTATGGCATGTGCATGTGTGACTGCAAGTGTGTGTGTATTTGAGTTCATAACGAAGATTTTCTGGTGTGAAAAGCCAAGAATAAACTAATAGAACAGGAGACCACCAGAAGAGGACTCAGTGGATCACCTAAGTATCAAAATGTTCTTCTCTGTCTCCATTATGAGGCAGCATCTTACTTCTCATGATGACCAAACTCAATTATCTCTGACAGTCTAATAACTCCTTTCTGTGTTTGATGGTTCACTGTCACAGAAATCCTACATGAACAGATGAAAGCCAAGGCTTTAATTTTAGTGGGGTTCTTATTATTCCTCCTCATGCCTGGGGAAAGTATCACTCAGCACAACTGGAGCCGTGAGCCTAAAGTTTCAGGGACAGAATTACATATCACCTATGGAAGTAATACACATTATCTTTGGAAGTAATGGTGAGTAGGGGAACTCCTACTTACACCACCTGGTTTCCAGACCCACATATTCTCCTTAAGGACACAACAACATAAAATGGCCATTGTTTAAGATGCACACTGTGTCTTGAAAGGTAATGACCCTTTCTTATGGGGTATCATCTTCAAACTGGCACTTCAGCTACACCTAAAGAAGATTGTTCAAAAAAGGGAAGCTTTGTGCGAAAAAAAAAAAAAAGAAGATTGTTCAACCCACTATTAGGTGACAATTTCAGAATTGCACAATATATGGTAAAACCAATTTTTCCTATGGTCATTTCCCTCTGCCCCTAAGGAGGGAAGTATCAGAGGATCTTCTTGGCTTTTTCTATTACATTAGTATTTACCTGACTAGTTGAAGAACCAATGTGAAGGCTCTGACAAACAATAAGTATTACAATTATACCATTGTGACCTGGAAGAACAACCATTTTGAAAAAAATACAATAGACCCTTTGAGATGGACTTCTATTAAAACTCCAAATATTACCTGACCCCCAAATACCCATAGCCTATTATGGGACTATGATTATACTAATTACTGTATACCAGTATCAATTCAGACCTTATATCCAAATGTATATACTATACATTTATTCTGTACATACAGAAAAGACAAAGAATGGATGATCCAAAGGCTGAGGTATGCTTTCTGTGTGTGTATGCATTTGTGTGTGTATGTGTGTGTATGTTTTGTTCCTTGGATATCAGACTCTTTTAAACAGCTCCAAAGATCCTGTAGATAGGGCTCCCTTGCTGCCATTCAACCTTGCTACTCAAGTATTAAGGTAATTACACCCACAATGCATCTAACAGTTAAGTACTTCCACTAAGCCCCACAATTCTGAAATCCTATTATCCCTGTTGTTACTAGAAAATTTGATTCTTTAATAGCTCTTCCTTCCATCTCTTCGGCCTACAGAGGGCAACAGCTAATGAGCTTCTCAATAATGCGTGTGCCTCTCCTTATTGACTTGGTAAATGGAATGTCCTCCAGCCCTCTTATGGAATATAATCAGCTGGGGATTTGGGGGTCCTATAGAGTATACCCATTCTAGTATGTTTACTTCTCTGATCATTTTACCTCTTCCTCTCGAGTCTGTCACGGAAGTTCTGGCATCATTTAATATGTGCCTTCACTTTTATGAAGTCTCAAACATCCATATAAGCAGTGTATTAGAACGATCTGCGTCCTTTCCAGGATTTAAATCCTATGTCACAAGAAAGAGCCCTCATATGAACAAATTCACAATTTAAGGAAAAATCTCAACATAACCAAGCTAAGGTTATAAACAAACTCCCCCTTAACTACCTTTTTTTCCTGTTTGATCCAGGCCTCTAAAGATCCTCATTCAGATTCCCAGGCATATTCTCTCAGTGCCTGATGGTAATGTTTACTAGATCCTACAGTTTCTTTTGCATATAATGATCTTTAAAAAAAAAAACAAAAAACAAAACAAAACAAAACAGGTCCAGAAATACTCTATTTGAGTTCTGCTAAAATTTTCCCCAAGTATGGGAATCTGAGGGTTCAAGGTTCTTAATTGCATATATCCAGGACCTTCATTCCAAGTCTCACATTGGACCACATTCGTCATAGGCCCCTGATTTGCCTAGTGTAAATAATAAGCTTCTTTGGAATTCTGCCATTCCTAAAATTCATATTCAGCTCTGTCTGCTGTGCAGATGCCAGAGAGGAGTCTCTTGCATGTTGCCAAGGAAGCCCTTTCACTCTCACACTGCCCATTAAAATGTGTAAACTAAAAAAATGTGTATCATCTAATAACAAAATATGAGGGCAAATTAAAATACTGGTAACTTTTAGTATTGGCACAGACATAGGCAAAAGAACTGATGTCTTGCTGTTATAAATTACATACTAAGAATATAAATTGGTATATTCACATTCATTGGAACAGAAACATGGGGCTAATTAATGTGATAGATCAGCTTGTTTAGCAAGTAACTATCTCCCTTGCCCCTCCAACTTGCATAGGAGTGTATTTCACCATAACTTTGATATTGGGCATGGCTAATGATCTGCTATAGTCAAAGAAAAGTTAGCATATAGTATATGAGCAGACTTCAAATATGTGTGTTCCTTTCTCTTACCATGAGAAGAGCATGCCTAAGGCACCTGCTACACCAAGAAGGATAAAAGAAATGCAAAGAGGAGCACCTAAGTGGCTCAGTCAGTTAAGTGTCTGGCTTTGGCTCAGGTCATGATCTCACAGTTCATGAGTTCGATCCCCACATTGGGCTCTGCACTGATAGCTCAGAGCCTAGAAACTACTTCAGAATCTGCATCTTCCTCTCTCTCTGCCCCTCCCCCTGCTTGTGCTTTCTCTTGCGCTGTCTCTCAAAAATAAATAAATAAACATTAAAAAAATAATAAAGGTAGAGAGAAGTCTGAACCAAGCTTCAACTTAAAGGAAAGTCCAGCCAAATGTAGCCTCGATCATCAGGACAGCAACCAACTTGCAGACATATCAGTGAAAAATAAATGTCTTCTGTTGCAGGCTGAGTTCTGCAGTGATTTGTAAATGAGTGATTAATATAACTTAAGTGGAAGATGTACATACTCTACGACCTGGGAATTCCATTTATATCTGTCCTCGACAAACCCATCCACATATGTATAAGGAGATATGCAAAATTATGTTCATGGCAACACTATTTGTTCTGCCTCGCTTGCCTCACCTGCAAGTTTAATGTTTCTCATGCTATATCGCCTTTTGAAACATGTGAACCAGCCAGCACTAGCTGAGAAGGGTTTATCATTTTTCTGACCCTGGATAAAGTGACCATAAATTTCTTTGGCTTTCAGCCTCATAACAATACTGTCCACTTCACTTTTTTAAGTTTGATTTCCATCTCTTGAATCCATAAATTCAGCTACATTTCAATATTTTCTGTAACTTCATAACACACTACACGTTATTTTAGCACTTTCCAAAGCATTCTCATGTACATTCAGCAAATATTCTTTTCCTTTTTCTGAGTATACCATACTTTTGATTCATTAACACTGAACTCATAGCCAACAGCACTATAACTCATGCCTGAGTGGAGCTTATCTAACACACATAATTTTCTCCATAAGGCACATCGCAGCCTTCTTACACTTGGGAACACTAGACAGCACTTCAGTACTATACTTGTGAACCATTTTAAACAGCAAATTCACCGAAGATGTAAAAAGGAACAGAAATGTAAAAAATGTGGCACTAAATAAATCGCAAAAAGGATAGTTATTTATAGTACAAGGGCTGCAATAAGGCTGAGCATCGCCTTGTTCAACCTCAGCTAGAAACAGGTGCACTGGGTAACTCAAACTTTTTGTGCCCTTGTGCAGGTCTGTGAATGGCCACCAAAGTGCCATAAGTACTGGTTTTGGCAATACAAATAAATTTTAGTGAGTGGGCAAATTTGCAAATACAAACTCCATGAAGAATGATGATCAACTAAATTTAGTTCAAATAAAATGCGAAAATATTCATGGGATGATATTATCAAACATCAGGATAGTGCTTACATGTAGCAAGGGAGGAAGTGAAAAAGAAGCTTATGTGGGTCTTAGTTTTATTTTTAGAATTATGTTTTTAATAGGCAAGAAAAGATTTTATGCAAATATTGCAAAATGCTAATGTTTCTATTATCTCCGATAAGTTTAATTGCCTTTAAGTTTTGGAATATTTGAAATGTTTTCTGACTTTACATGCTTTTTTTTTTTTTTTTGCAATGCAAACTTGTATTTAAATGATGAAAAAAGACTGTTGAACAAATATTACTCTTCAGGTGCAGCTGCAGAGCCATAGCTATAGACTTTTTTGCTCTGTAAGGAAGTGTTTCTATAGATTTTTAGGTTTAGAGATGATACCATCTGGATACTTTGGCTTGAACCTTGCAACCCCATCTGGGTCTAGTAGGTGGATCTCACCCAGTTGGTTTCCAAGGGTGATCCAGTTGGGATACACATTGTGTGGTCATCCAAACAATTTAATCTTGTGAGTGCCAGGGGATAGTCTCTCATTCATGCCATAGATTTCATCTGTTTTATGACTGGTAAAACTCATCTATGATCACATCACAATGCAGACCCTGGTTGAAGCCTTGGGGATTTTCTCTGACACCAACCAAGTAACATTCCTTGATATGGTTTAACCAGTGACGTGTATGGCCTGTCTAAATGATGCATTGTAGTTGATTTGTCTTCACACAGATGCACATTCCCCTACATATTCTCTTTACACATCTCTTATAAAGAAAAAAACTTCATGGGAGCTGGGAACTTGAGCTAAGCTATCCATCTTGGCACAGAGGGAAGGTACTGAGATATCTTCTAGCTGAAGCACAAACCTGGTAAATCTAGTAAAAGAAGCCACAGAGGTATAGACCTCCATTGGTTTCTGAAAGGGTCTCTCATCCCACATTTAGAAACAATTCAATTATAGTTTTCGAAGAATATTTTTACTGTGGGTTACTAATATTTTCAGTGTTCAGCTGATTTAAAAACTTAAATCTATTAAATTATCCTGAGAAGTCACACAAGCAGGTTCTGATTACTGATACCATGCTCCTCACGCCTATCTCCTACAGTCCGGACCAACTCCAAAATGGTGACTCTATACTTCTTAAAAAACATTGACTTACTTCTTTTCTGGATATTGCATTCAAATAGAATACCAGTTGTTTTCCTCATCAGGAAGTAACCTGGAATTACTGGTTGAATACTGACTGAGGAACAAGATGACTTTAGTTACTACTTCTCCACACTGATCACTGCTATACCTTACTAGGGACTCTCCCAGAAACAACCGCTATTTTTTGTCTTCAATATTGATCCTTCCTAGACCTTATCAAATGTGGCTAGAAATAATATTTATAGCCCAATATGCACAAGCTCAAAAATTATGGCCATAATTATTGTCAGTACTCAGAAACTGCATCATACTACTATAATGCAGAATCAGATTCAGGAGAAACATTAATTAGATAGAGCAGGTAGAAACTTCCAGGAGTGTAAAACAGAGTCTTATTCTCATCCTTATTTCTTAAAAGTTTTATATTAACCACCTTTGCCCAGTTTGTATAGAGGCATCTATTATAATTTATAGATTAATACGTAGTCAATACATGCAGGTCATTGTGTATAGATAATGGTATAGTAAAGAATTTGGCTTCTTCCAAAGAAGAGTTAGAAAAGAATAAAAGCTTTTTTTCTGGCTTTGGGAGGTAAACTCTAAAATCTTGGAATTTCTCCAGTGACAAGAGCAACTTTTTCTCTTCAAGGTGGTCCCCTAGAGCATATTTTATGCTAAGGAGATGACTGAAGATAAGGCCAACCAATCTGATAGTTTTAGGATGGAGGCTGGACATACCAACCTCAACCAACTATTTGATTTAGGCTGGGGGCTCTGGATTATGTGATATCATCTCATCTATGAGGAGTGAGGGGGCTAGAGATTGAGTTGGACTATGTGGACAAATAATGAATCAATCATGTCTCAGTAATGAAGTCCCAATAAAAAACTTTAGACATTGAAGCTCGGTGAGCTTCCTGGGTTGACAATACTCTATATATTATAACCTATCAATATCAAAACTAATGTATCCTGAGGGATAAAAAATGCTTCGTGTTTGGAACTTTCCTATACTGCCTTATCCATAACTTTTCTTAGCTGATTTCAATGTATCCTTTTCCTATAATAAATAAGACCATGAGTATAATCATTTTTATTGAGTTCTATCTTTCTAATGAATTATCAAAACTGACTATGGTTTTATAAATTCTCCAAACTTCTGCCTCAGGCAAACATGGCAGTCTGTAAGACTATGCCCTTAACCTCTAAATCTGACTAATTCAGGGTAATAATAATGATAATAATAGCAATAATAAATATTCTAGAAATAGATATAATCTAAAGAGAAAACTAAAAATCTGTTTTCTAACAATTGGCAGAGAAGGGCTATATATCAACTATTCCAAAACCAAAATAAATCTTCTTATATATTTTAAATATGTAATAGGCTTATAAACACCACATTCTATTACAATAAGATAGCTTATTTGTATCCCTTGGTATATATTTCCCAAAAGTACACCCACAATTGTTGCAAAATGATATTTCCTAAAGTGATGCACTCTCTAGATGGACACCTGTTGGAACAGAGGACATGAGTGCCATTGACCTCTGAGCAATCAGAAGATTCTCACCCCCACCCCTGTCCTTAGAATGTATATTCTGCCCACTGTTCCCACACTAGGAGCTTCTTCAAGGACATAACCTTGAGAGAGTAAGGTATTTTTCAGACCATGTCGACTGAATATGTGACTGAACTCAGTTTAGGTCTCTGTATAAACTTGTAAGATTCTGGCCTATGAGTGCGGAGCTGTACTCTTCTTGTGGCCACCCAAGATCAGCCTCCTACATAAGTTCCTTTGCTTATCAAACCTGCCACCCTCCAATCTGGAGTAGTTCACCTATTTCTTCAGTCTCTCTTTGTACTCCATAAATAGGAGTCAGTCTCAGATTTTCCCAAGGAACCACCCTAGGTTGTGAACCAACAATACTTTATGCAGATTTTGTTTAGGTTCAGCTGATAATTGGATTGCCTCTGACTTAAAAATCTGTCTGAATAAAACCATTCAGCTATATTCAGTAGAAAAGGACTTTAGACTAGTTAATTGTTCACAATTATAATCTGGAACAGAGTCAAAACAATTATGTAAAAAGAATCAAGACTCTCTCTGTGATTGTGCCGTAAGCTCACCTAAGAGTAAAAGAAATAACTGGTATTGTGGTACCCATGTTAGTGAGACTCCTGTGTTCCATTAAAAACTAAGTGAAATAAATACCGTGACAGTAACCTACTTTTAGCTTATTTTTTCAAGTGTACATATCTGTTCAATTAGGCTATTAGTGTAATTTTGAGATCACTAACAATCAAAATCCCAGCTAATGGAAACAATATTCATATTTCATAAACTATATGTGTCATAGCTATCTTTCTGTATTCTAAAATATATTCTAGATGAAGCCATATTCACAAAGAATAGAACACTGTGATAGTGGCCACTCATTCTCTACTAATCATTGTACCAAATAAAAAATTAAAAAATAAAAAAATAACTTGATTTTTATCTGGATACACCATTGCCCAGGATAAATACTGCATTTTCTATTCCCTTGGCTCTAGGTATGCTAGTGTGATAAAGGCTTTCTTAGTGGTAGATTTGAAACAATAAAATATTTACCTTGCCATACAAAGATACAGTCAAAGATGAGAATAATATGCTTCCATCACAACCAAGCTATTTTTATCAGATGACCCCAAAAACCTGCTTCTATTTGGGGACAAAGAAAGCCTGGGATGGAGGAGAATAAATAAATCACAATCAATAAGAAAAGATCACAGTCTTCAGACTCAAACACAACATCTGAGCAAGATTTCTAGCTTTGATGATTTACATATAGTCCTAAAACTAGGTTTTCAGAAGGTCACTTTGACAGAGAACCAGTCTTACCTTGCAAAACTCAGTAATTGTTAACTCTTAGAGTTACTAAGAGTAACAACCCTTTCCCGCTCCAGGATGCTGGCTACAAAACTTGTACTGTTCTCAAGAAGGACATTCTTGAGAATGTTCAGTTAAGATATGACCATGAAAGAAAACAGCCAAAGAACTTCCCAGAGAGCTATGGATTACCAGGCAGCTAACCAAAGAACTTGTACTTTATTATTCACATAAAGTAATATTTGTTCATTGCTATAGACCCATAATTATTATGTGTTTCACATTCTCTATTTCTATTGTGTATATGCTGAAGTGAGAAAACTATCGCCCACAGGCCAAATCTACTTTGCTACCTGTTTTTGCAAATAAAGTTTTATTGGAACACAGCATGCCTATTCATTTTGTCTCTGGTTGCTTTCACCCAGTGGCAATTGAATAGCTGTAACAGAAACAGCTTTATATGGCCTATAAAGCTGAAAATATATATACCATCTGGCCCTTTATATATAAAGTTCACTGACCCCTAGTCTACAGCATCATTTTATATTGCACATGCTAAGAACAAATGACTTGTTCCTAGACTAATGATAACCACATCAGACTTCAGACAACAGATTACTCATTTACTAGAGACTCTGGACTTTAAGCTGGATACAGTAACTAGATGGAACTTTGTCTGCCTTAGAGAAGGGATGGCAAGGAAGGAAGTGCATGAAGAGTTGGGTATTAAAAAAATAGGTTGTGTCAGATAAAACATCCATTCTTTCTTTCACTTATTGAAAGCAGAAACTTTCACAAATATCAAAACTGCATGTTGCTGGCCCCCTGAAAAATAATTTTCTTTAATTGTCATTTTCAATAATGCCATCTACTTATATTGGAGATTCCTGTAATATGTTGGAGATTCCTGTAAAAAAAAATTCTTATGAGATTTTTAATTGGGTCAATTTTAAATATATTGTTGAGGTGGTTGTTTCATTATGTCATTATCATACTTTGCGTTCATTTCTACCAAGACAAATGATCGTGCCACCTAGTGATATTCTATCTTCTCAAAAATTTATCTCATAATAAATAATGAATTGTGTTAATTTCAGAATTTCTCTTTTTTTAAATTGCTTGCAGGTTGTGACACATTTGTGCTTCACTTACAGAAAATATGTATAATTTTCATAGATATCTTGCTTTATCCTTAACTCTGTTTCATTATAACCTTGTTTTTCTCCACTTTTAATTTATAGTACAAGTATGTAGCATTATATGCCACCTGACAGCTCTTGTAGGATGAGCATATAGGAAAATACACAATCACTCAAAAACAAAGCACTATCCCATTTAGTCCTAAACATGACTCTTTTAATTCATTATTTGCACTTTACTGGAAAAGAAAAGACAAATTACAGGTAAAGATAATCAAAAAATAAGTAAAGAACTTAAAATTTAAACACATACCTAGCTCCAGAAATCATACTTTCCCCCTTTATCATGTTGTTTCCCTCTGGATTAGAGGTGGGAGTAGAGCCATATTATTCTAAAGTCTAGATCAAATTAGGTTAAAGGTGGAAACAGGCCTGAGGCCAAGTTCTAAAACCTTGACTTGACAGAGTCTCATTTTGATGTCTGACACTATTGAAGAGGTTAGTATATGTATTGGTAGCTCTATAAAACCCTTAAGGAACCTGTGACTTAAGTATAGAATTGGCTTATTTAAAAAAATTGCACATTACTCCAAAAGTTCATGGCATGTAACACATTTTAATATTGCTGACACTGCTGGAATCAATGAATTAGTGGACTAATAGGAGATAGAGTCCTAGAGCTGAAGAGGAAGGCTGGTCTACCCTCCAGTATCCAGCTTCCCAGCCACTTCCTTGCTCTCTCTTGTCTTTATGCAGTCAGTAACTCACAAAAAGAAAAAAGAAAATTTTATTTTTATAGGCTAAAAAGAGAACACTTAATAATGTCTTGCATATAAGTTTAAGAGGTCTAAAATGGTTCTGATCTAGAAGAAAATTTTGAAAAAAGAATAAAATAGCAAATTCTGTGAAAGGGTCCAGATCTATGATATTCAAAATTATGATATGTATTCATTCAATATAAACTGTTTACGGAGTTTTAACACCAATGCAAAGTGTGCTCAGTAACAGAGATAGAACTTTAGTGAAATTTGAAAAATCAGTTAACTTACCTTTGAAGTTATATAGTCTGAGGAAACATGGAGTCCGGTATTTCATACTTCAGAGCTCTACATCTGTTAAAGTACAAGAGAAGAGAGACCACATTAGTCTTTCTTCCTGAGGAGCAGGGCAGAGGGCATGATTTAGAAAGGAAGCAGAAACAAGGGTTCAACACTGATAAAATCCACCTAGGTTTATAACAGAGTGTCTATAGGACCATTTAACCATTTAACCATGGTTAAATGCAGCAACATGTATGCAGATTCTTATAATATGGGACATATTATAATGTGGGACATCTAACCCATGCCTAGTATGATAATGTTAATCTCCAATTCACAATAGCAAAAAAGGAAAAATCTCATTCTTCCGTTCAGACAGTTAAAAATTTGCATATGGAACATTTATTTTAACATGATTTCGCAATTATGCGTGTGCTTAAGTGATAATTCACAAATGTGAGGTCTTAAAGAGATTACAAGTGATTTTGCTTATGAATGTCAGGATTCTACTCAGATTTCTTTAGGCAAAGCCACTTAAATTGAAATGATCCCTAGCCGACTGACATCTTCTCCATAACCAGTCTTCAAACTGTTTCATTTTAACAATATAACTGAAATCCAGCTGGCTCACACTCAATTATAATAAAAATCCAAAGTGTTGCTAAGTGACTAGGGAATAGAATATGAAATTCTGACAAGAAATATCCCCTCACCCTTGATTGAGGAAAGCAGTGCACAGATGGTCAAGGTGATACACATTCTTGGGCCTTTCAAAGATTAATTTCTTCTCAATTCCTACGTAGAAATAATGCTTAATTTTCCAAAAATAATAAGTGTCATCTTTAATCTCTGATTTGAAGTGTCCACTTTTAACTCCCACTATAATTTAGGCCTTTCAGTGATGCATTCATCTTTGCCTCTAGTTTAGATTACTGCATGCACTTGCAATTCTACCACAAGTAGAAGTTTCTGGGGCAATTACAGTTCTTTCAGAGGACAAGAACACTGAGGTCACATCACATCAGTACTTCCTGCCCTGTACTGATACCAATCAAATTCTGAAAATAATTTAAGGTTTTGGTCCTTAGCCTTAGGGCACTAAACTTGATAGAATCTAGCAATTTCAGAAACCTTATCATGTTCGACACCACATTACTCATAGCAACTATTTTCAACAAGCGTTCTGTAGTATTGATCCTAAAACTGAAATGGACAAGATTCTAGGTCAGAATACTCCTTTAAAATCAATGAAATTGTGGAAATTAGTTTGAAAACTTCTATCAGTATATTAGAACATTTTCAAAGAGCTTGATAACAATTTAGCAGGTTCATTCTTTCATTTATTTATAAAAATATCAATTTTCAAGCCAAAGCTTTATTCAGTTCCCTTGCCCATTTCTAACAAGAGTTATTTCAGTTTCTCCAAAGCCCCTCTTCCACTCATACAGTTTTAATCCTTCACGTCTTTGCCTCATACATGAAAAGAAAATCATAAAGTCAGAAACACACTCTGCGGCCCTACATTCCACCAATTATTTTTATAGCCAAGTGTTTCTCAAGATTGATATTTGCAAATAATGACTACTTGAAAACAGTTTAAGCAACAAAGCTATTTATTAAACATATTAATTCCATTTCTCTCTCTCTCTCTCTCTCTCTCTCTCTCTCTCTCTTTTTTCTTCTCACTTTCACCAATTGAATGTGAAAAGGGAAGCATGTGGCCATCATTGCCACTGGAAGCTATCTTTTAACTGCAACGTGAAACTAGACTTAGGCTAAAACCAAAAATAATGACTGCAAGCAAACAGACAGAATCTTTAAGAGATAGTTACCTGGATCTCAGCAGCGTCATTAGCCTGGAAAATAGGTATCCAACATCACCTTTGATACCATGTAATTCTTACCAAACTGATTCCATCTTAGAGAGTGGGTTTTGCTTCATCGTAAACAATATCCTGAGATATCACTAGGAAAGTTTTTGGAAAGTTTTACTCATTCTTAAAGACAAAAAAAAAAAAAAAAAGTAGGGGTCTTTTCTGCTTCTGTCAGTGAGAACACAGAGAATCAGAACTATAACTATTCTTGATTTCTTTAAATGGGGGGACAAAACTCTCAGCAAACTAGATATAGAAGTTCTTCAACCTGATGAAAATACGAAAACCAACACGCCACAGCATACATAATGCTGCAATAATGCATGGTATCTTCCTAAGATTGAGAACAAGTCAAGGATGTCAACTTTCACCATTTTTATTCTGCATTGCACTGAAGATTCTATCCAAGGCAATCAGAGAAAAAAAAGAAACATAGATATCTTTTTTAAAAGTTATATAGATTGTTAAAGAAGGATTAATACAGCTTTTAGTCACAGATGACATGATTCTGTATATAGGAAATTCAACGAAATACCTATATATACACACACAAACACACACACATATATGTGTAGTAGAACTAATAAGCTTAGCAAGGTTGTGGGATACTGATCAATATATAAAAGAAGTGAAAGTTTATACACTGAAATACAAAATATTCCTGAGATAAAATAAAAAGGACCTAAAGGAAAAGAGAATCATTTGTGTTCCTGGATTGAAAGACTCAGTATTATTAAGATGGCAATTCTCCCCAAGAAGATTTAATGCACTTCCCACCAAAATAATTGCATATGTTTTTTACTGGAACTGATAGTCTGATCCTAAAATGCATATAGAAAGGTAGAAGACCCAGAAAACTTAAAATCATCTTGAAATATAACAAAATTGAAGGACTAACTTGCCTTCCTAATTTTCAAGCTTATTGCAAAGCTATAGTAATCAAGACAGCATGGTACTGGCAGCAGAATTGACATTTCTCTTTTTTTTTTAATTTTCTTTTTAATGTCTATTTATTTTTGAGAGACAGAGACAGAGAGACAGAGAGACAGAGAGACAGAGCTCAAGCAGAGGAGAGGCAGAGAGAGGGAGACACAGAATTCGAAGCAGGTTCCAGGCTCTAAGCTTAGCATGGAGCCCAAAGGAGGACTCAAACCCACAAACTTTGAGATCATGACTTGACCCGAAGTCAGGTGCTTAACCAACTGAGCCACCCAGGCGCCTCCAGAGTTGACATTTCTAAAACAAACTCTTACTTTTCTTACTAATTGATTTTGGCAAACTTTCCAACATAATTCACTGGAGAAAGGGTAGTGTTTTCAGCAGTAGAACATTTTCTCCCTCTACTGGAAGTTGTCTCTTTAGTTTATATCTCAGTAATAGCTCTGGATATTTTACTATACTTACCCAAAACAGAGACTTCTAGATTTCTAGCCAATATTCATAGTTTCACTCTGTCTTTCTAAAATAATCTCAATTTAGTTGGAGGCTGTTTGAAAACTCCACTCTTCAATTTTTTTGTGAAATTTTAGCAAATATGATGAAGTTTATAGTCAATAGAATGTAGATGGAAATTTGGGTTGGGGCTTCCTTGAAAGCTTTCTTTAAAGAGGGGTCAAAATTAACTGGGCAATTTGACTTTGAGACTTCTTACTACTTTATTTCCTTGTCTTGATACCTGGCAATTGGCCATGATAGGAAAAGATTTGGTCACTGACTTGCAACCAAATGCAAAACATACCAGGACTGAGAGTCTGGATTTCTGATAACCTTAAGGAGCAGCCATCTCTGCCTTAGATTGTCCACCTCGTCTTATTTTTTTTTAATTTTTTTAAATGTTTATTTATTTTTGAGACAGAGAGAGACAGAGCATGAATGGGGGAGGGTCAGAGAGAGAAGGAGACACAGAATCTGAAACAGGCTCCAGGCTCTGAGCTGTCAGCACAGAGCCCGATGCGGGGCTTGAACTCACAGACAGCGAGATCATTACCTGAGCCGAAGTCCGACGCTCAACCGATTGAGCCACCCAGGCGCCCCACTGTCTTATTTTATATGATAGAAAATAAACCCCCAACCTATTTCAAACAGTTATTTTAGATTTCTGTTAAAAGACGCCAAACACAGTTCCAAATAATATGAAACAGATTTATCCATCAAATCCATTAATCTCTCTGCCACATTTTACATTTTGTTTTCTCTCTGGTCTGCATTCTGAGGAGATTCTTTAAGTAGTTCTTTCTTCCAGGTTACAATTTTTTTTAATCTATACATAATGTATCAATTAACTCTTTCATTGTGTTGTATTAAACTCATTTCTAAATTTTTTACTTTTAAAAGTTTTGTTCATTTTCAAATATTCCTCATTATTTGAACACACATTTGCTTATTGCACACTCTTTTTGTGTTTATCTTTCAATTTTCTGAACATTTCATATAATATACATCTGATAATTCCATTTTACTTTTTGCTCATTTACTGAGCTATCATAGACATATAACTTTATATTAAAGTATACAACATAATGATTTGACAAATGTATATGTTCTACAATTATTACCACAATGAATTTAGTTAACATATGTCACTTCACATAGCTACCAAATTCTTTTTCTTATGATACGATCTTTTAAGATCTACTCTATAAACAAGTTTTAAATACATAATGCAATACTGTTAATCATGGTCACTATGATGCACATTACAATCCCAAAACTTTTATTATCTTAAAACTGTACATTTTTACCTTTTGACCACCTTCAGTCATTTCATCTAACCCCAGCCCCTTGCCTCTAGTAAATACTAATCTGTTTTATTCCTATAAATTTGATATTTTTATATTTCACATATAAGTGAGAAGATATAATATTTAATGCCCACGAAAAAATCCATCCATATTGTCACAAATGACAGCATCTGTGCTCATCAGGGATATTGTCTGTAATTTTCTTCTTTTTTGTGTGTGAAGAAAATAATGAAGTTCAGAGTGGAAATAAATAAAGTAGAAACAAAGAAAAGACAAATATTCATAAGTAGGATGAAGTGATACTGAATTGAGCAACATTAGCCCCAGGAAAGCAACTATAGAAACAACAGCCTCAAGTGTTTTTTTTTTCTGGGAAGAGGTCAAACACCAGAATATTGTCATCAGCTTTTGCACTAATGTGGTGATCAAAAGACAAAATGCGCTATGGAATTATAGGCATTCCTTTAGGTATTGGTTTTCAAAGTACGGGCCCTAGAATAGCAGCACCAGCATCAATTAGGAACATTAGAAATGCAAATTCTTGAGCCCTGGCCCACACTTACCAAACTAAAACATTGGGGAAGTGACTCTGCCGTCCAGCTGTTTGGGTACTGTGGATGCATGATATATTTGAGAAACAGTGTCCCAGAGATGTCTCAAATCTTTTCCAAAAAAGAATAGGCACTGGGAAAAAAGACTGGATTTTCAGCTAAACAGAATAATAGCTTTGAAGGAAAGTCAGTGAAACCTTGTTTTAAAGTTAACAGACTGATAAGGTCTGGTCATATGTGCTATACACATTAATACGACCATTTTAATCTATGTCTAATTGGTCATGACATTTCAGTTGCAGAAAGTTACTGAATTTTTTCAATTTAAGAAATTACCTACTAAAATTCCTTTTTAAAATACAAAGCAGGGGCGCCTGGGTGGCTCAGTCGGTTGGGCGACCGACTTCAGCTCAGGTCACGATCTCACGGTCCGTGAGTTCGAGCCCCGCGTCGGGCTCTGGGCTGACAGCTCAGAGCCTGGAGCCTGTTTCGGATTCTGTGTCTCCCTCTCTCTGCCCCTCCCCCGTTCATGCTCTGTCTCTCTCTGTCCCAAAAATAAATAAACGTTAAAAAAATAAAAATAAATAAAATACAAAGCAATTATTTTTAAAATGTATTGTTATGCTAACAGCTCAACACTAGTCAAGTACAGACATACTCCTGAAGTCTAGTTTTACTTTTCTACAAACGAATTTGGCATCTCCTCAAAATTATTTAAATTCTATTTCTGCAAACAAAACTGTAGGCATAATAAAATCATGGTAGCTTGGCCATTAAGTATTTGTTCTCTCAATGTGATTGCTGTTCAGAATAAAGACCTACCAAAAATGCACAATTCTGAAGAGATACGCAGATTAGCATTGCATTCATTGGTCACATAAGATATCTTAACAACACACTAGAGAAATACATAGCTAAGGACTACCTGGCTAGCTCAGTCGGTAGAACATGTGACTCTTGATCTTGGGGTCTTGAGATCAAGACCATATTGATCATAAAGTTTATTTAAAAGAAAAAACTACACAGCTAAGTTTGAGAGAATCTCTTAAAGTTACGTGTCTTTGCAAATGGTTAGGATGTAAAGTTTGATGTTAACACAGTAAAATCAGAGTCAGTTGCACAGTTTTATTAAAATACTTGCTAAGTTTATCTCGGCCGTACACACCTCATATCTTGAGGCTGCATTCAGATAAAATAGTAGCAGCGTCTTTCTTCTGTGTACCAACCAGAGGTTATCCAGCTTGAAACCTTTCATCTTTCTCCATTTCTTTTTTTTTCCCCCATGTTCTCCATTTCCATCCTTCCTTCAGTGTGATTTCTGTCTTAAACAATAATTCAATTGTGCAAGTAATTTTATCCCAAATATTGCAATATGTTTCCCTTTATGTAAAGTGGCATTCTATAATTTATTCAATTTCACAAAATTAAATATAAAGCTATTAATTGAAAGAAATTAATACATTTTAATTGGGTTTTGGGGGGTTTATAGACTTCTCTTTTAAAAACGCCACAATATTTTTTATATTATCTGCATTGAAAATTTTAAATAATACAGGTAGGTTTATTATTTTGAAGTCTTAGATTAAAAAAATAGTGATTGCTTTAAAAAAAAACAAATAGAATATTTCATTTCCCATCATGGCCAGAAACCATGTAAACATCTTGTGCAAGGCCTATTTTATTATATTTAAGATTTAATTCAATCAAGAATTAATGAAAAATTATATACTGCATGCATTAAAAATAGACCATCGTGATTATTTTGAATCTTATATGCTGACTTCAAATCTTGGATTAGTAACAAGATGATAGTTTACATTGTCATTGATACATAAAAGAACAAGATCACGAAAACAATGACAAAGCAGCACATTCCATGGGATTCTCCTGAAATTAGCCGTTTTTATCATCCAATCTCATAATGCACGAATACTAATAGCTTGTTTTGCTAAGTTGTCTGGAAAGATATAATTCATTTTGGACAACAAAGTGGAAAAAGGCACATGAAAATGATACATCAAAGGCTAATTCAATAATGTCATTAATTCACTAAAATATACCTCTAGTAATTCATCATAAATAAAATGAGGATAACATCAGTGAAGACAAAGCAAGATGAAGACCATAAACTTCCTTGCTTTTTCATTAAATTCATCGTCTATTGGTGAGAGGGTTATATTGGAAACACATCTGAAAGTCCTTTCGGTATTCTCCAATATCATGAAATGCAGTAAATATATCTGTACAATTCTGCATCCAACACACTGCCAGTTAGTGACACCTAACTTCTCTGGACCACATATTACCTGATTGGTTACATTTTCAGGCTATCTTGGAGCCTCTGATGTATCTGAAGAATAAATGAACATTCAAAAACCATGCTTCAAAAGACCATTCCTCATTTTATCTTCTGCCTGATACAAGGGGGTGCTATGTAGAAACCTAATATGGCATGTAAGGAATGCTAAAATAATGGCCTGATTGCTGAGTTCATATTATCCTCTCACTAGGGAGCCATCAGCCTCATAGATTAAATAAAAATAAATAAGAGAAAGAACCCATTCTTGTGGTTGCCAGCTGAAAATAAATTAAATGCTGCTTCTTTTTTAACTATGTTCAATTGTCCTTGTCCACAGGGACCATGCTTTGGAATATAAAAGAATATATTTAGTTCTTGATGAAAGAATAATAATTTGGTAATTTCTCTTAGGAAAAAAAGCATTAAAGCTGTGGTTATACAAAGCCATTTTCCTGCCCATGAAATTTTCAGATTTACATCTCTAAAATGCTTTGGAAAACATTATCTTAACACTCCAGTAGCACAACGTTTTAAATTAGTCACTTAAAGGAAACAGAAAAATTTGAAGTATACATATGCTAACAGGCTCTTCTGATCTCCCAGGAGTCAACAGTAGAACTAAATCCACATGTTTTGATAGTGAAGTAATCTTTCCAGCATAATGTGTTTTTCAATCAGAGATGATTTTGAGGAAGAAATAAGAAAGGTGAATTTGTACCCTCACAGGTATAAAATAAGCTTTATATTAAAAATAATAATAAATCAGATGATCAAGTTTTGTTCTTGTAACTAAATGAATTAATTATTCTGGGTTAATTTCACTATCATTATGTTTGTTTGTTTGTTTGTTTGTTTGTTTTAAAATAAACAAATGGGCAATTGTGGCACTGTTGACCCCACAAGGAGTTTCTGGTGAGAAGGGATAGAAAGCACAATTTTTATTTTTAAAATGAATATCATTATATAAGTCCAGATATCTAATTCATCTAATCAGAATTTATATTAAAATTTGACATTACTTTCCGTGTAGGATTCTCATTACAAAACTATTCGAAAAAGATATGTCATCAAAATATAATATGAACCTCTGTTCTTAAACAATGTTTTTAGACCCTGAATAAAACCAACTAGCTTTTCTCTTTTTTAAATTTTTAATTGCACTCTTAAGAGGTCTGTATTATGAATCTTCACATTTAATTGCAAAACTTACATGATTTCATATGCACATACAATTCAATGTGTACCCATAGATTTGTTACAATACAGAATTCATCTCTCTGTGAGGTTTCCCTACATTTAATATAGAGCAAGTTTAACAAATGCTCAATTTGAACATGGGGTTGGATA
Organism: Leopardus geoffroyi; assembly: GCF_018350155.1. NCBI lineage: Eukaryota > Metazoa > Chordata > Mammalia > Carnivora > Felidae > Leopardus > Leopardus geoffroyi. Next base: position 90,203,022 of record NC_059337.1, read on the forward strand.
TTATTGCTTGCATTCTCAAATAAAATGACTCGATCTCTTACTCAGACATTATACACACTCAGAGGATGCTCCTATGCCTTCCTGAGGAATGTAGACGGACTCCAAACCTCTCTTTTTTCAACTTGTTAGATGAACTTCCATGTGGTTTGTTAAAAGGTACTGTCCCTGTCATCCCCTTCCGCTAAAATACTGCTTACAACACCGAGAACAAGAAAGCCATATATTCTTCATACACATTATGATAAATATTATTAATTAGAACTTGCTACACACCGTACCTATTTCTTCTCAAAGCATGACAATGACCCTGCGCTGTAGGTGTTATTTTTCTCAATTAAACACAAAATGAAACTGAAACTCACAGTTAAAAGTGGACTGATCAACGTCAAGTAGCTTCTCAATAGTTACGTAAGTATATTAATCTAACATTATCTAAAAACAAATTGTATGTTGTTGCAAATAAGTATTTGTCTTCACCCAATGTCGATTCTCTGATCATTGGTGTGAAATATAATTTCCTATAATTTGTCTAAATTACTATTGCTCTACAGAGGCTTACCCATAAAAACTACCTCAGTATGTGATCGAATATGTGATATCCTTGGATTCCAATATAGACAGTAATATATAAAAAAGCTGGTTATTTTAGCTTAGTAGTTTTAATTGTTTTTCTAGTTTGTATGACCCTTTTAGAAAACCTAATCAAATTCTAGATTATTTCATAGGACCACACTATGTTTTCGAAATTCCATGTATAGGTTTATACTAAACAGAAATGAAAACATTTCCACAAAAAGATTTGTACAAAAACAATTATATAGCCCTATTTATAATGAACAAAAACTGGAACAAACTCAAAACATCTATAGAGAGGAGAATGATTAAACAGTGAATTCTGTCATCATATAATAGGATGATACTCCACACATAAAAAGAGAAAATTTCTGATATAGCAACAACATGGATAAATCTTACAACATAAGTATAAGTCAGACACACATGAAGAGTACACAGTATGATTTCAGTTATATACAATTTGAGAAAATTTACTGTTCTGGCAATCATGGCTTGGGTCCTTGGAGTGTGATACTGACTAGAAAGAAGCATGAGGGAACATCAGGGTGAGAGAAATGTTCCGTCTCTTGATCTTTGGGAAATGGCTACATGAGTATATACATTTGTAATAGCTAATCAAATCAGGCACTTAAAATACATTTAACTATTTTGGGGCCCCTGGGTGGCTTAGTCGGTTGGGCGTCCGACTTCAGCTCAGGTCATGATCTCATGGTTTGTGAGTTCGAGCCCCACATTGGGCTCTGTGCTGACAGCTCAGAGCCTGGAGCCTGCTTCAGATTCTGTGTCTCCCTTTCTCTGCCCCTCCCATGCTCATGCTCTGTCTCTCTCTGTCTCTTAATAATAAATAAAATGTTAAAAAAATTTTTTTAATAAAATACATTTAACTATTTAAAAAATACAGCTCAATAAAAAAAGTTTACTTAGTTTAGTAACCAGTTAATGTTACTAAACATTAATTACTCCAACACTCATCTCTAATATTTTTTAAATCAATAAAAAAGTTCACTACATCCATAGTGAGTGTGAAGGTCAATTATCCATATGACTTGAAAATATAAGCTGAGAATTTTATGATCATTCAGACAATCAGTTACTGAAAAAAAGTGACAAAAAAGCTGTGTCAAATCTTTCTGTACTTCACACTCAGATTCTAGGCAGTTATATTGATTCCTGAAACTACTTTTGCTACTAATTCTTTTGAGTGAACACCCTTAAAAATACTGGAGCAGATCATAGAATTTATTGAGCCCTGACTTGGTTCTGAGAGGCAAATATTTTTTGACATTACTCATCAAGTGCATCATGATGCATCCTAGCTTAGAATCTGTGAATTGCTATTTTTCCAAGTGAAAACAAAGTCACTCAGCAGAAATCTTTCCAGAGGGATAGTATCACAAAGTTATATTTTTTTGAGATTGTTGAATGTCTTTGACAGGGGAAGTTAACACAGAATGAATACTTCACTAGATTATTTCTATTTTTATTTATTTATTTTTTTTTTCAACTTTTTTATTTATTTTTGGGACAGAGAGAGACAGAGCATGAACGGGGGAGGGGCAGAGAGAGAGGGAGACACAGAATCGGAAACAGGCTCCAGGCTCTGAGCCATCAGCCCAGAGCCTGACGCGGGGCTCGAACTCACGGACCGCGAGATCGTGACCTGGCTGAAGTCGGACACTTAACCGACTGCGCCACCCAGGCGCCCCATTATTTCTATTTTTAAAAAGAAATAAAGTAAATGGATATATAACTGAATAGGAATTATCTGCCCTTAATGATTCACTGAAAACATATTTTGTCCATAGCTTGTAAAATGTTTTATGGTATATAAATACAAATGGAGAAATAAAGAGTTACCTGTTATATCATCACGATGCCTTTCAAAAGACTGGCTGAATTTAATACAAGTTACTATAAAACATTTCAGCATCGAAATTTTTGCTTTTCTTACTTACTTGAAATAGAATAAGGCTGAATAATTCTATTTCTTTGTTAGTTGGTTACATTAACAAAAATGGACATAACCACTGTTAGAATTTATAAGTTTCTCAGGAGTACCATTGCTGTTATTAAGTTGCTTTTAAGAGAATTTTGTTCCCAGCATATTTTGTTCTCTTACTGCTTCATGACAATAAGGTATTTGTAGCTAGCTATAGTTGGGGTTTAAGAAATTTATATGTACACACACACACACACACACACACACACACCATGGGGAAATGAAGAATAAAAGATTCTCCTCGTGCAGTCATTATGTACATATTATAAAAATTTAGAATAGTGCAAAAAATAAATAAGCTCCAGGTAATCTTGTTTATTAAAGCTTTTATACTCTACAGGTTATATCTAATTTAATCTGACACTCTACACAGGGTATGTGAAGGGAGCAGTAAAAAAAAAAGTAGGAATAAATAATAGGTGTATATGAGAGATAATTTGTCATTAAGTTGCATGCAATTATAATTAAATTATTATCATTTAATACTTATTATGCTTTCAGTAATTATATTATATTTCCTCTAACCACCAAATAGGAGTTTCATCAACTGAAATTGAAACCCAGATAAAGTTAAACTGTATGATTTAAGAATTTGTTACATGCTCATCTTTAGATCTTTTACATTGAATCATAATTTTAGACTGAAAAGGATTTTAAAATCTACTTTGGGATCATTCTTTTTTATATATAGAACAGTTAAATATCTTGCCATGGATTCTATATTCACTGGTAGAGCCAAGACTAGAACCCAGTTACACACTTCTAATTTAAGTTGCTAATTTAATTTTAATATTTGCTTATAAATCCAGTTTTATGTAAGCAATAAAAAAATTCATGTTAATCTATCTGATTTTTTAATAAACTCTCCCAAATAATTCAACAGAAGCATTTCTCCACTTTAATTCAGGCATCAATATTATCAAACAAACATCTTTATTCTTTCAGTATTAAAAAAAAGAAACTTCAGTCATGGAGTTTTTCTCTCTCTTTGTATATCAACTGCTCAGACTGTTACTGTAGAATCAAAAAGTCACACTTTTGTATACGCATTTAAAAAGCACTGATATCATCTTCTCACAATTGTAAAGATTGTAAAATAGTATTTGTTATAAATACAAAAATAATATTTGTAAACTCCTTGAACGTAAGTAATTGAATTCAAAAGATGTCAATTGACCACTAGGCCAGGTTGGGAATCAGAAGTTAAGATTTTAAAAACTTCTTTGACTTCAGATAACTTACAATATAATAGTGTAAATAAAAACATGTCCCAAATAGGAATATAAAAAGTCATTACTTTATTAAATAGTAATTACTCTTTTATTTAAAAGATATATTTTGGATGCTTATATAATATTCATGTGTACCCAGAACTATGCTAGGCATTCAACCATCCAATAGTAAACAGGACAATTTTTTTTTTTCCTAGTAAATTTTACATTATGGTGGAGGAGACAGTCAGATAAATGAATAAGTACACTTGTAATGTGACAAATGCTCATACGGAGTAATTTGTGCTAAGTAAGTAGAAGCAGCTAGATGCACGATAGGAAGAATATCTAATCCAGCCTGGGTCGTGCAAATGACACAGAAGTTCCAGGGGAAAAGGATATCTAAGGATGACTTAGAAATGGCAGATGAGGGGGGCACCTGGGTGGCTCAGTTGGTTAAGTGTCTGACTTCAGGTCGTGATCTCGTGGCTCTTGGGTTACAGCCTCGCATTAGGCTCTGTGCTGACAGCTCAGAGCCTGAATCCTGCTTCAGATTCTGTGTCTCTCTCTCTCTCTCTCTCTGCCCCTCCCCTGCTCACTCTCTCTCTCTCTCTTTCTCTCAAAACTAAATAAACATTAAAAAAATTTTTTAATGGCAGATGAAAACAATGAAAAATGAAGAGAGTCCCAGGAATAAGGAATAACATAAGAAATGCTTTAAATTAAAAAAGAACAGAAAAAAATATTTGAAGATCAAGTATAGGATGGGCAGTTAAGCAAAGCAAACCCAGTTACTACAACACTATCAAACGTTTTAAGAGCTTCGTTTTTTATACTCGGAACAGAATGAGGGTGTCTTGGATAAGGTCTGTGGGCATTCACAAGATAAACTAAGTGGAGATCCAGGAAGTCTTTACTTAGGAATTGAAATTTGAGGTATATCCTGAAATAATATCACTATTTTAATGGACAGAAATGGGAACAGAAAGAAGTTAGGCTGCTTGAAAAGAGACTGAACAGCATTTGCAAAAGGAGGTATATTAAAAGTGCAGACAATATTAGTTTCTTTCAATAGTCTTTCAATATAAGAGACAGGAAAGAAAAAAAAGGAAACTAATGCTGAAAACAGACACTTGAGCGTTTTTAAAGGATCTTAGAGGCAATTTGATGAATTGTATGATATAAAAAGAGCTTATAGTACTTTCTGATTGAAAAATATTTCACTGACACAGTGATTTAAATTCCATCATTAAAAATGCTGTTAACATTTCACGCACGCACACACACACACACACACACATCAAAAAGGAAAAAGCCAAGATTTAAATCCACCTTTGACTATCTCTAAAGGTCATGTTCTTTCCACTATATCATGATTTTTTTCAGGGTGAATGAATACTGAAAGTGCAAAAATACTAAAAACATTCCTTATTTTTTTCAAGCACAGTTACAGTCAACTTTATAAGAGAAACTCAAGAACAGGACATACATATAAAAAAGAGAAGCATAAAAACACATACATCACTAATGGCTAATTACAAACAATAACAAATATAAAAAACAATTTTATTACAGATTTCCCGTACAACTCCACAGTTTCTATCTCATATTTGGAAAATACTATTATGAGATATGAATTCTACACATTTTAGGATATTTGAAATATACTTCTCTATTGAACAAAACTATTACTGTCAGCAAGAAATACAAAGAGACACAAATGGCTTATTTTGTAAGAGTTGGTCAAGGATCTCTCAGTATGATAGTATTTGTTAAAACAGGCTTATGTTGAAAAATGGCTGGAACATATTATTGCTGTTTATGAACACTTGCCATCTTAGCAGAAGTATGTAACAAAAAATGAAAGTATTGTGTCCACATAAAGGCAGAAAAAAGTTTAGATTAACAAAAGCATATAGAAGAATTTCCTATTGGATGAATAAATACATATATTTTAAGAGAGCACCAACATGTGCTCTTATATTTGAAGTTCTTTTTTTTTTAATGTTTATTTATTTATATTTGAGAGACAGAGAGAGAGTGTGCGTGAGTAGGGGAGGGGTGGAGAGAGAGAGGGAAAGAGAAAATCCCAAGCAGGCTCCATGCTGTCCCCACAGAACAGGATGTGGGGCTCAATCTCACGGTTCATGAGATCATGACCTGAGCTCAAATCAAGAGTCTGATGCCCAATTGACTGAGCCACCCAGGCACCTCTGGAATTCTTATAGTGTCCTGCTGGTCATGCAGATATTTGGCTCTCTTTAAAGACAGTTAAGAAGTACTATATGCATTATATGTATTGTATGTATTATATTTACTATCATTGCAGAGTTGTCTCCCTACTAGACGTGGTGAAACAAGTCAAGGAATACAGCTTTAAAATGTAGTGATTAAGTTCAGTGTAAGACATTATCCAGAAATGAAGCCAGAAAACTTAGGACAAAAGAGGAATTATAGCCCAGATGAGGAAACAAACAAACAGAATCTTAAAACCTTGAAGTAGGACAATGGGTTTAATATTCAGTCCAATAAGAGTAACCCTGAGTCACATAAGAAAGCAATACTAAGTATTCTATAAGCCATAAATAAGTTCAAGGAAAAAAGCTCATTGGAGATATTCAATCATTAATCCCAAATATGAGTGGTAGTCTGTGACTCTGTGGAGAAGTACAAAGCCAGCCACGCATATATGTGACATCCATCTTTTGCAAATATGGTTTTCCTGATAGGTGTATCAAAGAAGTAATGGAAAGCCTTCTGAGACTTACAAAAACTGTCATACCAATTCTGTTGATTTACTTGGCAAAAAATAACCAAGGACTGAGCAACTTCAGTATCCCTTTCAAGTGAAAAGAATCTCATATATAATAAACTGAAATTTAGAGTAGGAATTCATTTTTCCTTACAGCTGAGTATCATGATAAGTGAGAAGTAAATAGGTTATGTGGTGGCATAAAATAATCAAATTCGATTTTCTAGACAAGAAATTATAGCAAAAAGAAAAGAGTGCACATCGGAAAAACTAGGGAAAAACAAAATATCCAGATAAAGATAAAACAGCGTTCTACATAGAAAAACAGGCTCAACATTGAACATTTGTAGAACATGTTCAATGATTCACAGAGTAATTTCAAAGAATGGAAAGGTGACCTGAGATAAAAAGTTAGAACCACTGTTTTAAAAGCATGAGGGGCGCCTGGGTGGCTCAGTCGGTTGAGCATCCGACTTCGGCTCAGGTCATGATCTCGCGGTCCATGAGTTCGAGCCCCGCGTCAGGCTCTGTGCTGACAGCTCTGAGCCTGGAGCCTGCTTCAGATTCTGTATCTCCCTCTCTCTCTGCCCCTCCCCCGCTTGTTCTGTGTCTCCTTCTCTAAAAAAAAAAAAAAAAAATTGAAAAATTTTTAGAAAAATAATCTTTTCTAATTCATTTATTTCTTCTTTCATCAATTTTTCTCTCCTGTTTCCTTTTACATATTTACTCTTCCTCTAACTTCTTTAGCTAAATGCTCATTTACATTTTTTATATTTCTTTTTCTCTTTGTTCTTTCCTACTTGTCCATTCTAATATAAAAGTATTACCTTTTATAATAAACAGTTTCTGTCATCTTGCTTTATGTTATTCCATACCTCCTACTGTTTGCTTCACTTTTTTTTGTGCTTGGACTTGTAGTTATTTAAGGCTTATATACTATTTGATGTTCTGGAAGGACATATTAAGAGTTCATATTTACTCTTTCCAAAACATTCTTTCATATACATTCTTATAAATATCATTATTCAGAATAAGATAATTCAATATTCTCTCACCCCCTCACTTTACTCTCTAATGTAATGTGATCCATATTATTTTTTCCACTGAGCAGCTATCTCAAAAATAATGTTGTAATTTGCATAATGAAATACATAATTCATAAGCTTGTTTATTAATGCAGAGTACCAATCTGATATGTATGTTATATATAGAGAGAGCATTGTTTGTGTTTATGAGCCTACTCACTGGAAGTCTCACATCTCCTCTTTGAAGTTGTGGCTGCATGATATTAAGAGGCTCACTAGACCCAGTGGGAATTAAACTTGCCTATAAACAGCAAACTGAAAGAGCAAGCTGGAGCCCATTGATATCTTTAGTGCTGATGATCTTCCAACTTTGTGACACACAGTGCCATGTGGTCAAGCCACAGACGGAATCTGAACCTCCTCCTCTCTCCACTGACAAGAACACAGATGTGGCAGGAATAAACCTCCAATCATTTAGTCAAAGACAACAATGGAAGAGAGAGCTAAGCCACAAAATGGAAGAAATCTGGTCTCTGAATAATTTGGGGGGAAGAATCTGCTCTGTATGCTAGAAATCACATAGTGATGACAGTATTTTTGAGCCACTGTCACAATGGCCAATGGCCAAGAATCACCAGAAGAGGGTGATAAGAATAATAAGGCACTTTACAAGGAACATTTCAAGTGACCAAAGCAGAGAAGATATTCAAGAGGAAGTCATAATAATCTTCAAATATTCTAAGGGATATAATGTAGAAAAAAACATGCTTTTATTTTGTCTAAGTAGATATCTAAGGATATTTATGCAATAGGCACTGTTAAATATTTATATCATATTATAGTATACATATAATATATGGAATATTCAGTGATAAGGTAGTTTTAATTTTGGAATACCAAAGACAACTAAAATAGTGCAAAATATAAACTTGCAAATTTTAAAAATTATTGTAAAATGAAAATCTCTGTAATCACAATCCAGGTCAAGAAATAGAATATGGTCACGACCCCAGAACACCCATGCATGTGCCTTTAAAATCACAACACCATTCTTTTACTTATATTTAATTTTATAGTGACATTTATTATAAGTACCTTTTAAATTTTTCTTCAGAATTTCCAATAAAAATGCATTCTTAAACATTCCAGTTAAATTCTACCTGTTTTTTGAATCACAGTCTATAAATTCTTTTAAGTTTAGTAATCTATGTTATTATTCATTCTATAGTTTGTGCCCTGTTGTTATCTAAAATCGTATTGTAATAATATTACTATAGTTTCTATTAATATTGCCATTACTCTCTTCTGCTAATTAGCACTTAGAATTTTTATGATTTTTCACTATTACAAATAGTAGTGCTATAAATATCCTTGTATCTCCTACTACATAGGTACACACATTTATGTGGGTAAAAACCTAGGCATATTGCTGTTAGGAGTGTAACTCATTGCAACCACCTTAGAAAACAATTTGGAATTACCTACTAAAGTTGGGATTATATATCCATCTCTGTGAAGCCTATGCTATTAGAATTAATATCAGTTACTAATATCAGTTACTTTAATTTCTAGTTCTACAATTTTTATGATATTTTTTTTTCAAATCTGCCATGTGACTTTTTAAGGATTCCAGTTCTCTGCTGAATTGTTTTACATTGCCTTTTACCTACTTGAACCCAGTAGACATAGCTGTTTTACAGTTTATTTTGATAATTCTAATATCTAGAGACCTAACAAGTGTATTTGTTGTCTGCTGTTTCTATGTTATCTTTCAACATCTTTTTATATTACCTGATTATCATTGTGTGCTGAGATATATGTATTCACACACACACACACACACACACACACACACACACGTGCACTTGTAAAAATAATTTGAGGTCTAGGATGGACTCATTTTCTTCAAATAGAATTTTTGTTCTGACTGTCACCTGGAAGAACTAAGAACTTCAGTCAGCAGTCATCCAAGTATAGGTCTTGAGTTAATTTCGGACTATCCAGAAAACACTAAGCTAGGCTGTGGTGCACACTCTGTGATTCCTCTATGTCCCATTTTATTCCTACATATCATCTTCCTGAATCCCAGCTCAAACATGGAGTAATTAAGCATAGCCCCTACTCTTGGTGGCACTTGGACTTCATCTTTCATTTCCCTAGTCCCTTAAGGGTTTCAAAGCTGTGCTAAGTTTCCAAGATACCTTTTATAGGTCAGCAAACTCTCCCAAGGCAAAAGCAGCTTCAAAGGCCATACTCACCTCTCTAGATTTCGACCTTCTGAACTTTGGCCAAATAATACTTCTCTGTCTTATTAACTCTTTGATGTTTTATAAAACCACTACTTTTTCCATGTTTTGGAGGTTTTGTTTTGTTTTGTTTTGTGAAAGATTGATTAATTAAATAGTTCACTATTATTGTAAGTGAAGCCCAGGTTCACCTGAAGGGAAGTTTGTGTGTCAGATATTCTTAGAACATAAGCTCTCTGACAGCAAGAATTTTGCCAATTTTCTTAAATGCTGTATCCCATCAGTGATCACTGAAAACGAGTGCTCAAAAATGGTTGCTAAATCAAAGAAAAAAATTATAAATCTAATATTTAAACCACTTACATTTAGCAAGAACTTAATAGCAGTTTTCAATTAATCAAATCTAGAGAAAACCCACTTTATTCCTAGTATTGGCATAAACTCTTAACAAATTAAAGATGTCTAAAAATTAGATGAGCTTTTTGGTGAAATATGTAGCTTACTCGCTGTTATCAAAATATTTTATGTTTTGGCAACTATATTCATAGGAATCGAGGCTTTTTTCACTAGTAGTATGAAAGACTTATGTTTAAGAGTTTATCGACCTTTGTATAATGAGTACAAAATATCAATCTTCAACTCTGAATAAGGGTTGGTTATTAATCAAATTGCAAGATTTTCATTCATTTGTCAGATAACAAATTGGAAAATCAGGCACGTCGACATAGAGAGAAAGTCAGGGCACCTGGGTGGCTCAGTGGGTTAAGCGTCCAACTTCAGCTCAGGTCCTGACCTCATGGTTTGTGAGTTTGAGCCCCACATCTGACTCAGTGCTGACAGCTCAGAGCCTGGAGCCTGCTTTGGATTCTGTGTGTCTCTCTCTGCTCCTCCCTTTCTTATGCTCTGTCTCTCTCTGTCTCTCAAAAAATGAATAAACATTAAAAAAGAGAGAGAGAAACTGAAGAGGAAACTAAGAGGAATGATATATTAATGCGTTTTCAAGGTGATCCAGACAAAAGTAGATGAGTCATACTTGTTTTCATTTTCTTAGAGGCATCAGAATGAAAACTAAAGATATAAAATAGGAATAACTGCAGGTATTGCCCATCTGATATGACCATAGCTGAGCACATTATTGTCAAAGGCTATTTCTTATTTCCTATCGCCAATGTCCTATAACCACACCAATTATGAGATAAGCATGATCCATTATTTAATGACACTTTATTTTATTTATTTACTTCACAAGTTCTTATTGAGTTTCTCCTACATTTCAGGCAAGTTCCAAACACTGAAGATAAAGCGGTGAACAAGAAAGACAGCCCTCCTGCTCTCATGAGGTTTGCATTCAAGTGTCCACAAACAGACTCCAAGCAAACAAATAGGTGAGCTATTAATGACTCATACTAAGTGGCAGGAGTAAAATAACCAAAATGAAGTGATAGAGAAAACAAGGAGACAACTTCACATCTGGTACTCAAGAAAAGCCTCTCCTAGGAGATAAGGTTCAAAGTGGAACGAAACTGAGCACTGAGTAAACCACGGAAAGCTCTAGAGAAGGAGCATTTTAGGCAGAGGAAATAAATGATGCGAAGGCTCCAAAAAAGAACAAGCTCTGGAAACTGGCAGAGGCTCCTGTGATTGAAGCATAAAGGACAACAGGACAATCTCTACATAATGAAATTAGAGAAACAGGCAAGCGTTACAGATAGCTTTGCAAGCCATACACAAACTTTTATTTTTTTAATGTTTATTTATTTGTTTATTTTTGAGAGGGAGACAGAGTGTGAGTGGGGAAGAGGCAGACACTCAACCAGCTGAACCACCCAGGTGCCCCCATACATAAAAATTTAGATTTTCTTCTAATTGGAATGGGAAGCAACTAGACCGCTTTAAGTAGAGATTTTTTTACAAATCCCCTTTGGCTGCTATGTGAAGAAAAGACAGGGGTGTTGACAAGATGGGAATCAGAAAAAGCAAGATTTTACAGTGGCCAGATCCTTCAATGAACTGAAATAATTCCTACTAATGAAAATATAACATGCCCTATTTGAGAATGCCTAGGAATGGAATTTATTGAGTTCATCAAGCTAAATTTTGATTCTATTTAAAAGATTCCACTTCTCTGGTGCCTGGGCGGCTCAGTCGCTTGAGCATCAGACTCCTGATTTCAGCTCAGGTCATGATCTCATGGTTTGTGAGATCAAGCCCCACATCAGGCTCTGCTTACACCACAGAGCCTGCTTGGGATTCTTTCCCCCTCTCTTTCTGCTCCTCCTCTCCTCTCTTTCTCTGTCTCTCAAAAATAAGTAAACATAATTTTTTTAAAAAAAGAGATTCCACTTTTCTTAAACTTCAAAATATCTTTTTGTGAAATCACTTAGGAGAGCAAATAAAACTAAGGCTTCTCTGCTATCAGTCTAAATCAAAAATTTTTAACATTATATCTGTAGTCACCTACTTTATTTTCTTTTAGGCTATAAACATCACTAACTTAGAGAACATTGTTCTTAACATTTTGGGTGTTCATGGATTCTTTCTTCAAAAAAATAGACACATACATAAAAGTTTGAAGATAGTTTCAAAGGGTTCACAAATTGCTTACATTACCTTTATGAAAGGTCAATCAACCCTAAAATAATAAGCCTTGCTATAAATATCTGTGATAATCCTTTCTTAGATTTATGTATCTTCCATTTGTCAGAAAATAAAATTAAGCTGAGTAACTATAAGACTTTATTGAATTTATTCAGCAATTCATGAATGAGGCAGCATTCAATTTAGCATATAGAGAGAAGAAGCCCTGAAGAGGTATATAGACCAAGAGATTTTATAGGCAGAAGAAAACAGGAACAAAGAAGTAGTAGACAAAAAGGCAATTTGTTATTGCAAGTTTACTTTCCTTCTAGGATATGGCAGTGGTTGATCAGACAGATGACCTAACTAATCCTAATAAGGTGATTCCTCATTGGTTTAACATTTCATTTCTGGGATAAGCAAAACTAATTTAGTTGTCTCTGGCAATGTGGGGTTTAGCATAGTGTCTCCATTTGGGGCCTGTTGTCTTTAACACATTACAGCAGTTAGAATGATTTTATACTATGAGAAGATGATAAGTTTAAGAATATTATCAATGTCTCCAAAAATAGCATGATATGAAATTCAAAGACAACAAACAATATGGTATAATCACAAAGCAAAATGGCCTAGTTGGAATCAGTAGTTCTTATGCTGATTATCACCCAAATCAGATATGTATCTTCATATCAAAGTATTTTTAAAGAATAATATAATTAAGTTAACATAGGAATGAGCTTCGGGGTCCCTGGGTGGCTCAGTCGGTTAAGCGGTGGACTTGGGCTCAGGTCATGATCTCGGGGTTTGTGGGTTCGTGCCCCGCATGGGCTCTGTGCTGACAACTGGGAACCTGGAGCCTGCATTGAATTCTATGTCTCCCTCTCTCTCTGCCCCTTCCCTGCTCATGCTGTGTCTCTCTCAAAAAAGAAAAATTAAATTAAAAAAAAAAAAAGAATGAGCTTCAATTGTGTGAACAATATAAAAATTAAATTCTCCTCTTATGATAAAACAATGCTGGACCAGATGCTGTGACTAACTAGTAGCCATGTTTTGCTAACGTGAGTTTTCAAGATAGAAAATAAAGTAATATGATCACACTCTTTGACTTTGATGATGACCTTACAAATAAAACACTAGTACTAATGAGCAACTGTGGTGATGGGATCATTTTTGTGAGTATCAGATGTTAGTGATTCCTCCAAATTTAATAAGGACCATAATGCAATCATATTGTCAAGCCTCTGGTTAACAAATCATTCAGTTGAACTGCCTTGTGAAAGGCAAAACAGAAACATTAAAACTTTGTAAAAACACAGGACTCCATTTGCTTATACTGGAAAGCGAGCCCTTATTTCTTTTATAAGTGTGATTGAACACAAGAACCCTCATTTTAAATCTTCAAATGGATCTCTTGGCATATCCTTATGTTTAATAATCGTCTAGCGAAGAAGCGTCTCTTAAAAACAAAAATTAGATATACTTGATAGCAGAGAAAAGATTCAATTCAATACACACCATTGAGCAGACCTCAATCTCTCAGAGAGAAATTGAAAGTGCATGAACCATAGTTATCGGCTTTCATGAACCCTATGAGTGTTGTTATTGGGCTATTTCAGTGTTTCTATAATATTTCAAATATTGTAATTCAAAGAACAGAAGACAGTCATACCCATTCCCCTTCAGTATTATATAAAATAATAACCTGAGACTTTTCCTTTCTGTAATCAATTCATTAAAGGTTATGGCAAAATTAAAAATTAGTCAATACTAAAACAGACACACACACACAGATGTAAATATCTAAAGTAAAATATTAACAAAAAATACTAAAATATTTAATTTTTGAACACAAAATATGCTTTTTATAAAATTGTATAAAATTGTAATGCATAATTTTAAATGTGTTAGAAGAGATGGAAACTCTGAAAACTTACAGAAAAGAATCATGTTTTCATAAGCAAACACTCTGAAACTTCCTGCTCCAATCTATAGCTTATGTACTTTTTTGGGGGTAGTGGGGGAAACTATATTTATTTTTTAAATTTATTTATTATTTAATTTACACTCAAGTTAGTTACTATATGGTGCAACAATGATTTCAGTAGATTCCTTAATGCCCCTTACCCTTTTAGACCATCCTCCCTCCCACAATCCCTCCAGCAGCCATTTAAGAGTCTTTTATGTTTTGTCCCCTTCCCTGTTTTTATATTACTTTTTCTTCCCTTCCCTTATGTTCATCTGTTTTGTATCTTTTTTTTTTTTTAACATTTATTTATTTTTTTTGGGACAGAGAGAGACAGAGCATGAACGGGGGAGGGGCAGAGAGAGGAAGACACAGAATCGGAAACAGGCTCCAGGCTCTGAGCCATCAGCCCAGAGCAGACGCGGGGCTCGAACTCACGGACCGCGAGATCGTGACCTGGCTGAAGTCGGACGCTTAACCGACTGCGCCACCCAGGCGCCCCTGTTTTGTATCTTTAAGTCCTCATATGAGTGAAGTCATATGATTTTTGCCTTTCTCTGACTGACTAATTTCACTTAGCATAATACCCTCTAGTTCCATCCACATAGTTGCAAATGGCAAGATTTCATTCTTTTTGTTTGCCAAGTAATACTCCATTGTATGTGGTATACATACATACACATATACGCATACACATACATACACATATATGTGTATATATGTGTATGTATGTATACCACATCTTCTTTATCCATTCATCCATCAATAGACATTCGGGTTCTTTCCATACTTTGGCTATTGTCAATAGCACGGCTATAAACATTGAGGTGCATATGCCCCTTCAAAACAGCACACTTGTATCCCTTAGATAAATACCTAGTAGTGCAATTGCTGGGTCATAGGGTAGTTCTATTTTTAATTTTTTGAGTAACCTCCCTATTGTTTTCCAGAGTGCCTGCACCAGCTTGCGTTCCCACCAGCAGTACAAAAGAGATCCTATTTATCTGCATCCTCACCAACATCTGTCCTTGCCTGAGTTGTTAATGTTAGCTATTCTGACAGGTGTAAGGGGGTATCTCATTGTGTTCTTTTAAAAATGTTTTTAATGTTTATTTATTTTTGAGAGAGAGATACAGACAGCCTGTGAGTGAGGGAGGAGTAGAGAGAGGGGGAGACACAGAATCCAAAGCAGGCTTCAGACTCCATGCCGTTGGCACAGAGCCCGATGCGGGAATCAAACCTACAAACCATAAGACCATGATCTGAGCTGAAGTTGACTGCTTAACCTATGGAGCCACCTAGGTGCCCCTCTCATTGTGGTTTTGATTTATATTTCCATGATAATGAGTAATGTTGAGCATTTTTTAAACTTGTTTTATTTTTTACTTTTTTAAGTTTACATCCAAGTTAGTTAGCATATAGTGCAACAGTGATTTCAGGAGTAGATTCCTTAGTTTCCCTTAACCCTTTAGCCCATACCCCCCTCCCACAACCCCTCCCATAACCCTCAGCTTGTTCTCCATATTTATGAGTCTCTTCTGTTTTGTCCTCTCTGTGTTTTTATATTATTTTTGTTTCCCTTCCCTTATGTTCATTTTTCATGTGTCTGTTGGCCACTTGGATGTCTTCTTTGGAGAAGTGTCTATTCATGTCTTTTGCCCATTTCTTCACTAGACTATTTGTTTTTGGGTGTTGAGTTTAATAAGTTCTTTATAGGTTTTGGATACTAACCCTTTATCTGATATGTCATTTGTGAACATCTTCTCCGATTCTGTCAGTTGCCTTTTAGTTTTGCTGATTGCTTTCTTCACTGTGCAGGGGCTTTTTATTTTGATGAGGTCCCAGTAGTTCATTTCGCTTCTGTTTGTCTTGCCTCTGGAGATGTGTTGAGTAAGAAGTTGCTGCGGTTGAGATCGAAGAGGTTTTTGCCTGCTTTCTTGTCAAGGATTTTAATGGCTTCCTGTCTTATGTTTAGGTCTTTCATCTTTTTTTGAGTTTGTTTTTGTGTATGGTGTAAGAAAGTGGTACAGGTTCATTCTTCTGCATGTCACTGTCCAGTTTTCCCAGCACCACTTGCTGAAGGGACTGTCTTTATTCCATTGGATATTCTTTCCTGCTTTGTCAAGGGTTAGTTGGTCATACGTCTGTGGGTCGATTTCTGGGTTCTCTATTCTGTTCCATTGATCTGACTGTCTGTTTTTGTGCCAGTACCATACTGTCTTGATGATTACAGCTTTGTAATATGTCTCAAAGTCCAGGAGTGTGATGCCTCCAGCTTCAGTTTTCTTTTTCAATATTGCTTTGGCCATTTGGGGTCTTTTCTGGTTCCATACAAATTTATGATTGTTTGTTCTAGCTCTGTGAAGGATGTTGGTGTTATTTTGATAGGTATTTCATTGAATATGTACATTACTTTGGATAGTATTGACATTTTAACAATCTTTGTTCTTCCAATCCAGGAGCGTGGAATATTTTTCCATTTTTTGTGTCTTCTTCAATTTCTTTCATAAGCTTTCTATAGTTTTCAGTGTATAGATTCTTCCCCTCTTTCGTTAGGTTTATTCATTATTTTATGGGTTTTGGTGCAATTGTAAATGGGATCAATTCCTTGATTTCTCTTTCTGTTGCTTCATTATTGGTGTATAGGAATGCAACCGATTTCTGTGCATTGATTTTACATTCTGAAACTTTGCTGAATTCATGGATCAATTCTAGCAGTTTTGGTGGAATCTTTTGGGTTTTCCATATAGAGTATCATGTCATCTGCAAAGAGTGAAAGTTTGACTTCCTCCTTGCCTATTTGGATTCTTTTTATGTCTTTGTGTTGTCTGATCGCTGAGGCTAGGACTTCCAATGCTATGTTGAATAACAATGGTGAGAGTGGATATCCATCTCCTGTTCCTAACCTTAGGGGGAAAGCTCTCAGTTTTTCCCAATTGAGGATGATATTAGCAGTGGGTCTTTCATATATGCTTATGATCTTGAGTGATGATGATTCTATCCCTACAGGATGCTGTATTTTCTCAAATTCTTTCTTTGCATCTATTGAGAGGATCATGTGGTTCTTGTGCTTTCTTTTATTGATGTGATATATTGCATTGATTGTTTTGTGGATATTGAACCAGCCCGCATCCCACTTGAACATGGCGAATAACCCTTTTGATGTATTGTTGGATCTGATTGGCTAGTATCTTGTTGAGGATTTTTACATCCACGTTCATCAAGGAAATTGGTCGATAGTTCACTGTTTTAGTGGGGTCTTTGTCTGGTTTGGAATCAAGGTAATGCTGGCTTCATAGAAAGAGTTTGGAAGTTTTCTTTCCATTTCTATTTTTTGGAACAGCTTAGAGAGAATAGATGTTACCTCTTCCTTAAATGTTTGATAGAATTCCCTTGTAAAGCCATCTGGCCCTGGACTCTTGTTTCTTGGGAGATTTTTTATTACTAATTCCATTTCTTTACTGGTTATGGGTCTGTTCAAATTTTCTATTTCTTCCTGTTTCAGTTTTGGCAGTGTATATGTTTCTAGGAATTTGTCCATTTCTTCCAGATTGCCCATTTTATTGGCATATAATTGCTCATAATATTCTCTTACTATTATTTTTGTTGGTTGTGATCTCTCCTCTTTCATTCTCGACTTTATTTATTTGCATCTTTTCCTTTTTCTTTTGATCAAACAGGCTAGTGGTTTATCAATTTTGTTAATTCTTTCAAAGAATCAGCTTCTGGTTTCATTGATCTGTTTTTTGTTTTGTTTTTTTTTTTTTGTTTGTTTGTTTTTTGGTTTCGATAGCATTAATTTCTGCTCTAATCTACTATTTCCTGTCTTCTGCTGGTTTTGGGTTTTATTTGCTGTTCTTTTTCCAGCTCCTTAAGGCATAAGGTTATGTTGCATATCTGAGACCTTTCTTCCTTCTTTAGGAAGGCCTGGATTGTTACATACTTCCCTCTTATGACTGCCTTTGCTGAGTTCTAGAGGTTTTGGGCTGTGGTGTTATCATTCTCATTGGCTTCCATGTACTTTTTAATTTCCTCTTTAACTTCTTGGTTAGTCCATTCATTCTTTAGTGGGATGTTCTTTAGTCTCCAAGTACTTGTTACCTTTCCAATTTTTTTATTGTGGTTGATTTAAAGTTTCAAAGAGTTGTGGTCTGAAAATATGCACAGTATGATCTAGATCTTTTTGTACTTGTTGAGAGCTGATTTGTGTCCCAGTATGTGATCTATTCTGGAGAATGTCCCATGTGCACTCTAGAAGAATGTGTATTCTGCTGCTTTAGAATAAAGTGTTCTGAATGTATCTGTTAAGTCCATCCGGTCTGGTGTGTCATTCAAAGCCATTGTTTCCTTGTTGATTTTCTGCTTAGATTATCTTCCCATTGTTGTAAGTGGGGTGTTGAAGTCCCTTAATATTATGGTATTATTATCAATGAGTTTCTTTATGTGTTTGATTCATATTTTTGGGTACCCCTACATTTGGTGCATATATGTTTACAATTGTTAGGTCTTCTTGGTGGATAGACCCCTTGATTATGATATAATGCCCTTCTTCATCTCTTGATACAGTCTTTATTTTAAAACTAGATTGTCTGATATAAGTATGGCTATTCTGGCTTTCTTTTGTTGACCATTAGCATGATAGATGGTTCTCCATCCCCTTATTTTCAATCTGAAGGTGACTTTAGGTCTAAAATGGGTCTCCTGTAAAGAGCATATAGATGGATCTTGTTTTCTTATCCATTCTGTTATCCTATGTCTTTTGATTGGAGCATTTAGACCATTAATGTTTAGAGTGAGTACTGAAAGATATGAATTTATTGCCATTATGTCACTGGTAGAGTTGGGGTTTCTGGTAATGTTCTCTTGTCTTTTTTAGGATTTGTTGCTTTTGGTCTTTTTTTTTTTTTTTTTTTTTTCGTCTTTTCTCCCCTCAGAGAGTCCTCCTTAAAATTTCTTGCAGGGCTGGTTTAGTGGTCATGAACTTTTATTTTTGTTTGTCTGGGAAACTTTTCATCTCTCCTATTTTGAATGACAGCCTTGCTGGGTAAAGAATTCTTGGCTGCATATTTTTCCAATTCAGCACATTGAATATATCCTGCCACTCCTTTCTGGCCTGCCAAGTTTCTGTGGATAGATCTGCTGCAAACCTGATCTGTCTTCCCTTGTAGGCTAAGGACATTTTTTTCCCTTGCATGCTGTCATGATTCTTTCCTTGCCTGAGTATGTTGTGAATTTGACTATGATATGCCTTGTTGATGGTCAGTTTTTGTTAATCTAATGGGAGTCCTCTTGTGCTTCCTGGATTTTGATGTCTGTGTCTTTCCCCAGGTTAGGAAAGTTTTCCACTATGATTTGCTCATATAAATTTTCTTTTTTTTTTTTTTTTAATTTTTTTTTCAACGTTTATTTATTTTTGGGACAGAGAGAGACAGAGAATGAATGGGGGAGGGGCAGAGAGAGAGGGAGACACAGAATTGGAAAAAGGCTCCAGGCTCTGAGCCATCAGCCCAGAGCCTGACGCGGGGCTCGAACTCATGGACTGCGAGATCGTGACCTGGCTGAAGTCGGACGCTTAACCGACTGCGCCACCCAGGCGCCCCTGCTCATATAAATTTTCTACTCCTTTTTCTCTCTTTCAATATTCTGGGACCGCTATAATTTTGATGTTATTCCTTTCCAATGAGTCACTGAGTTCTGTAATATTTATTTCATGCTCTTTTGCCTTAGTCACCCTCTTTTTCTCTGCTTCATTATTCTCCATAAGTTTGTCCCCTTATCACTGATTTGCTTCTCTGCCTCATCCATCCTTGCCACCATGGCATCCATTTGAGATTGCAGCTCAGTTATAGCATTTTTTATTTCATCCTGGCTAGCTTTCACTTCTTTTATCCCTGCAGAAAGGAATTTTAATCTATTTTCAACCCCAGCTAGTATTCTTATTATTATGATTCTAAATTCTGGTTCAGAGAGGGAGGGAGGCAAACCATAAGAGACTCTTAAATACTGAGAACAAACTGAGGGTTGATGAGCACTGGGGGAGAGGGGAAATTGGGTGATGGGCATTGAGGAACGCACCTGTTGGGATGAGCACTGGGTGTTGTATGGAAACCAATTTGACCGCAAATTATATTTAATATAAAAAATAAATAAAAGGCTATTGAAACTGAAAAAAATAAAGGAAATTAGTGAGTCAACTAAAAAAATAAAAATCAATCAATCAATCAATCAATCAATAAATTCTGGTTCAGACATCTTGCTTGTATCTGTGTTGACTAAGTCCCTGGCTATCATTTCTTCCTTTTGTTTCTTTTGGGGTGAATTCCTTCCTTCCATCATTTTTGGAGGAAGAAAAGGAATTAATAAGGTACAAAAAATTAAAAATGAAAAATTAAAAACAACTCAAAGAAAATAAAGGATGCTAGATCCTGGTTTGTTTTGGTCTGGTTGTTGAAATAAGCTTGATATATTAGAGAAAAAAGGAAAGATAAGAAAAGAAAAAAAGGAAGAAGAAAAAAGAAAAAAAAGAAAAAAAGGAAAACGTTTGAAAATTTGAAAAACTGAATACAATAATATAGAGTAAAATGAAATGATGAAAGTAAAATAGAATTTTAAAAATTTACAAAAAGTAAAAAATTAGTAGAAAAAATTTTAAAAAATCTTTTCAATACAAATGGAAAATAAAAATAGATTTTTTCTCTTTATTCAGGAATAAGAAAAGAAAAAAAAAGAAAAGAAGAGGAAAAAGAAATGAATAAAAGGACCAATGAACAGAATGAAGTACAATTGAAATTTCATCTGGTTTACTGCAGAAGTCAAGCTTTGAAGCACTTTACAGTCCATAAATTAAGCAGGCAGAGAGACTTACGTTTGTCAAGAGTGTTATTGACCCAGTTGGGAGAGGCTTAGCGTAAGGGCTCCGTTCTCCACACTAGATGGCACTGCTTAGCTTCCTCGGGTGGATTGTTGTGACAGGCATAGGCGTATGTGCAGGCGTGGGAGGGGCAAAAATGGCGTCAGCCAGCTACCCAGTGTAGTATTGGAACTCTGTGCTCTCCCTGACCGGCAATCAAGCACCCCTCCTTTGTCTCCAGCTTCAATCCCCTCCCCGTTTCTACACTGTCTGTGACCAAGCCATCAGGCTGCCAGGCAGCACGTCCGTCCTGAGTTTGATCTCAGGTTCGGCTGTTTCCCAACTCCTCACTTCGGAGGGACTGCAGCTTTGACCTGCTCAGACCTTCTGGGGGGAGGGTCTTGCTGAGCGATGGCCAGGTGCCAGCCACCCCCAGGAACGTTCGCGAGACCACGCTGCCGCTGATGCCCAGAGACTACGGCTGGTGCCAGTCCGCTCCGGAAAAAGTTCGCGAGATAGTGTAGCAGCAGCGTTTCAGGGATTATGGAAAATCACAACACACATCTGGCACCAGGCTTCACTCATAACGTCCTTGTTCCAACGCCAGCGAATGTGGATGTTCTCCAGGGTCTGCTGGGACTTTTCCTGTGGGATAGCTACACAGCCTCTACCAGGTGTCCTCCCAGCAGTGGAACCCCCTCTCCAATGTGGCCCCAGGACTCCTTGGACCTCACTCTCTGCTCTGGCGATTCACCTTTCCCTCCACAGCACCACCAGGTATCGAGCTGCAGAGTTTCAGACTCTGCACTCCCCCTCTTTGTAGAGTCTTAAGGGAATTTAAACCCTCTCCTTTCTGCCTTTTTTGTTCAGTCCCTGTGGCTGTTTCCACTTTTCCGCTTTCTCTCCAGCTGCTTTTTTTGGGGGGTGGTGCTTTTCCTGTACACTCTCCCCCCGCCCCACCCGCACCCCGTCTCCGTCCTCTCGCCACAAGCAAAAACAGCTCCCTGCCCTCTGGGGTTTCTCTCTCCCCCAGTTCACTTCTCTGCGCCATGTACCTGTTGAATTCTGTGGTTCAGGTTGTGCAGATTGTTGTGTTAATCCTCAAATCAATTTTCTAGGTGTGGAGGATGGTTCAGTGTTGATTTGCTGCATTTCAGGGAGGAGAGACACACAAAAAACTTCCATGCTGTTCCGCCATCTTGGCTCCTCCTATAGCTTATGTGCATTTTAAGCATAGAATATTTTGAAAAGGAAGTCACCAAGAATGATAATAGTTAATATTTGCAAAACAGAAGATGGATATTCAATTTTATAATAGAACTCCATATCATTCCTTATAGCAAGAATTATTTGTTACCAAATACTTTGTTTACAAACTACTTTTTAGGAGTGTATATTTTGGGACAAACAAAGCATATTTATATGTAGTTTTCTGAAATTAAAACTAATTGTTCATATCATAAAATTAAGAAGTACCTTTTTTGTGTGACCTATTAGTTTTGTCTACACTATCCAGAAGGATGAGATGGAACACTCCTTT
The DNA here is from genome assembly GCF_018350155.1 of Leopardus geoffroyi. Lineage (NCBI taxonomy): Eukaryota > Metazoa > Chordata > Mammalia > Carnivora > Felidae > Leopardus > Leopardus geoffroyi. The sequence goes on from NC_059337.1 coordinate 90,225,761, forward strand.
ACCAATGTAGGGTAGGAAAAAATAACTTTCCCTTTATCCTTTTAGGTTCTTGGCTGAGATCCCCCTATAAGAAAAGATAGATTTACAGGAGAAAGTGGCACAGAGTTTTATATTGTACATCTCCTGTATACATGGGAAATACCCAGGAAAACTGAAGCCCTCCCTCAAATGGCCCAAATCATCACCTTGGGTACCAGTCTCAGTTAAAGACAAAAGAAAAATGTTGGGACAGGGTAAGACCAGACATCAGAGGTTACAAAGAAAGTGTAGCAAACAAGGGTTCAGTTCTTATACAGATTTAATCTGTGCCCTCTCTTGATAAGCATTTCTAGAGATTTTGTCACCTTCTTCTAGTACAGAAAGTGGACATTTTTACAAATGGAGTTTTCCCTTACAAATGGAGATGTCTCTTACAACTTGACTTGATTTTCAGAGTGATTGCTCTTTCCTAAAAATAATCAGGTCAAAATAGCTTTGTGCCTTATCATTATTTGAGGATGATAAATTCTGCTTTTCTTCAGTTACACACTGAAGAAGAAGGGAAGGAAGAGAACAGTTCTGGAAATAGTTGTACATCTACATCCATCTGTAAAAGAACAACCATTGCTTAAAAAGCAGAAGAAAAAAGATACACAATAATTGAGATTTCCGTTTTGTTTTTGAAGTTTATTTCATTTATTTTGAGAGAGAGAGAGAGAGAGAAGGTGGGGAGGGGCAGAGAGAGAGGGAGAAAGAGAATTGTAACCAGGCTCTGCACTGTCAGCACAGAGCTGGACACAGGGCTGTAACCAATGAACCGTGAGATCATGACCTGAGCCGAAATCAAGAGTCAGATGCTTAATTGATTGAGCCACTCAGATGCCCCAATAATTGAGATGTTTAATATTATTATAATACTTCTTGTTATTTTAAACAATTGAAGAAATATCTAAGAAATACAATTTATCAATGTATCTATTCATAACAAAAATATTTATTTTATGTATGTTATATGCCAGTAACTGCTGGACATTGAAGATACAAAAGCAAGTTTTTAAAACCCCTATCTTATTGGAGCTTATAGTTTATACAGTTTAAAATTTATGAAATAGCTCAGAATAAATGCTTAATTAAATGTAAAGTTGCTGATATTTAAGTGTGACAAAGGAGACTCAGGTAATACCATTAGTACTTCTAATAGGTTAGATCTAATGTATGACGGTATATTGCTTGTTTTCACAAATTAGCAGAAATTTAGTGGCTTAAAACAACAACGAAAAAGTATTCTCTTATGGTTCTGGAGGTCAGAAGTCCAAAATAAGTTTCACTCAGACTAAATTCAGTTTCAATAAGGTTGTTTCCTTCTAGGGGCTCTAAGGAGAGAATTTGTTTCCTTGCCTTTTTTAGTTTCTTATGGCTTCCTCCTGTATTCTTTAGATATGGCCCCTTCCTCCATCTTCAAAGCCAGTCGCTCTAATCTCTGCTTCTGTCATCATATTACGTTCCCCTGTGACTCTGACTTCTCCTCTGTCCCTCTTAGAAGAACCATTGCTATTATATCAAACTCACATGAGTGATCCAATATAATCTCTCCATTTCATATTCTTCAATTTCTTCACATTTGTAGTCTCTTGTCATACAAGGTAACATTCACAGGCTCTGGAGATTAGGATGTAGACATTTGGGGGGACTATTATTCAGCCTACCACAAGAGGTAATACAGAATTTCCCTGTATGGAAATGACCATTGGTCTTAGATATGACAGATGAGATATTAATCAAAGCAAGAGGAAAAGAGAGAGAATGTGAAAATACTTTTATGGAAGAGATTTCTATGTACTGGTGAAAGAAAAGAATGTTAGTTCAGATAATGCTAGCCTAGAGTACAGGGAGAGGTTTATCAGATAAGCCAGGGACGGCAGGGAGACCCACAGCCAGATTTGTAATCAGAAAAGATCTCTCTGAGTGCAGAACACATAAAGTATCCCTTAGAGTGGAGTGGGATGGAGCCCTCATTGGGGGTCCCAGAGAAGCAGGAACAGCAAAGAAACCAAATACTGTAGCTTATTTCAATGATCTGGGCAAAATATATTCATGGCTTTGATTTGACTTGGGCTGATAAAAATAAAAAGAACCAGAGCGAAGACTGAGAATTATTTAAATGAGAGAAGAAAAGTATCTATTTTATTATTCAAAATAGAAAACTTTTGGGAATGAAAGGGAGAGCTAAACATAGCTCAGGTTATATATATGAAGAGGCAGATTAGGAAGAGCCTGAGCATGATAACAGACCTCAAATAGTAAAGGAAACCAGAGGGCTTTAGAAAAATGATAGATGTTAGGTGAGAGTTTTTGGAGGCTAATCCCAAAGATATTCGTATTACATTACATTCCAATTCTGTTGTACAGGAAAAAAAAAAAAAGGTAAATCCATTAGATAATTAAAATATATTATTGAACACATTTAGACATGATTCAGGTGTACATTCTAAAGCAAATGTGATATTTATTTATTTATTTATTTATTTATTTATTTGAGAGACCCAGAGCAGGAGTTGGGGGAGTGGCATAAAAAGAGGGAGACAGAGAATCCCAAGAATGGTCCACGCTGTTAGCACCAAGCCCTTACACAGAGCTAGAACTCATAAACTGTGAGATCATGATCTGAGCTGAAGTCAGAGGCTTAACCAACTGAGACACCCAGGTGCCCCTGAAGCAAATGTGATTTTGGTTCTCTCTTCACTTTCTGTTAAATATGACTTTTATGTGAAAATACCACAATAGGCCAGACATCCAAAATTCTAAAATCTCTTATCAGGCTACCTGTGAAAGGAGAGGGTGATGTCTCTATCAAAATCATACTTGGGTACCTACTACACTTTGCAGACTTTATAACTGACTTGCACAGAAATAGAGATAAGAAAGGCTCTTAGAAAAATGGTATGTTTGTGGAAGCTCTCTTACTTTACAGACTTTACAAGGAAGTTTCATTATTTAAGCTACATCTCATATTCTACTTTGACCTAGCTGATAATTTCTGTACTATAAATCTCACCACCCATGTGTCAATCCATTCTTCAGTGGTACCCTATCCATATAATGTGATTCAGCAATCCAAGGCTGGGTGAAATCAGATAATTTTGTGCCCCCATCCCATTAAGGGCTATCACATTTGTTCCACAAGAACCTATTGGCCAAATTCTACAAATAGGTCAGAGATTAGTTTTCTCAGTAAATTGGTATGTGCATTCAGTTCAATCTGTAATTTCACCTAGAGTTCACTTGGGCCCATCAGCTTCCTTCTTAGCAAAAAAAGATCTTAAGATAACTGAAGAAAAATAATATTTTTGTCTCGATTTGAGACTCAAAATGAAAATAAAAATTTGGTGTCAATTTCTTCCATTTTCCAGACCTTTTAATGCTTATTAAAAGTCTCAAAATTGGAGATGGGGAATCCTATGTGAGAATTGCATGGAGTATAGACCATGTCACTAATATCACATATTTTCTTGCCCTTGAAACTCATGAGATTGCCTGTTCATATTTCTTTTTTTATTTTTTTTTTTTTCAACATTTATTTATTTTTGGGACAGAGAGAGACAGAGCATGAACGGGGGAGGGGCAGAGAGAGAGGGAGACACAGAATCGGAAACAGGCTCCAGGCTCTGAGCCATCAGCCCAGAGCCTGACGCGGGGCTCGAACTCACGGACCGCGAGATCGTGACCTGGCTGAAGTCGGACGCTTAACCGACTGCGCCACCCAGGCGCCCCATCCTGTTCATATTTCAAAACAGAAGAGTCCCAAACATAATATTGCACTTTCAAGGTAAAATATGTGTGATCTAATCCCTAAGGACATTCTAGCATCCTTAACATTACTAAAAAGATCCAGAAAACCAAGAAATCAGGAAATAGAATTTGGCTAATATCTCCAACTTCTTTTCTTCTAGACTATTCAAACTGGGAATGGGATACATTGTCTTAAATTAATTTGGACATGTTAGTTTGCCCTTTGAAAGTACATAACTGTAGTCAAAATCCTTTTCTTAGAATTTGTAGATGTTAACCGTTTTAGCTCAGGCTGCTATAACAAAATACTAGATGGTTTAAATGACATTTATTTTTCATTGTTCTGGAGACTAGGTAATCCAAGATCAAGGTGCTGGCAGATTCTCTAATCCCATCATGAAGTTCCCACTCATATAACTTAATTTAAATCTAATTATCACCCAAAGGCCCCACCTCCTAATACCATCCCTTTAGGGATTATGGAGAATACTATATGAATTTTGGAGGGGACACAAACATTCAGTCCATAATAGGTACAGTGATCAAAATATTGCGCAGAGTTTTTTTCTACCAAATGATCATTGAGACAGAGAAGAGAGAGAGAGAGAAAGAACAGAAATAGTTGATAACAGAGGTTAAGACAGACATTCTACAGAACATGATACATGATGATAATGCCTCAAACAGCAGTACAGATCTGGAAAAATTATGTCCCACATGGTAATTATCTACCCTCCAGCTCAGGCTAAAGAAGGATTAAAATGAGGGTCTGCAGATTGGGACTATTTGCATCAATGTAACTAAACTGGTGGCACTGAAAACTGAGACTACCTATATCAATATAATTTAACAATTTGCACCAGGAAATTCTTACCCAAGAAGATGAGACATCAAACCTATATATAACTTTACTGCTTATGTTAGGAAATTATTGGAAATCAATATATCTGGGCAAACAGTTTGTTCATTTCAGGAAACAGTTTATCTTTTTAATGAAACAATTTACTTATCAAGACTCACGTTAACATTTTCCATGTCCTCCAATCCTGAACTGTTTTATGTGAACTTTACCCAGTCCTAATCAGTTCCCTACTTTAAAAGGCTTACCCTAACTTCTGGAGTCTAACCAAAAAAACTCAGAAAATAAATTTACCTAATTTCTATCTGTTGAGATACAACTATTAAAGTGCTATTCTCTCTCGCTGCAGTAAATTTAACGAAGTAAATTTTCTGGACCAACAGATTTTTCTAGAGACAGGCTATCATAGCATCTGCTCCAGTGGTTCTCAACTGGCACATTTAGTAATGCCTAAAGATAGTTTTGGCCACCGACATCTATGGCACCTAGTGTAGAGACCACGGCTATTGTTAAATATCTTAATGTACCAGATAACCCCCACCTTCCCCATCCAACAAAGAAGTATCTGGTCCAAAATATCAGCAATGATGAGGTTGAGAAAGCCTGATTTACTTTATTTGACTTCTGTGAAGATTAAATGGGATAACACTTTCAAAATTTTGGCATACGGCCAACATCAAATATGTTAATCATTACTGTTATTATTCTTTATTTTTTTCAATATATGAAATTTATTGTCAAATTGGTTTCCATACAACACCCAGTGCTCATCCCAAAAGGTGCCATCCTCAATACCCATCACCCACCCTCCTCTCCCGCCCACCCCCCATCAACCCTCAGTTTGTTCTCAGTTTTTAAGAGTCTCTTACACTTTGGCTCTCTCCCACTCCAACCTCTTTTTTTTTTTTTTTCTCCTTCCCCTCCTCCATGGGTTTCTGTTAAGTTTCTCAGGATCCACATAAAGGTGAAACCATATGGTATCTGTCTTTCTCTGTATGGCTTATTTCACTTAGCATCACACTCTCCAGTTCCATCCACGTTGCTACAAAGGGCCATATTTCATTCTTTCTCATTGCCACGTAGTACTCCATTGTGTATATAAACCACAATTTCTTTATCCATTCATCAGTTGATGTACATTTAGGCTCTTTCCATAATTTGGCTATTGTTGAGAGTGCTGCTATAAACATTGGGGTACAAGTGCCCCTATGCATCAGTACTCCTATATCCCTTGGGTAAATTCCTAGCAGTGCTATTGCTGGGTCATAGGGTAGGTATATTTTTAATTTTCTGAGGAACCTCCACACTGTCCAGTTTTCCCAGCACCATTTGTTAAAGAGACTGTCTTTTTTCCATTGGATGTTCTTTCCTGCTTTGTCAAAGATTAGTTGGCCATACTTTTGTGGGTCCAATTATGGGATCTCTATTCTATCCCATTGGTCTGTCTGTTTTTGTGCCAATACCATGCCGTCTTGATGATTACAGCTTTGTAGTAGAGGCTAAAGTCTGGGATTGTGATGCCTCCTGCTTTGGGCTTCTTCTTCAAAATTACTTTGGCTATTCGGGGCCTTTTGTGGTTCCATATGAATTTTAGGATTGCTTGTTCTAGTTTCGAGAAGAATGCTGGTGCAATTTTGATTGGGATTGCATTGAATGTGTAGATAGCTTTGGGTAGTATTGACATTTTGACAATATTTATTCTTCCAATCCATGAGCAGGGAATGTCTTTCCATTTCTTTATATCTTCTTCAATTTCCTTCATAAGCTTTCTATAGTTTTCAGCATACAGATCTTTTATATCTTTGGTTAGATTTATTCCTAGGTATTTTATGCTTCTTGGTGCAATTGTAAATGGGATCAGTTTCTTTATTTGTCTTTCTGTTGCTTCATTGTTAGTGTATAAGAATGCAACTGATTTCTGTACATTGATTTTGTATCCTGCAACTTTGCTGAATTCATGTATCAGTTCTAGCAGACTTTTGGTGGAGTCTATCGGATTTTCCATGGATAATATCATGTCATCTGCAAAAAGCGAAAGCTTTACTTCATCTTTGCCAATTTTGATGCCTTTGATTTCCTTTTGTTGTCTGATTGCTGATGCTAGAACTTCCAACACTATGTTAAACAACAGCGGTGAGAGTGGGCATCCCTGTCGTGTTCCTGATCTCAGGGAAAAAGCTCTTAGTTTTTCCCCATTGAGGATGATGTTAGCTGTGGGCTTTTCATAAATGGCTTTTATGATGTTTAAGTATGTTCCTTCTATCCCGACTTTCTCAAGGGTTTTTATTAAGAAAGGTGCTGGATTTTGTCAAAGGCCTTTTCAGCATCGATTGAGAGGATCATATGGTTCTTATCTTTTCTTTTATTATTGTGATGTATCACGTTGATTGATTTGGGAATGTTGAACCAGCCCTGCATCCCAGGAATGAATCCCACTTGATCATGGTGAATAATTCCTTTTATATGCCATTGAATTCGATTTGCTAGTATCTTATTGAGAATTTTTGCACCCATATTCATCAGGGATATTGGCTTGTAGTTCTCTTTTTTTACTGGGTCTCTGTCTGGTTTAGGAATCAAAGTAATACTGGATTCATAGAATGAGTCTGGAAGTTTTCCTTCCCTTTCTATTTCTTGGATTAGCTTGAGAAGGATAGGTATTATCTCTGCTTTAAACGTCTGGTAGAACTCCCCTGGGAAGCCCTCTGGTCCTGCACTCTGATTTGTTGGGAGATTTTTGATAACCAATTCAATTTCTTCGCTGGTTATGGGTCTGTTCAAGCTTTCTATTTCCTCCTGATTGAATTTTGGAAGTGTGTGGGTGTTTAGAATTTGTCCATTTCTTCCAGGTTGTCCAATTTGTTGGCATATAATTTTTCATAGTATTCCTTGATAATTGTTTGTATCTCTGAGGGATTGGTTGTAATAATTCCATTTTCATGCATGATTTTATCTATTTGGGTCATCTCCCTTTTCTTTTTGAGAAGCCTGGCTAGAGGTTTGTCAATTTTGTTAATTTTTTCAAAAAAACACCTCTTGGTTTTGTTGATCTGCTCTACCGTTTTTTTAGATTCTGTATTGTTTATTTCTGCTCTGATCTTTATTATTTCTCTTCTTCTGCTGGGTTTGGGGTGTCTTTGCTGTTCTGCTTCTATTTCCTTTAGGTGTGCTGTTAGATTTTTATTTGGGATTTTTCTTGTTTCTTGAGATAGGCCTGGATTGCGATGTATTTTCCTCTCAGGACTGCCTTCGCTGCGTCCCAAAGCGTTTGGATTGTTGTATTTTCATTTTCATTTGTTTCCATATATTTTTAAATTTCTTCTCTAATTGCCTGGTTGACCCATTCATTCTTTAGTAGGGTGTTCTTTAACCTCCATGCTTTTGGAGGTTTTCCAGACTTTTTCCTGTGGTTGATTTCAAGCTTCATAGCATTGTGGTCTGAAAGTATGCATGGTATAATTTAAATTCTTGTAAACTTATGAAGGGCTGTTTTGTGACCCAGTATATGATCTGTCTTGGAGAATGTTCCATGTGCACTCGAGAAGAAAGTATATTCTCTTGCTTTGGGATGCAGAGTTCTAAATATATCTGTCAAGTCCATCTGATCCAATGTCTCATTCAGGGCCCTTGTTTCTTTATTGACCGTGTGTCTAGAAAGTCTAGACCGTGTGTCTATCCATTTCTGTAAGTGGAGTGTTAAAGTCCCCTGCAATTACCACATTCTTATCAATAAGGTTGCTTATGTTTATGAGTAATTGTTTTATATATTTGGGGGCTCCGGTATTCGGCGCATAGACATTTATAATTGTTAGCTCTTCCTGATGGATAGACCCTGTGATTATTATATAATGCCCTTCTTCATCTCTTGTTACAGCCTTTAGTTTAAAGTCTAGTTTGTCTGACATAAGTATGGCTACTCTAGCTTTCTTTTGACTTCCAGTAGCATGATAAATAGTTCTCCATCCCCTCACTCTCAATCTGAAGGTGTCCTCAGGTCTAAAATGAGTCTCTTGTAGACAGCAAATAGATGGGTCTTGTTTTTTTATCCATTCTGATACCCTATGTCTTTTGGTTGGCGCATTTAGTCCATTTACATTCAGTGTTATTATAGAAAGATACGGGTTTAGAGTCATTGTGATGTCTGTATGTTTTATGCTTGTAGTGTTGTCTCTGGTACTTTGTCTCACAGGGTCCCCCTTAGGCTCTCTTGTAGGGCTGGTTTAGTGGTGACAAATTCCTTCAGTTTTTGTTTGTTTGGGAAGACCTTTATCTCTCCTTCTATTCTAAATGACAGACTTGCTGGATAAAGGATTCTCGGCTGCATATTTTTCCTGTTCAGCACATTAAAGATCTCGTGCCAATCCTTTCTGGCCTGCCAAGTTTCAAAAGAGAGATCAGTCACGAGTCTTATAGGTCTCCCTTTATATGTGAGGGCACGTTTACCCCTTGCTGCTTTCAGAATTTTCTCTTTATCCTTGTATTTTGCCAGTTTCACTATTTTATGTCGTGCAGAAGATCGATTCAAGTTACGTCTGAAGGGAGTTCTCTGTGCCTCTTGGATTTCAATGCCTTTTTCCTTCCCCAGTTCAGGGAAGTTCTCAGCTATTATTTCTTCAAGTACCCCTTCAGCACCTTTCCCTCTCTCTTCCTCCTCTGGGATACCAATTATGTGTATATTATTTCTTTTTAGTGTATCACTTAGTAATCTAATTTTCCCCTCATACTCCTGGATTTTTTTATCTCTCTTTTTCTCAGCTTCCTCTTTTTCCATAATTTTATCTTCTAGTTCACCTATTCTCTCCTCTGCCTCTTCAATCCGAGCCGTGGACATTTCCATTTTATTTTGCATCTCGTTTAAAGCGTTTTTCAGCTCCTCGTGACTGTTCCTTAGTCCCTTGATCTCTGTAGCAAGAGATTCTCTGCTGTCCTCTATACTGTTTTCAAGCCCGGCAATTAATTTTATGACTATTATTCTAAATTCACTTTCTGTTGTATTATTTAAATCCTTTTTGATCAGTTCATTAGCTGTTGTTATTTTCTGGAGATTCTTTTGAGGGGAATTCTTCCGTTTGGTCATTTTGGATAGTCCCTGGCGTGGTGAGGACCTGCAGGGCACTTCCCCTGTGCTGTGGTGTATAACTGGAGTTGGTGGGCGGAGCCGCAGTCAGACCTGATATCTGCCCCCAGCTGACCGCTGGGGCCACAGTCAGACTGGTGTGTGCCTTCTCTTCCCCTCTCCTAGGGGCGGGATTCACTGTGGGGTGGCGTGGCCCATCTGGGCTACTTGCACACTGCCAGGCTTGTGATGCTGGGGATCTGGAGTATTAGCTGGGGTGGGTAGGCAAGGTGCACGGGGGCAGGAGGGGCAGGCTTAGCTCACCTCTCCTTAGGTGATCCACTTCAGGAGAGGCCCTGTGGCAGCGGGAGGGAGTCAGACCCGCCACTGGAGGGATGGATCCGCAGAAGCACAGCTTTGGGTGTTTGTGCGGTGCAAGCAAGTTCCCTGGCAGGAACTGGTTCCCTTTGGGATTTTGGCTGGGGGATGGGCGAGTGAGATGGTGCTGGCGAGCACCTTTGTTCCCTGCCAAATAGCTCTGTCGCCTCGGGGCTCAGCAACTCTCCCTCCCTTTGTCCTCCAGCCTTCCCGCTTTCTGAGCAGAGCAGTTAACTTATGACCTCCCAGATGCTAAGTCACGCTTGCTGTGGGAACACACTCTGTCCAGCCCCTCCGCTTTTGCAAGCCAGACTCGGGGTCTCTGCTTGGCCGGCAGGCTGCCCCTCTGCCCCGGCTCCCTCCCGCCAGTCCGTGCAGCGCGCACCGCCTCTCCACCCTTCCTACCCTCTTCCGTGGGCCTCTCATCTGCACTTGGCTCTGGAGAATCCGTCCTGCTAGTCTTCTGGTGGTTTTCTAGGTTATTTAGGCAGGTGTAGGTGGAATCTAAGTGATCAGCAGGACGCGCGGTGAGCCCAGCGTCCTCTTACGCTGCCATCTTCCTACTGTTATTATTCTTATTAGTATTTATTTTATCAGAGCACTTAAGAAGATTCTTTATAGACATTTGGTATCTATAAAAATAAAGAAGACAAAATCTTTTTAATTCAGCAGCATAACACTACATATGTTCTCATCACGGAGAAATACAATGAGTCACAGTGGAAAGATATACCAGTTTCATGACTGCAATGGCATGAATAACCACTGTGTAGCACTTCCCTATTCTAATTTTTTTTTAATGTTTTATTTATTTTTGAGACAGAGAGAAACAGAGCTTTAGCAGGGCAGGGGCAGAGAGAGAGTGAGACACAGAATCTGAAACAGTCTCCAGGCTCTAAGCTGTCAGCACAGAGCCCGACGCAGGGCTTGAACCCATGAACTGCGAGATCATGACCTGAGCCAAAGTCGGATGCTCAACCGACTGAGCCACCCAGGTGCCCCAGCACTTCCCTATTTTAAATGGGAAATGTCAAAATGCGTACAGCTTTGTCTTTAAAATTTTTAGGAATCAGAAGGTTTATTTTTCCACAAATGTTTAAGCATTTTCTTTTTTTTATTTTCTTTTTTCTTTTTTAAAATTTATACCCAAATAGTTAACATTAGTTAGCATATAGATCAAAAATGATATCAGGAGTAGATTCCTTAGTGCCCCTTACCCATTTAGCCCATCCTCCCCTCCCACAACCCCTCCCATAACCCTCAGTTCTCCATATTTATGAGTCTCTTCTATTTTGTCCCCCTCCCTGTTTTTATATTATTTTTGTTTCCCTTCCCTTATGTTCATCTGTTTTGTTTCTTAAAGTCCTCATATGAGTGAAGTCATATGATTTTTGCCTTTCTCTGACAGATTAATTTCACTTAGCTTAATACCCTCCAGTTCCATCCACATAGTTACAAATGGCAAGATTTCATTCTTTCTGATTGCCAAGTAAGACTCCATTGTATGTATGTGTGTGTGTGTGTGTGTGTGTGTGTGTGTGTGTATATATATATATATATATATATATACCGCATTTTCTTTATCCATTCATCCATCGATGGACACATTTGGGTCTTTCCAGACTTTGGCTATTGTCAATAGCATTGTTATAAACATTGGGATGCATGTGTCCCTTCAAAACAGCGTACCTGTAGCCCTTGGATAAATACCTAATAGTGTAATTGCTGGGTCATAGGGTAGTTCTATTTTTAGTTTTTTCAGGAACCTCCATACTGTTTTCAAGTGGCTGCACCAGCCTGAATTCCCACCAACAATGCAAAAGAGATCCTCTTTCTCCACATCCTCACCAACATCTGTTGTTGCTTGAGTTGTTAATGTTAGCCATTCTGACAGGTGTAAGGTGGTATCTCATCGTGGTTTTGATTTGTATATCCCTGAAGGCATTTTCAATATGATATGCATTAATCACTATATTTGGGAATGCTATTGTTCAACACAGGTCCTCAAAGCCACTTTCAGTATTCTTAAACCATAATATTTGTCCCACATTGGCAAAAGTCAGTTTAGATTTAAATGATTGTTCACTGTATTATTACTTGAGTGCATTTTACTCCTTCACCCGTGTAGGATAGTATTTGCTTCCAGATTTGGTAGTATTTTTGGTTTTGATTAGGCACAATGCTTGACATGTTTGAGAGTGTCCTTGGAAACCAAAATCCAAAAGCATGTCTTAAATAACTGACCATATTATCCAGAGACCAGTAGCAATAGTGTAATCAGACCAGTCGCCTAATGACCATACACCTTTTATTTCTTTGTGTTCTGGAGGAGCTGTCCTTCCAAACAGGACCATCAAATTCTCTCCCTCCCTAGGATTTGAATCTCAAGCATCATGGCAAAAAGACAGAAGGCCATTGAACATCTCTCTTTACAATACTGATGTGGAAGAGACTAGTCATCAGTTCCTGACTTTCAGTCAGGGATATCCTCATCACTATACAGGTCATCAGAGTTTAAAAAAAAAAAAAAGTCTTTGTGATTCCTAGTGCCCTTATAATATAAATTTACTTTAATGTAGCCTGAGTCATGTTTTGTTACTTATAACCAGAGGCTTCTCACTGATACATTATTAGCATGTATGCATCCACATATGCTTATTCCTTCTATGTTCTGAGCTGATTTCTGAAAAAGAAGCAGAGTTCCAAGCTGCAACAGGCTTAGTGAAATGTATCAGCAGCTGCAGACCTAAGGGCTTTCTTTAACATTCTAACAGGGTAGAAAAAGCTGCTACAAAAGGCTCCTAGTATTCCACCACACCCCAAAACTGGAATGATAATACCAATCACAGTATCATTGTCAAATATGGAGGAAAAAATGTATTTTATTATTAATGTCCTCTCACATCCTATTTTTAAAGAAAGTCTATGAATAGAAATTCCTGGCAGAGTCAACCCTAACTCAGTGCTCTCCACACCCTCTAACGTTATACCCTGCAATAAAATGAAGATTGAAAATTGAATGTCATCAGAACACTCATACCATCAGGGCTATAAACATTAATTTCAGAAGTGACTACAAGGAGATTTAGAGGAAGAGAAAAAGTCAGTGACTAGCATTGGAGGGAAAAGACCAGGTCTGGGGAACTGGATAAAGAAGCTAACTACTTAAATTATCTATTTACATGAAAAAGCTGTGACAATAATGATTAAGAAGGCTTTAGGCTTGTTATACAGATAAGATTATTATTTTGTAAACTTTTCTTAGTCTACAACTTTCTCTAACTATCTCTATGCATAATCATGACCATTTATGAGCCAATACAGTTAATGCCAGTTGAAGGCATGAGTATAGATTAGTGCTATGGATTTACTTTATGGTTCTTATCTCTCTACTACCTGATGCTTTTTAAGTCTGGCCTAACTTCTTTCGAACTTGGGGCCTTAGGGTCCATGCTAATTTACATACAAGTTTGGAGAAGAAACACATCATAAAATTTCCCTGTATAAATTGAAAGATTGTTATGAAATGCACTAGTTAAACTTCGTGATAAATTCCTTTTACCAGCCATCTGGTTTAATTCTGTGAAATACAATAGTCTCCATGAAGAAAATGGTAAGTACTAGAGGGGATTTTTTTTTTTTAACTGGGAAAAAATAAAAAGTTGACAGATTCTGCAGGGTTTCTTGTAAAAGATCCCTTAATATTTTTTCACTAACTGGTTTGCTTACACTGAAGTACATAAATGATTGAATACATGAGTAAGTAGAAAAATACTTCTAGTGTTAGGGCTAACCTGATTTTAATGAATGCTTGTTTCATTAATCAGAGTCTGAGAGATTAATTAAGTTCCTATTATCTTCCTATATGAGAGCAGTTAATGAATATCATATGAAAAAAATTAACAACAATGATATCTACCTTGCAGTGTTTCAAAAGAAACCCCTATAACTCATTTCTGTGTCTTTAGCATTTGTCAGGCAAGTAAATGGGTTAAGAAATGTGTGTTAAATATAAGAGAACTAGAAAAATAGAAAAAAAAAAACCTATGAAGTTCTGTTGCTACTTTGCTTTTGAGGTCCTTTTTCACATTGATTTTAAACAGTAGGATATGCACGTCAATATGAAATTATTTAAAGAGATTATTTGCATGTTCAATATGCAAACCATATATTGGAAAGATATATATTGGAACAACCTAATGTGATAGGAAAAGATAGGCTAAAATAGGCAGAGAGGGAAGGATTAGGACCTGAGGTCCCTGGGTGGGGAAAAACACATGTTTTGTAACAATGCTGGGAGTGTTGACCACAGCAAACCCCCTCAGGCTTAAGATTCCTCTTAAGAATGTAACAGACCCCACCTACTCCCTCTCAGGTTTCCCTCAAGAATTTGACAAAAGACCTAAGTATGGTCAAAGGGCATCTCTCTTGTAATGGAAACCAATCAGGGATCAACAACCGAGCACCTACAGTTATGCAGCGAATAAGGGCGAATAACCTGAGTGAGAAGGAACGAGGGGGAAGGGAAGGAAGCGGTGACCAGAACTTTATAAAACAAGGACGCCTGCCTATTGTCAGTGGCCATTCACTTTTGAATATCTCCTCTCTGTAAAGAGAGCTTTCCTACTACTCTTACTTTCTAATCTTATACTCTAATAAACTTTTGCCTGATGCTCATTTTGTATCTATCTCTTCCTTCTTTGAAGCAGACAGACAATGAACCCTGGGTATTGAGGTAAGAAATCCTGCAACATTTTGAGAACAAGAAAAGCTAATTTCAGTTGACTGGAATTTTGTATTTTTTTTTCTTTTGTGATTTAATCTTTTAGTTTATTTCCATTTTATTTTCTGCAATAATAAACAGTAGGTAGGCAAGAAGAAAGTTGTAGCTTTGACTAAGTATTTCCCTGAACAAGTTCATGTACAAATACCTTATTTAAGTAACTAGTATGACAGGGGAAGTTCTTACAGGAGACAATGTGTTAATGATTTTTCACACAGTTCTGTTTAACCTAGTAAATAAAAAAAGGCAATTGCATTAGGTGTTACATTAATTTGTTTTCTTTTCTTACTCCTTTGGTAGGATAAACTCCTTCCAGCAAAATGCTACAGTTGTCAGTACACGAGATGATTTTTTACATTGTTCAATCACAAAAAATTAGACAACACGTCTGGCTTTCATTAGCAAATATGTTTAATAAGATTCAAGTCAACCAAAGTAGTTATCTTACCATAATTAATCATTTACAAAACTTCCTCCTTGACAAATTTTAGTTAGGCTCTTTTCTCATCTAGGCTTCAACTTCGTAACCTGACTTCAGCAAAGAATACTGCTTAGTCAGTTTAGCAAGAATCCCCCTACTTTTGATAACTGATCACCCTTGATATCTGCCCAGGTTCCTCATCCTGTACCCTTGATATTTGACCACGTTGGCCTGAGTTCAGCAAGAATACTGTTGTCTGTTTAGCCAACAATCCCCTTGAAGTCTTCTCTTAAGTTATTTTACACTCACTGACACCCCTTACCCTGCTCCTTGGCTATAAATCTCCCGTTGTCTTTACTGTATTTGGAGTTTCACACAGTCTTTCTTCCTTATTGCAATAGGGTTGTCCACTATTGCAATAATCTTGAAGAAAGTCTTCCTTACCATTTTAACAAGTGTCAGAATAGTTTTCTTTTTAACATCATGAATGTCTGGTTTCTGTTAAAATAAATAATTGGATTACATGTGGATTACAGATACAATTTAAGAGTTCAGTCACAAAAGTAAACAGTGGTTTCCACAGTTGTAAATGATATAATTTGTAGAAAGATTGTAGAATCTTTCTTCTCTCCTGCCTTTGCTAACTTAGGATGGGAATTTAGGACTACTTCTCCAAAAATTTATAGATAACAAACACACTATTAAATGGATTTAGCAAGGGATTTTCAAACAAACTTGGAGATCTAGGTAATAAAATAATGGTAAAGAAGAACAATGGTAGTTGAAAGTCAAAATATACCAATGGCTCTCCAAACCTCCAGCATCTTTTATCTTTAACTGAAGATGGTAATGTGATGGCTTGAGACATTTGAGATCATTACTTAGTTTAGATCATTTTTAGATAATTCCTGGGTCTCTCACATGTATACAGGCTGTATACATGTCATTAAACTTGTTTGTTTTTTCCTGTCAATCTGTCTTTTATTATAGGAGTGTCTCGGCCAAGAAGCTAGAAGGATGAAGGATATTCCTTATCCTCCCCTCACCCTTAATAAATCTTTCAGTCCTCTCTTCTCTTCCCCTTCACAAAGAAGATTCATGAAATACACATTCCCAATTTTTACTTCTTCACCATCCATTTGCTCCTGACAACTATTAGAATCTGTATTCTTGTTAGAGTAGGCAGTTAGTCAGGTTCTAACAGGATACCTGGAGGTCAGCCAGGAAGTCATGGCCAACTATTGGGAAGGTCAGAGGCCTGTACTGACAGCACTCCACAAGAAGCCCAATCAAGATGGTGGATGCCATGACAGGAGTCCCTTGACCAAATTAGGAAGAAAAAGTATGAAATCCTGCTTCCAACCTGAGGTAATAAATATTCTACAATCTAGTTAACTGTCAATAAAAGATAAAAACCCAATCTCCAGGCGGCACAGTTCTTTATCTCATATCTCAAGAGTATACTTTTCACTGTCCTTGAATTCTCATGACAAGACCAAGAACGTTCAGCAGGTCCTTCAGGTCTGGTTGGGGCAATGTCCCAGGGCCTAGGGTCTCCCCAATCCATCTGGCCACATTGTGGCACCACTAATTCATTGAAATTGTTCCTATCAATTTCACTAGTTCTTTCTTACTTTTATATTCATTGAATATCTTTGAGTTCTTACCTTTCTTGGTCTCATATGTATCATAAAATGATACATTTAACCCTCTAGTTTAGAAGTGCTCTTTGACATCTATTGACAATGGTGCTTCTTGTTCAGCTGTGTTCATGCCTTTTTAATCTACTTTGCAAGTCTTTCTTCCTGAGACTAGCATTTAAACACCTGATGAGTTTCCCCTCCAAGGAAACTCATTAGCCTTCTTCTCTTCTCATTACATACACTTTCTGTCAGTGTCTTTCATCACCCTACTGACTTTAGTTACCATCATTAAACTGATGATGCTCATATTTTTTCTATACTTTTCATATCATACCTGAAATTCAAAGCCGTATATCCAATTACCTGCTTGATATCGTCACATTTCAAATTCAACATATCCCAATGGAAATAATTATCCAAAAAAGATAGTTCATGTAGTTATTCAGGGAGACGTCTGTGGCTATAGTAGCCATGCCCTTCAGTAGAGAAAAGCGGGTACTGCCTATGTGATGAAAGAGAAGGAAGTGGAGGAACAAACATAGATTTGGGAGAATAATCACCTGAACTTTACTCTCCTCCACCCTCTGATTTTCTCCTGGTGTTTACTATTTGTTACCTAATTGGGATGCATAAGACAATTTTGTTGATGCAGCCTCTAAGTTGGGCCTTTCCAGGTACAAAGTACGGTAAAAAGGAGAAAGTGTGAATTTCATTTATGACATCCAAAGAACCGGAGAGTGTGTAACAGTGGAGGAACACACATTACTGCTTCAGGCATACTAACAGAGGAATCCACTACAGTTAGCATGAATGCATCCAGTTGTTGAGGGTGAACTCGCTTATTAATTCTAATGTTATATCTGAATATTGTTTTGATCTTCTATATACATAAACATAAAACAAAATAATGATACTTTTATTTCTTCTTTTCAATGCTCATTACCTGTAGTTTCTTTTTACTTCTTTAATTAATTGCCAAGGGCCTCCAGTGTAATGTTGAATGTGAAGGGTGATAGCAGGTACCCTTGTCTTGATTCTGACCTCTAAAAGAACACTTTAAAATTTTCATGAAGTATGATGTGTACCCTATGATTTTTAGTGGACACCTTTTATAAGATTTATAAAGGGCCCATCTCTTCTTAATTTGTAAAGAGTTTTTATTATAAATGAATGTTAAATTGTACCACATTTTCTTAATCTATTGAGATAAACATTTATTTTTTTCTTCTTTGTTTTGTTAATGTAGTGAAATACATTGTTTATTCTATTTTTCTCCTTTTAAATGTATTACTATACTAAACACATTGTTCATACAATCTATTTTTATTTACTTGTCTACTTGTCTCAGTTACTCAGAGAGCTCTATTAAATATCTCCCTCAGTAATTGTGGATTTTTACATTTCTCTTTGTAGTTTTGTTCATTTTCACTTTATACATTTTGATCCTATGTTATTAGCTAAGCACAGATGTAGAACTTTTATATTTCTTGATAATTTTACTATTACTTTATTACTGTGAAGTTTTCTCTTTGTTTCTTAAACTCTACTTTGCTTGACATTAATTTAGTTACTCCAGCTCTCTCACCTTAGTTGTTTATACAGGGTACATTTTTTTCTCACCATTTGCTTTTGTATTTTCTTTTTTTTTTAATGACTTTTAAAATTTATTTATTTTCAGAGAGAGGGAGAGAGAGTGGGGAAAGAACAGAGAGGGAGAGAGAATCCCAAGCAGGTTCTGCACTGTCAGCACGGGAGCCTGATGTAGGGCTTGAACTGATGAAATGTGAGATCATGACCTGAGTCAAAACCAAGAGTCAGACACTTAACTGACTGAAACATCCAGGCACCCCTTACTTTTATATTTTCTATAAACATATATATTAAATGTGTCTCATGTAAGTAGCACATTTTGGATATTTTAAAAATCTGATCTGATAAAGTTTGTCCTTTAAGTCTCCATTAATCAATTTCTATGCATTATGGTCACAGATATCTTTGGGTTTAAATCTAGTATCTTTGTGTGTGCTTTCTCTGTCTTTCCTATCTTAAGTTTCTCTTTTTTCCTGTCTATCTTCTGTACTATTTTTTCTTATTCCATTTTTTTCCCCAGTTAGTTTGGTGTACTCTTTTTAGACTTTCTTTAATTATTACCTTTGCAATCATAACCTGCATCTTTGATTTATCAAAATCTAATAGTAATTAGTAATTTGTTCTCTTTCCAGATGATGCAAGGAACATTAAGAGAGTGTAACTCAATTTACCTCCATTTGAATTATTTGACATTATTTCTGTGAGCTCCAATTCTGTGAATGTTTAAAACTCAAGATATTTCATCATTATTCAGTTAGTATTTGTTTAGATTTATTGTTTTATTTCATTCCTTCCTGAATTTCTGGACTTTCATCTTCACCTGAAGAATGCCATTATTTGTATTATGTGTCTAATGGCAATAATTTTCTCAGTTTTTACTTGTCTGAGATTACCTTTATTTAAATTAATTCACAAAGGAGAGTATTTTCACATAGTATAGAATTCTAGGTTCAGCTGTTCTTTGGACACGATTTGATTTTTTCCCACTTTGGTTGCTTTTAATAGTTTCACTTTTTCTTTTTTCTTGCCCTCTCAACTACTCTATCCAGCAATATCAAGTACTCCAAATCTGGGTTAAACTTTCTAGTCCTCCCCCTTTTATCCAATTCTGATTTAGTAAGTTTTCACTATTTATTTCACTATTTATATCTCCAATAGCACCAAACAGATGACTTTAATAACTGTATTAGTCAGGGTTGTGCAGAGAAACAAACCAGAGAGAGAGAGAAAGGAATTGGCTTATGTGACTATGGAGCCCGACAAGTTAAGTCTCATGATCCTCCATGTAAGTTATCAAGTTGGAGATCCAGGAGAATGGATGGTGTAGTTCCAGTCTAAAGGCTGGCAGGCTTGAAGCACAGGAAGATCTGATGTGCCAGTTCAAGTCTGAAGGCAGGAAGAGCCAATGTCTTAGTTTGAAGGTAGTTAGGCAGGAGGTATTCTTTCAATTAGGAGGGTCAGCCTTTAGCTGATTGCAAGAGACCTGACCATTTTAGGGAGAGCAATCTGCTTTACTTAGTTTACTAATTCAAATGTTAATCTCATCCAGTAACACCCTCACAAGAACAAACAGAATAATGTAGATATCTTGCCAAATACCTGGGCACTACCTGGTGGCCCAGTCAAGTTGATACATAAAATTAACCATCACAATAATTTTCCTAGGTTTCCCCCTCCCACTCTTATCTGCCCATAAAAATGCACATGATTCAAATTTAAGCTAATACTCCTATGTCTATGCAATAAAATCCAATTTTTTTAGCATGAAACTTGTGGATGAAAATCTGGTCCTAGTGAACTTTTCAGATTTTTGTTATTAATTCCTAGCTTAGACCATGGCCATCCATAAATGGCTTTTCTGCCATTCCAAGGCAGTTTTACAACTCTTGTCTTTACTAAATACTCTTCCTTGTGCCCAAAATGGCTTGTTCCACTTTCTTAACCTGACAAAAGCCTACTCACCCTCCCAGTTCTCTCTCAGCTGTTGCTCTCTCCATAGAATGTTCCGTAAGACACTTAAACCAAGAGAGTAATAATTTAATTGTTCCTCCTTTCCATGTTGCATAATTAATATATGCGTGTGTGTATGTATAACAAGCTGTCAGATATATACATAAATGGTATGAGATATAAAAAATAATAAAGTGAACACCTGATACAAACCACCCAACTGAATAGACTAGACCAATATTAATCCATTGAAACTGCCTATCGCTCCTCACTCAAATCATTTCCAGCCCCAAAAGATAATTGTGTGGAATTTTTGTTCATCTTTTTCTTTGTTTACTTTCATTTTCGTCAGTTTCTGGATTAATCATATATATTTATTTTAAATTATTTCATTTAATATTATGTTTCTAGTATGCCATCATACTATTGCATGTAACTTTAGTTGATTGATTTTCTTGGCTGCATATTTTTTCACGGTGGTAATAGAATACAATTAATTTATCTAGCTTCTTATTAGATAAGCACAATAATTCTTATGTGTATCATTTGCAGAGTATCATTGCAGAGTATCATTTGCAGAATTTTCTCTAGTTTATGGCAAGAAGTCAATTTACCGAGTCTTAGTGTGTGTCCATGTTTAGGTAATGGGTAATTGTTTTCAAATGTTATTGCCCTAATTCAACTCACACATACACCAGATGAGTTTGTACTGCTTTATATTATTATCAGCACTTGGTATTTTCAGACTTTAATAATTTTGCCAATCTAGACCATGAGAATAGGAACCTATTATACTAATTTACATTGTTCTACTAACAAGATTAAATGTATTTTCATATGTTCACTAAGCAGTTATTTCCTCTTTTGTAAAATGCCTCTTCATGTGTTTTGCTGCTTTTTCTAAAGGTTTGCTTAAAATTTTTTTCTGTTGATTTATGAGTTATTTATATGTACTGGTACCAAACATTTATCAATTTTATGCATTGCACAAATTTTCTCCTGCTTTGTGTCTTCTGTTTTCAGTGTCTTTGTGGTGTCCTGTGGAGAATAGCATCGTTAACATTTAATGCGTTCTAATTTAACAATCTTTTCTCTCTACAGTTAGCACCTTTTGTAATTAATAAATTCCTACCCACCCTGAGGTCATGAAATTATTCTTCATTATTTTCTTCTGTTTTAATTTCCCTTTATATTTAAGTCTTTAATGAATCTAAAAATAATGTATGCTTTTTTTCATTTTAATTAAAAAGTCAAATTTAATTTTTATCTATAGAATTTGGTTATATTCTCAGTACCATTTAATAAATAGACCTTTCTTTCCTCAGTCATTTGCCACATATCAACTTTCTATATATGCATGGGTGTTTCTGGCGTCTCTATTTTGCCCTATATGTGCTAATAGTTAAAGGATTTTATTTTAGGCTCTAATAGGTATTAATATCTGGTGATAACTGATAAAATATGGCAAATCTCTCACCTTACTCTTTGTTGAGAGTACCATGGTTCTCCTTAGGCTTTTCCATATTAAAATTTAAAATTAGCCAATCAGCTAATTAATAGGTTGCTTAAAAACTGTGGAATAGGGCACCCGAGTGGCTCATTCGGTTAAGAATCTGATTTTGGCTCAGCTCATGATCTCAACAGTTCGTGAGCTGGAGCCCAGCTTTGGGTGACCACTAACCCTGCTTTGGGGGAGCTCATGCCCTGCCTCAGGTGAACACGAATCCTGCTTTAGGTTAGACCTGCTTCTCTCTCTCACTTCTCTCCCCCCGCCCCCCGCCTTTGCCCCTTGTTGGATTCACTCTTTCCCTCTCTCTCTCTTTCTACACCTTGCTCACTTATGTGCTCTCTCTCTCAAAAAAACAAAAACAAAATTTTGTGGAATATTGATTTGAAATTATGGCAGACACAGTATGTTCACTGAATAGTACATATACTCCTATTTTGCGGGGTTTGGTCTACACGACGAGCTATGAGAGAGAGTATTACTTGATACTTCTGGGATGAAGCATTTGTAAACGGGTGTTATTTCTCCACATTCTGCCTTCCCCTGACTTGGTAACCAGGCCAGGTATGGTAGATGGAAGAGTCTGAATCCTTAAGAATGAGATGAGGAGAATGGTTTTACTGTGTTGGGAAACAATTCTACATTGGTTTCTCATGTTTCTGCCCATTTTACAAGCAGAGGCACCGGCTGCCTTTGGACTCTCTTTTCAAAGGAGTTTGTATAGCAAACAACATTGGAGGATGGAACCAGTCTCACTGTTTTGCAAAGAGCAAACATGTTTAATCTCTAGTATAAAATATTTAGATTCTTTCAGTACAGAGTTCTACTCCTGCAATGCAATCCACTGTGAGACGTAATGGGGTCCTCTACAGCTGTCCGATGGGAACAAAGCAAACCTCCACACTATTTTCCAGAGTGGCTGCACCAATTTGCATTCCCACCAACAGTGCAAGAGGGTTCCCGTTTCTCCACATCCTCTCCAGCATCTATAGTCTTCTGATTTGTTCATTTTGGCCACTCTGACTGGCGTGAGGTGATACCTGAGTGTGGTTTTGATTTGTGTTTCCCTGATGAGGAGTGATGTTGAGCATCTTTTCATGTGCCTGTTGGTCATCCGGATATCTTCTTTAGAGAAGTGTCTATTCATGTTTTCTGCCCATTTCTTCACTGGGTTATTTGTTTTTCAGGTGTGGAGTTTGGTGAGCTCTTTATAGGTTTTGGATACTAGCCCTTTGTCCGATATGTCATTTGCAAATATCTTTTCCCATTCCGTTGGTTGCCTTTTAGTTTTGTTGATTGTTTCCTTTGCTGTGCAGAAGCTTTTTATATTCATGAGGTCCCAATAGTTCATTTTTGCTTTTAATTCCCTAGCCTTTGGGGATGTGTCAAGTAAGAAATTGCTGCAGCTGAGGTCAGAGAGGTCTTTTCCTGCTTTCTCCTCTAGGGTTTTGATGGTTTTCTGTCTCACATTCAGGTCCTTTCTCCATTTTGAGTTTATTTTTGTGAATGGTGTGAGAAAGTGGTCTAGTTTAATCTTCTGCATGTTTCTCTCCAGTTCTCCCAGCACCATTTGTTAAAGAGACTGTCTGTTTTCCATTGGATGTTCTTTCCTGCTTTGTCAAAGATTAGTTGGCCATACTTTTGTGGGTCTAGTTCTGGGGTTTCTATTCTATTCCATTGGTCTATGTGTCTGTTTTTGTGCCAATACCATGCTGTCTTGATGATGACAGCTTTGTAGTAGAGGCTAAAGTCTGGGATTGTGATGCCTCCTGCTTTGGGCTTCTTCTTCAAAATTACTTTGGCTATTCGGGCCTTTTGTGGTTCCATATGAATTTTAGGATTGCTTGTTCTAGTTTCGAGAAGAATGCTGGTGCAATTTTGATTGGGATTGCATTGAATGTGTAGATAGCTTTGGGTAGTATTGACATTTTGACAATATTTATTTTTCCAATCCATGAGCAGGGAATGTCTTTCCATTTCTTTATATCTTCTTCAATTTCCTTCATAAGCTTTCTATAGTTTTCAGCATACAGATCTTTTATATCTTTGGTTAGATTTATTCCTAGGCATTTTATGCTTCTTGGTGCAATTGTGAATGGGATTAGTTTCTTTTGTTTCATCATTTTGGATAGTCCCTGGAGTGGTGCGCAACTGCTGGGCACTTCCCCTGTGCTGTCTTGAATAACTTGCATTCGTGGGCGGGGCCGCAGTCAGACCTGATGTCTGCCCCCAGCCTACCGCTGGGGCCACAGTCAGACTGGTGTGTACCTTCTTTTCCCCCCTCCTAGGGGCGGGAATCACTGTGGGGTGGCATGGCCCATCTGGGCTACTTGCACATTGCCAGGCTTGTGGTGCTGGGGGTCTGGCATATTAGCTGGGGTAGATTGGCAAGTTGCACAGGGGCGGGAGGGGTAGGCTCAGCTAGCTTTTCCTTTGGTGATCCACTTCGGGAGGGGCCCTGGGGCACCAGGAAGGAGTCAGACCCGCCACTGGAGGGATGGATCCGCAGAAGCACAGCTTTGGGTGTTTGCAGGGTGCAAGCAAGTTCCCTGGCAGGAACCGGTTCCCTTTGGGATTTTGGCTGGGGGATGGGCGAGGGAGATGGCGCTGGCGAGCGCCTCTGTTCCCTGCCAAGCTGCGCTCTGTAGTCAGGGCTCAACAACTCTCCCTCCTGTTGTCCTCCAGCCTTCCCGCTCTCGGAGCAGAGCTGTTAGCCAATAACCTTCCATTGTTAAGTCCTGCTTGCTGTCCAAACACACTCTGTCCAGCCCCTCCGCTTTTGCAAGCCAGACTCAGTGGCTCTGCTTGGCCTGAGGGCTGCCCTTCAGCCCTGGCTCCCTCCTGCCAATCCGTGTAGCACGCCCCGCCTCTCCGCCCTTCCTACCCTCTTCCGTGGGCCTCTCATCTGTGCTTGGCTCCGGAGACTCTGTTCTGCTAGACTTCTGGTGGTTTTCTGGGTTATTTAGGCAGGTGTGGGTGGAATCTAAGTGATCCGTAGGACGCAGTGAGCCCAGCATCCTCCTATGCCACCATCTTCCTCACCACAAGTTCCCTGAATAAGAGATTTTCAATCGTGAAAGAACATTGAATTTTATCACAATTTTTTAAGCTCTCATTGAGATGGTTATACATGTTTTATCTTTTAATAGATTACATATTTTCTAATGTTAACTGACCTTTGAATTCCTAGGACAAAACCAACTAGGTCATGATGTGCTGTCATTTTTGTACATCAATGAATTTGTTTTGCTAATAATTTTGCTTGGATTGTCTCATAAATATTCATGAGCAGAATTTGCTTGTGCATAATTGTTTATTTGTCAATCTTGCAGAATAATTATGGCTTTTGAAGCAAGGACCTTATCTTATTCATTGTTATATCTTCAATACTTAGTAAAATGCCTGGCACACATGTTATGCTAATAAATGTTTTTGAATGAATGCACAATTGATTAATCATATTCTGAGAAAGAAATAAACTTATAGGTAAGTTCTAATTCTCAGCTTTAAATGAGATAACCCATATTCATCAAATTTGCAAGTTGACTTTTCCTACTCTCTATTTACTCCAACCATAGATATGAAAGAGATCTTTGATGCTTCATTGTCACCAGACCCTGTCAATTCTATTCCAAAATGTCATTCTAATATCTGAATTTTGTCAGTTCCTATTCCCACTAATCCAGAACCACTCACTTTCAACACCGGCCTAGGTATTATAAATGGCTAATTGGCCTCTCTATTTTCAATCTCCCCTCCCTCCATTTACCATTCACAAGTCAAAATGATCTTTTAAAAAAAAGAGATAAATAAAATTGTTACCTACCCCCATGCTTAAAACCAGCCAATTGTTTCCCACTAGACACAAGAAAACATGTTAAATACTTACAATAGCTTATAAGGCAGATACCAGCATAACATCTTGTCCCCTTCTTCTGGCACCTCTATTGCCAAGTTCACTACCTTAGAGCCACTGTACCCCACAGCCTGTTAAAATGCACCTTGCACATTTACTGCAGTAGTTCTCTCTTTGCCGACAGACAGACAAATGCTTGAAATATTCACTTAGAGGACTTCCTGGATTGCCAAGTCTAAAGTAGCACTCTAACTGCTTTTCCCTTTGTAACTCTATTACAATGTATAATTATTTGTGTTTTTATATCAAACTGCTCAGTGATTTCTACATTTGCATATTTGACACCATAAACTCTTAGAGCATGTCTATTTTGCCAGTATACCCAGTTCATAGTTCAATGCCTTGAATTTATTTTTTTTTTAATTTTTTTTTTCAACGTTTATTTATTTTTGGGACAGAGAGAGACAGAGCATGAACAGGGGAGGGGCAGAGAGAGAGGGAGACACAGAATCGGAAACAGGCTCCAGGCTCTGAGCCATCAGCCCAGAGCCTGACGCGGGGCTCGAACTCCCGGACCGCGAGATCGTGACCTGGCTGAAGTCGGACGCTTAACCGACTGCGCCACCCAGGCGCCCCTCAATGCCTTGAATTTAGATATTGCATAATAAAAATTTTCAATGTACAAAGGAAAGAAAAAATATAACAAGCTATAAAAGTATTTGTAAGTCTTGCTCTAGTCCCTCCACTTTGGAAATAAAGCAACATGTAAGCAACTAAAAGAAAGTGTTAGCTACTTATAAAGATGGAATTTCTAGAGAACTCTTAAAAACTAAACAGAAATGTGTAAATAATTAGTGACATCTGAAATAACCGTTAAATGCTGTGGTCATGTTAACTGTGTCATTAAATGCAGCGTATCTGCACAACAATATAAATGTAGCAGATATCTCTCCTATGGTCTAAGCTTTATTTGCAGTTTAGCCTAGGCATATTTGGAAATAACGTATGCAGGCCCAATGGAAACTTGTTTACATGAATTACTTAGCATTCCTGAAGAGTGAACTCAGTCTAAAAAATGAAACAAACAAACAAATAAACCCACTCCAATGAGCTTGATCTAATATAAAATTTTGTCTTCAGGAAGACCAGGTGATTTTGGAGAAAACATGCTGCTTGTTATTCAGATTTGTCTTCTGATACCAGGTTCTTAAACTGATACATCAGCCCTACATTGCTATATTTGAAAACTAAAGAGCCTTTTTATTAAAAATCCAGTCTTTCTCTTTAGACACTGATTGGGTTATCTTCTAATAGAGTGAATGAACAATGAATGTTCAGCCAGGAGATGTGAGATTGGATGGACCGGGATATGAGACAGGGAAGGCAAAGGAACTAGGCACACAGGGCAGCAGAGTGAGCACAGAATGGTCAGCCGGAAAATCTAATCTTCCATCTCTTATGGTCCATGGTTCCCTTGCACATCAGGTCCCCGGACAGGATTGGGCAGTTGCACAATTTTGGCCTGGTCAGGCCTCACTTTTTGAGCTTTAACCTACCATATCCAAGCACTGCTGTTTACCGACAAAATTTATGAAACATAACCTCTTAAACATAATACCTCTCTTCTAAGTATGGTTCCCATTTCCAAACATCTGACTTAATCAATTATCATTGGACCTCCACGTTTCTTCAAATCAGCAGCTAGCCACGTCTCACCAGTTCGTGGATGATCCTCTCCTCCTTTTGTCAATTAAAGTTTGTACGTGTGAACTCCCAAATCAGAGGTCACATTTAGTCACATAAACTATGAAAGAGACACTCAAAATTGTAACTGCCAATAGAGTTATCTTAAATGTCCATTTATTGCAGTAACATAAAAGGAGAAAGAGGCATTCTCTTCAACTTGACAGATTTGCCTCTGGAGTGAAAACATGAGACCAAAGAGCGTGTGTGGAAATACAGTGGACCTGGAAAACACACCAGTAAGCAGCAGAGAGCAATAGGGTTGGTGGTACCCAGAGACCATGACTATACTTGTGTCCATGCAAAGGAAATTGAAGAAGAGGATAGAAACAAAACATGGTGTTGCCATGTCATTACTGAAAATAGCCTGTTAACACATGTGAAGTAGCCTTCAGAGAATCCTAAAAATTTTAAAAGCTAAATGAGGGAGAGAAGCCAAATGTACATTTCATATAATATATGTGATATAATGATACATATATATTGTATAATGATATATATATCAACAAAGGTTATAATTAAGTAAAATAATTAACTGTAGTTGTATAGTTTATCAAGTTATATACATTTGTTTTCAAGTTTATTCTATTTATACTTATATCTTAATTTTATGTGATAAGATTAGCAATATTATTAAAAAGTATAAACACATATTAATGTAAAAATATTGTAAACCTCCTGATATACAACTTTGAATGAATAGTTCTCCACTTTGAGATAAAAGGAAAATCTTGTTACTGCTGCTGGAAAAATGAGTTAATCAAGTAGAAAACATCTGTCACCCTTAAAAATAAAATAGCCATTTACTTTACCAGCAGAACAAGTTTGTTGGGGAATAACCGAGGAATTGCAATTCAGAACATATGAACTATGGTGAATCCTAGGTGAGTCTGGAGAACAAAAGAGAGGAGAATTCTTTTATAGAGAAAAGAAGGAAGATGCGGGGACTGTTTAGAATGAAAGTCCATTGGAAAAGCATGAGAGTTCAGGGTGGTGGCAGTTCTCATTGGCTGGGTTGTTGCTGGGCAAGGAGAAAATCTTCCTTCCTCCTGGGAGGGTAGTAAAGTAAGCTTCTTCCTGTTGGGGAATGCAAGGTATGCTTCCTCCTGCTGGAGTCTGCGAACTGTAGCAAGTGATCTGTGAGAGCGCCTCACTCAGGGTTTGGACTCCATTTTAAATGAGATTCTTTTACTCATTTTCACACATCTGAGCAGTTGAGGCCATGAAGGAAGGACCCTTTTCTGAAAAGAAAGCAACGTAATCAAGAATGCATAACACTCTGGCAACAGGAAATATAAAGGAATGTTAAGAGATTGATGGTTGGTACTAGAGATGAAACAACTATAAGATGGCTAGGCTGGATTCAATCAGAGAACATATGTCTCTGAACTAGTTACAGTAAATTGAGATTTTATCTAAAGTAAGGAGTTTGAAGTGTTGTATTAGAGAAGGAACAAACAACAGTTGAACATGTACTGTGGACAGAGGGATCAAATAGAGTACTATAAAAGTATTCTGATATACTGTCAATAACTTAATCAAACAGATCAGATTTTTTGTGGACAAATATTTAATAGAGATTACCTGTTGACATTTAATAATGTCCTTCTTACAAACTTACAAAATAGGCACTAGTTTATAGATTTTTTTTTAATGTTTATTTATTTTTGGGAGACAGACAGTGGGGAAGGGGCAGAGAGAGAGGGAGACACAGAATGTGAAGCAGGCTCCAGGCCCCAAACTGTCAGCACAGAGCCCAACAAGGGGCTCCAACCCACAAAACATGGGATCATGACCTGAGCTGAAGTCGGATGCTCAACCGACTGGGCCACCCAGGTGTCCCAGTTTATAGATTATTATTAAAAATAAATGAAATATGATTCTACCCCCTCATATTGTTATACATAACTACTTAATCAGATAACTTAATTCATGTGGGTTATACTCTGTCCTAATCAGTATCATGGTAGTAAGCTGGAAATAGAGAAACAGTCTCAAAAAAATGTTGAAGACACTCATACGTGTTTGGGACCATATCATCAATTCCCAAGATATTCTTTTTTTCCAGGAGATTTTTGTTACAGAATTAATTTTCTTTAATAGTGTTCCATTAGTAATTGAGAGCACTGAGCGTTTAACTCAGAGTTTTCTCTGTAAATTAATAATGGATAATAAAAAGACAAGTTACGGTATCTCCCTTTTACCTCTTCCCTATGAGTAAAAACTTTGTGCATATCATGTCAAGTATGTCTTTTCTTAGAGTATAAACAGAGGTGTGTTCAATTGTTCCATTTTTGAGAGAAGAAACATGTTTCCTTAAAATCTCATGGTAAAAAAAAATGGTGAGCTGAAGCACAAGATAAAAATACAGATAAAGAATGAAGTCTTGATGAGACTATAAAGAATTTTCAGATGGAAATAGATTAGAACATGGGTCTGAAATGTAAGGCAGAATGCATTTCTACACCAGATGTGTGAAACACATGGAAGAGTATTATGTATCTTCAACTAAAATTTAGGAATCCCAAACCAAGTCCTGGCTAATTAAATAATAAGCAGATCTCTATATTTTAACCAAACTCAGACAGAAACAGGGATCCACGGTTGCAGTGCATATGTTAAGAGGCTTCTCTTTGTGCACACCAGGAGTAATGATATTCCCAGAAGACAGCAAGACGGCTTCTTCCCAGATGTTGAAGCATTGTTCCTCATTTTAGGGGAGTGTCTTTCCTCCAAGTTCATTCAAAAGTGATCCCAAATGAGAGAGGTGTCACTGGAATACTCACTCTATGCCTAATTAGGGTGATCGGTACAAGGTCCATCCATCACAATGACCTAAACTGGAGCCATTGATCAGGATATCACTGAAACCCCAATCACTCCTAGGATGTTTCACAGCCTGTTTTGTGAGCAAACAGATGTGTGGACTCAACAAAGAAGTTGTAATAGCAGGAATATTTCAGTAACTCTGAGGAATCTGAACATCTAAGAAAATCTGAAAAATAATATACTTAATATATTGAGCCCAACTTGCTAAATTTCCTCCCATAATTTTAAAATCATTTGTTTAAAAAATGTCTAGTTGTTATCTATTGAATTTACTTCAGTGATAAAATTTTGCCTTTTTTTTTTTTTTTAATGCCAGCCACTTTGTAAGTCAGCTTTGGTAAGGAGAAAACAGACTAGCTACATTGAAAGGCATGAGCACAAGATAAGCAAATTTGTAATTATCTGACATGATAGTAAGCATTCTGTGCTCATGATGTCAATTTGGTTTTCTCAAAAACACCTCAGCCCTTCAAATTTCTCAGTACATAAATTCCTCCTATCAAACTGTGCAGATCTGATGGATGTTTTTTTCTCATTGTATGTGTCCTTTATACAGTCTACCCATAAAATAACAATAGTGAGAACGATAAATTTTAAGAATAAAAATAGTTATGTTAAAATTTCATCAACTAAGATGTAAATTAGAAGTACCGCTTCAAAATAACTATTTCAAGGATCATAAACAAAAGTGAAAGAGAAAAATAGTTAAAAGACAGATCAAGGAGACTACAGATGAATGAAAACTCCATCAGGTCCAAAGTGCAAATGCTTCAGGAGTCAGACAAATAATACACAGGTGAAGCAAACAGAGATGGAAATGATAGAAAGCAGGGCTTATAGGAGGGGCTGGCTATGGTGAATCAGAGAGATTTTACCTTATCCAAAGGAGGAAAATTGGCTCCAGTGAATTTCATTCATACAGAAATTAGAGCTCAATGTTAGCCCTTCTCATTTTTAATTTTTCAGTAGAGTCTAGTAGTACAGATTTTTATGTAAAAGGTTCAGATTTTAAGTATTAGCTTAAAAAAAAGTGAGTACTCTATAGCCCAAATGAAACATCTCTCTGGGCCAGATTGTGTCCTTGAGCCACAAGTTTGTTACCTCTCTATGAAAATAGAGACAGACTAAAACATTTAGAGAAAGAATTGCAATGAGAAGATGAGTAAAACAGTATAAGACCAATCAAACAGAAGTACTGAATGTACATAATCAAGAATCTGCAATCAGCATAGAATTGAATAACATAAAATATGAGCTATAGCTCTCAGCAGTGAATATACTTGGTATTCTCATTCCTCTTGTTCTGTGTAGTTTAAATGTTTCTTTGATATTAAAAAATAAGTTTCCTACATATGTGATCATTTTTTTTTTTTTTTTTTTACTATAAGTGAGCCACAAGGCTGAATCATAGAATCTCCTTATACCTTCTAAATACTTATTAGTCAAGGGCAACTATATGTTATTTTCTTAAGAGTCTGAAAATCCTATTTGAAATAAGATTTGAGGTTGTCTTCCTCCCATGGTATATACATGTTTAAAAAATATTTGAATAATTACTATTAATATCTCCTAAAATGGAATATATGGCAACACTCTCCATAACCACCAAAAACTTGAAGGAATATCTTAAAATTACAACTCTTAGGGGCGCCTGGGTGGCGCAGTCGGTTGAGCGTCCGACTTCAGCCAGGTCACGATCTCGCCGTCCGTGAGTTCGAGCCCCGCGTCGGGCTCTGGGCTGATGGCTCAGAGCCTGGAGCCTGTTTCCGATTCTGTGTCTCCCTCTCTCTCTGCCCCTCCCCCGTTCATGCTCTGTCTCTCTCTGTCCCAAAAATAAATAAACGTTCAAAAAAAAAAAATTTAAAATTACAACTCTTAGAGGTCTACTTAATAATTGTAATGGTTTAGTTACAATTGTGGTAATTTTTCATGGTAATTTTACATTTATTTTATATATATTATTTAAATTGATCCTCACAACAATCACGATGTGTAGATAGAATTATAAATAAACTGAGTTATACAGGAGAAAGTGAGTTATCCAGAGTCACAAGCTGCAACTGAATTAAAGTCTCTGACTAGCAGTCTCTTTGTCTTTGTAGTATACCACAGTTCCATAAAGCCCACTTGAAAGATTCTGAAGTTACAAGTAAGATTATGGAGTAATGTAAGATGAAAAGAATGTGTACATAAGCCATTTAGAATTTATTATCTAGCATAAAATTTAAACAGCAACAGAATCGTCTTTAGACATAGGTAATGTATAAATAATGAATAAATTCATTAATAAATAATGTCCTATAGCAGAAAAGAAAAGGCAAGTTGCATGTGAAAGGATTTCATGAGGCCAGAGGAACACATGGTATCTATCATAGGTAAAGAAATTTTGTTGAGAGGTGTCTGGGTGGCTCAGTTGGTGGAGCGTCTGACTTCAGCTCAGGTCATGATCTTGCGTTTTGTGAGTTCAAGCCCCGTGTTGGGCTCTGTGCTGACAGCTCAGAGCCTGGAGCCTGCTTTGGATTCTGTCTCCTTCTCTCTCTGCCCCTCCCCCACTCATGCTGTGTCTCTCTCTGTCTCAGAAATAAACATCAAAAAAAAAAAAAAAAGAAAAAAATTTTGTCCAGAAAAATCACTATTGGAATGCAATTGCTATCATGGGTTTATAATCCCTTGTTTCCTATCACATCAATATGAGGGAGAAAGTTCCTGAAGAAGTAACAAAGAACAGAACACTCTAGGGAATTTTATTTATCAGGTTAATAATTAATACCTGTCTGATAATTAATACAATCCTGAAAGAAGACAAGGAGTAAGGCAGACAAGATCTAATATCATCTTTATTACCGATAAAGACTATGGCTTTCAGTTGAAGGTAATTGAGTTTCTAAATTATAAAAAAAAAAAAAAAAAAAAAGAAAGAAAGAAAAGAAAAACAAAACAGGATTAGGCTAATTTACCCCCAAAAACCTGCAGTGCCAGTCCAGACTAGAGCTAGTTTTCCCTCTTAGGGCCCTGCCCCTGACATAACTTCCAAACATGGAGGAAAAGAGGAAGACACTTCCCACAGGCAGCTCACTCCAAGAGAAAGAGGAGAGATTTTCATTCTTCCTTCCCTGAGGAGGAAGGAGTGAGGGGTGAGAGAGGCAAAAGTGATAGACTGTCAATAGTTTCCCATCATAGGAAGTAAAGGCTAAATCTGGGAAAAAGTAGACGTTTCTGAAAGACTAACACAAGCCCTGAGGTACAAATACTGTGAAGCTAAGAATTATGGGAAAGAATAAAACAGAGCATAGTGGTGTGTATACAGCATATGAAGGAAACACTGAGGTGTCTCTTGTCATTTTCTATGGGATTAACCTCTGAGTATTAAACTATAAGGTCAATAGGCAATTGGTCTAATAAAGGTATGCAACTTGCCTAATAGGATAGAATATCTCCCCGAAAAAGGTCTGAATGAAGAGAAGACATGCTATTTACATAAGGTTAGTCATGACTGAAAAGAGATTTTTGAGGAGTAATAGAAGCAAATACTGACAAATCCCATCCAGGAAAAGCCTGAAAGTATCTCGCAGCGCTTTGACTCACAGATTTAATTCTGGGGCAGTTATAACCCCGAATGGAACATTGAATGTATCAGGCTATTATTGCCTGGTGCAACTAAATATTCTAATCTTCCATCTAATTTTCCTTATTGTAAATGAATGATCAACAAGCTGCATGTTGATTATGATTAGAGTTCACCTTTAGAAATGCTATGGAAAAGAGAATGCAGTGATCACACTAACATGAGCATACTGGTTCTTTTCCAAATGCAGTTTTATTACACATTGCAAATTAATTGGTTTTCTTTTCCATTTAATGTCTCACTCCCTTATGAAGTTGCTAGGGTATTAGCTCCCAAAAGGCCCCTGGTGACCCTGACCTTGTGGTATTACTGCCTTTGGACAGAGCCTCTCACCTTGACATAGAGCTTGACTGAGTGACTGATAGAAAACAATGAATGCGACAGCATATGGCTTCTAATACTAGGTCATAAAAGGCACTGCAACTTCTACCTTGGTCTCTTAAATCCCTCCCTCTGGGGAAAGCCAGACACGATGCTGTGAAGATACTCAAGAGAACTGCAAGGAGACAAACTGAAGCTCCTTGTCTCGTATGCATAGGCCACATTGGAAATGTGTCCTCCAGCTCCATTCCAGCCTTGACACGACCATAGCGTCAGTTGACATTGGACTGAATTAGAACCACAAGAGATTCCAAGCCAGCAGCTCTCCGATGAGCATTCTCAAGTTCCACAGGAACCATGAAAAACAATTATTCTATTATCGATAAATTATAGAATGATTTTTTAATGTTTATTTATTTTGAGAGAGAGAGAGCACGGGAGGGACAGAGAGAGAGGAGAAAGAGGATCCCAAGCAGGCTCCACGCTGCCAGTGGATCAGAGCCCAATGCAAGGCTCGTTCTCAGGACCCATAAGATCATGAACTGGGCTAAAAATCAAGAATCGGATGCTTACTGCTAGGAATTTACCCAAGGGATACAGGAGTGCTGACATATAGGGGCACTTGTACCCCAATGTTTATAGCAGCACTCTCAACAATAGCCAAATTATGGAAAGAGCCTAAATATCTATCAACTGACGAATGGATAAAGAAATTGTGGGTTATATACACAATGGAGTACTATGTGGCAATGAGAAAGAATGAAATATGGCCCTTTGTAGCAACGTGGATGGAACTGGAGAGTGTGATGCTAAGGGAAATAAACCATACAGAGAAAGACAGATACCATATGTTTTCACTCTTATGTGGATCCTGACAAACTTAACAGAAACCCATGGGGGAGGGGAAGGAAAAAAAAAGAGGTTAGAGTGGGAGAGAGCCAAAGTGTAAGAGACTCTTAAAAACTGAGAACAAACTGAGGATAGATGGGGGGTGGGAGGGGTGGGGGGAGGTGAGGGGTATTGAGGATGGCACCTTTTGGGATGAGCACTGGGTGTTGTATGGAAACCAATTTGACAATAAATTTCATAGTAAAAAAAAAAAAGAATTGGCTGCTTAACCAACTGAGTCACTAGGGCACTTCAAATTATAGAATGATTTTTTTTTAGTTTACTTTTATTTATTTTGAGAGAGAGAGATGGAGGGGCAGATACAGGGAGGCAGAAATTCAAGCAGGCTGCACACTGTCAGCACAGAGCCTGATGTGGGGCTTGAACTAACAGTCAGATCATGACCTGAAGCGAAATCAACCACCAGAGGCTTAACCAACTGAGCCACTCAGGCACCCTTAGAATGATTTTAAATGCAGCATTAGGTAACTAATATGGTTAGTATACTGTCTTTTGGTATGAATCCTTTTCAGTTATAGCTCTTATAGCTATTATTTAAATACTATTCACTCTGTATAGAAAAAAATCTAAACTATTATAGACAGATATAAACTCATTTAATCCTCAAAACAAACCTATTATCCCTATTTTATAAATATAGACTCTGGGACACAGAGAGTAATTTGGACAAAGTCACACAGCTAGAAAATATCATAACTGGAATTCAAACCCAGAGAAGTCTGGATAGAGAGGACATGTTCTTAACCACTAAATTGGAGAACCTCTCTCTCCACAAAAAGGAAGAGAGAATCAAAGTTTCAGCCTCCAACTCAATAGAGAATTCCACTATCCTGAATGCTATCTTTCTCCCAGTTTTGCATGTAGCTAACTGACCTTGCCTGGCAACATCCAAATCATCTTCAAAATGCACATAAATTGTGGTGTGCCAAGACTGATGGAGGAGGTACACAGTGGATGAAGAGTACTAATTAGTCCTAATTATACCAGATGGCTGCAGGGAGATACACAGAAAAGGCAGGAAAATTGGAGATAAACTTTTACTTCACAATGTTTTGATGTGTTCTTGACACATGAAAGAGGTTTGTATTGACTTTTATTATATCCAATTTCTGACTTCATGATTCCTATGCACTTGGTCACTCAGTGCTGCAGCAAGAGAATGGCTTCTTTTTTTTATTTTTATTTTTTTTGCATTTATTTATTTTTGAGAGACAGAGAGAGACAGCGTGAGCAGGGGAGGGGCAGAGAGAGAGGGAGATACAGGATCTGAAGCAAGCTCCAGGCTCTGAGCTGTCAGCACAGAGCCTGACGTGGGGCTTGAGCTCATGAACCGTGAGATCATGACCTGAGCTGAGGTCGGATGCTTAAACAACTGAGACACCCAGGCTCCCGGAGGTTGGCTTCTTGAAATGGGTGGTTAATCCTTTCAAACTTTGTGTTTTTGCATCCCATATAAATCTGGCATACAGCTTTCTGACAATCGCAATCCAGAAATAAAAGAGAACCTTGATTTAATTATTTGTAATGTTCTCGGGCATAGTTGGCAATTTTAACAAAAATAGAATCTTTGTTAAATTAGCAAACTGTGAAAAGAACTGTCATATTAACCACTTATTGTTTTCCAAACAACTTCATTAATGTCATATGAAATATGAAAATACAATTTCTGCCAGAACAGAAAAAGGAAATGATTCATTAAAGAAAACCAACATTGGAATGTATAATTAAACATGGGCATGTCCCCTGTGAAAACTGAAATTCCAACTCTGTCCATTTCATCATAAAAAGTATGAATCAAGAACAAACAACACACATTTTATAATCTTATTTTGTTCTATAAAATAAGCTACCTTTGAAAGGCAATATGACTGTGCAGTCTGTAGACCTAGGTGTACAGGCCCAATTCTGTCAGTTATTTATTTGAGTGAAACACTATGTCGTTGTTTTTTATTTACTTGAGAGAGAGAGAGAGAGAGAGAGAGAGAGTTCATGAGCCAAGGAGAGGGGCAGAGGGAGAGAGACAGAGAATCTTAAGCAGGTTCCATGCTCAGTGCTGAGCCCGTTGTGGGGTCAATTCCATCACCCTGGGATCATGACCTGAGCTGAAATCAAGAGTTGGAAGCTCAACTGACAGCCACCCAGGCTCAGTGTTGAGTGAAACACTACTATGGATACATTCACCACTTATCCCCCTACTGTAAGAGTATTGTATTCCCACAGTGACAGCTGAGGGAGAAGTAGAAACCTCCACGCATTTCAAGTTGGGCTTGGCCATGCAACTTTCTTTGGCCAGTGGAATATGAGCAGACATTACATGAGTCAAGTCTGAGCAGACGCTTTAAAAGTCATGTTTCACAAGCTAACTTGCTCTTTTCCCTCTGAAATGAGAATTGCATGTTTCAGTTATGGGCTACTGCTTCACACTGAATAAGTAGTTGGCTCACACTCATAAGCATATAATGTGAAGAAGATATTTCTTATGGTAAATTACAGAGATTTGGGATTAAAAAAAAAAAAGTACAGCCAAGCTAAGCAGTGCACATTGTCTTAGTTTTTTTATCTATCAAATGTGAAGAATGATTTTAGTCTTATAGGATCACTCTGAGCAATAAATACATGTTCAGGAAATGGTAGATTATCTACCTAAAATTTTGTATATTGCCTTCAGAGGAAATACAATAACACAAGTAAAGAGTAATTATTTTATACAACATGAGATTGTTATGCTTTTGGAAGATATTGTTATGATAGATATTTGAAAGACAGTGTTTGAAAGACGTTGTTACACTTTCGAATCTGAAAAGTAAATTCTAATTCTGGCCCTGCCATTAACGTCTGTCATGGACCCTCTTGGTGCTTCAGCTGTTACATCTATGATATGGAGTCATTAATACCAACTCTAGATTTCCATCAATATTGGTGAATAGTTTCAGTGAGAGGGCACATGGTGAACTTCTATGAGCAGCTCTGATATAGAGGAAAAATCATGTATCCGGGCAACAGCCCCCTATGTTTAATTACTGATCCCACATTTTATTAGCGGGTTGAAGACAAGGACATACAACATTTCTTACCCTAAAGCAGGGTTATTGTAAGTCAAGTGTGAAGACATGATTGATTATGTAAATGATGGATTAATTGCTCTCATTACCAACACAATACTCCATTTGTAGTGAGTGCCTTAGGGATTTTTTTTTTTAAATGAACTCTCAGATTACATGATAGAGTAAGAACGGAAAGCGCTGATTGTAAAAACAGAATCCAACCCAACTTTTCCACTTTTAGCGATATGGCTTTGGAATGTTTCTAACACTTGTAAATTAGATTTATCATTTGTCAATAATCCATCAAAATCCATGGATGGTATCCATTCAAAAGTGATCATATATAAATGATTAAAATTAGATGTAAAGAGCTTTTTTTTTTTTTTTTTTTTACAAAATACTTACAGGGTTGCTTGTTTTCACACACACACACACACACACACACACACACACACACACACAAAATAAATGAACTCATGTATTTAAGTTTTTGGCATCTAGTGGTGCTCCTGCCTTTATAAATACAACATCACAATGCTAGGATCACATGTTTCATGAGATACTGTTCTAAATAAAAAGGAGTACCATGTGGAGAAAAACATTCATCAGAATTCAGTACAGTACACATTACTTCTCTGACTCATCTTTCTAAAAGAATATTTGCTCTTAAATCTCTATTCTTGTTCATTCAATATAATTTTAATCCATATTCAGAAGAATAGCGATAAAATAATAGATGAAACGTGAATTTTTTTTTTAAATGTTTATTTATTTTTGAGAAAGAGAGAGAGAGAGTGTGTGTGTGAGCAGGAGAGTGTCACAGAGAGAGAGAGACAGAATCTGAAGGGGGCTTCAGGCTCCGAGCTATAGGCACAGAGCGCGATGCGGGGCTCAAACTCACGAACAGTGAGACCAGACCTGAGCTGAAGTGGGACGTTTAACCGACTGAGCCACCCAGGCGTCCTGATGAAGTGTGGATTATTTTTGAAACGATTCATTGAACAAATGGAAAAGGAACAAGATGTATCAGTGGACAATATGGAAAATAATATTGAGATTAAACTCTTGCAATATTGATATTGTGGGTATTAGTCATTTAATATTTACCCATACATTGGAAATTGAATTGTGTGCTACCATATCATTCAAGTAACTATCCGATTAATGCAAGCTGTGAAAAAGTCCAAGCTTATACATTTGACTCGTTATCATTAAAACATCAAAACAGCATCAGTGAATAAAGGCTAATAGTTCTTGGAAGCAGAAAGTTACTCTTCTTTTTTTTTTTTTTTTTTTTTTGCTACTTATTTGAGTAAATAACCTGAGTAGGTTAATGCGGTAAAGTGATATGAAAGTCAATTATAATTCATATGAATTTTTTTTTAAAAAATTAGGATATTTACATAGTCCTGCAGTGGACACACACACACACACACACACACACACACACACACAAAACAAGAAAGATTTACTTATTAATATATTTATGTTTAATTTAAATAAGAAAATATGAGGTTTTCATTAAATACTGTAAAGTAGTATGGAGAAAAATAAGGAAAAGCATAAAGGGAAAATTATACAAAGATATATGCCTGATATCATGCATATTCTTTTAGATTAGTTACTAAAACAAGATGATATGTTTTCAATTAATTAAAAGTAATATGTGTATTAATCCTTCAAAGTTTAGGGATAGTTGCTTTAAGTAACTGTATTCTACTAAGCAAACTTAGTTATAGCGAATGAAGAAAGGAGAAGAAAAAGGAAGCCAGGGCCTTCCAAGAGTCCTTTGGTCTTGTTTCTTGCTTCAGATTTTGCAATTTTGGTGTGAAGAGAATTCTGTCTATTGAGAGCCTGAAGGCAAAAAGTGTACCAATTGTCAAACTAATTTGCAATATTCTTAATATCTTTATTTTATCAAAATAATAAATTTTATACATTCTTTAAGAAAACACTTGAAAACATTGAAATAATTCTGCTTAGTCATAATTTTTTCCTGTTTTAAAGTAAATTCAGAAAATTATATAACAGGAATCTACCTAGTCAATAACAGCAATTAAAAATTGATAGCATGCCATATGTGCTTTTTAAAAAAATAATTAATGAAATGGCAATTACAGATACAACTGAAGTGTCCATTGTCACTGATCCCCAAGAATTTTTAAAACTAAAAAATAATAATTTGAAGGATTAGAGATGGTACATATATCAGGCAACTGAATTGATTTGGAATTAATATTGCTTACATCCTAATATAATCTTGAAGATGCTTCATATTTCAATTTTTACTTTGTGCATATATTGTGCATATATTGTGCATATTGTGCATAATGTTGTGCATATATTAAGTATGAAAGTGGGCCAAGCTATGCAGACCTGCTCAATATTTCCAGTCTTCTATTGTCTTTATCCGTCCATCCCCAACCATCCTCCTCAAACCTGGATATGAAACTAGATCTGGATCCAGGTGCTTTGTATTATGGCTCCCCCCCCCCCCCCTTACAAAGCTTTAATTCTTTACTGGATTTCAGTGAGAGATTTCTTGGCACAGAAAGGAAGCACCTGCTGATTTGAGCAATTTCATTAGCACTCAGCCAAACAAAAACATTCTGTAGGTTATTATGGTCCTGTATCAGAACACAACCAATAATTTGTTATTATCTTATTCCTAATTTGTGATTGGCAACTTTAACCATTGTTAAACTGTAGGGAGAGAATATCAGTATTCAAAATGATCTCTAAATGCTATTTGAAATGTTATTGAGTTTTGAGTATATTTTCTATTTACAGTTAGTTGTAATTATGTAAAGATGCAATAAATTTAGTTGATTATTCTGGATCATGTGCAAATCTTCAATACAACTGATTAAGAGGTGAAAATCCAGATAATCAAAAGCTGTGTTTATCAATAGTAATCATTAAAAAATAATTTAATGACTTATCTTTCTTTGAATTGATGTAAGTGACCCCTTCATGTGGCCATGTTACCACAAATTTCAGTTATAAGGATTATATGTATGCTTGGTATAAATTTAAAGCTACAGTATTCTGTACTCTTTAACACAATTCTCCACCACCCCACCCTCACCATGTACACACACATACATTATGCATCTCAAGACATCTGTAGGCATCTAAAAATTTCAAAGGTTAGTTAAGTGATAATCATCCCTATTTTTTAAGAAATGTACTTTCCTTTGTCCAAAGGTGGTATATTATTCCTCTATCATGTTGTTTTATCATATGTGGGTAAAGATAAGCTGCACTATATATGTGATGGCCAATTCACCCTTAGTAACCAATTAGGAATTTCTTTTTCTCCATGCATTCATTCATATATTCAACAAACATATATTGGATATCTGAAAGGAAAAAGGTGCTAGATACTGAGGTATGTAATGAAAGACACATGCCATTCACAAACTTCAGCAAATCCAATGAATACTACAAGGAATTTTTATTTTAACCTGGGAAGGATAGGGACATCAAGTTGAAC
Source organism: Leopardus geoffroyi (assembly GCF_018350155.1). NCBI lineage: Eukaryota > Metazoa > Chordata > Mammalia > Carnivora > Felidae > Leopardus > Leopardus geoffroyi. The sequence continues at coordinate 90,267,539 of NC_059337.1, forward strand.
AACATATAGTTTTTTCTGTTAAATAGTTTATAATCTAGTGTAAACATAGTTGTGTGGAGATAGAAGCCAGGACAAAGAGTAAGGCAGGTTGATAAAAATACTAATAGCAGGAGAAATGTGATGCAGTACTAAAGAAAAGGTTTAAAAATAACTGCAGTAGCACAGAAGAAAGCAATTAGAGGTGGGGAAAGAGTAATCAGTGGAGGAGAAAGGTACAGCTAAGATAAATAGAAAGAGTATGGGTTATAGCATTCAGAGTAGAAATGGAAAAACTGTGCTTATATACATACAGCAGGAAGTTTGTATGGGCACAGAGAAGTATATACCCTCTGCTCCTGGGGATATGGCTGAGGTGGGTGATTACTGGCTTTAACAAATGTGAGTGTGAATCCCAGCTCTTTCATTTATTGACTGCATGACCTTGGCAAGTGGTTTGTCATCTTTCTGACTCTTAACCTTTTACAATCTCTAGTTCATATGAATGTTATAATTAAATAACATAATGCACAAAAGCCTTAGGTTCTGTCTTTCATGTGTTTCAAAAGTCTTTTTAGAATAATGTATACAGGGAACCTGGGTGACTCAATCGGTTGAGTGTCGGACTCTTGATTTCATCTCAGGTCATGATCTCAGGGTGGTGAGATCAAGCCCCATGTCAGGTTCCATGCTGGGCATGGAGTCTGCTTGAGATTCTCTCCCTCTCCCTCTACCGCTACCCCACTCGTACACACTTTCCCCTGCTCTTTCTCTCTTTCAAATGAAATAAATAAAATAAAGTAAAATAAAATAAAATAAAATAAAATAGTATATAAATCAATAAAACAAGACTATAAACTTTAGAAGAATAGTTGTTAACATGATTATTGTAGATTCTGGTATTCTTACTGTTTACTGAATAGATGAAGTAGAAAAGATTTTGAACTTTTCTCATTATCAAAATAATCAAAATACTTATAAAATAAGGCTTTGCATGAATCTAATTAGAAATAGCATCCTCTTTCTGTAGAAATATCTTACATAAAATTATTATCTACCATAAATTCAGGTCCCCTGAGAGTTATATAGGCAAGATCTCCAATGAAAATCTAATAATTAAAATCCTGTTCTCAGTCATCCTGCTTGCCATTTCTCTGTGGCATCTGGCACAATAAGGCTTTCTCTTTGGAAGTTTCATTCATATTTAGTTCTCAGAGGACTTTATTAGTCCATTTCCTACCTTCTTGATCATTCTTTTTCTGAATCTTTTTCTGTCTCCTTTGATGAGAACTCTTCTTCCTCTCCTACTTCAGGGAGAAGTTTCTTCAGTTTGTCCTAATCTTACAATCTGTCTCTCTCCCTCTCCCCTCTCTCTCCCTTTCCCCCTCATGCCTCTAACCCTTCTCTCTCTTTCTCCTTCCCTCTTTCTCTGTCATTTAGAAACTGCTGAGTGGTTTGTCATCCCTCTGGCTGTTATTCCTCTCATACAATCTCTAATTTAGAAAACTTTTAAAGAGAAATTGGAAAGAATATATGTACATTATAAAACCAGATTTTATATGCATATATATATATATATATATGTATATTTACATACATTTACAATCTCAGAAAACTCATTTCTTCCCATAGATTAAATTATCATGCCTACAAGAATAATTTCCAAATCTTATCTCCAGTTCTTACATTTTCCTGAGTACTTGTATCTCATCTTTCTGAAGGCCCTTCCTACTGGCATCTCAAATTTAACAAGCATATTAGATTGGTTAGAGGCATTACCAAATACTTCCAGCTTACATGGTTAAGGATGAATCTCCTGAATTCAGATATTTATAACCAATCTATTTTTATTTGTTTCTGTCCTGTTTTAGTGCTTATGAGCCAGAAAACATTCCAAAATTTTCATATTCTAAGTTATATTCTAATATTGAAGATGAACTCCTAATTTATCTATTGTCAAATATTTTGCCTCATAATGAATGCAGAGAACCTATTATCCAAGTTCTCAAATCCACTTTGGCCTAATGGTGCTTGTAAATAATACATTTGCATAATGAGCAATATTTATAAAAGCCAATTACTGCTAATATGGATGACCTTTTGGCATCAAGTAAGCTAATAACCTTTGAAATATGGACTAAATTACACAGTGCTAAAGCAAAACTTAGGTATAATGAAACCAGGACCCCTTGTAAACACAAGAATGAAGGTTATTTTCTATTTTGGCTACACGTTTAAAGATGTGTTAATTAGATATGTGATTTGAATTAAAAAATTAATTCTAGCTCGTTTTCAAATAGAGAATATTAAGAAAGAATCAGGTACAAATGATTAAAACTTGATGCAAGAGGCTTCTTTTTTCAAAATAATTTCTAACGAAACAATTTACTTTAACTCTAAATATTATGATTCAGACATTTTTAAGATATTAATTTGCTACGGGCACTTGGGTGGCTCAGTGGTTGAGCGTCCGACTTTGGCTCAGGTCATGATCTCACAGCTCGTGGGTTCGAGCCCCGCGTTGGGCTCCGTGCTGACAGCGTGGAGCCTGAAGCCTGCTTCGGATTCTATGTCTCCCTCTCTCTCTGCCCCTAACCCACTTGCATTCCATCTTGTCTCTCTCAAAAATAAATAAACATTAAAAACAATTTTTAAAAAAGATATTAATTTGCTAAAGGTCATATACATTTATATCTACAACCAGATAACATGATTTTGAGGTTTTGTTGATTCGCATAAACTTAATATTAGTAATAATGATTACTCAGGTTGAATTTTTACTTACCTCTTAAAATGGCCAACATACAGCATCTGCAAATCTTAATTCACTATTTTCATATGCTATAAACTAATCTATTTCACCTAATGCTGGTAGAACTAAAGTTCATTTTATTTAGGCCTTTCATATTTGTACATTGCATTTTAAATTGTTTATTTACAATTATGTATGATCTAATATGGCAGCTTAGCCATGATGCAATAGTGCAATAGGACCACAGAACTACTTGTGTATTATAGCTGCAAAGTATTAATACAAATTACACTGGAATCTGATTTTTGCTTCACTGCTATAATCTACTCTACTTGAATTATTTAGGAATCAAAATGCAATTATCCAAATACAAATAACATTTAATTATATATTGAATAATTTTCAGCATCAATACTATCACTATAGGCTTGCTTTCTCCTTTCAGGCCTAAGCCTAGTAAAATTGTTAAAGTTAGTTATTTTTCATTTATCCACCCACTTAGATTTTCTGCTTTATCTTCACTTCTTTGTGACTTTGTACTTGGAGACAAGAACTTCCAGAATTATTCAGTTATTACTCAGGTCCACCCTTTGGCACGGTAGTAAAGCCATTATTTCACCCCCATCCATCATTCTGCTATGTAACTTTCTTTTATTTTCCTTCCTATAAAAATCACATATATCCAATTTTCTCAACACTTTGCTTTGATAACAAACATATAATGTGGTGAATTAACTGCAGCCATTTAAATTTTAAAGATATTGTTATGTGCAAGCCCACTGGGAGACACCAATATGAGTTGGAATTTTACTTTCTTTTTTTTTTTAATTTAAATTCAAGTTAGTTAATATATAGTGTAGTGTTGGTTTCAGGAGTAGAATTTAGTGATTCATCACTTACATGTAACACCCAGTGCTCATCACAAGTGCCCTCCTTAATGCCTATCACCCATTTATACCATCCCCCAACCCACCTCCCCTCCAGCAACCCACAGTTGGTTCTCTGTATTTGAGTCTCTTATGGTTTGTCTCCCTCTCTGTTTTTATCTTATTTTGCTTCCCTTCCCCCATGTTCAACTGTTTTGTTTCTTAAATTCCACATATGAGGGGCGCCTGGGTGGCTCAGTTGGTTTAGCGTCCGACTTTGGCTCAGGTCATGATCTCACAGCTCGTGAGTTCGAGCCCCACGTCAGGCTCTGTGCTGACAGCTCAGAGCCCTGGAGCTTGCTTCAGATTCTGTGCTTCCCTCTCTCTCTGCCCCAACCCACTCGCATTCTGTCTCTGTCCCTCTTAAAAATAAATAAACATTAAAAAAATTCCACATATGAGTGAAATCATATGATATTTGTCTTTCTCTAACTTATTTTGCTTAGCATAAGACACTTTAGTTCCATCCACATTGTTGCAAATGGTAAGATTTCATTCTTTTTGATTGTCAAGTAATATCCCATTGTATATATGTACCACATCTTCTTTATTCATTCATCAGTTGATGGACATTTGGGGTCTTTCCATAGTTTGGCTATTGTTAATAGTGCTGCTATAAATATTGGGGTGCATGTGCTTCTTCAAATCAGCATTTTTGTATCCTTTGAATAAATACCTAGTAGTACAATTGCTGGGTCATAGAGTAATTCTATTTTTAATTTTTTGAGGAACCTCCATACTGTTTTTCAGAGTGGCTGCACCAGTTTGCATTCTTACCAACAGTGCAAAAATGTTCCCCTTCCTCCACATCTTCACCAACATCTGTTGATTCCTGAGTTGTTAATTTAAGCCATTCTGACAGGTGTGAGGTTGTATCTCATTGTGGTTTTGATTGGTATTTCCCTGATGATGAGTGATGTTGAGCATCTTTTCATGTGTCTGTTAGCCATCTTGATGTCTTTTTGGAAAGGTATCTGTTCATGTCTTCTGCCCCTTTCTTCCCTGGATTATATGTTTTTTGGGTTTGAGTTCAATAAATTCTTTACAGATTTTGGATATTAGCCCTTCATCCTATGTGTCATTGGCAAATATATTCTGCCATTCCTTTGATTGCCTTTAGGTTTTGTTGATTGTTTCCTTCGTGCAGAAGCTTTTTATCTTGATGAGGTCCCAATAGTTCATTTTTGCTTTTGTTTTCCTTGCCTCTGAATAGCCAAAGTAATGTTGCAAAATAAAAGCAAAGTGGGAGACATCGCAATTCTGGACTTTAAGCAGCATTACAAAGCTGTAATCGAGACAGTACGGTACTGGCACAAAACGGACACATTGCTCAATGGAACAGAATAGAGAATCTGGAAACAGATTCAGAAATGTATGGCCAACTGATCTTTGACAAAACAGGAAATAATATCCAATGGAAAAAAGTCTCTTCAGCAAATGGTGTTGGGAAAACTGGATAGCAACATGCAGAAGAATGAAACTGGACCACTTTCTTATACCATACACAAAAATAAACTCAAAATGGATGGAAGACCTAAATGTAAGACAGGAAACCATCACAATCCTAGAGGAGAACACAGGCAGCAACCTCTTTGACCTTGGCCACAGGAAATTTACTTTCTTAAAAGACATGAGTTTAGTAGCAGAGTCACAAGTGTACAAAACAAAATATAGTAAGTGTTATCAGTATTAAAGTTGATGGTGGTGATGATGTTGGGCCTTATTTATTGATTCCTGACTTAGTGATAATCATTGCTCAAGGAGTTTAACATGAGAACAAGTATTAAAAAGTGATTTTATCTCAGTCATCTCAAAAACATCATGAATAAATTTTCATCTACTCTTCTCTGAAGAAAGGCTAAGATTTTTACATAGGGAAATAAAATGTAAAAGATTTCAGAATAAGCTGGAAATAAGTCAAAGAAGGTTACTTGAAAGCAACAATTACTATAATGACAAAGACATTTCTGATAAAACTATAAAATGTCTATATTGGAAAATCTTAAGTTCAAAATAAAGACCAAAACTATTCTGGACATTGAAACTTGTGAATGTGTAGTCAGGCAGAGCTCTAGCTGTGTCCATAGAGGGCAAGAGAAACCTATCATGAAAGAAATGATTCTGTAAGCGTATAATTATTAATGAAAGTACTGTTTGATAAACTAGTATGATAACCATGACATAATCAATCAGAAGAAGAGAAGCATAGCAGTTAATGCCACACGTTTATACAGAGTCATATGTATGTTTAAAAAATGATCTAGGTCTTGTGTTTTAAAGGTAGAGTTTAAATATTGCCATGGGCACATTTCTTCACCAGGAGGCAGAGGGAATTTTGGAAGAGAATTATAAAAGGGAGAAAGTCAGGGCAAGACATGATGTCAGGTCAATAATTATTCAGGTAAACAGGCTTTTCCAACAATTTTTAAAAACCCTCAAGTATCTATCTTTCATATAATATGTCTATGTATAGTGTTAAAAATATTGTGGATTATTTTGTGGATCATTCTTCATATCCTTACTTTGTAGCAAGGCTTAGTTTTTATTGTGAAAAAACCTTTGTGGAATGGGTTGAAAAATATACACTGTCTACATTGAATATAGTAGTTGATGATGTTACTAGTTTTATTTTTGCCCTGAACCTTTCTTTTTTGTTCATTTCTCAATTTTGTAACTTTTCAGATTGCCCAGCTTTTTAAGCTTGAGGTCACTAGGCTGAAATGCTGCAGACAGCTAACTTATAACTCAAAGCCTGAAGACTATATCATACTCTCAGAGAGATCAAACATCTTTAAAAACACTGCTGAAAGGAAAAGGGGAAAAATGGGTCAAAAATTCTGTGTTTGTGCGATTTTCAGTGAAAACATTGCTATTCTCTAAAACCTCTGAACAGCAGTTAACTATCAATTCAGCAAGATTCACTTCATGACTAAGAGCGAAACATAAGGATCATCCCACGGCAAAGGAAGCTTTGTGCACTGGTGTTAGTGACACTCATAGCTGGTGTGACGTTAGGCTCTAAAGGCCACATTCCGCACTGCAGACCCCCCCCCCCCCCCCCGCCAGTCTCCTGGAGCTATATCCTCATTCTTTAAAGCTTCTTCCCACACACATCAACACAGAAAGTCTTTTCTCCACATTTTTATTCTTCTTAAACTTTTTATGAAACAGAAGTAGAAAACTCAGAAGTAAACTTTGAAGTACAACTTATAGGTACATTGCTTGATCGATTTTCACAAACTGAACACACTCTTGTCACAGCATCTGGGTAAATAACAGAATATTCCAACATTTTGGAAATAGAACATGTTGAAAATAAATCATTCTCCAACCTTGCTTCCATGAGTAATAAAGGTGATATTTGGGGATTTGTTAGCTACATTTTGGGTTTTTTTTTTCCTAATTTGTTCAGAAATCAGTCTATACAGAAAAAAATGGTATTTCTTGAGCCCTACTCAGAAATTCTAACATCCACATGTAGGAAACTGCACAGGTGCATCTGATTTCCAGCCTATCTTTGAACCAGAGTGTATACATAACTGAAGAAAACTGAGTAACCTCTGGGGGCATCAGGGTGACTCAGTCGGTTAAGCGACAGACTCTTGGTTTTGCCTCAGATCATGATCTCACAGTTCAATCCCCACATCGAACCCCTTGCTAACAGTGGGGAGCCTCCTTGGGATTCTCTGTCCCCCTCTTTCTCTGCCCTTCCCCCACGTGTGCTCTCTCTCTCTCAAAATAAATAAATAAATAAACTTAAAAAAACCATTTAAAAACCTGAGTAAACTCTGAATGTATCAATGTCAGTTTCCTGGTTGTTGATACTGTATTGTACTGTGAGAAAACTGGGTAAAGGGTGCATGGGACCTGTCAGTATATTCTTTGGCAACTTTCTAGGAGTTTCAAATTATTTCAAGACATAAAGTAAACATAGTAATTTCAAATTTATGAATGTTATTTTAATGAAAGTATTCTAGGTTGGTTATTGACTGAACATAGCGATAATGTTAATAATATTTAAGTTAATAATAACGTAATAGTTACTATGTTTACTATGTGCCAGATATGCTAAGAGTTCTCTACAGATGGTTGCATTTAATACTCACAGGATGCTTTGAGTTAAGTGTTCTTACAGAACTGAGGCAAAGAGATATTGAATAATATTCCTAAGATTACCAACTAGTAAATTGCAAAGCCTGGATTTAAACTCATTTAGACAAAGCACTATCATGTTAGATAACACTTATCCAATCATAAGTCCGTCTGAATCACATCAAATAAACTGCTCTGAAGACAGGCAGTCATTCAAACAGTATGGCTTCTTGATCTTTGTTTTCATCTTTCTTTTAGGACTACAACTTGCTGATCATAACTTAAATGTAAATTAAATCTTGCCTTTAGGGTGTCATGTCAAATAGTATCTATTATCATTAAATCCTGATCTCTATCAAGCCTTATGACATTTTATACTCTATTATCTCTGTAGGGAAAAATAAACAATTATTGTGGAAAAAATATATAGAATGAGAGTAGGGGAAGTAAGAAACTTGAAACAAAGCATTTCTGAAATACAGAAATAGTGATTTTAATGTTGATGTATGTTTTATTATCATTTAAAATATAAGCAAAAACTAAAATTTCTAAAATACAATAGGAATTTTCCTATAAAATGTGGCTACTCTCTATTACTTGAAATATTCCCATTTTCCTATTTTGACAATAGTATAGACACTATTTTAGTCATGTTCCTGAAAGTTTATGAATAATGCAACAAGTAACTATTTTTAATCTATGTTTGTTTGCCAAGGAAATGTTAAAAAATACTTTGAATGCTTACATATTCAAATATACACATTTTTATTATGAGAAGTCTCCAAAAGCACAGTGTTCCTACTAAATCCTGTATCTCACAGAATTGAAAAGGACACCAATGGTTACTATTATGTGTTTGTGTGTTTATGCACACATTTGTGTGTTTAAGTATGTAATTTTAGAAGCATTATAATTTTGGAAAAAATCATTTTGTTCAGCAATTTGACCGAGCATAGTAGAGATAATGCTCCGTGGTTGATGTTCAATAGAGATTTGAATAAATACAAGAACTACAGAGAAATAATGGAAACATATGAGACTACCAAGGAGGTGATGAAATACTAGAATTTTACATCCAGTGAAAGGAAAATTATGATAAAATAAGTTTTGTTTTTAATAACTGGAGAGAATTGGTAACATTATAGACTTTAGGATAAAACTTGAACTACTAATTGCATGCTAAGCTACACATCAGCATAGTTTCTCCAAAGATCCAAAATCATTTCAGTTAAATTGCAACCATCTTCTAGAAATATGAAATTCCTATTATAACATCAATTATTAGCAATTTCCTTTACTTCATATAGAATATCTCACTGATTCATGAAATCCCATATTTAGATAACTGTGTCTTTCCTAAAGAGTGATAAGCAATCTATGTATCCAATAAAGATGACTCTCGAGAGAACTGAATTGTGGAAAACTGATATCAAAATTAATGACCTAGTAATAATATTCAAAGATTATTCCATGAAGTATAAATTTACATGCTGACCCATGGATAAAATATCAATTGTCAGTTCATTGTACATGTTTGCATTTGGGAAAACTGAGTTAAAAGAGGTCAATTTTGTTATAGTTTAGAAAAAAATTGTCATTAGCAGGCATAGACATTCAGATGGGGCAGTGATTCAATATGATTTTAAGTATAATTAAAATTTGCTATTGTTACTACCAGTCAAACTGGCTTTTTCTAATAATTCAAGATCCTTTATTATATGCCATTGCCACCCTATCCACAAATGATTTTTTATATACTGCATCCCCATGTTCTGTTTCCTTCAAATAAATGCTTTCAGTATTTTTCCATGTTATTTCCTATTTACTTGATTATAGTTGACAATTTTACATTACTTTCAGGTGTACAATATAGTGATTCAAATTCTTTATATGTTATGCTATGCTCATCACAAGTGTGGCTACCATCTATCATGATAGAATGTTATCTCAATATCATTGATTATGTTCCTTATGCTGTGCCTTTTAGTCCTGTGACTTATTCATTCTATAATTAGAAGCCTATACTTCTCACTTCCCTTCACCATTTTTGCCCATCCTCCCACCCCTCTTCCCTCTGACAGCCATCAGTTTGTTTCTGCTTTTTGCTTACTTATTCATTTTTTAGATTCCACATATGAATGAAATCACAAGGTATTTATCTTTCTCAGTCTGATTCATTTCACTTAGCAGAATACCTTCTAGGTCCATCCATATTGTCCCATATGTCATTATCTTGTCCTTTTCTTTATGACTGCATGATATTCCATTGTGTGTTTGTGGTGTGTGTGTGTATGTGTACCACACTTCCTTATTCATTAGTCTATCAAGGGACACTTAGTGCAGTGATTTGACTCAAAACATTCATTCTCCTCAGGACACCTTTCTTGCTCTTTTATCCCAACAAAATATCCCTATGCTTTAAAGACTAACTCAACAACAGCTCATAGATAAGATCACTTATGGGCAAGGCATTGTACCAAACATATATCCAAATTACCATTTATAACATTCCAGTATGGTGGGTAAATTATTAACCTTACTTCACAAATGAGGAGTTTGGGGTTTGGAAAAGTTAGATAACTGGCCCCAGACCTAATCAGTAGGAAGTTGTGGGGCTAGACTATGGTTAAGAATTCTGACTAGCAGCTCTGGAGATAATGTGGAGAGGTCCTGCCACTACAAGGAAAGAGAGCAAGTTCAGTCATCCTCACCAATGCATCAGATATGAAAATAAAAGCAACTTGGTTTTTCAAGACCAGAGCAGCTGCTTGCCAAGTCAGCAAGTAACCACGCTGAATGTCACACAGAGATGAGTAATTTTCTAGCTGAGCCCTTTCCAAATTCCTGACTCATAAAATTATGAAAGCGAAGAAAATATAAACTCCAAAGGAATTCAAACATCTAGCCAATCATCTAAACTAATATCTTAATCTTTCCTCACACTCAAGACCGATCTTCTTAACTCTTTAATTTACTCGTTTAACAAATATAACAAATGGCAGCGCTGCTCTAGGAACTGGGAATCTAATAATGAGTAGATAAAAATCCCTGCCTCCACAGAGCTTTCATGGGTGTGGTGGAGCAGGGATCAGATAATAATAAACCTAAATAACAAATGGCTTTCTATTTCAGTAAAATATTTCAATATGTTGAATCGTCTTTCTGTAATCCTATTTTTGTTATGGAGTGCACAATTCTGTATTTAAAAGTTTTAGTCCGTTCTTTAAAAAATTTTTTTGAATGCTTATTTATTTTTTGAGAGGGAGACACACAGTGTGAGTGGGGGAAGGGCAGAGAGAGAAGGAGACACAGAATCCGAAGCAGGCTCCAGGCTCTGAGCTGTCAGCACAAAGCCCCACGGGGGGCTCGAACCCACAAATCATGAGATCATGACCTAAAGCCAGAATTGGACACTTAACCAACTGAGCCACTCAGGCATCCCTAGTCCATCATTCTTAAATAATTTCAAAACTAAAAGAGAAGAACTCTTCCTCAATATTCTTAAAAGGCACTTTGAATATAACCTGCATTCTTTCACACTTTTGAGTCCCAACACCATATTCATTTCCCCAATGGCTTCTCTTATAAGTGATGCTGTCTGGAGCACTAAAGGCATACACTTTGATGACCCCCAGATGCCAACTCTTATGGCAAATGTCAGATTGAGAAGGAAGCAGTATTCCAAACTAGCACCTAGTTTATCTTTCATTTCTTTTTTCTGCATACGTTTATTTTTAGATTTCTTTTCCCTAAGGAAAATGTCTTATCACCCAGTTTTTTCTGTAATGGCAACTTCTCTAATTACCATGTATAATGTTCTTAAATAGGGAACTAGGAAAACTTGCCTAAAATAAAAAACGCATTAATATACCAAAGTACATAGTACTATGCTGGTTTTAGGAATACAAAGAGTACCTGGTGCCAATGTAGAGATAATAGGCAAATGCCAAATTGTCTTTAGTTCTGCCTATCACAGAGCCTAAAATACTACTTTATGGAGTTTACTTCTTAATTCCTGAAGGCTATTCAAACACCAAGAACTTCTAAGTAAAATGTGAATAATATTTCTTTCTGGTGATAAAAACATTTAATTTTTCTGAATCCATCGGTTGATATAACAGAGGAAATTTTCTGAATTGAGAGATAGTGCCAAGTCAGATGGAGAAATAGGGGTGGGGAGCTATTTGCTGCTGGAATCACCAGGAATATTGATCCACATCTCAAGTTTTAGACAACTGAGAAAATAACCACATACAGTTCAAGATCTACTTGTCATTCTAAATTCAAAGATGAGAGAAGGTTGCCTAAACCATTTTTAATGGCAAGTCTGGCTGGCAATTCAAAGCATAGACTTTGAAATCAGACTGACTTGTGTTGGAATTCCACTTACATAGTTAGTCATCCTTAATTTTTAGCCTTGATTTTCTCACTATACAAAGATAACTTGAACTAGTATTTATTTTATTTTTAAAAACCATATTTATTGAATAAGTGCTAGACATTATTGTATGGCATATGCTGAGGATCCAACAGTAAACACAGCAGACAAAACACATGGAACTTAAATTCTTTTAAAGGAAACAGACGATATAAAGAAGGCAAGTAGTGCTAGGGAGAAAAATAAGCAGAGACAAAAGATTAGAGACTTCTGGGAATAAAAATTATTGAAATTTTAAGAGGTATTTAGGGAAGCCCATATCGAGAATGTTACATTTGAACAATGCATGGAAAGAAGGTGAGGGAAGGCACCATTAGATTCCTATTTAAAAAAAGAAAGAAAGGGGGATGTTGGGTTAAGCATGACTTCGGCTCAGGTCATGATTTCAGGGTTCATGAGGTCAAGCCCCACAAGTTCAAGCTCTGAGTCAGGCTCCATGCTGATAGCTTGGAGCCTGGAGCCTGCTTTAGATTCCGTGTCTCCCTCTTTCTCTGCCCCTCCCCCCCCCACTCTCTCTCTAAAAAATAAACATTAAAATATTTTTTTAATTTAAAAACAAAAGGAAGAAAAACATTCTAGCTGGAAAGATCCAGAGGTAGGATGTGTGAGCACTGTACTACTGAGCTCTGGCACCAGGTGTATAGTGAATAGAGGCAAAGAGAGCTGCACACCCTTTTCTTAGAGTTTTCATAAATTTTATTTTTCAAAATAAGTAAGAACAAATAATACATGGTCCTTAGGGTAAAAACCTTGGAAAAAACTCAGGAATAATAAACTGAAGTTTCAGAAAAATGATATATTTTATTTTATTTATTCTAATACACATAATTTTAATATATTTTGACATGTTTGGAATTGGGATTCAGATAATGATAAGTGTGTTAAAAATTTTATAATTTAATTCACTTTTTTTATTCCTCAGTCATTCAAAACAAGGTATCTTATAGTTGATGACATTGTAGATGCGGTGAAATATGGTAGGTATGTAAATTACTTGAAAAATAATGAGAATAATTAGAAGAAAAATTTGTATCCTTAGTAGAAGTCAGAAGTTCTCAATTTCTGGGTAAAAAAAGAAACAGGCTAAAGGACATAACAGTCCAAGTTCAAAAAGATGATAGAATAACACAAATCAAGTTGAAAAGTGGGATGGAACATAATGTAATATAATGATCACATGAAAAACCATATTTCATTTTGAGAGTTAAATGCTTCCCTGGAGATTGTAAGGACTGGAATTCCTATGGAGCAGTTTTTTTTTTTTTTTTAATTTTTAATGTTTTTTTTTTTTTTTTTTTGAGAGACAGAGATAGACAGAGCATGTGCGGGGGAGGGGCAGAGAGAGGAGACACAGAATCCAAAGCAGGCTCCAGGCCCTGAGCTGTTAGCACAGAGCCCAATGCAGGGCTAGAACTCACGAACCACAAGATCATGACCCGAGCTGAAGTCGGACACTTAACCTACGAGCCATCCACCCATGGAGTATTTATAAGGAAGATAAGCTTAAGGAAATTTTCCTTTTCCTATAACTAAGCAGAAAAGAGCAAAGGTATAAAATTAATAAGTGAGGAGGTGATTGATGATAGATTTGCCTCCGCAAATGGAGGCTTCATAATAAGTATTCCTGAGGAAAAAATGCAGAACAGGAGCAAAAGCAGTAATTAAATATAAAACAAAATACATATTCTTGATCTGAAATGACACAAATATACAACCAAAATTATTTACCATTTGTCAAGCACATGCAATATTTTTGGAGACAAAAAAAAAACCCACATGCATTTGGTGAGGAAACAAATGAAGAAAGCAAAACTAAATTTCTCATAAATGAACAGAAACCGGGATAAACTCTGGCTTTCTTCGGGGTTGATAAATGCCTAAAATCAAACAGTGAATACAAAAAACTTAAGAAAAATTGTTCTAAGAATTTCACACTCGGCCAAATTATGTTTCCGGTGTGACGACTACAGTCCTCCTTCCGATCAGGTGGTATCTGTGCTGGGTGCTCTGTTGCCACAAGGAGAGTTAATCCTAACCTTTGTCAAATAGCTACATTTGAAGATTTTGTTAGACTATAATCTGGAACTTTGCTTCTGCCCAAGAAATTTCGAAAACTTGACTGTGAGAAACAGTATTTATGGAGGGCTTTCTTTCAGATGTACTGCCATCCAATGTCGTAGATTAGTATTCCTCAAATTGTGTTCATGTGAACACGAATAGTCTCAGAATTATTAGTAGAAAGCCAAATGGAAATGTTGTTGATTAAATATGTCAGGAACTTTCTGAGCTAAACTAAATTAAACATAATTCTCTACTACAGTACTCCTCAGAGCCTGTAAGAAACGAATATGCTTTGTAAATCTTCAGGAGTAGTATAAAGTGGCAGCATTCAAATGTATTCATTTCATATTATATCCCCTAAACACACAGAAATAACTTCTGATTATTTCACATAATACTAATATTCCACCGAACATACTTTGGACATGTCACTTGAGTTACTTTGGGAGATGTTATAAGAGATCTACCTGTGGAACTCTTGATCATATCAACTACTTTGCATAGTAGTGTTGTCTTTATATGAACCAACAGGAGAGACATTTCACTGGTCTCAACACCAAGAGTGGCTGCAATTCTCCCAAGAAACAAATTTGTTTCCTTTGGTTACAACGAACCTCATAACTTACTGAGTTTTCCCTTTCCCGATGCCTGCTAAAAATGTCACAGGAAAAAAAAATTGTAGTCAACTTCTCTAGAGTGTATAAAAAGTGCAAACAACAGAAGGAACAGCAGCACAATGATGGGACATGACATGTCCTGCTCTCTGGTCTAGACTACACACTGGGCTTCACTCTGTGAGTCCTTGGGGAGTGGTGAGCAAAAACTTCAGAAACTGCTTTTCAAGAGAGATCTTGTGAGATTCTGGGCACTAGCGATGCTTCTCTGGCCCCCCCGGTGACATGACAGAAGAGCGCATTTCTCTTCCCATTCATGCTCCAACACGATGAAGTAGGACTGAGGTGATGTTTAGGCACAATGCAAGTTTTGTAGTAGTGAGACGTCTCGATAGAAAAGGGGATAGTTACACCTTTTTCAAACAGTACGGAGGGAATATGAAATATATTTCTATATTTGAAAGCACACTGCCTTAGGATCTGGAGAAACATTCTTCTAGATTTAGCATTACAATAACTTTTTCACTTAGGTTTCCTGAATTCTAGCAACATGGGGGGAAAATGGATTAGATCAATGGTTTCACACTCTCCTCGCTAGACACCCAGAGATCTTTAGAAATGTAACAGAAGGAATACAGCTCTGCAGACATCTTGAGTTTAGCACTGTAAAACCCATTGTCGGCTTCTGTAAGATAATAAATGTATGTTGTTATAAGCTATTAAATTTGTGGGAATCTGTTACAGCAGCAATGAGAAACTAATACAAAGCTTCAATGAGATACACATTATTCCTACTCAAATAGGAATTACCATTTTTTTAGTATAACACTATTATTTTAATGTGTTATTTATTTTTGAGAGCAAGAGCATGAATAGAGAAAGGACAGAGGCAAAGGGACAAAGGATTGGAAGTGGGCTTTGTTCTGACAACTGTGAGCCCGTTGTGGGGCTTGAACTCACGAACTATGAAGTCATGACCTGAGCCAAAGTCTGACACCTAACTGACTGAGCCACCCAGGTGCCTCAACATGATTTTTTTTTTTTTTTTTAAGAAAGAGCGAAAGCACATACAGGAGCAGGGGAGAGGGGCAGCGGGAGAGAGAGAGAATCTTAAGCAGGCTTCACGCTCAGTGCTGAGCCTGACCCAGGGCTCCATCCCATGACTCTGGGATCATGACCTGAGCTGAAATCAAAAGTCAGATGCTCAGATGACTGAGCCACCCAGTTACCTCAAGGATAACACTAAATTTGTATAAGAGTAAATTTAGTGAATGTAAAACTCATATACACTACTAATGTAACATAAATTAGTACATTCCTAGAAGGTAAGCTACATGGACCAAGCACTAAGTTCTTAAGGTAATTTTAACATTTTGACCCACTAACTGAACTTTAGGAATTTATGATGACAAAATTATCAGATATGTACACAAATAGTTTTGCACAGTAATATGTATTCAAATATTATATATGCAAAACTGGAACCAACTTAAATATCCAATAGTATGAAATTGGCTTGGACAAACTTCACTATATCCATGCGAGGAAGTATTATACAGTCAACAAATTTATAAAATGCCAAGAGAAAGAGGTACCAAAATTTACACTACAGCCAGAATCTTAATGTCAGGCACTTACACTACCAGCTGATATGGCACAGCCAATCCGTGTGGTATTACTCTTATTAGGGCATTTCTTGGTTCCTACAACGGCACTCTTTCAGTATTTTTCTCCCAACCTTGGCAAATAGGATCAACATGTTCTTTGTTATGTTTTATTATAGTTTGTTATATTTTATTTATATATTATTTTGTTCATTATAGAAATAACTTAGATACTAACTTGGTGGCTATTTTTTTCAGTAAAATGATTCTAAATTTTTAAATTCATTTTTTATCAAGTTTTTTATTGTAATTCCAGTAGAGTTAATAGAGTGTTATATTAGTTTCAGATGTACAATGTAGTGATTCAACACTTCTATACATCACTCAGTGCTCATCATGGTAAGTGTAATATTTAATCTTCATCACCTTTTTCACCCATCCCACTCCTCCCCTCCCCTCTGGTAACCATTAATTTGTTCTCTGTCGTTAAGAGTGTTTCTTGGTTTGTCTCTCTTTTTTCTTTTTCGTTTGCTTGTTTGTTTCTGAAATTCCACCTATGAGTGAAATCTTATGGTATTTGTCTTTCTCTGACTTATTTCGCTTAGCATAACACTCTATAGCTCCATCCATGCCATTGTGAATGACTGAATAATGGCTGAATAATAATCCAGTGTATATATGTACCACATCTTCTTTATTTATTCATCAGTTGGTGGACACATGAGCTGCTTCCATAATTTGGGTCTTGTCGATAATGCGGCTATAAGCATTGAGGTGCATGTATCTCTTTGGATTAGAATTTTGCATTTTTGGGGTACTCAGAAGTGCAATTAAGGGATTATAGGATAGTTCTATTTTTAACTTTTTGAACAGGTCCATACTGTTTCCCACAGGGGCTGTACTAGTTTGCATTCCCACCAACAGTGCATGAGTGTTCCTTTTTCTCCACATCCTCGCCAGTACCCATTGTTTCTTGTATTGTTGATTTTAGCTAGATGTGAGGTGATATCTCATTTTAGTTTTAAATAATTCTAAATTTAAATGTATTCACATCAAATTTTCACCTTCATTAGTTCATTATTTCTAGATGTGACAGCAGGTCACACTTCACTGAAAAACATTTCATAGGAAAATCAATTCTGTTTTAAATTATTGTGAACAACTTACATTGCACATGGAATATCATATGTGTATGTGTGTGTTTGTCTGTGTGTGTGCGTGCATGTGTGCAGATTATCCTTTGCTATGTAATAAACCATCTAAATTAAAGGATTAAAAACACCAAGACTCATCAGTTCAGGATTGTGTGAGTTGGCAGTTGGAACTAAATCCAGCTGAGTAGTTTTTCTGCTAGTCTTGGTTGGGCTCATGCACATGACAACAGTCAGCTAGTGGTTCTGATGGGGTCATGGTCTAAGACAGCATCATTCTTATAACTGACAGTTGTAAAGCCATTGGCTGAGATGCCTTGCCTCTCTTAAAGGGAATTTCCTAACAGGCTAACTTGGGCTTGCTCAGTGATGATCTAGAACAAGAATAGAAGCTACAGACCTCTTGAAGCTCAGGCACAAAATCACCTTTGCTGCATCCTATTGATCAAAGCAAGTCACAATGCCACTGTGGATTCAAGGGAAGGCAGGCCAGACTCCCTCACTGATGCAAGGAACAGCCACAATTTGTGCCCATTTGTAAAATCCATAGCTCTTTACATGTGGAGTTTAATAACTTTTGGAATTAAATTTAAATAATTATTTTAGATATAATATCAAACACAGCAGAGTAAATATTCTGAAACCATGGGAACTCAAATGAGTATAACATAAAGAATCCTTCTCACTTCTATAAACAAATTTTATTTAAAACAGGATACGCTGTGTGTCAGACATGGAGGTGTGCTACCCAGATTTCCCTTCAAGAGAGAGAATGCTATGTGGAGTGCAATTAGCTTAACAGCCTTCAGCTGCAGCCTCATTGAGATTTTTTTTTTTTTTTTTTTTTTTTTTTTGCTGCTGCATCCATGTCAATGCTGTGTTTGCTGGGGGCAGTTCTCAGCCAGTAACTAGTAAGGGTACTATGGCGTGGCCATTTCTATCCTGTGCAAGATTCCTCTTTGCACCATCTTTGCAGCAGAGGCTGTTAGGATGGCCGCATATCTCTCAGAACTATCAGTAGTCGGAAACTGTTACTACCCACTCCTTCTTTCTCCCTCCTCTCCTTTAGCAGATGTCAGACCTACATCGCAGTCTGATGGCTTTCTTTGCTCTTTCTACACCTCTTTCCCTTTTTCTTTTGTAAGCCTTACCCCCAATTCATTTCTCATGTGCACTGCGGTGTCTGCTTTCTTGAACTCCCAAACTGACACGCCTGTTCTATCTTAGCAGAAAATCTTGGCAATCCAGGGTACATTCAATTACTCCACAGTATTCTCACCATCACCATGACCACCACTTCTAAGAGTTTTTATGTTTCAGTACATTTATGAAGCATTATGACATTAGTTTCTGGTTATCACCAGACTACCTTTGGCATTTGCTGAGAGGTTCAACATCATGTGGTCTTTGGACACAGTTAACCCTGCATACCAGTATCGACTCCACAGAGGGAAGGGAGTTTTCCTTTATTTTCTGCCAACTATTAGGAGGTTCTTTCTTTCTATACTGCAGTGTCCCTTCATCATGATCACAAGACGCCTTCAGATTTCTCAAGTCTTTTGTAACTAATGTGTGTATCTACTAAGGAACATGGAAAATCACCACTTCACTAGATCATACCATGTGCACATGGTCAACTCCTACAAGATTTGCATCTTGCATCATGTCAGAAAGAGATCAGAGACATCTCTTGAATTACCAGAATATTCTTACTCATAGGGCTAATTGAGTGGGAAGACAGGCAGGACAGAAGGACCTTCTTTAATTACACAAACCAAACAAGCACCTAAATCTCTCAATTCCTGTATTGGTTCACTAGGGCTGTCACGTGAACTACCACAGACTGGGTGGCTTATCCAACAGAAATTGATTTTCTCAAAATTCTGGAGGCCAGAGATCTGAGATCAGGGTGTTGGCAGGGCTGTTTCTTTCAGGAGACTTCTCTCCTTGGTTAATAGAACGCTGTTTTCTCTTCATAAATGGTCTAATCTATGTGCCCGTCTGTGCCGTAATCTCTTCTTATAAGGACACCAGTCATGTTAGATTAAGGCCCATTCATATGACTTGTTTTACCTTAATTATTGCTTTAAGGTTCTTTCTATAAATACAGTCACATTCTGAGGTACTAGGGTTTACAACTGCAACATATGAATATTGAGGGTACACAGTTCAGCCCATAACACTTCCCTTCAGTATTGCTTTCTCCCCTTATAGCCTGAGGAATCTTCTCTTGGCTGGGGAAGAAACCATTTTTGTGATCATGTATTTTTCTGTTTATTGCTTAGATGAACACTGTCTTTAAAATCAAAATTTGGGCGTCTGGGTGGCTCAGTCGGTTAAGTGTCTGACTCTTGGTTTCGGCTCAGGTCATGATCTCACCATTAGTGAGTTCAAGCCCCACGTTGGGTTCTACACTGACAGTGTGGAGCTTGCTTGGAATTATCTCTCTTATTCTCTCTCTGCTCCTCCCTGCTTGCCCTCTCTGTCTCTCAAAATAAATAAACTTCAAAAAAAAATAAAAAAAAATCAAAATCTGAAGGGTGCCTGGGTGGCTCAGTTGGTTAAGCATCCAACTTCGGCTCAGGTGATGAAATCGAAGTTCATGAGTTCAAGCCACACATGGGGCTCTATGCTGACAGCTAGAGCCTGGAGCCTGCTTCAGATTGTGTGTCTCCTCCTCTGCCCCTCTCTCGTTCGTGCTCTGTCTCTCTCTCCCTCAAAAAATAAACATTAAAAAATTAAAAAAAAATCAAAATCTGAGTTTTTTTTTTTTTTTGCTTTTTTATTCATTTGTTTCCTACTACATCAATCTTTACCTAAAGGCAGTATGTTTCTGGTGCCTTCTGTTCAATTCTGTCTTTGGGTCAAGACAGTATGAGAGGTAGAAACAAAAGGTAGAAACATACCACTTAATACTTCATAATAATATCCAAAGCTAAAGCATAACATCCTAGATATTGTCTATGTTAAATTTGATTGTTTTAATATTTTAATTAGAATGTCAAAAATACCATAATCCAAAACTTTATCAAAATCAACATATTATTAGCCTGTTTTGGTTACTTCCCCTATTTTGGTGACAATTATGTCTGACAGATACTCTCCTCACAAAATTATATATCCTTGTTGCTCCATGTTATAAACTGCCTTTACATTTTGTATAGTTAGAACAGGTAGTTGACATTTCTTTAATGAGTCACACCTTGTTCAGTTTGAGTGTGAGTTCATTGCTATTTTCACATCTTCAAGAAATGTCTGCTTTCCTCATGTGTATTCACTGATGAAGCTAATAGATCTATAATAGCTAACTAGTTTTTGAAGTACCAAAATGATTCTGAGTAGCAAAAGGAGCACTGAATAAGAAATCAGGAAATTAATTTGCCAGTAGTTATTGTAGAGGTCTTTATTAGGTTGTAAGTATGCTCGAATGCAAACCATAGATGACTGAATTTTATTGTTAATTATATTCTGCATTTCCATAATATGAAAAAAATCTATTTAAAATGTAAACTAAGTTGTCACTGTTACATAATTTAAAAGATCAAATTAGGTGTCAAGAGTTACAAATCATCATCTCAGACTTGCCAATAATTAGCTGTATGACCTTGAACTCTTTCACAAACTTTCTTGAATTCAATTTTCTCATCTAAAAAACAAAGGTGCTAAACTACATGATCAATTTATTAACTATGGTTCTCAAATGGTGACTCTTGTCCTGATGCCATCCACACCCTCCAAGATGAACCTATTGCTATAATAGTCCTGCCTAAATATTTCTTTTTAAATGTTTATTTATTTGAGAGAGAGCGAGAGAAAGCACACAAGTGAGGGAGGGGCAGAGAGAGAGGGAGACAAAGAATCCAAAGCAGGCTCATGCTGTCAGCACAGAGCCCTGTTTGAGGCTTGAACTCAAGAACCGTGAGATCACAATAGAGAACCGTGAACCACAGGTTCTCTTCAGTAGAGAACCGTTTACCCCTCCTGCGTAAATCTTGATCTTTTCAACAAATTACCCATAATATTGCCTATAATTCTTTATCACTGATTTCATATCTTCATGTCTCTCCTAGTAGGTTAGAGTTTATTGCTATAAATTTTCCTATTCATTCACATTTATTCAGCAAGGGTCAACAATGTGCCCAATAATACATGGGAAAGATTTTGAAATGTATGAAAGATATTGCCTTTATGTGGATTATAATATAGAATTTGAGAAAATTAATCAATGTAGAATAATTAGCCTTCCCCTGGAAGTTATATATACATAATTTATACCTCATATTCTATTTTATTTTAAAAAATAAAATAAATAATAAATAAATGAATAATAAGACATAAAAATAAAAAATGTTACTTAACATACAGTGTAGTATTGGTTTCAGGCATAGAATTTAGTGATTCATCACTTATGTATAACACTCAGTGCTCATTACAAGTGTCCTCCTTAATACGTTTCACCCATTTAGCCCATCCCCCAACCCCACCCACATCCTCTCTGGCAACCCTCACTTTGTTCTCTATAGTTAAGAGTCTCTTATGGTTTTCCTCTCTTTCTTTTTTTATCTTATTTTGTTTTTCCTTCTCTTTCTCTATGTTCATCAGTTCTGTTTCTTAAATTCCACATATGAGTGAAATCATATGGTATTTGTCTTTCTCTGACTTATTTTGCTTAGCATAAGACACTCTAGCTCTAACCACGTTGTAGCCAATGGGAAAACTTCATTATTTTTTGGCGGTTGAGTAATATCTTCTTTATCTATTCATCTGTTGATGGACATTTGGGGTCTTTCCAAAATTGGGCTATTGTCGATAGTGCTGCTATAGATATTGGGGTGTGTGTTCCCCTTCAAATTAGTATTTTTGTATCGTTTGAATAAATACCTAGTAGTGCAATTGCTGAGTCATAGGGTAGTTCCATTTTTAATATTTTGAGAAAACTCCATACTGTTTTCCAGAGCATCTGCACCCCTTTGCATTCCCATCCATAGTGCAAGAGAGTTCCCCTTCCTCCACATCCTCACCAAAATCTGTTGTTTCCTCAGTTGTTAATTTAAGCCATTCTGACAGGTGTGAGGTGGTGTCTCACTGTGGTTTTGATTTGTATTTCCCTGATGATGAGTGATGTTGAACATTTTTTCATGTATCTATTAGCCATTTGTATGTCTTCTTTGGAGAATTGTCTATTCACGTCTTCTGCCCATTTCTTCACTGGATTATTTATTTGGGTGTTGAGTTTGATAAGTTATTTACAGATTTTGGATACTAGCCCTTCATCTAATATGTCATTTGCAAATATCTCCTCTCACTCATTCTTAGATTGCCTTTCAGTTTGTTGATTATTTCCTTTGCTGTGTAGAAGCTTTTCATCTTGATGAAGTCCCAATAGTTCATGTTTGCTTTTGTTTCCCTTGCCTCCAGAGATGTGTCTAGTAAGAAGTTGCTCCAGCTGAGGTTAAAGAGGTTGCTGCCTGTGTTCTCCTCTAGGATTTTGATGGCTTCCTATCTCACATTTAGGCCTTTCATTCATTTTGAATTTATTTTTGTGTATGATATAAGAAAGTGGTCCAGTTTCATTCTTCTGCATGTCACTGTCCAGTTTTCCCAACACCACTTCTTGAAGAAACATTTTTCCATTGTGTATTTTTTCCTGCTTTGTCAAAGTTGAGTTTACCATATAGTTGTGTGTCCATTTCTGGGTTCTCTATTTTGTTCCATGATCTATGTGTCTGCTTTTGTGTCAGTACCATATTGTCTTGATGATTACAGCTCTGCAATACAATTTGAAGTCTGGATTTGTGATGCTTCCTGCTTTGCTTTTCTTTTTCAACATTGCTTTGGCTGTTCAGGGTCTTCTGGAAGGTATATTAAGTCAGTGAGAAAAATAAACCAACTCTCTGTTATCAAATATATAATTCCACATAAATATAAAATTAAGTGCTATAAAATCCCTTGGAGATCTATATTTTTTATCAGAACAAGTAACCCAATTTTTGTGCTCTTTTCAGAAAAAAAAAATTAGTGTCATTATGTGATACAGGGAAACTTGGAAGCATTTTCCTTGAAAATTATTTATAACCAACTGAACAGATGAGTGGATAGAGGTTATAAACAATGTTTTCAAAATCAAATCAGAAAGAAACATTATTCTCAAAGGAAAGTTTACTTTGATAGTAGATATCTATTTATAGTATATTGAACAGATAGATACCTCAGACTATAATGAAAGTAAAACCTTTTTTTCTCTTTCATCAAGTTGATACAATGATCTGCATACCTAGTCTAAATAGTTTTGTGGAAAGTTACAAAGAGAATATCCAGAAGAGTAAGTACAAAGAAAATAACAAAAATCCATTCTGGTAATTATGGACATTTTATTTTCTTCTCCCCCAAATTATTAAATTAGATATATTAATTCCTTTTACCATGTTATTTATCTTAGCTGATAATTGGACATATAATCAATAAAATTTACAGAGGAGAAAATTCATCTAAAATTGCCTTTATATTATTGAAATCATAACTCTAGGTTGTTATTTTTTTTTCCCAAAAATCAGCTTTCAATGAAACCCAGCAGAGAAAATATGTATGCCTAAGGGGGAGAAT
Organism: Leopardus geoffroyi; assembly: GCF_018350155.1. Taxonomy (NCBI): domain Eukaryota; kingdom Metazoa; phylum Chordata; class Mammalia; order Carnivora; family Felidae; genus Leopardus; species Leopardus geoffroyi. The sequence continues at coordinate 90,291,756 of NC_059337.1, forward strand.
ATTTTTCATCTTTATAGGCACTGAAATTGAATCTGTTTTACTCATAATCTATTGTTCATAGCTGCTGTCATAAATTTTAAAGGTTCAAGAATTCACTTTTCAAATGAAACAATGACCATTCTTCTTCTGAAATCCCTCAATATGTCCCCAAAGAAAACACTTCATTCCACATTTTCTACAATCATTTTACGTGTATTATTTTCTTGATATGGGAAATAAAGAAACTTCACACTGCGGAAAATAAATACTGCTTTCTTTTTTAAAGATTGAGTAGAGTTTGGCTTTTTGGGGAACTGTAATATAAGAGACATGGGTTTAGCCTGCATATCTGTGAGGCAGGATAAAAAGTTCAAATGCAAAGCAAGAGGAACAAAAGTTTGGAGAGCAGAGCATTTTTCCATAGATAAACAAGAGATTCATTCATAAGAAAGCATCAAACCAGGTTTCATAGAAAATGAATGAATCAGAGAGAATTTTTTCCCTCTAAAAATGGTATCATGGGTCTTTTCCAGGACAGTATACAGCTAGATTGAATGACCAAACTGGAATGGGAGACAGAAGGCTGAAGTAACAAGGAGTGAGAACAAAGGGCAGTACCTCATGAACAATGAATATAGTTATTAAACACAGGAAGAGAATAAATTCAATAAGAGAGCATTTTTTTTTAATTTTTAAAAAGCCTTTCTTCAAATTCACTGATTAAAATGTGAAACTGGTTTAATATTTATGAATACATTCCTGAAAAATAAAAAAAAAAATGAAGGTTTAGATAGAAGAAAGAGATTAGTATCACATATTTAATAAATATCTATTAAATTCCTATCAATACAAGGGTTTATGAGAAATGTGATCTTCAGATCCTGTTAGCTAACAAACTGAAAATATAGTCATACTTATTTTGACTCCAGTTACTTCTCAAGATTAAGATCTTGGAGTAAGGAATATATTCAATGTAGTTAACTTATTCTGCATTAAAGTGTATGGCTCGAACTTCAGATTTGTTGAATGCATAGTTTTTTAATTAACTATGATCTATTCCTTGTTTCCCATCCAATGACATATTTTTCCATAGTAAAAATAAAAATGTTTACAAGTTAGAACTCAATTTTCTACTGTGCTGTATTTTTTTCATGTGTATTTTGAGAAAAGAAAGTGTTCGGAAGTTAAGGTATTGAAGTAGCATTACTCATGAGTTTTGGTCATAGTAATGTTCTATAATAAGATTAATTAATATATGTGTAAGTTTTAATGTTGTGGTATATGATGATATCTTGTTGCTTTTTCTAAAGAAAATGAGAAGTCTGGCATAAAAACGTGAATATTAAACAATTCAACAAATTTTTAGGAATGACATAGAACAAGAACTGAGTCTCAATAGAAAGGAGAGGAAATAATAGGTGTGTGTAATATATATATTATAATATGTTATATTAATATATAATATAATGTATTGATATATAATAGAACATATAAATATATACTATTTAATTATATAATATTATAAATGTGTATGTGTATATACACAAACACTTATATCACAGCCCCAAGGAAAGTTCTAAGTGAGGTTAAAGAAACAGAATATAGGTTTGAAGGTATCTGGTAATCTGATTTGCCACAGGTGCAGAATCTAAAGAAACTAGAGCAATGACTCTCAGCATGTTCTCCAGATCAGTAGCATTAGCATCACGGGGGAGCTTATGAGTGCAGCCACTCAGGTCTTAACCCCAATTCTACTGAATCAGAAACCCTAAAGGTAGAGCAGGAAATCTTTACTTTACCAAAGCCCCTCAGGGGATTCTGATGCACCATAAACACTGAGAATACTGATCTAGGATGACATTTCTCAAAATGTGTTCTGTGGAACATTAGTTCCATGAGATGTTGAATAGCATTTGGTGGGTTGGTGTGGTGGGGAATTATTATTCTAGCAAGAAAACAAGAAAACCAAAAATCTAAATAAAAAAAAAAAAAAAACTTCAGGTGATAGCCTTTTTTACTATAGGATTTTCTTGGACTTTAATGTAATAAACTTGCTTTAATACCCATAATTTGATTCTCCAACCAACAACATTAGTGTCACAGGAAAGCTTGTTAAAACGCATATATTAAATCCCATCCTGAACTTACTGAATCTGAATCTGAATCTGAATCTGTACTTTTATGCACATAAAGTATGTGGAGCACTATACTGGAGGGCAGACTGGGAGTATGGCAGAATATAGACATGATATGCAGTATGGAGCCAATAATGGGAAAACCTGATCTAGAGATGAATGTGTCATGCGTCTTTAGACATCATTCATGCCTAGGATAACCTGGATTGCAAAAGGCAGGATAAAATCATTCCCTTGTACAGTATTCCTTTTCACTATAAATAGGAGGGCTCACAGCTAGGGTTAGAGGAAAATGTCTTAGAAATAATTAGAACACTTGTTTTCAAACATTACAAATTGTCATCAAGATAGTATCAACCAGCGAAACAGAAGGTAAAAATCTCAATCTATGAAAATAAAAAATAAAAAACAGAGGTATGCAAAGGTAGTTGATCTAACAGAGCATGTTTAAAATCTTTTTATTACATGAATTGACCTTAAACATCAAAACCTTATAGTAGTTCACACTAAAATAATGATTCTCAGGAAGGATGTAAATAGCCTAGGAATTGATGCAAATTGAGAAAGGTCTTCCTTTAATAACTTAAATTCAGTGGTTTCTTCTTAAGGACACATAATATTTTCTACAAATTTCCAAAAAGACACCAGCTGAATGATCTGTAATTATCAACATATGTAAATAGCTAAAGTATTAAAGTTAACACTAAGAAATAAAAAATGTGGGTTTTTTTGTGTTTATTTATTTATTTTGAGAGAGAGAGAGAGAGAGAGAGAGAGAGAGAGAGAGTGCTAGCATGCATACAAGCAAGGGAAGGGCAGAGAGAGAGGGAGAGAGAGAATCCTAAGCAGGCTCTTTGCTATCAGCTCAGAGCTGGAGGCAGTGCTAAGTCTCACAAACCTGAGATCATGACCTGAGCTGCAACCAAGAGCGGAACACTTAACCAACTGAGCTACCCAGGCACCCCAAAAGTATAATGTGTTTTATATTATGCATATGTTTACTCTAACTATATGTAATTGATATATGATAAAATTAAGATTTTTTTTTTTTTTTTTTTTTTTTTTTGAGAGAGAGCGAGAGAGCACCAGAGAGTGAGGAAGGGACAGAGGGAGAGAGAGAATCCTAAACTGGGCATGGAGTCTGACACTGGGCTGAATCTCAGGATCATGAGAGCATTACCTGAGCCAAAATCAAACTTCAGATGCTTAACTGACTGAACCACCCAGGTTCCCTGATATATGATAAATTTAGAAGCAGAAGTGTAAAGGAAGATAATTTATGTAATTTTTGTAAAACGTCTCTATGATATTAAAAGTAATTGTATTTTGGCAATTTTGCCTACTTAGGTAAAAATACTAGCTATTATTTCACTATAGTAAAAGTGACACAACTGTGAACCCAAATAGGATACAATTTTATTGAGCTATTAATTAGAAAATATAATCATTTTCTGAAAAATAGAAATATCTAGAAAGTGATCATTCTTACTATTATTAGAACATAATGATGTTACTACAGGGGTGTTGTAAATATACCAAAATATTTTCAAGTAGAAAGGATTATATTATAATAAATATATCTAATTACTTTAATAGAAAATAATATTTTTCTTCTTAATGTCTTGAGAAAATTAAAGCACTTAATTTAACATATTAACAGTGTATTTAATTAAAGCTGGATCAACTAATCAGGGAAAAAAATCACCAGTACTTCTATTGGTAACACCTGGGTCCAGAGAATAGCTGAAAGAGAAATCCTACTTTGGAATCCAGTAGAAATTCTAATCATGTTTAAATTTATTATACATAGATATTTAAAAGCTATACTTTTACTGTAATAAAAGAATATGTATTAAGCACTTACCTAGTGAGTTACTGAAGGAGGGTACTGTGTCTTGGGAAGCCGGTGAACACTAAAGAAAATAGGTTTGATGCAGGCATGCCCTCTGCTCTTCCCTTTTGGCCTGAGATTTTTTCTTATATTTAAAAGAATTGTTTTTTTTTTTCTTTCAGCCCCACTTCTAAAAGTATCACTTACATGAGACCCCTGCTACCATACAGCAAAAAAATAAATTCACTAATCATGGAAGAACTGGGTTTTTTTTTCTGTAACACACTGTAAATACAGTTCACTGTAAATACAGTTTCCTAAATTGCTTTAAAAATTTGTAAATAATTATATAGCAATTATATGGTCATGTATCCATGCTTTATTATTATTATTATTATTATTATTATTATTATTATTAAATGTATAAACTTTGACCTGAGGGCAAGAACTGCGTCTTTTTATCTTTATATCCCTAACACCTACCAAACTCCTCAGCATGAAGAGACTGGTGTATCTGTTGAATGCATGAACAGCTGGATGAGTAAATATCAGAGTAACAAATCAAAAGGACCCTTTGCAACCCAGATGTATTAGAAAGATATTTGATTACATTGGGATTCATGAGTCTAAATACATTCATTATTTATTTAGTAGAATTATTGAACTTGAGGTTGTTTACTACTGTACTGATTTTTTTAAGATTCTATTTTTTTATTTTTATTTTTTAAAGTATAATTTATTGTCACATTGGTTTCCATACAACACCCAAGTGCTCATCCCAACAAGTGCCCTCCTCAATGCCCATCACCCACTTTCCCTCTCCCCCACCCCACATCAACCCTCAGTTTGTTCTCAGTATCCAAGAGTCTCTTATGGTTTGCCTCCTCCCTTTCTGTACCTTTTTTTTTCCTGCTTCCCCTCCCCCATGGTCTTCTGTTAAGTTTCTCAAGATCCACATAGGAGTGAAAACACTTGGTATCAGTCTTTCTCTGACTGACTTATTTCACTTAGCATAATACCCTCCAGTTCCATCCATGTTGCTGCAAATGGCCAGATTTCATTCTTTCTCATTGTCAAGTAGTATTCCATTGTATATATAACCCACATCTTCTTTATCCATTCATCAGTTGATGGATATTTAGGTTCTTTCAATAATTTGGCTATTGTTGAAAATGCTGCTGTAAACATTGGGGTACATGTACCCCTATGCATCAGCACTCCTGTATCTCTTGGGTAAATTCCTAACAATGCTATTGCTGGGTCATAGGGTAGATCTATTTTTAATTTTTTGTGAAACCTGCACGCTATTTTCTAGAGTAGCTCCACCAGTTTGCATCCCACCAACAGTACAAGAGGGTTCCTGTTTCTCCACATCCTTGCCAGCATCTACAGTCTCCTGATTTATTCATTTTATCCACTCTGACCAGCGTGACATGGTATTTCAGTGTAACTCCACACCCCTCCCCCAAAAAAATCCAGTGAAGAAGTGGGCAGAGGACATGAATAGACACTTTTCTAAAGAAGACATACAGATAGCCAATAGACACATGAAAAGATGCTCAAGGTTTTATTTTTTTAAGTAATCTCTACACCCAACATGGGGCTCAAACTCACAACCCCACAATCAAGAGTCACATGATCTTCAGGCTGAACCAGCTAGATGCCCCAGTACTGTAGTTTCTTGTTTGGGGTCTGTGGACTCCTCATCTTAACAGCTAGAGTATTGGAAGTATCCACATTATTTAAAATAATAAAGTTCCAAGATTCTTTGCATTAGCTGAATGTATTTCAATTATGATGATTTATGGAGGCAAGCATATATGACACTAATCAACTTCTAGTATTTATAATTTTAATGTGTATATGTGTAGTATTTAAATAAAGAAAAATTAAAAGGTAGGTAAAAAAATGGGAATCACTTCTTCAGTGTTAAGTGACTTGTCTAAATCAATAGTAAAAAAGCAAAGACAAATTTCGTTTCTGGGAATAATAGGAAAGTTATTTCACTACACAATAGAAACTGCATCTAAGGAGAAAAAATATCATTAACTTTCAAATTTAGTAAAGTTACAAAAGTTGAAATCATGAATTTATATTCCCTAAATAGTAACTAGGTTTTAAAAATATATAAGGCAATTATCTTTAATTGCCTTAGAGAAAAAGAATTCAAGATGAAAGAGTAGGTTACAGGCAAACAATTCATTCCTTTAAAAAAAAACCCACACAATTATTAATTTTTTTATTTTAGAATACTTTTAGATTTACAGAAAAATTGTTAAGATAGTACAAAAGTTTCCATGTATTGCACACCCAGTTTCCCCTATCATTGGTAATACTATATTAATTATTAGCAATATTATATTAATTAACTTATGTTAATATGGCACTTACATTATACATAATTAACTAATTTTGATATTTTATCATTGAATAAAATTCTATACTCTGTTCAGATTTTCTTGGTTTTTACACAGTGTCCTTTTTCTGTTCTGGAATCCCATCCATGGTAACAGTATATTTGTCAGGTCTCCTTACGCTCCTCATGGCTCTGATAATTTCTCAGACTTTTCTTACTGATTATTTTGACAGTTTTGAAAAGTTTTGATAAGTATTGATCAGGAATTTTATAAAATGTTCCTCAGTTAGGGTTTTTATCATGATTTCAGTTTTTCAAATCAAACCAAACTGAACCCTCCACCGAGGTGGGCCCCTAGCTCAACATGGCTAGGATTCTTACAAAAGGGGGAAATTTGGGCATAGATAAGCACATAAAGAGAACACTGTTGGTTTAGAACCTCAGAAGCTTCTCAGGTGAAATCTGAAGCTGACTGCTATACAGAGAGTAGAGAGAGACTGAAGAAAGAAGCCACTCCAAATTGATAGGTGGCAGGTTTAATAAACAAGGGAATCTACTTACCAGGCTTATCTTGAGCAACCACAAGATGAGTAAATCTCTACACCTGCCCACTAGTATCTTAAAAATCTATATGGAAGCCTTAACTGGGTTCAGTCACACATACCATCCAGATGGTTTCAACAACACATTGTTTTCCCAGGGCTGTGTTCTCAAAAAACAGCTCCCACTGTGGGATTGATGCACAGGGCATGCATTCAAAGGACAGGGGAGGAGTGAGGAGCCTCTGAGTGCCGAGGTCCAGCTTATAAGTCAACTCTGACCACATCTTCTCAATGATCTCCCTCAACAAAGGCCATGTTATGAGTGGAATAAATATCTCCCTGCTACAACCTAAGGAACTACCAGGATCTAGGAGACAGCCTGGAGCAAAACTTTCCCTACTGCCTTCAGAGGGAACATAGCCCTAAGTACACTATGATCTCAGATTCCTGGTCTCCAGAACTGTGAGACAGTAAATTTCTACAGGTGACACTACCCAGTTTGTTGTACTTGTTATGGCAGCCTCTAGAAACTAACACAAGCAGTTTATAGTTGTTGACATGTTCCCCAGGAGAAAACAGGTTCATCGTTAGAGTACAGTGTTATTGTACAATTTCTCTTGCATTTAGTCCTTTTAAAATGCATTCATTTCCAGAATTATTAGGTGAGCAGCCTATTTTCCATCCCTTCACTAAGGTTGTTTCACATGAGTGTTTCAAACGGTTAGATTGTTTTGTCAATTCTGCATTCTATCCTTGTATCATTCAACTTCCTAATTTTTTTTTAATGTTTTTTATTTATTTTTGAGATGGGGAGAGACAGAGCATGAACGGGGGAGGGGCAGAGAGAGAGGGAGACACAGAATCGGAAACAGGCTCCAGGCTCTGAGCCATCAGCCCAGAGCCCGACGCGGGGCTCGAACTCACGGACCGCGAGATCGTGACCTGGCTGAAGTCGGACGCTTAACCGACTGCGCCACCCAGGCGCCCCCCTAATTTTTTTATTTGTATACAATGGGGCTCAAATTTTGTGCCACCAAATTCTAAAGGGTTTGACAAATATATGGTGTTATTTACTCAACATCACAGTCTCGTACAGAATAGTTTCATCATCTGAAAGAATATAGTTATTCAAACTACCCTACCTCTCCACCTGACATCTGACATCTCCATCTCCTGACAAATGCTGATTTGTTTATGTTTTTATTTTACTTATGTGGAATGTTATATAATTGTAATCATACATTAAAAATCTTGTTCAAACTATCTTTAACTAAATAATGTACACTTAAGATTCGTTTGTGGGTTGATAGCTCATTTTTTATCACTAAATAATACAACATCATGTGAATGTATAGCAGTTTGCTAATCTAGTCACCTACTGAAGGACATCTTAATTGCTTCTAGTTTTGGACAGTTTTGAATACAGCTGATTTAAACATTTATGTACAGGTTTTTGTGTGGAAACAAGTTTTTATTTTTAAAAATATTTATTTATTTTGAGAGAGAGAGAGAGAGCGAGAGGAGAAAGAACTTGCATTCATGAGCAGGGGAAGGGCAGACAGAAAGGGAGAGAGAGAATCCCAAGCAGGCTCTGTGTTCTCAGTGGCAGAGCCGGGCGAGGACTTGATCCCACAAACCAGTGAGATCAGCACCTGAGCCTGAATCAAGAGTCAGACACTTCACTGACTGAGCCACCCAGGTGTCCTAGAAATGAGTTTTTAAATAACTTGAGTAAATACCTAGGAGTGCAATTGCTAGTTCATAAGACTATATTTAGCTTTGTAAGAAAGCTCTAGACTGTCTTCCAAAGTGGTTGTGCTATTTTGTATTGCCATAAACAATGAATGAGCATTATTGTTGCTTCATGTTCTTGCCAGCAATTGGTAGAGTTTCAGAATTTAGTCATTCTAACATTGGTACAATGGTAACTTCTTGCTTAAATCTTCAATTCAGTCATGACGAATGATTTTGAGCATCTTTTCATGTTAATTTCCACCTCTATATTTTCTATATTGACATAATTATTCAGACTTTTAAAATCATTTTTATTAGTTTTCTGATTGCTGTTTTAAGAGTTCTTTGTATATTTTAAATATAAGTCCTTAGTCAGATATGTGTGTTGCAGATATTTAATTCCAGACTATGGTTTGTTTTTTCATTCTCTTGATAGTGTCTTTTACAAAACAGAAGTTCTTAATCTTAATAAAGTTCAACTTAATTTTGCTTTCATGAGTAAGAGTTAATATAAAAATGTATATAAAGAATGCATATATACAGCAAGAAAACAAGCATTCCATGTTTTAAATGGGCAGAAGATCTGAACAGACATTTTTCTAAAGAAGACCTACAGATGGCCAAAAGACACAAAAAAGGTACTCAACATCACTGATCATCAGGGAAGTACAAATCAGAACCACAATGAAACATCACTTCACATTTGTTACAATGGCTTTCATCAAAAAGACAAGGGATAACCAACGTTAGGAAACAGTATAGAGGTTCCTCAAAAAAATTAAAAATAGAGCTACCATATGATCCAGCAATCCCAGTTCTAGATATGTATTGAAAAAGTTGAAATCAGGATCTCAAAGAGAGATCTGCACTCTTATGTTCATTGAAGCATTATTCACAATATCCAAGATAAGGGAGGAACCCAAATGTTCATTCATAGATGAATGGATAAAGCAAATGTGGTATATACATGCAATGGAATATTATTCAGCTGTATAAAAGGTTGATGTTATTTGTGATATCATGGATGGACCTGAAAGACATCATGCTAAGTGAAATAAGTCAGAACAATTACATGTTTCCACTTATATGTGATATGTAAAATAGTCAAAATTACAGAAGCAAAAAATAGAATAGTGAGAGGGAAATGAGAATTTATTATTCGATGAGTGTAAAGTCACAATTATACAAGATGACTAAGTTCTAGAGATTTGCTGTAGAACATAGTACTTGTGGTTAACAATGCAGTATTGCACAGTTAAAAATGAGGAGAATGTATCTCATATAAAGTGTTCTTATCACAAACAAACAAAAAACATACAAACAAGAAAACATAGGGACTCAAGAAAACTTTTGGAGATGATGGATATGTTTACTATTTGGATTATGGTGACAGTATCAAAGGTGTATGCATATGTCCAAACTCATTAATTTATATAAATATGTGACATTTTAAAATATTAATTATGCCTCAATAAAGCTGTTAACAAAAAGAAACACAGAGACATTTATAGTTTCCTAACAAAAAAGTCACAAATTAGGTGAATGTAAGATGAGGAGATTATCCTGTATTATGTGGTGGTACCTAATACCTACATATTCCTTTTCACTGCTTTTGTGTTTCCTACTTCTATACTGACACTTTTGGTCTAATCTTTCCCCTCAAAGGGTTCCTTCAATATTTCTTGCAGAGCTGGCTTAGCGGTAAAAAACTCAGTTTTTATTTGTCTGGGAAAGTCTATCTCTCCTTCTATTCTGAATGATAGCCTTGCTAGGTATAGTATTATTGGCTACAAATTTTTCCTATTCAGTATTTTGAATATATCATGCCACTCCTTCTGGCTGGCAAAGTTTCTCTTGAAAAATCTCCTGTTAGTCTTTATGGGTTTTCCTTGTAAGTTACTGACTTCTTTTGTCTTCCTGCTTTAAAATTTTTTCTTCATCACTATATTTTGCCAGTTTCATCACAATATGTCTTGGGGTGTCTGCTTTTGTTGATTTTGATGGGAGTTCTCTGTGCCTCCTGGATCTGGTTGTCTGTTCCCTTCCCCAGATAAGGGATGTTTCCAGCTATCATTTCTTCAAATAAATGTTCTGTTCCCTTTTCTCTCTCTTCTTCTTCTTCTAGGACTCCTATAAGACAAATTTGTCTTACATTTGCTGGAGTCACTGAGTTCCCTAAGTCTATTTTCATTTTGCATTTTCATTAATTCATTCCTCTGCTTCTTCCACCCTGTTCATTCTATCAGTTATGTTTCTCTTTTCATTTATTGAGTCCTTTATTTATGCTATGTGATTCTTTATCTCTGTGTTAAGGGTCTCACTCATGTCTTTCACTCTTTTCTCAAGATCTAAAGATCATTGTTTTAAATTCTCTAATAGGTATGTTACTTATGCCTGTTTCACTTAGATTTCTGGCTGTGGCCTTGTCCTGATTGTCTTTCATTTGGGATAAATTTGTTTCCTCATTTTGTCTGCCTCTCTGTCTGTTTCTCTGTTTTAAGAAAGTCAGCTATGTCTTCTGCTGTCGAAAGTAGTGACTTTATGAAAGCAGGTCCTGGAGTGCCCTGCAGTGCAGTGTTCCTTGTTGACCAGAACCTGGCACTTCCCGAGAGTATCCTAAGTATATTGCTTACACCTTGCTGTTTTGTTTGAGCACTTTTCCTTTCAGTGCAGTCATCTGCACTGACTCTCTGCCTTTTGTGTATTGTGCCGGCTGTGTGGTGTTAGTGGGACTTCAGCACGCCAGCTCCGATGGGTTGTGTTTGTTGGGGTACTTGGGTGTTGGGCAGTGTTGTTAGCAAAATTTTCACTGGGCCTCTAGACATGTACCAGATCTCCTGATGTGCTGCAGGGGCCAAGGGCTGTGTGCTGGGGCAGCCAGGGACATGAGGATGGGCAAGGCTGGGTCCAGGGTGTGACTGTGGCTGAGGACACACAGCCAGGTGTGGTGCTGCAGTTGCCTGTGGCATATGGTGGCTGCTATGCACCTAGTGGCTGGGCATAGTGTGTGCAAGGCTAAAACAAAATTTGCCCTGAGCCCATGGCCAAGACTCGCAGGTTTGGAGTGGACAAGTCCTTAAGAGAACTCCTGGACGTGGCACACTGCTAGCAAGTTAGATAGCAAGTGTCTGTGTAGCACTATCTTCCACAGGTGGCTCTTTGTTTATGCTAAGAGACAGAGAAGGACAATTGTACCTGCCATCTCCCTTGTTTTCAGAGAACTCCCACAACATGCTCTGAAATTAGTATGAACAGACCTGTCTCCTCTTTGCCCCCAGTAAAAATGGTGTAAACCACTGTTTGTTTTGTTTTTGTTTTTTGTTTTTTATGTTGCCTTTCTGTGTAGCCTGCTGTCTCTTTAAGGTGAGGGGGGGGCGGCGGGATGGGCAACCCTGCTATCATTTGCCCTCCTGCCTTGCCCAGTGCTCAGTCAACTGACTTTTAAACTCCAGGCTCCAAGTCTGCTGGTTTTATTTTTTTTTAATTTTTTTTTTTTTTTTTGAGAGAGAGGGAGAAAGTAAGTGCATGCATGCCTGAGTGGGAGAGGGGCAGAGAGAGAGAGGGAGACAGAGAATCCCAAGGAGGCTCCACTCTGTCAGTGGCAGAGAAGTGGAACCATGAAATCATGACCTGAGACAAAATCAAGAGCCGGATGCTTAAACTGACTGAGCCACCCAGGGTCCCCAAGTCCCATTGATTTAAAAAAACTCATGGAATTTAACCCCTCTGATTTTTAAAGCCAAACGTTATGGGGATGACTCTTCCCTGTGTGAGCTCCCTGGTGCCAGGGACTGTTTCTCTGCCCTCTCCACAGGTGCAGCTCCCTCCCTCCTATGAGCAGCCTCCCTCCACCTTTCTGACCTTCCTAACCTTTCAGACGCAGCTTATTCTCCATATTTAGTTATGGAATTTGTTCTGCCAGTCGTCAGATCTCTTATTGAGATGTCTTTATTGAGTTGGATGTGAGTCAATATACAAAATTTTAGTTCAACTTTAAACTTACCTAAAACCCCCAAAAATCCAATGTAAATTTAGAATATGATCTACTTGAAAACACAGGATGGGATCCTCCTACTCCACCATCTTCCAAGGCTCCCTTGAAGTATATCTCAAAGTCTTTATATTTAAAGTAGTTTCTTGTATACATCTTATACTTGAGTCTTGTTTTGTTATAGACTGACAATTTCTGTCATTAATTGGTAAATTTATCCCATTGACATTTAAGTGTTTATTATTAGATTCAGGTTAATATATCCCACATTTTTGTTTTCTATTAAGTGTATTTCTTTTTTGTTCTTCCTCCCATCCCCTCTTTTTCTGTCTTCTCTGGATTTAATTGAGTATTTTATATAATTACACTTATCTCATTTTTTTTATATCAATTATACTTTAAAGGAATCTTTTAGCGTTTCACCAGAGTTTTGAATATACATTTTCAACTTGTCTAAGTCTACCTTCAGATACTGCTAGAGTATTTCATACATAGTGCAGATACCTTATAACAGCATATTCCCAATGCCTCCTTCCTGTTCTTTTTGATGTTGCTGCCATTCATTTCCCTTATCTGCACCCTTTAATCACCCAAAACATTGCTCTTTTTATTATTGTGAACAAAGAATTATCTATTAGATCAACTAAGAATGAGAAAAATAAAAGATTTTACTTTATTCCATATATTTCTTGGACATTATTCCTTCCCCTATGGAGAACTAGATTGCTGACCCATATCATTTCTTTCTCCTGAAATTTTTTTCCTAAATATTTCTTGCAAGAATGATCTGTTGTCACATCCTGCAGTTTTTGGTTTATATTCATCTTTTTTTCTCTATTTTTGAATTATTTTACTGGATATGTAATTCTACGTGGGGGGGGGCATTCTTTCAACACTTTGAATAGTTCACTACACTCTTTTCTTGTTTGCATGGTTTCTGACTAAAAGCCCACTGTAATTCTTATACTTGTTTCTATATAAAGAATATGTTTTATTTCACTGGTTTCTTTTAAGATTTCCTCTTTGTCTATGGTTTTCTGTACTTTGAATATTATAGGGAAACATTCAGATTTTTTTGGTATTTTATTTGCTAGATGTTCGCTTTTGCTCTTATTACTTTTTTTTTTTTTTTTTTGCTCTTACTTTTTTTGCTTCATTGTCTCTTCTTCCTATTGTACATATATTCTACCTTTTAGAGTTACCACATATTTACTGAATATTGTGTTCAGGATTTTTTCTTCTTTTTTTCATTTTGTAAGTATGTATGGACCTATCCTCAAGTTTACTGCTTCTTTCCTTAGGTGTGTCCAGTCTACTGATGAATCTACCAAGGGTATTCTTTTCTGTTACTTCTTTTTTGAAATGTAGTGTTTTCTTTTGTGACCTCTTAGAATTCACATCTTTCTGTTTTCATAACCATAATTTTTTTTTTTTAATTTTGTTAACGTTTATTTATTTTTGAGACAGAGAGAGACAGAGCATGAATGGGGGAGGGTCAGAGAGAGGGAGACACAGAATCTGAAACAGGCTCCAGGCTCTGAGCTGTCAGCACAGAGCCCGACGCGGGGCTCGAACTCACGGACCGTGAGATCATGACCTGAGCCGAAGTCGGCCACTTAACCGACTGAGCCACCTAGGCGCCCCACCATGATTTTTTTTAATACTGCCTGATTTTCACATTACAACCATTAACATATTAATCATAGTTATTTTAAGTTCCCTGTCTGGTAATTCCAACATCGGTATCATATCTCAGTCTAACTTTGATGCTTGCTTTGTCTCTTCAGACTGTGTATATTCTTTGCATTCCTCGCATTGCCTTTCTTTGGCATGACTTATAATTATTTTGTTGTTGTTGTTGTTGAAATAAAGTCATAGATTGGATAATAGGAACTGAAATAAATAGACTATTAGTATACAAATGTATATTAAACTAGATAATAGCTGAGCTGTGTTTAATGTTTCATGTTTGGATCCAGAAGCTTTAAATGCTTATAATGTTCTTATTTTTGTCTCTATTCTTGAATTTGTGCTTCCTGTGTACTCCTCCTCAAACAAAGTCTGTATTTTTCAGCTCTCTTAACTATAATCCATTCTTATACTGATGCCCTGTTGCTGTCGTGTTACAATGTGGAACAGGGGAAGCTTTTGATAACTTTGTGATTAAATCTCAGTCTTTTAGTGGCCTTATGTCTCTTGGCTTTGACCTTCACAGGTATTTTTATAGTAGTATAGATATTAGATATATTTCTCCTTAGGTGAGGCAGGAAGCCTAGAGGAGGCTGAGGTGGGTGGAGATTCTTTCCTCCAGGTGAGACAGGGCTCTGATTTTTCCCCTGGAGAATAGGCCTTTGTTATATAGAACCCATTGACTATATTTCACCATGATTACTCTTTCCTTACCCCCTGCCAGAGATAAGAAGGTATCTTTGTCAGATTCTTACCAAAAGAACATTATAGAGTTTCTGAAAGGAAAGCCCATGAAAACGTGAAGGACTCTATAAAACTGAGGTGCCCAGAGTTTCTAACTATCATGCTAGTCCAGACTTAGCCACCAGAAATAGGTTAAGATTACCATTTAAGTGTTCCTACGTGCTTGTTTGTTTCTCCAGACAAGTATATATTAACCGCGATTCCCCATATTCACCTATGCATCTAGATATAGGACAATAGTTTGTCCTGAAACCTCAATTCTCTGATGGGTCCAAAAAAAGTTGTTGATTTTTTAGTTAGTACGAGTGTTTCTTGTAAAGACTGAAGTAATGACATGTTGGAATTGAAACTAGAAGTCTCATTCCTTTTTCAGTTACATAAAAAAAGCTGTAACTTTCATATTGCTATTGGAAATTTTGTCCTTGTTTTAATAAGCTTAACTTTGGAACATTTTCTTTTTTTTTTTTTTTTTTTTTTGAAATAGAAAAACCCTGTAATATTTCCTATTACAGTTTGGAAAAAAATCTGGAAAAATACAATCAATTTTAAGATAGCATTATAGACTTCACTACCTAATGTTGCTAAGCATTTATGTTGCCTTTATGCCAGTAAAGAGCACATTTGTTTTATGAAGAAATATATGCTTTTCCCATAAGGGAAATAGAACTTCATAAAGACTCTATTTCCTAGATTTCTTCTTATGTGGCCAAGTCCTACGGGATAATACATTTTGATCTACTCACATTTCTTGCATCAACCATTGATATTCTTTGAATGAGACCAATACCACCAACACACTATGTGGCCAATAGCCAATATCCTGACCCTATCTTTCTTTGCCTATTTCAAAATTAACCAAGCTAAGGCAATACTTTGTTAGAAACGTTGTTTTTGGTTTGACTATGTAGGGCACTAGAATCATAAAATGAAGTTACAATTATCACCATTTGGGAATGATTCTATTTTTCCACCTTAAAACCTAGTTCAATGTGAAAACTAAAAATAAGGAAAAAAACCTAATTTATTCTGTGTTTCATTCTTCCCAATTGCCTTTCTTTTCTCCACCTCAAAATACCTTCAGCTGGTATCTTCTTTTCATTCATGTATGACTGCTGTGATTCTCTTCCATGGATGAGCTTCTTTGAAAAGCTCACATCACTCACAGAGACTTTAGAAAGCACTACCCCTGCTAGGGCCAGGCTCTCCACAAAGTTTCCCAGGCTCTGTAGGGAGATGTTGTGGGCTGGGCTTCCAGGAGGCATGATTACTTACAGAAAACAACACATAGTTTTACCACATTTATACCATGTTCGCTTTTGTCTTCTCCATATTTTAATTTTAGCTCTTCACTGTGCTTGGGACAAACAATTTCTACACCTGGTGCTTAAGAATAGTTCAGTGGAGGGGCGCCTGGGTGGCTCAGTCGGTTAAGCAGCCGACTTCAGCTCGGGTCATGATCTCACAGTCCGTGGGTTCGAGCCCCGTGTTGGGCTCTGTGCGGAAAGCTCAGAGAGTGGAGCCTGTTTCAGATTCTGTGTCTCCCTCTCTCTGACCCTCCCCCGTTCATGCTCTGTCTCTGTCTCAAAAATAAATAAATGTTAAAAAAAAAAAAAAAAAGAATAGTTCAGTGGAAAGAGTCAGCCTCTCTCTTGGACTCCCTTTCTTTTCCATACTTAGGAGCAGAAAACTTTTCTGAAGGGATTAAACTATTCTGTTCAGACCATCAGGCCAATCCGTATTCTACTGTACTATCATGTTTCCTTGGTTTGAGTCTCAGTTGTTGTTTACTATTAGGGTAAGAAGTCAAATACCTTCACTGTGCCTAATACTGAGCTAACCACTGTTGCTGCACACCCTCTTGTAAACAGTTCTTATCTTTAGAACTATTCATCTACTTCTTCTTCTTATAAATGTTTCCAACCATTCAATATGTCTTGTTTTTCCATGCAAGTGTTTGTTACATTGCTTTGTAGGATAAAAGGAAAGTCTAGATGATACCTGAGTTCCCTTCAAATAGTTAGATTTTATAATCAATACAAATGCCTTTGTGAGAATGCAGTTAGGGAGAATCTGCTCATAACCTCAAATTATGTAATTTATGTAATTTTATGTAACTTTCTTAAAATTTACATTTATATAAATTACATAATTGACATTATGTAATTTTCTTATATTTACATTTTACAGAAATCGAGTAATTAGTGTCATAGATAGAATACAGCCATTTTTTGTTCACTCCTTTCACAGAGATATTGGGATGCAAGTAACTGAAATTCTTACCACACTATATCTAAATACCAATTTAGTAGGAGAATAAACAAGAAAGTATTGTCCCATGTAAAATAGAATCCACACAATGACATTGTTTACAGTCTCTGCATGTTCAATCTCACATAGGCTTAAAAGGTTGGAATAACTTCTTGGGCATCCCCCAAATTTAATATCCAGTATCTCCAAAGAGTTCAACAACTCCCTGGCTTTATTCACTTATTCTTCATTGTTTCTTTTATCCATTTGTTCAGAAAGAAATTACTTAGACATTAGAGGAAAGACACAGTCTCTCTCCTCATGGAGGAGATCAGCAAGTAAACAACTGTAATTCAGTGTGGTCAGCGATTTGTTAGGAAACACGAAGGGCTAAGAAAGTGCCAAAGAAGGACACCTATGTCTCCTTCGGGAGATGTGGACAATCAGGAAAGGCTTCTTAGATAAAAGCTGAGCGTAATCCAGAAGGAGAAGTAGGAATTGGCAAATAAACAAAGGTTAAAAGGATATTCCAACAAAAATTATCGGCATGCACCAAGGCCCAAAGGAGAAATAGAGTAAAATTAGAAGAAACAAATTCTGTGGTCAGGAATCTTGGAACATAGAATACCAACAACAAAAAACGAAGTAGTGTGACAGCTGTAGGCAAGGGGCTTGGGGGAGGAAGAACATAAGTGAGATAACAATTAGAGCCTTCTCCTGCCCTCTTTCTCCTCACTTCCCCAAGTCAGAAATCCAAGGTGTTTCGCCCACAATATTCTTGCTATAATCTTATTCCAGGGTTTATCCCTCTAGAGTAGTTTTATTAAAACAGTTTATATTTTGGGAGTCCTGGGTGGCTTAATTAAGTATCTGACTCTTGATTCCAACTCAGGTTATGATCTCAGAGTCATGAGATTGAGTCCCACGTCAGGCTCCACACTTGGGGTGGATTCTCTCTCCCTCTCTCTCTGCCCCTCCCCCTGTGTGTGCATGTGTGCTCTCTCTTTCTCTCAAAATAAATAAATAAATATTTAAAACAGTTTATATTTTTATTTCAAAATATTTTTATGTTTTATTCAAAAGGTTTTTAATCTGGTAGTCTGGTAAATCTTCAAGGAACTAAAATAGATGACATTAGGGGCGCCTGGGTGGCGCAGTCGGTTAAGCGTCCGACTTCAGCCAGGTCACGATCTCGCGGTCCGTGAGTTCGAGCCCCGCGTCGGGCTCTGGGCTGATGGCTCAGAGCCTGGAGCCTGTTTCTGATTCTGTGTCTCCCTCTCTCTCTGCCCCTCCCCCGTTCATGCTCTGTCTCTCTCTGTCCCAAAAATAAATAAACGTTGAAAAAAAAAATAAAAAAATAAAATAAAATAGATGACATTATTGATCTGAAAGGAGCAAGTGAGGCTGGAGGTCGTCTCTGTGACGGAAACAGGATGAGACCCAAAGCCCAACAGATTGTAGTAAACACCATTACACTTCCTTTTTTAATTAGGTCAGTGTAATATAAAACTGTGTGATCTTTTCTTAATTTTCATTCTTTCTTTTCTACTTTTAAGCTGGTGAGGGGGTTGGAGAGCAAAAGAAAAGCTGGCAACTCAGAGTCCTAAGTCTTTTTATTTATTCATTTTTTTAACATTTATTTATTTTTGAGAGACGAAGAGAGACAAACATGAGTGGGGGAGGGGCAGAGAGAGAAAGGGGCACAGAATCTGCAGCAAGCTCCAGGCTCTGAGCTGTCAGCACGGAGCCCAACGCAGGGCTCAAACTCACGATGCATGAGATCACGACCTGAGCCAAAGTTCGGTGCTTAACCAACTGAGCCACCCAGTTTCCCCTAGAGTCCTAAGTCTTGATAAGTCCTATTAAAATGAAAATGATAGTAATTTAAAATTTATAACATGAAAAAATGAAGCAAAATGTTGGCATTTAGTAATACTATTCAAATGTCCCAAATCTGATAAACTTATTTCATATAGGGAGAAACCACTCCACCATGTGGACATATGCCAAAGCAGAATTTACTAACCTTTACACTTTTAACATTTTGGGCCAGATAATTCTTGGTTCTGGTAGCTGGCCTGGGCATTGTAGAATGTTTAGTAGCATCATTGGTCTCTATTCCCTAGATGCCAGTCTCACTCTACCCACAAGTTATGGTAAACAAAAATGTTCCCAGGGATTGCCAAAAGTCCCCTGGGAGACTAAATCACCTCTGGTTGTGAAACACTTTGCTAGACAGTAGTAGAGCATACCATCTTGTGGGAAGAAAGATTTGCCAACATCTTATTCTAGTTAACGTAATTTAAAGCAGATTGAGCTTAGTATAAGAAGAGAAATTTTTTTTTTAATTTTTTTAATGTTTATTTATTTTTGAGACAGGGAGAGACAGCATGAACGGAGGAGGGTCAGAGAGAGAGGGAGACACAGAATCTGAAACAGGCTCCAGGCTCTGAGCTGTCAGCACAGAGCCCGACGCGGGGCTCGAACTCACGGACCGTGAGATCGTGACCTGAGCCGAAGTCCGACGCTTAACCGACTGAGCCACCCAGGCAGCCCAAGAAGAGAAATTTCAATATAATTTTATGAGAACATATAGTAAAAAAAATCCTGAGAAGAAGGAAGTAGGAAGCAAAATCCATAAATATTCCACAGAGGTAGTGAAATATAAGCATAGACTTGAAAGAGAAAAAGCATAAAGAAACTGCAAAACACAACACACACAAAGGCTGGGAAACATGAAAGTAAAGTATTTGAAAAATAGTAAAATTCCATCATGGTCAGCCAGTTTAGAATAACTGGCGGGTTGTGCTCACTTCGGCAGCACGCATACTAGAATAAGTGATGGGTTAGGAGGCTGGAAAGATATATTGACAGCTTGTTTTGAAAGATCTTCAATGCTATGATGAGAAATTGCGTGCTTTTTCCATTGAGCACTAAAGGTCTAATTAATGTGTTAGAGTCTGTTGGCACAATCTTTGTATTATGAATGCAGTTTTTTTGGTATTTATTTTTTTTGAAAGAGAGAAAGAGAGCATGAGCAGGGGAAGAGGCAGAGAGAGGGGTAAGAGAGAGTCCCAACCAGGCTCTCTGAGGCTGTCAGTGCAGAGCCCGGTATGGGGCTCGATCGCATGAACTGTGAGTTCATGACCTGAGCTGAAATCAAGAGTTGGATGCTTAACCAACTGAGCCACCCAGGCCCCCATTAATGTAATTTTTAAACTTTATTTTATAAAGTATATTAAAATAATATTGTAAATCAATAGTTTACTATCTATTGCTTAGGTAGTAACACTAGAAGGAAGCCTTTGTTTTGAAACTTCAAAGCCAAGCTCAGATTAGTGATGGTTTATCAAATTACATGTTAAACATCTTTAACAAAATGGATAGCTTCATGAATGCTAGCCTTATAAGCAATCTATTTCCCAAATGTGGTTTCTACAAAACAAATGTGGTTGTTTTGCTAACTATAAGGATTGACCACTTTAAACAACAAAGGCTGGAAATTATTTCAGACACTTATCACATGTTGTAACAAGTAAACCAAAATATAAATATACATTGAAGTAAAGACTCTGATTGCGTTAGACTATGTGGAAATATTTTGGGGTGATGAATGCAGCTAACAGCTAGATTAAAGTTGGCTTTTATCCATGAACAGAGTGGAGAGCCACTTGGATCCTCCCAGCAAGGACCCAATTCTTTTTTTTTTTTTTTTTTTAATTTTTTTTTTCAACGTTTATTTATTTTTGGGACAGAAAGAGACAGAGCATGAACGGGGGAGGGGCAGAGAGAGAGGGAGACACAGAATCAGAAACAGGCTCCAGGCTCTGAGCCATCAGCCCAGAGCCTGATGCGGGGCTCGAACTCACGAACCGCGAGATCGTGACCTGGCTGAAGTCGGACGCTTAACCGACTGCGCCACCCAGGCGCCCCAAGGACCCAATTCTTAATTAGCATAGACAATATTTTGGTTGTGTGTTCTCTGCTTGAATTTGGATAATATTTTGATAATCAAATAATCAGAAAGATCATATTCAGCACTACTCTGTTATCAGTCTTTTGAAAGCCAAGTAAAACATCTTTGTTAATGAAGAATTAATATTCACAAGTAAGCCCCAAAAGCCACAAAGAAAATACTCTGTTGTCTTAACATCGGCATATGGACAAAACAATGTACAAAACATGTTGCCCTTGAACAACATGAATTTGAACTGTATGGGTCCACTTACATGCAGATTTTTTTACAGTACAACTATAAATGTATTTTCTTATGATTTTCTTTTCCCTAGCTTACTTTATTATAAGAATACAGTGCATACTACAAATAACATACAAAATATAATTGACGGTTTATGTTATTGGTAAGGCTTCCAGTCAATTGTAGGCTATTAATATGTAAGTTTTGGGGGAGTCACAAGGTCTTTGCAGATTTTTGGTTGTATAAGGAGTCAGCGTCCCTAACCCCCAATGTCCAAGGGTCAACTGTATATACTTAAATGAAAAAAGCTGTAAGAGGGGTGCCTGGTGGCTCAGTCGGTTAAGCGTCCAACTCTCAATTTCAGCTCAGGTCATGATCTTAACGGTTCATGAGAATGAAACCCCTGTTGGGCTCTGCGCTGGCAGAGAGGAGGCTGCTTGGGATTCTCCCTCTCCCCCTTTCTCTTTGCCCCTCCCCCACACCCTCTCTCTTTTTCAAAATAAATAAATAAACATTTTTCTAAGCTGCAATAAATACAGCCTTAATTTATTTCATCTGTGTTATTTATACCCTTACTTCAAAAAATAACTTATAGGGGCACCTGGGTGGCTCAGTCGGTTAAGCATACGACTTCAGCTCATGTCATGATCTCACAGTTCGCATCTGGCTCTGTAATGACAGCTCAGAGTCTGGAGCCTGCTTCAGATACTGCGTCTCCCTCTTTCTGCTTCTGTCTCTCTCTCTGTCTGAAAAATAAATAAACATTAAAAAAATTTTTTTAAATAGCATATTTTTTCTTTCTCTCTTTTATTATCTTCTGTTGTCACAAAATTTTTGATATGTTCTCATGGATGGAAATATAAAGTAACCCAATAAACAGTTACAAATAGAGCACATCAGTTAGTAATAAATGGTATGAAGAAAAACAAAGGAGGATTAAGGTTGTAAAGCATACTCCTATGGGATGGGAAGGAAGAAGCCAGATGCAGCACAGACCTGAGGAGAGAAAAGAAACGTCCATGTGAACATATGTTTAAAGAGTGTTTTAGACAGAACTAACTAGTGCAAAGCTAACAGTAATGTGTACATTAGGTTTGAGGAAAAACAAGGAAGCCACCAGAAGTTGTTTATTACTTTGCCCATAGTATCTCAAAAGTGCTGACCTCATTGTAGGGGCTCACTAAGTATTTGCTGAGTCAGTCCAGCATTCTAGAAGTTCAGGGAATGAGGGAAAGATTATAGAATATGCAGCAGAGAAGTTCCAGAAGGGAATCCTCATAGGCTAGTCTAAATGAAAAAAAACAAAACAAAACAAAACAAAAATAAAAAACAAAAACCAGAAACAAAGAACAAAAAACTATGGCTCTTACTCTGAAAGAAATGCGAAGTCATTAGGAGATTTGGAAAATGGAAATGACATTATCTGAAATATGTTTTAATAGGACCCTCTGGCGTGCTTTTAGAGACTTACAAAGAAAAGGGCAGAATCAAGGAGAGAAATCATAGCATTTTCTTTTTTTTTTTTTTCAACGTTTATTTATTTTTGGGACAGAGAGAGACAGAGCATGAACGGGGGAGGGGCAGAGAGAGAGGGAGACACAGAATCGGAAACAGGCTCCAGGCTCTGAGCCATCAGCCCAGAGCCTGACGCGGGGCTCGAACTCACGGACCGCGAGATCGTGACCTGGCTGAAGTCGGACGCTTAACCGACTGCGCCACCCAGGCGCCCCAGCATTTTCAACCTAGATGGTCACAGAGGGTGCTGTAGAAATGGTCAGATTCTATATGTACTTTGAAGATATAAATTGTAGGATTTGTTAAGAGATTCACGAGTATGATAAAAAAAAAAACCCAAAGAGTCAAGGAGGACCCCCAGTGTGTCCCCTAAGCATCTATAAGAATGTTTCAAGGCATCTGTGAGAGTTATATTTAAGGTGATGAAGATGGTGGGAAGATGAGATGGGGAAAGAGTTATGGAATAAGGAATTAGTTTGGGAATATGTTGTGTTTGAAATGAATATTGGACCCCTGCATGGAGTCGAATGGACTACTGGAAATGTGATGCTGAAGTTCAGGCTAGAAGTCTAGAGTTGGGAGCTTTTAGAATAAATGGTATTTAAAACCATGTGATGAGATAGTCAAAAGAGTGAGGATATAAAGGAACTATTGGCAACTGAGTTCTGGAGCACACTAATATTCAGAAAACAGCGAATTCAAAAATGAGACTGAGAAGGAATGCCAATGAAATAGAAAGAGAAGGAGAAAATCCTGAAGGATCATGTGTTTAGGAGAAAGTGGGGTGCCTGGCTGACTCAGTTGGTAGAGCATTTGACTATTGATCTTGGGGTTGTGAGTGCAAGCCCCACGTTGGGCATGGAGACTGTTTAAAATTACAAAAAGAAAAAAAAAAAGAAAAATAGGAAAGTGATGAACTCAATACATCACTAAAATGAGAACAAGTAGGTAAAATAAATTGAACACTGCCAATTGGTGTGACAGTCATTGGTGATTTTGAAAAAAATCTGTTTTGCAGATTTGCAAAACTGGTGGAAACAAAAGCTTAATTAGGGAAGGTTCAGCAGAATGAGAGGAGAGGAGTTATAAATAGCAAATGTAGACTACTATTTTGATAAATTTTGCTTTATAGTTAACAGATTGAGTAGTATCTGGGGGGGGGGGGGATATGTGTGTTCAAGGTTTTTGTTTGTATGTTTTGAAAACAATAGTATTATATCATATTTAAATCTCATTGATCATGAGAATGGCTCAGTGGAGTGGAAAGCTGGATGACACAGATTAGAGCAGAGACATGTTGCTGAAGTGTGGTACTTGAGAGGATAAGAGCCAGTATGACCAAAGGAAGTGTTGTTCTTAACTGTGAATGGGCAAGTCGTCCATACTAACAGAAGGAAGGGCAGAGAGAAAATATGGGTAGATTAGTAATGTGTATAAATCATTTCATTTCTTTCAGTTTTCTCAGTGAAAACAGAAAAGATAATGTACAGGGAATAAAGAAGGAGGGAGGAATGCTAGAAGATTCAAGAGAGGAGAAAGGAGGCAACAAGATTGGTCAAAGACTGGGAGCATGAACACACCAGGAAATATATTCAATTTACCAGACTGCCTATGGCTCACATAAGTTTATGGTCATTAATTTAAAGTGACGTCTTTTTCTCCAACCATGTTGAGCTACCTGGTGAGAACATGGAGAAGGTAGAGAACTGGTGTAACCAGGATTGAGAGTGAGGATTTGTCACAAGTAAACAATATATGCTATATGATTTGCATTCACATGGAAATTAACTTCAAACCGAAAAAATTACTCATCCACATGCACATATATGTAAAAAAACAACATGATCCTCTTTACTAATCTTAAAAACAACAAATTAAGTTAACTCCTATTATTTTGGCAACACATTCGTAAACAATCATAGTTAAAATATACAGTTGACCTTGAACAACACAGGGGTTAGGAGTGTCAATCCACTGTGCAGTGGAAAATCTTTGCAGAACTTAATTTTCCAGAAACTTAACCACTGATAGTCTATAGTTGGCCAGAAGACTTACCAATAACATAAATGGTTTATTAACACATATTTTGTATGTTATGCATACCATATATTGTATTTTTACAATAAAATAAACGAGAGGGGCACCTGGGTGGCTCGGTCAGTTAAGGTCTGACTTGGGCTCAGGTCATGATCTCATGGTCTGTGAGTTGCTATGAGTGCTGACAGCTCAGAGCCTGAAGCCTGCTTCGGATTCTGTGTTTCCCTCTCTCTCTGCCCCTCCCCAACTCTCTGTCTCTCTCAAAAGTAAATAAACATTAAAAAAAAAGATTTTTAAAATAAATGAGAAAAAAGAATATGTTAATAAGAAAATCATAAGGAAGAGAAAATATATTTACAGTACTGTAATGTAAAAAATAATCCACGTATAAGTGAACCCACACTGTTCAGACCCATGTTCTTCTGGGATCAATTTCTGTCCTTCTAGACATTGATATTTAATTTGCTGTACTTTTAGCACAAGTCAAATATCAACCCCCTCTGCATCTTTCTCTCTAATCATTCCTGTCCTTCATCACTCACACCCAAGCACAGTAATTTATCTATAATAGAAAAATAAAGGGTGCCTAAAAGATGGTTAGGCATCACAGTAACTGCAGCTCCAAACTGAGCCTCATTATCTTCACATCTGAGAACTACAGCTCCCTCTAGTGGAAGTCAGTTATTTCTTTTCCCTAGAGAGTGATGGAAAAAAAAAAAAAAACCTTCTCTTTTTTCTCTTTAATTTTTATTTTAGAGAGAGAGAGAGCGCACACATGCAGGGCAGGAGGCAAGGGCAGAGTGAGAGACAGAGACAGAGACAGAGACAGAGACAGAGAATCTTAAGCAGGCTCCATGCCCAGCATGGAACTGAATGGAAGGACTCAATCCCACAACCCTGGGATCATGACCTGAGCCAAAATCAAGAGCCAGGAGCTCAACCAACTGAGCCACCCAGTCCCCCAACACCTTCCTTTTTCATTGGTGGCATAGTCATTCATACAGCATTTAAAATAATGTGTTTCTTATTTCCAATAGTTATTTTGGCAAAATGGACTGAAAGCTTCACTAAAAATATAAGACTAATCCTGAAAAACAAAACAAACAAAAATCAATAAAAATGGCCTTTTTCACAAGTGATTCTCATTGACTGGTAAAAAAACAATTTCAGGAAGTTCTTGACTGGTTCCTTTACAGTAATATGAGCATGATAGGAACCTGACAGAAACTCCTCTCATTTGGAACAATAATATCTTAGAAAGAAAAACAGAACTTGTTCTTAAAAAATATTTTTGAAAGGACTCTTAATAGGAGGTTTTTCAAATATATTGGAGACAATTCAGACATTTGTGAAGAATATGCTTCATTATTCTCATCATGATCATCATTATAAAAATACAGAGAACATTTAGCAATGAGCTGTGTGAAATTTCAAGTGATTAACATTGTTCAAGTTCATGCTTTTTAGTACTAAACATTTTTTAAAGATTATTTATTTATTCTGAGAGAGAGAGAGAAAGAGCGCGCAGAGCCCTACATGGGGCTCAGCGTCAGAACTTGTGAGATCATGACCTGAGATGAAATCAAGAGTTGGACCCTTAACTGACTGAGCTACCAAGATGCCCTTAGTACCAAACATTTTTGAGAGTCACAGTTTTGGCCATTTTGGGGAAAGAATTATTTTAAGAAAAATGAGTTCAATAATTTGCATATCTACAATCTGCATTCAAAGATGGACTTTCACGTTTTGTTGGGAAGTAAGGAGAGTTGCATTATTGTTTGGGCTTATCATTAACTGGTAGTGCAAAACAGAGAAAGAAGATAAGTTTTCTGTGTCTGTTTCTACCTTTGTATTTCATCTCTAAAATAAAAGATTCAGTCCAGTGGATCTATAGAGAAGAGGAGAAAAATTAAATATATAAGTTCTCTCCCCTATTTAATAAAAAATCTTGTGAACCTGATTCCTCTTGTGTATTCTTCTCTGAATATTTATTCAGTCTTGCACTATGTTAGTTATTGTAAATCTAGCAGCATACCTCTCGGAGTCTCAATTATCTCATCTGCAAATGGGAATAACAAACCGAGACTGCTGATCTCAATAGATTGCTGATGAAAATCAATAAGGCTACATGTTAAAGTAAAGCTACTACATACAAAAATTTTAGATGATAAAGGACAATTTAAATGTGAAATATCAATATTAATATTTCAGTCCCCTTGATTAGACATTCTATTTAGAATAAATTGGTTATGTAAAATTTTGGTGGAATTATATGGAAAAAATCTTTTTCTTTTTATCAGACAAGGATTCCCTAAAGGAAAATTTTACTAAACCCTCATTCGCTTGCTGTATTTGTTAATAAAAAATTATAAAATAAACCTTTAAGAAAAATGTTATGCAGGTTTGCTTCCAGTGGGAAATAGTTTCCATGAAAGAACTGTTAAAGGTAAACAGAAAAAAGTTTATAAAGCTTAAAAATAGAATTGGCTTAAAAAATAGAATTCCTTGTGTTAAATATCTTTTTTTGAATGTTTTTAAAGTTTATTTATTTGTTTGAAGAGAGAGAGAAAGAGCAGGGGAGGGGCAGAGAGAGAGGGAGAGAGAGAATCCCAAGCAGGCTCCTCACTGTCAGCACAGAGCCCGACATGGGGGCTGGAACCCACCACAAACTGTGAGCTCATGACCTGAGCTAAAACCAAGAGTTGGATGATTAACCAACTGAGCCACACAGGTGCCCCTGTTGAATGCTCTTTTTGTTCGCTTTTGTGTTTTTAAGTGTTTCGTTATTTTCATTACTATTTATTTATTTATTTATTTGTTTTCAGTGGGGACAGGAATAGCTTTGTTCATTCCTCCATGCTTTTGCTAGGTAGTTGGCATTATCTTTGCCAGCTTTCATTGTTTACCTATCGGCTACCTTGTTATCTTTAGAGAATTTTGCCTTACTCTTTCTACTTTGTGTTGTTACTATATTATTTTATTGACATTAGAAGATGAACTGAGTAAATATTTATGTATTTTTCTCCTATACAAAGTATATCAGAAAGAAATATACTTGGTAATCATGGTCGGGAAACCAGAGGGAAAGGGTAAACCAAATGAAGTTCAAGTAGCTTAGCGACAGAGTGCCAAGAGAAAGGAAACAAAGTCAGGGGTCAGTTTTCAAGTGGATAAAGGACCAGGTAGATTTCTGAAGACGGAATAAGGATCTAGAAGACCCAGAGGGCTAGATCTGTGGTCTGACCCCAATAATAATGGTAATGATTATATTAGGGTTTATTATATTATGTGGTACTATATGACAAGTTAAAGATAGGAGACAAAAAGCATGTCCATAACCTCAAAAACAAAACAGATTTTTCAGTGTTAGCACAAACAATTTGCTTGTCTTGTACAATGTGGTGGTTTTGTTTTAAATAGAACACAAAGACACCAACTTTATGCATCATCTGGTGGTCAGGGAAAGTAATATTATTCTGTTTTCA
Source organism: Leopardus geoffroyi (assembly GCF_018350155.1). Lineage (NCBI taxonomy): Eukaryota > Metazoa > Chordata > Mammalia > Carnivora > Felidae > Leopardus > Leopardus geoffroyi. Next base: position 90,320,239 of record NC_059337.1, read on the forward strand.
AATGCAGTCATTATAACATTCTAAAAACTAATTGATAGGGGTGCCTGGGTATCTCAGTTGGTTAAGCGTCAGACTGCGTCTCAGGTCACAGTCTCGCGGTTCGTGGGTTGGAGCCCCGGCATCCGGCTCTGTGCTGACAACTCAGAGCCTGGAGCCTGCTTTGGATTCTGTGTCTCCCTCTCACTCTGCCCCTCCCCTGCTCATGGTCTGTCGCTCTCTCCCTCAAGAATGAATAAACATTAAAAAAAATAACTGATAATAATAACTAACAACTATTGAGTACTTACAGTGTGGCAGGTAATGTTCTGAACATCTTTAATCCATATTACAACCAATGAGATGGCTATTATTCTTTCCTATTTTATAGATAAGGAAAGTCTAGCATAAAGAAGTTAAGAAGCTTATCTAAGGCCATTTATCTAGGAAGTTTTGGAGAGTGGGCTTTCACACATAGACATTCCGATTCTAGAACCCATACACTTAGGAAGAAGACTAGTGAACATAGAAGACTAGGTTCAATTGAAATCCATTATGTGTGGGGCGCCTGGGTGGCGCAGTCGGTTAAGCGTCCGACTTCAGCCAGGTCACGATCTCGCGGTCCGTGAGTTCGAGCCCCGCGTCAGGCTCTGGGCTGATGGCTCAGAGCCTGGAGCCTGTTTCCGATTCTGTGTCTCCCTCTCTCTCTGCCCCTCCCCCGTTCATGCTCTGTCTCTCTCTGTCCCAAAAATAAATAAACGTTGAAAAAAAAAAAAAAAGAAATCCATTATGTGCTTTCACCATGTGAGGAGGATGAAGAAAAATAGTAAATCAAAAGTTTTGCCAAGAAGTTTACCATCTACTTGGGAAATCATGAAAAAATGGGAAGTCACAATTTTAACTGTCTCATTTAAATTGGAGCTTGGTTTGTATAAACTAGAAGTGTTTGTTAATGTTGTTGCTGTTTGGAAGGCCTTAAATATAATATAATTCCATAAGATATTTGGTACGTATCTATTTATCAATTGTTTCTACTAAATTTGGTTCCATTTGCTTTTTTCCCACAACAATGTATTATGAGCATCATTCCAGGATAGTGTGTACAAACCTACCTCTTTTATAGCTCTTATCTTGCATTGCCATAACTTACTTAACCCGAGCTCTATTAAAGGGCCTTTAGCTTGCTCTCAATTTTTCGTTTTCACAATTGATGAAAGCAAACTGATAAGTGCTTTTAAGACCATGTGTATAAACCCATGCATATGTTTGTACAATTTTATAAGGGCTTATTCCAAGATTTCTAGGTATAGATTTGATGGGACAGATGTTATATATATTGCAAATTGTGAAAAAAATGCCAAATTATTTTCTAAAAATGAATCAACTTTATAGTTCACTGGCAAGGAGCTGAGTGCCCATATTCCTTGTCAAAACTAATTTTTTTTAATCTTTAGCATTTAGTCTTCCTAATCTGTAATAAGAAAAGTGTCATTTCTAAGAACAAGGACTGAAATAAAGATTATGCTTTTTGTTAGAACTATTTAACTGATGTTGTTTATAAAAAAAAAAAGGGGCGCCTGGGTGGCGCAGTCGGTTAAGCATCCGACTTCAGCCAGGTCACGATCTCACGGTCCGTGAGTTCGAGCCCCGCGTCAGGCTCTGGGCTGATGGCTCGGAGCCTGGAGCCTGTTTCCGATTCTGTGTCTCCCTCTCTCTCTGCCCCTCCCCCGTTCATGCTCTGTCTCTCTCTGTCCCAAAAATAAATAAACGTTGAAAAAAAAAAAATTTAAAAAAAAAAAAAAAAAAAAAAAAAAAAAAAAAAAAAAAAAGGTAGGAGAGGACATGAAGTAAAAAGTAAGTGAATCTCAGAGTAAATCTCTGTTAATGGTTTTTTACATTTTGTTTTTTAATTTTTTTAATGTTTATTTTATTTTTGAGAGAGAGAGAGAGAGACACACACAGTGTGAGCAGGGACAGGCAGAGAGAAGGGAGACACAGAATCCGAAGCAGACTCCAGGCTGTGAGCTGTCAGCACAGAGCCCAACGTGGGGCTCAAACTCATGAACCTTGAGATCATGGCCTGAGCCGAAGTCGGATACTTAAGCGACTGAGCCACCCAGGCACCCCTCTGTTAATAGTTTTAACACACCAGTTGTGACAAAATGTGTTCTCCCATTTGCTTTCTTTCTTTCTTTTTTTTTTTTTTTCCCAAATAGACTTTATTTTTAGAGTAATTTTAGGTTCATAGCAAAACTGAAAGGAAGATACAGAGATTTTCCATATAACCTCTACCCCACATGTGCATAGCCTTATCCGCCATCCGCATTCCCCATCAAAGTGGTACATTTGTTAAAATTGAAGAATCTACATTGACACATCATTACCACTCATAGTCCATAGTTTACATTAGGGTTTACTTTTGGTGTTGCACATTCTATGGGTTTGGATAAATTTACAATGACATGTATCCACCATGATACTATCATGCAGAGTAGTTCCACTACCCTAAAAATTTTATGTGTTCCCCCTATTTTAGTTACTATATCCTGGACATGTCTTCATATTATTAGTATATATTTTTAAACAGTTAAATAGTATTCTACCAAATAGATTTACAATATTTTATTAAACATGCTTCATATTGATAAATATTAAATTGTTTTCAGTTGTTTGCTATTATTTACAAAACCATAGGATGCCTGCTTGGCTCAGTTGGTTAAGCGTCCGACTTTGGCTGAGGTCATAATTTCATGGTTTGGTTGCAGAGTTTGAGACCTGCATCAGGCTCCATGCTGACAGTGCAGAGCCTGCTTGGGATTCATTCTCTCTCCCTCTTTCTCTGCCCCTTTGCTCCCCTCAAAAAAACAAAAAACAAAAAACATAATAAACATTCTTGTATATAACAACTTTGGACACTTTTGTGAGTATATCTGTAGGATAATGAAAGATTTAAAAGAGGAGAAAAGAAGAATGAGTCAGTGCCTATGAACATAGTCATGCACAGAAATGTAAAACAATTAAATCATACAAACTTAATGTTAAAAAATAAAAGAGACACAGGAAAGAGACAGGAAACTAACATATGTTTGGTGTATATCATGTGCCATATGTATAATCACATTTTTTCTTGTAAACAAAATTTTAAGTTAACAAACATCATCCCCACTTTTTAGAGAACTGAACTTAGTTGAATTCATAAGAAAACAAATATATTCACGGGCAGCCATTCATATTGAGAGATATGGCTGTCATTCAGACCAAAACACAAATACCTGCATAGCAGCCCTTGAAGCTAAGGGATTTGCCCCATTTACCTCAAGGCTTTGTGATGGAACAGATTTTAAACCCAGGCTGGCCAACCCCAGAACCTGCCATCTTTGGTATTAAACTACACTGTCCTCAAAAGGAAAAGTTGTCAAAAAACAGGTAGAATCTACTAGAAGGCCAATGTTCTATCTCAAAAAGTTACCAAGACAAGGATATAAGCATTGGGAAAAAAGCAGACACCAGGTATGATAACGTGGAGAGATTTTTCGTAGCCTGGTAGCAAGACTGACTTGTTATAGAACCAGAGAACTGGCCCTGCACATGGAGATCAAGGGGACTGTGAAAATATAAATGTCACAGTTGCTGAGTATAGGTAAGGCTATGAAAGTGTTATTCCGATCTGGAGAAAAAGTGGTATTATAAAAACGCTATATAAATGGAAAACTAAGCTCATATAAGAGTACCCAAGCAATATCTGTTATATTATAGGCACTAAATAAACATTCATTAAAATTATTATATTAAAAGGTTGTGTAAACTTAACATTTTAAAAAAAAATTTTTAACGTTTATTTATTACTGAAAGACAGAGAGACACAGAGTGTGAGGGGAGGGGTAGAGAGAGGAGAGACACAGAATCTGAAGTAGGCTCCAGGCTCTGAGCTGTCAGCACAGACCCTGATGCGGGGCTCACCCTCACAAACTGTGAGATAATAACCTGAGCCGAGGTCAGTCGCCCAACGAACTGAGTCACCCAGGCACCCCAATTACATATTATTTTTTGAATAGATTTCATCAACTCACTGGAAACTTCACAATTTCTAAAATTCCCACATTAAATAATAAGTAAAAATCATGAAAATAATATAACACAAAATTATTGCTAGACCCACAAGGAGTAAGGAATTTTAAATGTTGTCTTGCTGAGAAAATTAAAACCAGACTAAAGTTACCTAATAATAAACTGATTTTTCTTAATATATGTAAAATACTGAGCAATTATAGAATTTTCTAATTTTTTTTATTTAAAACAAGTTCTAAATTATTGTGCTTGAAGAGCTTCACTGTATGTTAGATACACATTTTATTTAATGGAGCATACAACAATTAATAATTTCAAGTATGGCTGAATTCCATTAACAAGGAAAAAAGAGATAATGTAATCCATCATAGCTGGTCAATTATAATGGGGGAATGTATTTTATCCCACTATGTACATAGAAACATGATTTAAGACTTAATATAGACAGTGATGTAATTCTGTGATTTTAGTGAAATATAATGTGACTATCCAATCCTACAAAACAGTTCATAATATGATGCCAGACATTCTTGTTTTGTAATTTATCATGTTTATCATATCAAACAAAATTCCTTTATTTGTTTATTAATTTTTTTTAATGTTTATTTTTGAAAGACAGAGACAGAGCACGAGTCGGGGAGGGGCAAAGAGAGAGGGAGACACAGAATCTGAAGCAGGCTCCAGGCTTTGAGCTATCAGCATAGAGCCTGATGCAGGACTCGAATTCAAGAGCCATGAGATCTTGACCTGAGCCCAAGTCAGACTCAACCGACTCAGCCACCCAGGCGCCCCTAAAATTCCTTTAAAGAAAAAAAAATTCCTTTAGAGAAATGTGCTCTCTAATGTATTTTATTTATTTTTTAAATTTTTGCTTTGGAGAGAGAGCATGAGTGGGAGAGAGAAGCAGAAGGAGAGAGAGAGACAGACAGAGAGAGAGAGAGAGAGAGAGAGAGAGAGTCTTAAGCAGGCTCCACGATCAGTGCAGAGCCTGACGTGGAGCTTGATGCCATGACCCTGGGATCATGACCTAAGCCAAAAGCAAGAATATGATGCTCAACTATTCAAACCTGCTGAGCCACCAAGACACCCTTAATATATTTTAAACTGCTTTTTCAGGTGCATAAAAAGTAAGCACAGTTGAATGGTGAGACATTTGAAAGCAAGTGAGGGTAAAATATGATGATCTTGGGGCGCCTGGGTGGCGCAGTCGGTTAAGCGTCCGACTTCAGCCAGGTCACGATCTCGCGGTCCGTGAGTTTGAGCCCCGCATCGGGCTCTGTGCTGACCGCTCAGAGCCTGGAGCCTTGTTTCCGATTCTGTGTCTCCCTCTCTCTCTGCCCCTCCCCTGTTCATGCTCTGTCTCTCTCTGTCCCAAAAATAAATAAACGTTGAAAAAAAATTAAAAAAAAATATGATGATCTTTACTATATATATACCAAACCAATTTTAGAAACTATCATTCAATAATAAGATTTTCATAAGTTTATGGAGGGAACTGTATGATCTCAAGAGAAGAAATCAATACCTTCTTGTCTTATAAAGTAAACAGAAGGAAAGAGAAGTTTCTCCACATTGCAGCTCCAAAATTACTCCTCTGGATCCAGAAGCAAAGATCTCTGTAAACTATAATCAGGAAACACTAAGTTACTTATTTTAATTCAATGAAAATTAAGTGAACTACTGAGAAGCAGGCACTGCATTTTGCAGTGGTTAAGCACGCGGACGCCAGGGCTATTGCAGCTGGGTTCTGGCACTTAATCAGCAGTGTGTCTTCAGCAAGTTCCTTGGAACTCATTTCTTTCATCTGTGCTTCAGTTCCTCCATTAGTAAAACATGAGGGGATGCTAATAGTAATAAAAATTCCTTCAAAGCATTGTATTTTGAGTTAATATATGCAAGGTACCTAGAATAGTGTCTAGAACATAGCAGGTGCTACATACAGATCAGCTGTTGTTAGTTTTTCTAAATAGAGAAAGATTTTTTTCTGCCCAAGAAATTCCTAGTTTAGCCCATTTAGACTAGTCTAGAGAGTACCAGGAAAAGGTGATATTGAAATATGATAAGTATTTTTAAAATTTTATGTACTTTTTAAAGTTTATTTACTTGAGAGAGAGAGAGAAAGTGGGAGGGACAGAGAGAGAAGGAGAGAGAATCCCAAGCAGGCTCTGTGCTGTCCGCACAAAATCCAATGCAGGTCTCGATCCCAGGAACCGTGAGATCATGACCTGAGCCAAGGTGAAGAGTCAGAGGCTTTAATCGACCGAGCCACCCAGGTGCCCCTGCAACGTAATAAGTATTAAAATTAGGATACCTTCAGAGTGCCTCATGTCTTACAGGAAGAGTGAAAGCCATATTCAGGGATATGATTTAATATTTATATTTGTATTTCTAGCTTATAGTATGTCAATATTAGCTTTGCAATGTTATAAACATCCGGGTAAATATCCTTGATTGAATTTCAATTAGAAGCTTTACCTGTGATAATATGTTTACGAAAGTTATTTGCCCTTTAGCATTTTCTTCTTTGATTATGACTGAATTTTCCTTTTGCAAGACTTTGTAAGGACTCATCTAGAAAGGAACTTGTAGAATGTCTGTAGTAACCAGTAACCCACTGCTATGTAGCTAATTTAATAAAAGGTGAGAGTATTGGACATTGATACAGTCTATGGCTTTCAAATGTTAAAGCATTATTTAATTACTGCTGCCATCTATCCACAGCACTTTTCTAATCTATAAAAGATCAATGTCCATAATATTTAATGTTGGAGACAATATTCATAAAAGCCAAATAATTTAAATGACATTTTCCAAGTTTTTACTATTAAAGCCACAGCTCTGCTTGGCACAATTAAAGTAGGTCCAGGACTTGTCAGACAGTTTAACTTTTTAGGGCAGTTAATTAGATACTTAGGAGTGGGCTGGCCTCTGGATAAGTATCTCTGCAATTGTTCTTACCTTGCTTTAATTGAAAATGTATTATTGTTGTTAATTAAAATACATAAGGTGTTGTTTATTCTATAACAGTGTGTAGTGTCATTCCAGATTCTTAGGAGACTAGGCTAGCTAGAAGGTGTTATTTGAAAAATCTCAAATTAAAATTTATACAGAACAGGCGCCATTCTTGTTGAGTGTTCACTCTCCAACCCCCTTATAATCAAACAATTTTTTACAATATTCCATCATTTATCCTTCCCATTACACTGTAATATGATTTCTCTTGGTAACACAACCATTTCCAGCTCTCGTAATCAGGCTCTTACAACACTCAACTGCCCTAGAGACTTGACATTTATTAATTCCTGGAGGAGGTCTGTGTGTAGTACATGGCAAGATCTACATTCACATAAATCATGAAATCGTATTTGAAACAAGAATCATGACCTAGAGATTCAGTCAGCAAGGATCAAAAACCATATCTTCTGATGAATAGAAAGGGGTGACTTTTTAAAAAATTCTAAAAGAATCATAATAGGCTAGCTCAGAAATGACTCAAGTACAAAGATGTGGAACCCTATATTGAAGAGGCCACAAAAAATGAAAGCAGATTGACCAACATTATAAAAGATGTCCACTAAAGATCAATTATTCAGATTGCTAAAGAGCAGGCACTCATGGGGCTAAAATCAGAAGAGGGGTAAACAGTGATTAAAAGAAAGTTCTAGAAAGAAAGATTCATTCTGCATTTTATTTTGCTGTAAGTATAAACATCACTTAAGTGAAGAGTCCCTGCATTTTAGAACTCTTGGAGACAGATTTATTTCATAATCAACCACTTCTAAATTTCTCGATATATCACTTTAAAAAGACATTATAAGAGATGTATCCAGAAATGAAGTTTCAGGAATTGAATTATCTTTATTCTGTAGTGAAAGCCATCTCACATGAGCCTGGCTCCACAGATACCAGGTTTACCACCAATTTGTGCCTCCCACAAAAGCTATGGAGCATGATAATGTTTTCAGAGGATACATACATGATAATGTTTTCAGAGGATACATCAAGGATACATAGACATTTTCTACTGGGGGTTGAAAAATCCTTCTTTATGGAATCTAAATCTGAACAAATCTAAATTTAATTGTGTTTGTATGTGTGTGTGTAGGTACACAATGTTAAATCTGTAATGATTATTGCTTTTGGTCTTTTTATACTGTCCCAAATATATTGTTTAAATATAGTATTTCTACTAACCCAAAGTTCATAGTTAATTATACATAATTAGATATGTTCCTCCAAATATTCTTCTTAGTTGGAAGAAAGATGATATTGAAGAAAGATAATACTCTTGGGATCAAGACAGATATGTGTTCTTCCTTATTAATTTTCTGAATTTCATCTTTATTCATTGTACCTATATGGAGCACCAACTAAATATGCCAAGTGCTACAGCAAATGCTTTAGAGACATTATATTTTTTAAATTTTCACAATAATCCTAAGATAAATGTCCCGTTACTATAATAATTTTCAAGTAGGGAAACTGAGATTATGTAATTTGCTTAAGAACATGTCACATACACAGGAAATGTTGGAGTCAGGACTCGTATCAGGCAGGTTGACCTCAGAGTCCACATGCTTAACCAATATGAGATTCTGCCTTCTTGGAATGTACAAGAAAGGCCTTGAATACAAAAGTCCCGTGTATTCTGGAGTCTTACAGCCTAAGTTCAAACCCCATTCAACCATATATAAGTGTGTTAATGCAATATCTACAATGGGTCTATAAACCAGATATTTTCCCATATTTTTTTTAACAGATAGATAAACTGAGGCTTAGAGAAGTAAATAAGTTACCCAAGGGAACACTAGTAAATGGCATTGTTTTGACTCTAAGTCTCTGTTATTTCTAATACATGCACTGCCATTCATTTCATTCTTATTTAATCATCCCAACTACACCGTGAGGTAAGTCCTGTTATCTACATTTTATGAACACTGGAACATGTTAAATGACATGTTAAATGTCTGAGTTCATCTGGTCACTGAGTATTGGACCTAGGGTTCTAGGCCACATCTGTTTGACTTAGAAGTTCATTTTCTATGATAAGTCATTGTCACTGAGCTATTCTTGTAATCAAGCTGCCCGTTATTTTGATATTTTCCACAGATTAAGACCTTATTCATTTTAAACTTTTCTATATAATTCTGCTTGTAGATAGATGAATCTCAGACACAAAATTGACCATTTTATAGCAGTCTTTATTTTCCTCGTCCTAATCCAGATGATTCTTGGAAAACATAAAAGACTAAGAAAGGCAATAGCCAAAGAAAATGATATCACTGTGTAAAAGTTCTGTTTTGGAAATGAGTATTCACTCTTTGGGATTTTTTTAAGTGAATCTGTTTAGATATTCACTTAAATAATAAAAAATGGATATTTTATTCATATATTTATATATTTTCCCATTCTACCAAAGAATTATCTCAAGAAGTTTGGTATTTCAACTGTTAATAGATGATTTCTTGAATATATCTTCTTGAAAAATGAAATTAATGATTTTATTTTTTTAATGTTTATTTTTGAGAGAGAGAGAGACAGAGTATGAGCAGGGGAAGGGCAGAGAGAGAGGGAGACACAGAATCTGAAGCAGGCTCCAGACTCTCAAGCTATCAGCACAGAGCCCCACATGGGGCTGGAACACACAAACTTTGAGATCATGATCTGAGCTCAAGTCAGACGCTTAACCAACTGAGCCACCCAGGCACCCCTGAAGTTAATAATTTTAGAAGCAATTCTTGATTTAGAGATTATATTATCCCTGGCACTAATAGCACACAGATGGAACATTCAAATTAGGTTTATCTGAGGTGAGTTTATTTGTAAAGCAGCTAATTGCAAAGACATGGGAAGGGTGTGGGGGAGTCACAAGGACTAGAGTATAAACCAAAGCTGTTACCACCCCAGTCTGTGTGGATGAGGGGAGAGAGAAGTTGCTGGAATTAGGAAGGACTGACAGTTATGTAGAAAAGGCCATTCAGAATAAGCATTGACCTACTCTCACAACACATACCAGCCTAAGGTAATTGCAGAGGATCAGAATAAAAGAACCACTAGCCCTATATATCTATCCTCTTGCCTTTTAATCTTGTTTCAGTGCCTCAGAATAGCCTAAGCCAACTGTAAAGTCAGAGAGTATGTGAACTTGGTGAGTTAACCCTATAGGTCATATAGTCTTCTGGGGAAGAATATGGGATAGAGAAGGTCAGAGAACAGATCTGCAGTGCCAATGAAAATATCCAATACAAAAATTAACACTCATATTAACTAATTATGTACTTATGTTTTTATATGTATTTTTATAAAATCAACCAAGATATCTATATATGCTGCTATAATAAATCAAAATTTTAGGAATAATAGGAGCACCTGGGTGGCTCAGTCAGTTATGCATCTAACTCTTGATTTCAGCTCAGGTCATGATCTCATGGTTCTTGGGATCAAGCCCTGTGTCGGGCTCTGTGCTGACAGTGCGGAATCTCCTTGGGATTCTCTCTCCCCCTCTCCCTGCCTCTCTTTGTCTCTCTCTCAAAATAAATAAACTTAAAAAAAAAGTTAGAGTATTATAATTGTGCTTAATAATGGCTAATCATAAATATATAAACATTTGTAATCTCCTAGTAAAAAAACAAAGGAGTCTAGAGTAATTTTTTAAAAAGCTCAGAAACCTGAGTTAGGATTCCTATATTTAGATCAGTCATTAAAGGCGCAATCTTGAGCAAATCAGTTAACCTCTCAACACTTCAGTTTCTGTTCTGCAAAATAGAAATACTATATGCCTTACCTGTCTCATGGGGTTGTGGTGATAGTCTATTGGTTATGGTGTATGAGATAGTATTTAAAAACATAATATATTATTTGTTTTCAAGAAGAAAGTGTTACATTGAATTAGGTCATCTGGCAAACATAATTTTAGGATCTGTTTTTATTTTATTTTTGTTTTTCCCTGAGATGAAAATTTATTATGCTTATTAGAAAAAGGTATTGTGGATGAACAAGTAAGAATTTTAATTGAGGTTTTATATAAATAATAAATTATGTAAGCCCTTATATATATACCTCAGAGTCATAATACTTTAAACAATCATGCAGTGACTTTTTTTTAGCATGCTGTGTTTTTTTTGTTGTTGTTGTTTTGGGGTTTGTTTTTTCTCTTTTTTTTTTTTTTTTTGCTTCTACACAGAAGTTTATTTTTTAAAGTTTTTATTTAAATTCCAGTTAGTTAACATACAGTGTAGTATCAGTTTCAGGTGTACAATATAGTCATTCAACACTGCCATACAACACCCAGTGTTCATCACAAGTGTCCCCCTTAATCCCCATCACTTATTTAACCCATTCTTCTACCCACCTCCCCTCTAACAGACATCAGTTTGTTCTCTATAGTTAAAAGTCTGTTTCTTGGTTTGACTCTCTCTCTTTTTTATTTTTTTACCCTTTTTCATTTATTTTATTTCTGAAATTCTACATATGAGTGCAATCATATGGTATTTGTCTTTCTCTGACTGACTTATCTGGCTTAGCATAATACACTTTAGCTCTATCCATGTAGTTGCAAATGGCAAGATTTCATTCTCTTTTATGGATGAGTAATATTCCATTGTGTGTGTGTGTATATATATATGTATACACATATATATATACATATATATTCCATTGTGTGTGTGTGTGTGTGTGTATATATATATATATATATATATATATATATATATATATATATACCACATCTTCTTTATCCATTCATCAGTCAACAGACACTTGGGCTATTTCCATAATTTGACTATTGTAGATAATGCTGCTATATGAAACCATAAAAATCCTACAGAAGAACACAGGCAGTAACCTCTTTGACATCAGCCATAACAACTTCTTTCTAGATATGTCTCCTGAGGCGAGGGAAACAAAAACAAAAATAAACTATCGGGACTTCATCAAAATAAAAAGCTTCTGCATAGTGAAGGAAACAATCAACAAAACTAAAAGGTAATCTATGGAATGCGAAAAGATATTTGCAAATGACATATCTGATAAAGGATTAGTATCCAAAATATATAAAGAACTTATAAAACTCAACACCAAAAAAATAATCCGGTTAAAAAATACACAGGAGACATGAATAGACATTTTTCCAAAGAATACATACAAATGGCCAACAGACACATGAAGAGATATTCAAGAGCACTCATCATCAGGAAAATACAATCAAAACCATGATGAGATACAACCTCACACCTGTCAGAATGGCTAAAGTTAACACAAGAAACAACAGATGTTGGCAAGGATGTGGAGAAAAGGGAGCCCTCTTGCACTCTTGGTGGGAGTGCAAACTGGTGCAGCCACTCTGGAGAACAGTATGGAGCTTCCTCAAACAGTTAAAAATAGAACTCCCCTATGATCCAGCAATTGCACTACTAGGTATTTACCCAAAGAATACAAAAATACTAATTCAAAGAGATACATGCACCCTGATGTTTGTAGCAGTGTTCGATTTTTTAAAAAGAAACTCATATTAAGAAATTATGTCTATACACTATTTAGATAAGTATGAATGTGCAATTTAACTTAACATGAATGCCCTGATTTCTAAGCACAATTGTCTTCTTTCTAAATAATTGACAGTCATCTGTTATCTATGATCACCATATCATGTATGGTAATAACCATACATATAGTCACCTTACATATATGCCTGGTGTATTTCTACAAGAAACTATAGCAAGTGTACTTTGTCATTCTGAAAAATTTAATCCCATACTAGCAATTGTGCTTATTGAGATAAAAATATTAAAATACTCCAGAAACATAAAATAATTTATATTATGTAAGTTTTTAAACATGGGTTTAAATGTTGGTCACCTTCCTATTTTCATTCTATACACTCTTCCTGACTTATTGCATACCTATGACTCTATCCATTGCTATGACTATATAACTATAAAGCAATAATGTCTATATCATTATCCCCTGCTGGCATCTCTACCTGTGTACATCAAAGGTACCTCAAACTCAGTATGATGAAAATTAGTGAGATTTTTTTGCCCCAAGTTGTAATGTATTCAACATTTCAATAAATATACATCATTGTCTATCCAGTCACCCAGAAATTTGGATACTATCCAAATAACCACCACCTCCTAATCACTCACATCTAATTCATTGCAAAATTCACTAATTGATGCCACTTGTTTACAGGCTACCATTTTCAATCTCCTCTTCCCAGTATTATTGAAGTGATTTTCTAACATACAAGTGTGATCAGTTACTTTTCTGCTTAAAACCTTTTCATATCCTTGTAACAGTTTAGTACTAGTGATGGGTGACCATTATTTAAGATTTCTCCCATCATTTTTTACTTTACCATGACCTCCACCCTACCTTAGCCCCCTACAAATATAGATATCTCCCACTCTCAGTCCTTTTCCTAATCCACACTGTTTCAGGTCTCCATGGCTACGGTCACACTGTGCCTTTCCCATAGAATAGATTTCTCTCCACCCCATCACCACCCCAGTCTGGCAGATACAAACTACCTGTGAGTCAAACTATTCTAAGAACTACCACCATTATACATGCTCCTAACCACTTTTCTTTCCAAATAGACCACATCTTTTGTGGTCTTTTATCATAATGCATTTATTTTTCTTCTATCAGTCTCTTTTTCTTCACTAGAATATAAAACTCCTTAAGATCAGCAGTACTAACTTGACGTTTCTAATGGCTAGTAAACAGGAGTGTTAAAAATTACATATTCAATGAAAGAATGACTTGAACAAGAACAAAGTTCTGTAAGGATAATGTTCTACTTTTACCAGTCTATTTCTGTATTCCCCAACTGGCTGTGATAAACCTGAAAATAATAACTTTTTGGTATGGTAAGAGGAATGTATTAAAAAAGTAAAAAATAAATGTTTGGATAACTAACAGTTATAGTGACATAGTTCTGACTTCCCATATGGTTTTCCAATAGAAAAAAAGTCTTACAAATAACAACAGATATATTATATTTTATTATTTCTTTTCAGGCTAACATTAGGGGTTGTTCATAATTTTATCATGTAACTATTCTTGCACACTGAACTTTCTGCCTCAAAAGAATTAGATACTAAGGGAGATAAATGCCCTTTATTTTTTTGCCAAGATGAAAGAATTCTCTACTAAATTTGTTCTATGCTAAAATAAGATAAGAATTAAAACACATAAATTTGCATTCTCAATATAAAAGCTTGCATTTAAAAAATCAAAGCGTGAGTTAGTCGTGTCTTTTAAGTCTAAAGACATTTAAAATTAGGACGGCAGTTATGGGCACTCAAAAAAATAGACTTTATCCACTTTAAGTCACAATGCTTTTCACTTAGAAATTTCCTTTTCAGGCCAACATTTCTCTAACTCCCATTATGTTGAACTGATACAATTTTGGGCTATTTGATTTAATGATAGAATTATATGAACATTATGCTAATTAATTTAATGTATTTTATTAAATCCATCTCTCTCCAACCATATATTTTGTTAAAAGTAAAATGTGAAATCTATGTTCTCATTGTGTTTTTTCTAAAACAGACACACACACAAACACATAGTGTCCACTTTACCCCAGAAGAAAGACTTTATAATAAGAAATACAGCAAACGTATGTTCAGTAAATTTCATACAGTGTAAAGGAGATGGAATTTCTTAAAGTCCAAGAATTTGTAACAAATTTAAAAAGAAAGAAACATGAAGAGAAATTCCTAGAAATACTTGTTATAAGATTTACAAAATCTTGTAGAAAGCTCCGTGTTAAGCCTGAGCATTGAGGCCTTCTAACAGAAACTCTGAATTATTTTCAGTTATCACATGGCTCTGCAGAAAGCAATGGGTAATAAGCCATAACACAGTCCAGTCAAAGCACAAGCCAACAGAAGTCACTATTAGAAGGCCCAGGTCAGGGAAGAGAAGTATTTCTCTCAGCTGTGATATGTTATTGCTGAGAGGAATCCATACTATGGCACAGTCTGATGTGTTCAATTTTTTTTAAGTTTGTTTCTTGGGGTTCCTGGGTGACTCAGTTAGTTAAGTGTCTGACTCTTGGTTTTGGCTCAGGTCATGATCTCAGGGTTTGTGAGTTTGAGCCTAGCATCAGGCTCCATGCTGACAGTGTGGAGGCTGCTTGGGATTCTCTCTCTCTCTCTCTCTCTCTCTCTCTCTCACTTTCTCTCTCGCTCTCAAAATTTATTTATTTATTTTGAGAGAGAGAGCAAGGAGGGGCAGTGAAAGGGAAGGGGCAGAGAGCTCAACCCAGGGCTTGAACTCACAAACCATGAGATCATGACCTGAGCTGAAATCAAGAGTTGGACGGTTAACCTACTGAGCCACCCAGGCACCCCTCAATTTGTATTCCTTTCAATGCACTTTTAAAATGTTTTAAATTGAGATATAACTGACATATAACCTCACCTAAATTTAAGGTGTCACACATCTTGAACAACATGTCGATTGGTACACATATAATATATACTGCAATATGATCAGTAACATAGCAATAGCTCACACCTCTAGGGCATCACATAATTATCTTTTATTTTGCATGGTTAGAACGTTTCAGATTGAGTCTCTTGATAACTTTGAAGTATAAAATACAGTATTGTGGTGTGTTAATTTTTGAGACAAACAGCAAAGGTAAATAAAATTTAAATGATCGGTCCCATATTACACAGCCAATATGGACCAATTCAGGAAGAGTTATATCTCCTGGAAGCCCTTCTCTCGTGGTATGTTGCACATTTCTTTTCATAAGGTGTTTTTTGAGCAAAATGCCTGGAGCTGAGGTAGAAAAGAAGCCAAACCCCATTAAATATAAAAGTAGATGTATACACAATTGTATAAGCAGTTGCTTGTGATTCCGAGGCTAGCATGAACATGAGGGCAGAGGCGTAGTTAGCTGCAGAGGACATTTTGTAGTAAAAGTCTCACTTCTGGGCCTCATGTTTGTCTATTTTTTCCCAATGTCAATCACAACTTCCCATGTCCTCTATTTTCAGAAAGCACTATAAAAAGACAAATCCTATTACATAATGACAAAGCATAATGCAATTTTTCTAAGTCAAGATAGTAAATTTTGTGAAAAAATTCTGGTATTTGACTGCTTAGCTTGAAATTTTAGCCCTAACCTGAGTAAAGGCAGGCAAACTATTTTATCTCCCATGCCTCTGTTTCCTTAACTGCCAGGTGAGGATATTACTAGCATGTTACTGGGTTTTCATGAGGAGTATATGACTAAAACTAAAACTACTTCAAAGCTTCCAACAATGCTTGGCACACAATAAGCCACATATCTAAACTTAGATCGTTTGTTATTCTAGTATTAAGCTTTAATACCAGCATCTACCTCTAAATATGTATATGGTGCATTTTTTGAGCTTTTATGGTATACTTAAAACATATAAGCTAAGTGTTAGCATTTTTAAAGTTATTCTATTTCATTTTTTTATTTTAAAAATTTATTTATTTGTTTTGAGAGAGACAGAGACAGTGTGAGCAGGGGAGATGCCAAGAGAGAGAGAGAGGGAGAGACAGAGAATCCCAAGCAAGCTCCACACTGCCAGCACAGAGCCAGATGCAGGGCTAGAACTCACGAAATCATGAGATCATCATCTGAGCCAAAACTGGGAATCGGACGCTTAACCAACTGAGCCACCCAGACTCCACTCATTTTTTTTTTTTTAAAAAAAACTCCCTGGGGGTGGGAGAGAGAGAGAGAGAGAGAGAGAGAGAGAGAGAGAGAGAGAGAATATCTTAAGCAGGATCCATGCTCGCCATGGAGACCTACACAAAGCTCTATCAGACGACCCTGGGATCATGACTTGAGCCGAAATCAAGTCAGATGCTCAACTGACTGAGCAACTCAGGTGCCCCTATGTGTTAGCATTTTTAAGGTGTAAATTTATGACTCAGAGTATGGAAAATAGAAAGGAATACAGTGTAGTGTCAGCTAGAGTATCTTATTCTGGTTTATGTTATTAACCCCATCACCTATAGGCTTATTGAGGGCAGGACAATAGCAATATCATATTATTTTAAATATGTTAAACTGGCTTACATGAATCAGCTGATAATTCTGCTGTGTGATATTGCTGGTGTGATAAGCCTCAGAATGTATAATGCTTACATTTTTAATTTTCCTATTTTAATTCCCACTATACTTTTTCACCCTCATCCCCTTTTCCAATCTCTTATCTTATTCATCTCTCTTCTTATAGTTTTCCAATCTGCCTTTCACCCCCACACTCTTCTAAGCCCCAAAGTGCCTGCAGGTCATTTCTTCACTCCTTGGATGAGTCCTATACCTGGTAAGGGAATGTAATGACTGTAAAACAACTAGTACATCAATGGATAAGCCTGAAGGTGGCCCATACTCATGAACTATCCCTCTCCATAAAGGAATCTCATGTATTGATCTGTTCTTTCATTTGTTTGTATATTCATTTAGCAAACATTTATTGAAAGTGAGTCTATGCCAGGTACTGTGTTGGGCATTCTCACATTCCCTTCCCAATAATATCATCTATCTATTAGCAATACTATTTTTATCAATTAGCAATAATCATGGCTTGGATAATCCTCACTGGCTATGATACTGCTACTACGCAAAGCTGACAGTGCTGCCTTATCAACTCCAGTTTATACATGAAGAAACTAAGATTGAGAGGTTTTAAGTAACTGCCCAAGATGGTATGCATTAGACACATCTTATGGAGTCTCTCTATGAATAATAAGCCAGCCAGATAATTTCATACAAGAGTAGAGCAGGCCATCATTCACCCATTCATTCATACAACCATTTATTTGTGGGGCGGCGGGGGGGGAGGATTGTATGTTTGTTTGTTTGCAGAAGTTAATAGTATCCCTAGCCTTGTGTGAGGTATTAGGAGAAAGTCTGCTTTTAGGAAGAAGGGCAGTAGTACTTACCAGTGCTGATGCTTTATATATATTAACTCACCTAGTTCAAGAACAGGCTGGCAATTTTTTGGTCCAGAAGATTAAATAAAATCATCCTACTCAAGAATCATTCCACTCTGACTCAAGTCTAATATCTTATATCATTTGGGCCTGATTTCTGAAGTTCAGTCATTCTTTTCAAATAATGCTCCTTGAATTGTTGCAAGCCTTTGATAAATTTTCAGAGTTCAGGAAAAGTTGACTTTGACAACTTTTGCTATTGTTCTCATTGGTTTAATTGAAGAGCAGATTTCCACAGGTCTTTACTCCATCCTGTCAGAATTCCTTCCATGCTATGGTTTTAAACTCACTTCTTGTATTGCTTTTTGGTCTCATTCTTTATAATCAAGTTCATTGTTATCCTTCAGTTGCAGTAATTGAGTCTTGGCTCTGATTTGTTTTGTAATAGTTCAAATACCTCCATTGCTGAGGTGGTGCTGCCTTGTTAATTCATCTTCCTAGAATCATGTTGCTAAACCCCAGTATCGATTCCCACTCTCTGTTTAAACACTATTTTAGGGGCACCTGGCTAGCTCAGTTGGTGGGATATGTAACTCTTGATCTCAAGATTCTAAATGCAAGCCCTATGCTGGGTATAGAGATTATTTAGAAATTTAAAAAAAGTCTTAAAAAAAATAAAGGGGCACTTGGGTGGCTCAGTTGGTTAAGCATCTCACTCTTGAATTCGGCATGGGTCATGATCACACGGTTCATGAGACTGAGCTCTGCATGAGGTTCTGCAATGACAGTGCAGTGCCTGCTTGGGATTCTCTGTCTCCTTCTCTCTCTCTCTCTCTCTCTTCCTTGCTACTTTCTATGTATATATCTGGTGCAGAACTTAAGAAAAAGATGAAGTCATTCCTAATATCCTTTCATATTAGTCCTGGTATTAATTCTATGTATAGTGTAACTTACACAGAAAAAAATGGTACCTCCTTAGGCTTTGTTGTTTAGACCTAGATTTATAGGGAAAAAATTATCCCAGAAAGAAGTATTTAAAAGATAGTTGTTCCCATATGAAGGCAAGAACCCCAAGCTGAAGAAAGATATACTTTTAAAACCAAGTGCCTTAGTTGACTGTTACTCTGAATTTATTTTCTTTTTATTATAACTAATTTATTAGTAAATTCCCATATAGAAATTTTAGATTGGTTTCTGGTGTACTATGGGAATGTAGTGGAAAGGTCATATACATTCATATTTGGATATTAAAGGGAGTGCCATTTAAGCTCTGAACTCAATATGGTAGAGAAAACTGTAATCAGTGAGAGAGCTCCAAGGGAAAGATTTATCTTTCAGGGTAAAAGTAAGGATAGAAGGTCCTCCATGCCTTACATAGATAATTCCTCTGATGACTTTGGTACATTGGAAATAATTTTAAGGAAACCATTTTTCACTCACATAGATATCACATCCTAATTACCTTTATCCCGGAACTTCTTAGGAGAAGTCCTCCATGAAGATCTCAAGTACTTATCTCCAGAAATCTGGCATGACCTCCCTCCCCATCTGCAGGCTGGATTAGATGTCCCCCTGATGTACCTCACTTCCTTTTGTGCCTATTCCACATTTTCTATTAGCCTTCCTTAAACCCCACAGAACTTCAGGATTTTGACTTGCCTTTATTATCTCAGTAGCTAGGACAAGAGTTGCTACTAATAGATGCTCAATAAATTGCTTGCGGAACTTTTATTTGACATTCTTCTTGTTTGTTCAAACTGTTTCCCATTACTTCCCCCAATCTGACAAGCTGCGTTATTCATTCCAATAGGATTTTCCTAGCCTATATAGTTCAACCCCTCTGACTTAAAGATTTACTATACTACCATCTAGATCTCTTTTCCCACTGGAATTCTATCTTGACTCAGCATTTATTTTCTTTCTTTCTTTTTTTAATGTTTATTTATCTTTGAGAGAGAGAGAGAGTGCACAGCGGGGAAAAGCAGGGGGGGAGGGCACAGAATCCGAAGCAGGCTGTGAGCCCAGAGCCTGATGCAGGTCCCGAATCCATGAACCATGAGATCATGTCCTGATCTGAGGTCGGGCCTTCAACTGACTGAGTCACCCAGGCGCCCCTTGGCTCAACTTTTCTTATAAGACACACTAGTATTGTTTTTCTTTTTTCTTTTTTTTTTTTTTTTTTTTTGGCAAGGATCATATGGAGCAATTTATACTTCCTGAGTCAATTTCCTCTTCATCCATTTTCTGTTTCTTGTCTTTCTTCTCTTTAATACTCCGAAATCATATAATAGTTACCACAAACTCTCACTCTCTAAGTAAATAGTTATTCCCACATCTTCCATAATTCTAAAGATTGTTTTACATTACTGATCTAGCTCACTCTTTTGAAGCTTCCCTCAGATTTGCAAAACTCTTCTCATGCTTGGATCTCTACCTGCTTTGGGAGAGTTCCCTTGTCAGTACACACAGAGTCTACACTCCTCACAAACAGCTCAGCCTCACTGCAGCATCTGTGACATTAATCAGCTGCAATACAAGAACTGCTTACTTACATCAGGTTAGAGGGCAGGTGGCCATTTTCCTGCAATTTGCTCACCTGCTTAGATGGTCTGGATCCTGAAATACTTCTCTATCTCTCATTGCAAATGGCATTTTTTAATCAACCATGTTATGTCTAATTTGAGCCCTGTGTTGTGTACAACATTGCTATTTTACACAGTGACTGTAACTCTGCCTGGGATCACTGTCTAGATCAGGGGGCTGAACAAAGACTCTACTCCGGCTCAAACTCTGTGAGCTACTCCACATAGCAGCGTGTACTGATGATGTGGATTTCAGACTCAGTTTTGCTGAGAACCATACCCATCTCCTCTCTCTCTCTCTCTCTCTCTCTCTCTCTCCTGACACTCTTTCCCCTTTTCTGTCTTCCCTCTGTCCCCTCCATCAGTCAGATATCGAGCCTCAGCATGGCTTTGCCCATTCTCCTCCTTGGTGGGTATTCAACTTCTCCTCATTTTTCATGACCACAAATTACTTTAAATTTCATTTTATTTGCTGCTGCTGCTTGCTCTTAAAACAGTATCTGGCACAGTAATGCCATTCAGTAATATCAACTTCTATTATTATTTTACTTCTACCCATTTCAAACCCTGGGAAGACCGAAGATCTGGGATTTTATCTGACATCAATTGCCTGTGCTGTGTGGCCTATCTCGAATCATTTCTTCTTCTTTTACCAAAATGTGTGTGTGGTGGGGGTAGAGAGTGGTGGGAGGGATGTATAAAACTATTTACTGGCATACGGAGATGCCACATAAATTCCTACTACATCTTTTTTTGGTCTTTTTGTGCTCATCTTTTCCTTCCAAAGGCCATTGAATTTTCTGTTCAGTACACAGAGTCTACCTCTTTCATATATCTTCCCTACCCACTACAAGGCATAGTATTGTTTTCCTTTGGTCTACTAAAAATATTCCACCCTTGAGACACCTGGGTGCTTCAGTCAGCTAAGCATTCGACTCTTGATTTCAGCTCAGGTCATGATCTCATGGTGTGTGCGTTCAAGCCTCGCATCAGGCTCTGCCCTGACAGCATGGAGCCTGCTTGGGATTCTGTCTCTTCCCTTCTCTCTCTGCCCCTCCTGCATGCTATCTCTCTCAAAATAAATAAATAAACTTAAAAAAAATATTCCACTCATGTAGTCCCTTGCATGATTTCCACTTTTTGGTACGCCTTTGACCCCAATTTAATCAGGTGCCTTGAGAGCCCAGTCTATTTTCTGAGCTAAGTGCACACAAGCATACACACAAGGTATACATATTCATGCTCACACCCCCATGAGTGTAAAATTTTCCTGAAGTCCAGAGTAATTAGTCAGAATCTAAGACCTTATAGCAAGTTAAATCAGAAAGACCAAGTAAAGCACAAATTTACAGCTGTATCATGAAAAACCTTGCACGTTCATAAAAAACAAAACAAAACAAAACAAAAAAAAAAAACAACTCTGCCAGCCCAAGGACTGTTCAATTAGACTCTTTGATGGTAGAATTTATTCTAAAAAAAAAACCTCACCTCCATGCTGTGCCATTTCTACATAAGAATTGGAGAGAACTATGCAGATCCTGCACCTGTTGAGTTATACAGAAAATCTACAGGAAACCCAGAGTTCAAGTGCATGTGATTAAGTACAAAAGATTAGAATAAAAACCTTAGGTGGTTATGGTTTCTGCTGTTATTTTAACTCTCCATGCTCTTGTACATCGTATATCATTAGCGGGCAAAAATCACATAATAACAAACTACTAGCCTTATGCCTAAAGTTCTTAGACAATGGGTATTATGTGAACATCTATGGCTATTCTGAGCTTACCAAATGATCAAGCCAAACAGAAAGGTTATCACGTTGTGCTTATGAATTTTGGTAACGAGGGGCCTTGTGTTTCGCATGTCTGTGATTCTGGAGAGCAGATTTCAGTTGAGCCTTGTGGCAGCTCCTGCAGGGGCTAATCAGGAGAGCTGCTGTGACTAAAACTGAAGTTGCAGCTGCTTGGGAGATGATTTTCATTAAAGCTGCCTGCCAGTGTCAACACAGAATCCAGACCGACCAGATTTTAGAAACAAAATGTGATACTTGCAAGGCACTTGGGCACAGTATTCATAATTTTCTAATGATGGCATTGTCTCTTTTCACCAAGAACGGAAATAAAGTCTTTAAGCAATTATTGACATAGAATTCACCCTATAACAGCTTGGCTAAATGTGAACATTTCCATTATCTCCTTCTATCTAATAATAATGATAATAATAATAATAATAATAATAATAAATGTGCAAATTTTGTCATGGAATATACATGTCTTCAGCATTTGAAAATGAATTACAGCTATTGATATTTTGGAGTATAATCCTAAATAGTGGTAAAGTCATGGAGTTCTGAGTAATGATGTACATGTAAAAATATTGGTAAAAAATTTGGGGATTTATTTAAGGACAGAAGTTAATCTTAAATTTATATATAACTGCACTTTTTTCCTTGGTTTAAAAAAAAGTAGCTCTATTTATAGAATCATTTCTAGTAAGTTAATAGGTTCTTAGGAAAAAAAAAATACATGACTTAGAGGAAACCTCTAATAGATATCAAAATTTCTATGGCCATTAAGATATTTAAAAATATTTATGGGGTGCCAAGGTAGCATAGTCCGTTGAGTGTCTGACTCGGGCTCAGGTCATGATCTCGCGGTTCGTGGGTTCGAGCCCTGCTTCGGGCTCTGTGCTGACAGCTCAGAGCCTGGAGCCTGCTTCACATTCTCTGTCTCCCTCTCACTCTCTGCCCCTCCCCCACTCTCAAAAATAAGTAAACATTTAAAAAAAGATATTTATTAAATCACATTATCTTAGCTGTTTTAGTGTTAGTATACAGATTTCAGATGGTAAGGTGATGACTATAAAATGATATAATTCTTTATTAAAATAAGTTTAGTGCTTCGAAACTAGGTTTATAATATAAAGACAGGAAGTGTTATTTTCCAAAAGAAATATAGTGATGATGAGTCACAGAAGTGCTGTATTATGGGGCGCCTGGATGCTCAGTCGGAAGAGTGTACAACTCTTGATCTTGGGGTCACGAATTGGAGCTCCACATTGGGTGCAGAAATTACTTTAAAAAACAAATAAAACAATGTTTTAAAAAGTTCTGTATTATAATAATGGTATTTGGTGTCAGTGTAAAAAAAAATTAAAAACAAAACCCTTCCCTCCATTGCTTTACCCCAACAACTATATTGTTTCTTTTTTTTTTTTAATTTTTTTAATGTTTATTTATTTTTGAGAGAGAGACAGAGTGTGAGCAGGGGAGGGTCAGAGAGAGAGGGAGAATCTCTCTGAATCTGAAGCAGGCTCCAGGCTCTAAGCTGTCAGCACAGAGCCCAACGTGGGGCTCAAACTCACACACTGTGAGATCATGACCTGAGCTGAAGTTGGACGCTCAACTGACCAAGCCACCCAGGCGCCCCTATATTATTTCTTCAATCACATGGAAATTATATTTGATTTTTTAATAAGTTAAATTTTTATGGGAAGTAGTGAAAACATATCTTAATTCAAGACTATTTCATGCCATCTTGCATCCAAGCATTTTCCTGATCTATTGGACATTCCTCCTATGCTTCTGAGAGTAGCTGATAGGATTCCACAATTAAGCCACATCTCTGACATAAAACTTGTGTTTAATAAATATTAGTTTACTACATGATTTTTTCTAGTTTCTATCTCAATCTCTGATCCTTATCAGTCTCTGTTCCAAAATACAGAAGATCTGAATGTTAGGAGGATTTTGCAGCGATACCAGATCAGAAATACACCTGTAGATTTATGATTGCTGATAAGAAAAAGTTTAGATTGTTAATAGCATACATTTGTGTCTTTTTAAACAAACACAATAAAATGCTTCTTATTTTAGTCATTAGGATCTAAACTGTTTTTTTTAATGACCAAAAGAAAAATAGAATCAAAAATAGGATCAATCCATGAAAAGAAGTTAGTTTTTAGACATCTTTCAAAATTGCCATTAACAGGCACTCACTAAGGAGACATTACTATCTTAGAACATGTTCTTCAAACACAGAAATGTACTGGCATTTATCATACAATCTCTCAAGGTAATATAAATTCTAGGAGAGGCAAAAGTTTACTAAGAGAGAAAAGAAAGAAATGATACTGCCTGATGAGACTAAGCTGTCAAAAAGCTGTAGAACTTGCCTATCCCCATTCATGAGGTTGATCCCTCTGCTTACAGGTGCCAAATGGTAATTCCTAATATGCATGTGTTATTTGAATGTGTGTGCATAACAAGTGAACATAAACATGAGTCTTTTAATTAAATTACTATATCTCTACAGAATGGTAGTCATTATATCAGCCCTCCCACTTCGATCTGAGAACAATTCATATAGGCTTAATAATACTTGATACAATGTAACTGCCCCCCAATTATCAGCTGTTCTCTCCAGCTCCACTTCTGTTACCTAGACGGGGGTTTCCCAATTCAGTATGCTACCTTAGTCTGCCCTTCTGGATAGCACATTTGTTCTAGATTTTATTCCTCTTCTTTCCCTTCTTAACATATTGGGTTCACTATTGGTGCCTAACTGTACAATCTGAAACAGAATTTTGAAATAAGTTTTCATACATTAAAATCTCTCTCTTCTCAGCTGAGACTAGGGTAGTGAATAATGTGAAAATGTCAGACACTATGACAGGGTCAGTTCGTGCATTGTCTCCCCAAATGTACCTGTTATGTAGCTGCATTTTCTGCACATCCCAAAGACTGGCTCTGTATGAAAATCTACACTTATAATTAATGTCCTCATAAAGAGTTTCTGTATGCATCATATATATATGAAGGTGAATATACTTTTCATACCTATAATTTAATTATATTTTGGACATTATGAAAAAAAAAGTCCTTACCTAACCTGAATGAGCTTGTGTCAGTTTTATAGAAATTTTTATGGGCAATTTTTGATTCCTTTTTCTTCTTCCTGGGACAGCATCTCTAGGCATTCAGAATGGTTGAGTGTTTGACATACCCCCTGTAGACCGTCCTGCGTTTTGCCTCTAACAAACCAGGCTGTCCTGAACCCTTAGTAACAGAATCATTTACCTTAATACGAAGTAGGTTGGGAAAGCACCAAAATCTTCATGCTCCCAAGCTGACTTTCAGGAGTTCATGCTGTGACACCTGAAGTTGTTATGAGGTTGTCCAGAATGAAGCAACACTTCATCAGGGCCTTCCATGTGTGCTAAGTGTGTTCATGACAGGACCAAGCATGCTTTCCTTTATGAGGAGCAGAAAAATCTTTGTGAAAGTGTTGAAGGCACAATCACAGAGTCAAAAAGCTAAATTTAAAAAAAAAAATGAAGCTTTTTTGAGTAATAAAAAAAATCAAAGGGAAAAAAAGATCTCTGATTAGGATTAGTTGTAACAAGAACCTATGGAATTTTTTTTTTAATGTTTTTGTGTGTTTATTTTTGAGGCAGAGAGAGACAGAGCATGAGCAGGAGAGGGGCAGAGAGAGAGGAAGACACAGAATCTGAAGCAGGCTCCAGGCTCTGAGCTGTCAGCACAGAGCCTGACACGGGGCTCGAATGCACGAGCCATGAGATCATGACCTGAGCTGAAGTCACATGCTTAACCGACAGAGCCATCCAGGCACCGCAAAACTTATGGAATTTGTAAAAAAAAAAAAAAAAAAAAAAAAAATGCCCAAGCCCCATCTCTATGAATTCTGCCTGAGTGTTGAGAAAGACCAAGTATCTGTATAGGTTTTTTGAGGGGAGCAGGTTTGGTCAGTTTTAATTGTTATTTATTAATTTATTTTTATTGAATTAACATACAGCATTGTATTAGTTTCAGGCATACAATATTATGATTCAACATTTCTATGCATTACTCAGTGCTCATCACAATAGGTGTACTCTTGGGGCGCCCGGGTGTCTCAGAAGGTTAAGCATCCGACTTCGGCCCAGGTCATGATCTCATGGTTTGTGAGTTTGAGCCCCGCATCAGGCTCTGTGCTGATGGCTCAGAGCCTGGAGCCTGCTTCGGATTCTGTGTGTGTCTCTCTCTCTGCCCCTCCCCCACTCATGCTCTGTCTCTCTCCCCTTCAAAAATAAACATTAAAACAAAGTAAAAAAAAAATAGGTGTACTCTTTTTTTTTTTTAATTTATATATTTATTTTGAGAGAGAGAAAGAGAGAGAGAGAGAGAGGGAGAGAGAGTGGGGGAAGGGCAGAGAGAGAGGGAGAGAGAGAATCCCAAGTAGGCTCCTCACTGACAGCTCAGAGCCTAATGCGGGCTTGATCTCATGCTTCGTGAGATCACAACCTGAGCTGAGATCATGACCTGAGCAAAAATCAAGAGTCAGATGCTTAGCAGACTGAGCCACCCAGGCATCCCACAATAAGTGTACTCTTAATATGCTTTATCTATTTCACCCATCCCGCTCATCTACGTCTCCTCCGGCAAACCACAGTTTGTTCTCTGTATTGAGGAATCCTTTTTTCTTTTGTCTCTTTTTTTCTTTGTTTGGTTTCTTAAATTCCACAGGTAAGTGAAATCATATGGTATTTGCCTTTCTCTGGTAATTCTATTTTTAATCTTTTGAAGAACCTCCATACTGTATTCCATACTGTATTCCATACTCCTCTCGACAATGTGGGAGAACTTCTTTTTCTCCATATCCTCAACAATACTTATCATATCTTGTCCTTTTGATTGTGGCCATTACGACAGGTGTAAGGTGATATCTCATTGCAGTTTTCATCTGCATTTGTCTGCTGATTAGTGATGTTCAACACCTTTTCATGTGTCTGTGGGCCATTTGTTTGTATTCTGTGGAAAAAATGTTCATGTGCTCTGCTCATTTTTAATCAGAGCATTTGTTTTTTGGTGTTCAGTCATATAAGTTCATTATATATTTTTAAATCCTTATCAGATATATCATTTCCAAATATCTTCTCCCATTCAGTAGGTTGCCTTTTTTTGTTTTTGATGGTTTCTTTCACTGTGTAAAAGCTTTTCATTTTGATGGAGTCTCAATAGTTTATTTTTACATGTTTCTCTTGTCTCAGGAGACATATCTAGAAAAATGTTTTTATGGCCAATGCCTATGCTTTATTCTAGGAGTTTTATGGTTTCAGGTCTCACATTTACATCCATTGTGAGTTTATTTTCGTATATGGTATAAAAAAGTGATCCCATTTCATTCTTTTGCATCAGCTGTCCAGATTTCTTCACATCATTTGGTCTTTTTCCCATTGTATATTTTACCTCTTTTGTCATAGATTAATTGACCAATTAAGTGTGGGTTTTTATTTATTTATTCCTGGGCTCTGTATTTTGTTTTATTAATCTATGTTTCTATTATTGTGCCAGCACCATACTGTTTTGACTTACTTTGTAGTAAAAAGCCTTGTATCATATCTTGAAATCCAGAATTGTAATCCTAAGATTGTTCTCCTTTCCCAAGACAAGATTGCTATGGCTACTTGGGGGTATTTTTGTGCTTCATACAAATTTTAGTATTATTTGTTCTGATTCTGTGAAAAATGTTGTTAGTGTTCTGATAGGGATTGATTAAGTTTGTAGATTGCTTTGGATTGTACAGACATTTTAACAATATTGGTTCTCCCAATCCATAAGCATGGAGTGTCTTTCCATGTGTTTGTGTTATCTTCAATTTCTTTCATCAGTGTTTTATAGCTTTTGGAGAGCAGGTCTTTCACTTCTTTGGCTAAATTTATTCTTAGGTATCTTATTGTTGGTTTCTTTTTAAGTTTATTTATTTTTTTTGAGAGAGAGAAAGAGTGCATGCAAATGGGGCAGGGCAGAGAGAGAGGGAGAGAGAGAGAATCCCAAGCAGGCTCTGTGCTGTCATTATGGAGCCCAATGAGGGGCTTGAATTCATGAACAGCAAGATCATGACCTGAGCCATAGTCAGATGCTTAACCAAATGAACCACCCAGGTGCCCCTTAGGTATTTTGTTCTTTTTGTTGCAATTGTAAATAGGGTGTTTTCTTAATTTATATTTCTGCTACTTTATTTTTAGTGTATAGAAATGCAACAGATTTCTGAATATTAATTCTATATCCCTATCTGTATAGTTTTTAATGATCAGAATTATTAGATATTATTTAAATCATTAGGTTATTATTTACATTTCAAAATATATTAGAAATATTGTTTTCAGTGGGATTTTCTAAGTGCACATTAGTATATCTAATTTTATATCTCAAGACTCATGGTAAAAATAAATAATAGTTACATATGAACTTCAAAATTCAAATTTTCTGATGATTTATACCCTGACTGATATGCCCAAATTCGAAAGACCCCCAAGAACAAACCACCAGAGTCCAGAGTCAAAGCCAAGCAGCAAGGGTCATTTATTGCAGGTTTGAACCTGGACCTCCGCGCACTCGTTACTGGTGACGCTAAGAGGTCCCGAGCGAGGATCTTACAGCTTCTTTTATAGACAGGCACAAACAAGTTAGGGATTTTTTTGCGGTTACAGAGCTGTTATTGGTTGACATTTAAATTTGAACACTCAGCAGAACTTGATTGGTTCCCACCTTTTTTTTCAAACCACTCAGCAGAACTTGATTGGTTCCCGCCTTTAGGTCAGACCACAACCCGCAAGCCCTGGCTGGTTCCCGGAACGGGTGGGGGGGGGGGGGACGGGGGGAAGGGGGGAGGTCTTTTCTTTGCAGTTGTGAGTACACCTGGTAATTTTTCTCTTAGTCTCTCATGACCTATTACTTAAAAGAAAACCAATATCTCTCATATATTTTTCCACAAACACCTTGGTAGAAGTTTGAATAATCAGTAAATACATGAAAAGTGAGTATTAAGAGGAGATGGAGGGGAAGGGAAAGGCATTAAATACTGCGATGGTGCATATTTGGCGGTAAGATAAATTTGAAAATTTTCTATGTACATGCACCTCTATTCTGCTGATAACATTAACTTGTGTACATATGTAACAGCTGGAAAAAATTCTCTTGGCATAATATTCAAACTTCAAAAACAAACTGCTTCTCTACAGACCAGGTGACTAGCAACAATTTTCAGTATATTTGAACTTGCATATCTGAAAAGCCTCATTGGAACTTTATAGCACTAATTATGGTAGAGCGATGAATTCTTGACTTTAAACGTCAGCAAATGAATATTGAAAATGACTAATGCTGCAAATATGCAATACACCCCAATTACTCCTTCCATTCCTCTCTTTCCCTCTCTCTCTCTCTCTCTCTCTCACACACACACACACACACACACACACACACTAAATCGTTATGTTGGGAACATATTTTTTAGGTCTAATTAATCATTTTTACCTGAGGCATAACAATATTTTTAATAATAAAACTGTGGTAGTTAGACAATTATCACTTTACTGACATTCAGGGAACAAAGATTTTAGTAAAATTAAAATATCAATCCTCTGACTTTAAAAGAATAGACAACTCTTGGAAACTTACCAAATTTTTCAAGTTAGTAAAAATAGTGATGTAGTGAATTTTATGTAGCATTTATAGATATTGCTATATAGATTATAAGGAAAATCTTCACAAATAGAGTGGAGGGAGAAATAGGAAAAAAAAAGAAATTAGCTAAAGAATAATAACATGTACAGGAAATCATATATACATAACTAATAAGGTCAGTGCTTCCGCCACTAAATTTAGACTATACCGTATTTATACATCTTTCTTTACCAACTGTCCAAAATTCCCTGCCTTCATCTAATACTTCAGTTCTCACAGCTTTATACTCGAAATGGAGATTAGGTAATTCAAACCTACATTCCTAAGGACTTGGAATCCTTTGCAATAGTCTTGTCTATATTCTTTCTCTAGTATTTACCACTGATGGTGATTTAAATATGGAACTTCAGGGATGTCCTAGATGCTGTTCATACCCTTCTCTGCCCAGTTTTATAGCACCATACCATTTCCCCTTGGTGGGAAAGACCTTAACTCTAGTCAACAACTAAAACCGGTTATACCTGTTCACCCTATCATGCTGAATATTCTGTGGCCAATCCTCCAATATTTTATTTTAACAAGACTGAAGGAAATCTATAGGAGACCTCAGTTTTAAAATAAGGAAGAGAATAGAATATGCAGAATTGAGCATCTTTGGAATGTGATTTAAATAAGAAACAAAAACAAAACGAAGTGAAAGTATGAATTGTCATTCTCATGCCTTTAAACCAGGAATGGCTGCTATATTGAAGTCAACTCAATGTGGACTCCAAGCAAAGGTGATTTTTCAGAGATATACTTAAGTAGGCAAGCAGCTGTCACAACATTGTTTGGAGAGAAAAAGTTATCCAAATAAATACCTTATAGTGGAGGAAAATGGTATTTTCAGACAATGTATGGATTTAAATTCAGAAATGCTATTTTATTTTGTTTTAATTCCAGTACAGTTAATACAGTGTTATATTAGTTGCAGGTGTACAATATAGTCATTCAAGAATTCGATACATGACCCAGTACTCATCACAGATACACTCCTTAATCTCATTGCCTTTTTCACCCATCCCCACCCCCTCCTCTCTGCTAACCATAAGATTGTTCTCTGTACTTAAGAGTCAGGAAATCTAGGTTACAATTTTAGTTCCTGAGAGGGCCAATTCTCCAAAATCCAAAAATCCACACCTCTATAAAAGCAATGAGAACTAAAAAAAATACTTTCAAAATCAATCAATTTTGAAATCAAGCTTTTCAGAATTTGGAAATCAGGTAAAGACCCATGACAACCTAAAGTGTGTTTATTCAAGAAAAATGGCTGAATCTCAATAAGAGCAGCAAGGTTATATGTCTTTTACCTTTATCTCATTCTCCACCTCCCCAGCTCTGAAGTAGCCTTGAAAACTGACAGCATGGCACTTACAAATGCTGTTAAAAACCAGCCACTTGGAAGCTAATGGATAAGACAAAATTGGGGCTTCCTCCACACCCCGGAGAATTGCCATTATTTGATCTGACTGGTCTCGCAGCTATTAAAAAGCTCCATTCTCAAGGGATGCCTTTATTTGATCTGATTCAGGGACTGCTCTGTGAAAACTGCTCTATCCTCAGGACATTTACCAAAAACAATTAGTAGTAATTGTTTGCCATCATAGCTCCTGGGTAGCATTACCGGGTAGGGCTAATAAGAGGCTGATCAAAAAATATAAAAGGAAAACACTGGGAAATGACATTTCCACAGGGGCTTTAAAAAATGCCAACATATTCCTGGAAATCTAGAAAGTCATATTCATGTGCTTCATTGTGAACATACTAAGGAAAGATGTGAGAAGGCCCTAATCTCTGCCCGCAAGTTGATCTTGAGGGTCTGCACGAACAAACATTGAATACTACAGATGACTTAGCAACCTCTTTCCAGAACACGTAAGGAATACCCCAGTACAAACACAGCACTCCTCAGCAATGTCTGGCAAATTTACTGGTCTAAGGCATTGAAGGACATCTCTTTATAATTATTAGTTGACCTCTGACTGAAGCAAGCAGAGACTTCAGTAGTACCTCTGACAAGGAATACATACTCTTCAAAATACGTCCAGCAAAGTAACTAAATAAACAAACAGTAACAATCACAAACCTGAGGGAAAAGAGGACAGTATGATTTCCAGAGTTAGCACATCACATTATCTAAAATGTCCATTTTTCCAACAATGAAATATATGACACATACAAAGAACCAGGAAAGGAATAAAAGCACAGGAAAAAAAGCAGTCAAGAGATAATGTTCCTAAGAAATCTGACAATGGGTACTTACTACACAGACATTCCATCAGCATTTTAAATATAGTCAAGGATCTAAAGGAAATCTTGCATGAAGAACAGAAGGAAAGTTGAGAAAGATGTCTTACCAACAGAAGATATCAATAAAAAGATAGATATTATAAAGGATCAAGTAAAAATTCTGGAGTTGAAAATACAATAACTGAAACAAAAATCCCACTAGAGTGATAAAAGCAGGTGTGAGCAAGCAGCATAAATCAGTTTGAAACAGGCCCACTATGATTATCCAGTTTAAGAAACTGGGGAACAGGGGTGCCTGGGTGACTCTGTTGGTTAAGCTTCCACATGACTTTGGCTCTGGTCATGATCTCATGTTTTGTGGGTCTGAATCCTGCATCAGGCTCTGAGCTGACGGTGTCGAGCCTGCTTGGGATTCTCTCTCTCTCTCTCTCTCTCTCTCTCTCTCTCTTTCTCTGTGTCTCTCTCTCAAAATAAATGAATAAACTTAAAAAAAAAGAAGAAGAAACTGGGGAACAAGAATGGAGAAAAATGAACAGAGCCTCAGAGACCTGTGGGACAGCATTGAGCATATCGACAGGCATATAATGGAAGATCCTAGAAGAGAAGAGGAGAAAGAAGGAATATTTGAAGGAATCCTGGCTGAAAACTTCCCAAAATTAATGAAAAACATGAATCTGCACATTTAAGAAGATCAGCAAACTCCAAGTAGGATAAACTCAAAGAGATCCACATGTAAATATATCATAATCAAAGATTTGTAAGACTAGTACAAAGAATAAACTTTGAAAGTAGCAAAAAAAAAAGTCACTCACCACGTACAAAGGATCTTCAATAATATTGACTACTGACTTTTCAGAAACCATAAAGGCTAGAAGGCAGGATGGTGATGTACTCAAAGTGCTGAAAGAAAAGAGATGGTCAGCCCAAGAATACTACATTGTGACAAACTGTATTTCACAAATTAAGGAGAAATTAAGAATTCCAAGGTAAAAACAGAATTTGTTGCTAGCAGACATGCCCTGGAAGGGAATTCTTCAGGATATAATGAAAGAAAATTAGATACTATCTTCAATCCATACAAAAAAAATTAAGTGTACTGGTAAAGGTAACTGAATAGAAAAACATAACAGACAATGCAAATGTAGTTTTCATTTGTAACTCTTTTATTCCACTATCTTATTTAAAATACAGCTGCATAAAGCAATATTTTAAAAACTGTATTGCTGGGTTATAATGCACAAAGAGGTAATTTGTGTGAAAAGGAGGAGAGAAGGAGCTATACTGAAAGCAATGTTTTAATATACTATTGAAATTAACTTGGTATTAATCTGATATAAATTGTCTTAAATTAAGATGTAAATTGTAATCCCAGGGAAACCACTAAGAAAATAAGTCAAAAATATATACTAAAAGAAACTACAGCATTAAAATATAAAATATG
The DNA here is from genome assembly GCF_018350155.1 of Leopardus geoffroyi. Lineage (NCBI taxonomy): Eukaryota > Metazoa > Chordata > Mammalia > Carnivora > Felidae > Leopardus > Leopardus geoffroyi. The sequence goes on from NC_059337.1 coordinate 90,353,999, forward strand.
AAAATGAGGAAGTTTAAGCAATCAGATTAATAAAAACCGAATTTAAAACTCAACCATAATTACCACATTCTAAAATAATCACTTTACTATGTTGGCTTTTACTTTACTAATCTTAAAAAAAATATCCACATGTATTTGTAAACATATATGTGCTTTAATTTAACATGATATTGTAAACCTGTTTTGGTCTCAAGTTTGGATTTGAAGTGTGTGGTGGGGAATTTTAAAATAAGTTTTCTGTATATTGTAGAATCTGTAAAGATACACATGTAAACTGCCATTTTATGTGTTACATATGATTAAAATGTAGATGGATTCATGGTGTGTTCATTTATTTTAAGCATATGAAACATTTTAAAGTAATTGCTAGTGATTTCATAATCAAGCAGTGAAAGTTCAAATCAAATCCAGTCATAAATATTCGCATACTCACATGATTTAAAGAGCTACCAACAATATACATGATAATATGCATCCTTTTTCCAAGTGGCTTTTATTAGTCTGAAAACAATTTAAAGAATTCTTAACCTCAAAGTCTTACAATGTCAATTAATAAGCAAAAGCTGATATAATTTAAAATAAATTAAGTGCCTATTCAAATGCTTTTGGTTTGTGGGCACATGAAAATTTGCTTGGAGAAGTTATTCTCTCAGTATTCCCTTCACATGGGGATTCGTGTGATGTTTGTTTTTACTAAGAAGGAGAAAATGGAAAAGCTATTTCAGAACCAGATTTGATTGCTTTGAAAACAAACAAACAAAAAATGCTTTTTTTTTTTTTTTCTTGTAGCTTTGGGCTAATTGCTCTTCCCTTCAAATCTCTGTTTTCTTGTTGTTGCTTTTTTCCCCTTTATCTATTTTCAAGGTAGATTTAATGGCTTATGGGAAAAAAAACTTGTTTAATTTACTTCTTCCCTTTGAAAAAGAATTTCTTCCCTATCTTTTCTTGCTTTATTCTCTGAACTCTGATTTTAGTCTTAGCATGTTAAGGAATTTTAAGCGGTTGTGCTTAATGATCTGATTCCAGAAATGGCATATCCTTATTTCAATTTTGCCTCTGAGAAAAACTATATTATCTCCAGAGAGCCCTGATAAACCTTATACATTTATTATCAGTCACCTTACTCATACCAGAGGAAGAGAGGAAAGCCCATTTTAGATGAAAACACTTTGAGTTAAAAAAAAAAAAAAAACAACTTCTTAAGGAATTTACATAATTGATTGTAATGATATGAAAATAGAACATGGATATGTTCCATACCCTCAATAATTGCCGATTAACTTTAACATCCATACATGCTTTTGAAATATCTTATCCAAGTGATTGCTTATGTGTTGTTTTCTTACACAAAAACAGTAACAAGTGTTAAGAAATACTTACGATGACCAAGCACTATTCCAGGCCCCTGGCACGTGTCAATTCATTTAATATTCATAACAATCTTTTAGATATATATTATTAGTACTGCATTTTACAGTAGAAAATACAGAGGTCAGGGACAGGTTAAATAATGTGCCCAAGGATTGGACTTCGAGTAACCTCATGGTGGAAACTGAGATTTCAACTTCTATCTACTGTTACCTATTGTTATCACTAGAAGAATTGCATTTAGTATCAAAAATAGATAATATTTTCTAGTGGACAGAAGATAGATACATGGTACTATAAAAAACAGTGAGGGGCGCCTGGGTGGCTCAGTCGGTTAAGCGTCCGACTTCGGCTCAGGTCATGATCTCGCGGTTCGTGAGTTCAAGCCCCGCATCGGGCTCTGTGCTGGTGGCTCAGAGCCTGGAGCCTGTTTCAGATTCTGTGTCTCCCTCTCTCTCTGACCCTCCCCTGCTCATGCTCTGTCTCTCTCTGTCTCAAAAATAAATAAAGGTTAAAAAAAAATTAAAAAAAAAAAAAAACAGTGAAGATATAGACATTTACTTAGACTAATAAAATTTAGTGGCTGTCAGAGTTTCTCTGATGATTAAAGCTCTATTCACCATAAAATAGTAAATTGAACAGGGTTTGGAAGTACAAATTTGTCAAACATACTCTTGAGGCTGGTTTATCTAAAACTGGATGCCAGATATCTGCAATCTGAATTAAAAAAAAAAAATATATATATATATATATATATATATATTTATTTATTTTTGAGAGAGAGTAGGGGAGGAACAGAGAGAGAGAGAGAAAATCCCAAGCAGGCTCTACGCTGATCTCACAAACCGTGAGATCAGGACCCTAGCTAAAATCAAGAGTATGATACTTAACTGCCTGAGCCACCCAGGCACCCCTAAAATCTGAATTTTTAAAAGCATTTTATTGCTGATTTGACAAAATACAAGGAAATCTTAAAAAATAATGCTTTTAAAGACCTCAAAAATGACTTTTTCTATGTTTATGAAAGAATGAAAATTATGGTTCTCTCAGATATATAATAAATTAATAGTTGTGGCTGGGTCAGAGATTTTTCCGACTGAAGCATTAATTTATGGATTTAGGATAAATTTATAATTTCCCTAAAGTCTATTTGAATGAAAACAACAACAAGCAAAACCATACATTTTGAGCTCTTCTTAATATTAAATTTTTAAATATACTTTTACATTATGCACTTATTTTGTGCTAGGCACTCTTCTATGTGTTCCACAAATATTACTTCATTTCATCTTTCTACCAACTGTGGGCAGTGACTATTGTCATCTGCATTTTCTAGTTGAAAAAATGCAGAGAGGTTAAACCGCTTGCCCAAAGTCACACAGCTAAAATGTGGCAGACACAGGAAAAACACTTGAGATCTGATTCTTAAATTTCTGATCATAACCACTATCCTAGACTGCGTATCTTGGGCTAATAAAATTGTCAACAGTTACCATTCTTTCTCTTTCACACACACACAAAGTAAAACTATCCAACTACAATCCAATTCTAATATTTTATTGACAAGTCAGTTCATCCAGGGACATTATTAGAAGGCTGATTTAGTATATGCTTAATGGGAAAGTTGGATTAATAACTTGTAGGGACAGTGGTCCTACAAGTAATCTTGAATTACTTATGTAGTTATACTTCTAATATCACCACACATATTTTATGATGAGTATTTTTTTATTTCTAAAATTATTTTCAGTAGCTTTCTTTGCATTAATTGGTAATGACATTTTAAACTCATGGTTAACAACAGAAAGCACTTACTTCTTTTCAAACAGAGTTGGATAAGTGTAATTGGAAATTAAAAACTTGTGAATCTTAAATGAATACGTGTTCCCATCTTTCACCATGCACCAGTCCAAGCAGATAATCATTAGACATTACAGACTAGACATCAAGGAAAGAGAGTGAGGCTACGTTCAAGCATCTACCACTTAACATTTTCTCCTGTATATTTAGAGTTGCAGTTAGAATACTTACAAACATAAATAAATTACACATAAAAATATACATGATGATTAGCCACTTATCATGGCTGTGAGAGACCAAGAACCAACAGTTTTAGAACATTTCATAACTATGCATTACTTTCATACATTTTCTATTCCAGAACCTTAAGTTACATAGGCAGGTATTTTCCCCCATAGTTTTTGTATAAAGGTGAAAAAATTGATATTCATAGAGCACTGTGATTGCTGATCATTAGCTGGGTATCTTTAAGATACAACTGGGGGCTCCTGGGTGGCTCAGTCAGGTAAGCGACCCACATCTGCACTTCTGCTCAGGTCATGATCTCACTGCTGGTGAGTTTGAACCCCACCCCGCTCCCGGCTTTATGCTGACAGCTCAGAGCCCGGAGCCTGCTGCTTCAGATTCTTTGTCTCCCTCTCTCTCTGCCCCTCCCCTGCTTACAGTCTGTCTGTCTGTCTGTCTCTCTCTCTCTCTCTCTCTCAAAAACAAATAAAAAAAAAGAAAATAATAACACCTCCGCACCTCCATTTTTTAACCTAAAGAACAGGGTTGGCAATACACATTTCTTACTTGAAGACTTTCTACTAATACCAAAATAAAGCAAAAGAAAAGAAACTACATACTGCAAAGAGCCTTTCCTTGTCACAGTTTTCTCATATGAACAACATTAGCTAATGTTAAGGTCCTAGAGCATCACAAAAATTCTTTCTATAACAAGCATTCTATGATATAAAGGTAATATGTTATTGGCTGCTCATGAACACATTCTCAACCTAGTTTAGCAAGACTTTAAGTTATAATTTACGCAGTGTTCATATTTTTCCTTCTCTATATTGTAGGATTAAAAGTTTAAGACATTCTACTTCTGTTTCTTGGGCTTGGATTCATTCAAGATTAAGTTTGTAATGCATAGCTCTTCTCCTTCCTACCCTTAACAGGGATTAAGAGACTTGCCAGACCTATCAGGATTTTAAGAAGCATAACTAAACAACGGCAGATAATTTATTTTTAAAGAAAGGTAGTTTCATGCTGTTCAGATAGACAGACTCTGCCATGTAAAGCCTCGAAATTGTTAGTCCAAAAATGGAATAATAACCAATATGTACTGGAGTTATAGAAAGAATTGATACCTCATTTTAAGTACATTACTAGTAAGCAAATATTTTATAGTTCTGATAATTGAAACCCCTTTAAAAATACAATTTCATTAGACCACAACCCCCGTTGAAATGTCATTTACAAAGGCTTGGGTCATCATTTACTACAAATGGTTTTAATCAAAGAAAAATGCTCAGAGGAACAGAAGTGGCCAGTATTTTGTGTAATGCAATAGCTCCCCCATCTTACAGACTAAAGAATATAAACTGGAATTCTTTTGATAAATAATATTAACAGTGTCTATATTTTATTTTGTTAATTCTATCTTCTTTCCCTAACTCTTATAAAGAAGATAAACCTTATCATTGATATACCTGTCCCCAAAGGATCCATTATTTCTACATGATCTTCTCAGAACATAAAACCCTAAAGAAACTGCAAATATCCCAGTGATTAGGATCTTTAAAATTTATCTTTTAAAGATAAACAAATACCATGGATATTAAGTGCTTTTTAACGTGTTCTGAGAAAATAAATTTTCCATTTATTTGTATGCTTTAAAGATGTTATTCCTACTGAGCCACTGAGGGTGGCTCAGTCGGTTAAGCATCGGACTTCGGCTCAGGTCATGATCTCACAGTTCGTGAGTTTGAGCCCAGCATCGGGCTCTGTGTTGACAGCTCGGAGCCTGGAGTCTGCTTCATATTCTGTGTCTCCTTCTCTCTCTGCCGCTCCCCCACTTGTGCTCTATCAAAACTAAATAAATGTATTTTTTTAAAAAAAGATGATATTCCCACTCACAGTCTTTTTTCTTATATTTTGATCACTTAATAACAGTATTCAGTAATTATCTCTCCAAGTTAGTTTGACTCAATACTTAAACAAATATTAAGCATTTTCAGTCTTGCAAAATAGCTAAAGAAAATAGTGAGCAAATGACTTCAGATCTCCTTAATAATGATTGCATAAGTAATGTAATTAAAAATCCTAAAACTTACTTATTTAAAACAAGTTAGGTAAAAGAATTTTTTCTGAAATTCCTGAAAAATTGCATCCGCATGTATAAAAAGTAATAGTTATGAAATTATTATAGAATATATGATTTAAAATTTGTCAATTTTTAAAGTTTCATCAGGCCCTATATACTGTAGTTTTTTTTATATTAAGCAGTATGAAAAACTGGAAATTGTATGAGTGCCAGGAAAAATAAATGCCCATCACATTAAAAAAAATGATTAATTGAAGAAAGGAGAATTACAGATACTTTTCATTTTTTGAAGTATGTATTCAGTAGCCTACTAAATGTAAAGCAGATTTTTTAAAAATTATCTTTTAATATTACATCAAAGACACGGTTCCATTTGGGAAAAATCACCACCACCCAGATTTGAGAGCATTTGGCAGTGAATATGTTGGCCAAAGCTATTGAATGTTTAATAATGGAGCCATGTGAGGACACTTCTAGAACCCTGTAGCCACTTATAGTCTGGGACCAGCACATTGGCTAGCTGGAGCCAGTTGTGTTCATCTCTTCCCAAATCTTATTCACTGACCTCATACAGTAGATTGAAATCACCCAAGGTTGGGTCATTTAAACCACGGATATTGGCAAACCAATTGGTTATATATCAAAACATTCCCTTTTCCCTTCCCTATACCCTTCTGCCAAGTTGGTTGTTAAACATTTACCCGTGTTCTACAGCCAGTAGCCATTTTAAACCTATAAAATACCTTCCAGAATCAAATTTCCCTTTTGGCTGTGTACTCTGTGCAACATTGTCCAACCTGCTGAGATTTCTCCTCCTGGTAATTCTCTGGCTCTAGAATTCTCTAGAACTTCTATTTTTGTTTTTATACTCATAATGTCCACATTGTTACAGAACTGTGCTTAGTAAATGAAAACCATTATCTAACACATGAGTTCTAACCTCAAAATCTAAGATTTGTCATCTTCCATAAAATTAAATATTGGCATTCATAAATGATTCCATAGATTCTGCAATCTTGTGAAATTCTTAAAAAAAGAAATATTTTAAATCAATATACTTACCTTAAAGCTATAATTTTATTTTTGATTCAAATATACATTTGTCAATAGATAAGAGTATTAGGTCTGTCTACATACTTTAAGCATTTTTCTTAAAAATTAATTAATTTAAGCTAAAAGCACAAGTTCAACTAGAATAGAGGGGAGAGAAAAACAAAAGAAAATTAACCTAAATCTAAATAAAATGCAGCTTTATTAAAGTGCTTTTCTTCTGCTTTTTCATTCAAATGTAATCAATGGAATTTAGTATTTAAATAAAATATTTTATCATTTAAACAGAATTGATAAAAATTGTTTATTAACTAAAATCAATGTAAAACTGGAATATCTGTTTTGAGTCAGTTGGCCCCTGTAAAAATTTATTATAGGTAAGTATTAACTTTAAAAACATTGGTTTTCAAAGTACAAGAAGCACAGAATCACATAGAGGTTTGTTAAAAGAGTCCTAGGCCCCACTCCAGAGTTTCTGTTTCAACAGATCTGGAGTATATCTGAGAATATGCATTTCTAACAAGATAATGGTCCGGGATCATACTATGATAGGTACTGCTCTAAAGGTACAGGTCTTTTTGATATGAGTTTATTAAGGCTAACCACCCTCTCACACTGACAATTTAAATCTTTGAAACATTCATTGAGCTGTTGCCTAATTAATAAACCTTAGCATCTTTGCTTTAAGAAGTATAATGAAAATGTGTTTGAGGTTTTTATCTGGTTGGCTCACAAACTGGCCCCTGTACATGTAGGGCAAGGAAAAACCAAAGAAAGAGGCAAATGACTGCAGGTTGGTAGGTGGTAAGTTTAATAAGCAAAAAAAACAAAAAAAAAAAAAACAAAAAAAAAACCTTAGATACAAGTCTTGTCTTGGATGGCCGGAAGACATTTAGATCTCCACACCCACTTGCCTGAGTCTTAAAAATTGATACAGAGGCCTTAACTGGGGCCAGTCACGTATACAGTTCAGATGGTCTTGTCACACATTGCTCTCTCAGACTGCTTCCGTGAAAGTGGCTTGCAGTGTAGGAACAGTGGGCAAAATGGACATTCCAAGGTCAGTGGAGTGGGTGAGGAGCCTCCAAATGCCTGGGTCCAGCCTGAGGGTCAATCAGCGGTCATGTCCTCTTGATGACCTCCTCTAACGCATCCACCACTAGTTGGCCTACGATGAAGAAAACAAATAGCTTGGATTTTCTAAAAGAAAATTGTGTATTTTCCGAAATTCAATAACTCAAACATCTATTCTGAATTTATTGTTTCCCATGTTATAAAACAATTCTCCAGTAATATTATTGTTTTCTCATAAAGTATTTATCCTCGGAAAATCAAAGTGCTTGCGTGTGCTGTTAGAAGAAAAACTCGTACCCATGTGAATTCTAGTACAATTTGTGATAATTGACAGAAAAACAAAGGTGTCTTTAAACTGTCTTGTCACCTTTTTGTTTGTTTTAAATTACATTTTTATGTTGTCTTTGATTATTTAGTTTTTTAAACATATTAGTCAGCTACTAGTTTCTTTGCAGATTTTCATAATAATACATCTTTGTGCAATTTTTTCATAATAATACATCTATCACAGAACCTCTGCACCTCAAATGACAGATACTTAAATATTTTTCACTACATGCCATTATCTTCTATTCAATTAAAAAATATCAGTAAGAAAATATATGCAACAGCAAAGTTAAATATTTATGGAGGAGCTTAGACAAGACAACAGGTACCAGCTTCTGTCATGCTTCTAGAAAGAAGTCTTTTCTTCCAGGAGCTAATCCCTTGTACATAAGATCTTATACTAACTCCTTGGGTGCTGTGCTCCGGCAATTTATTAACTCTTGTCCGTATTTTATGTCTTATTTCTTAATGGGATCTGACTTAGATGCTTCAACACCTTCTATCTTCACTTAAGTCTTTTCATTTGAATGAATGATCCATACACTTTTTTAGATTTCTCTCTTTTATTTTTGGCCCACTGCAAAATGGGATTATCCTCAAGTATTATTCCACTGAAACTGGTCTTGCTAACGTCACTAATGATGCCCATTAAATATCCCCTCATTTCACTCTTTATATTACTAGTCTGTCTGCAACACTTGACACTGTTCTCCAACCCATTTCTTGAAATGTTTTTGTCTTTGCTTTCTGTGACATCATTTTCTCCATCTCCCTATTAAGATATATTCTTTTTCAACTTATTTCCATATCTTTTTTATCAATTCCTTGGCTAGTCTGTACTTCTGGGGTCCATTTTACTCAGATGTTCTCATTCATGCACTCTCATTTAATCCCATTATTTTGTCACCTACAAATTAATGAAAATCTCCCTCCCAGATTGCTGCTCTGAGCTCAATTTATAGATTCAGATACCTCCGAAGAATCTTTCTTCCAGCCCTCTTAAGTTCACATATAGAACTGAGTGAATTCTCATCTAAAATGGCTTTCTTTCTACATCCATACATTGGTAGATTAGAGCATAAAATTTTTCCGGTCTCTAGACCCACTTCTCAGAAAACTTACTTGAATTTCTTAAGAGGAGACTGACTCTAATGGCTGTTTGCTGAGTAGGTGGTAGGCCATATTACCCTATCCCTTCAGTACAGCTGGGCTAGACTGCTCTCTCTCTTGGGGGTTGAAGTTGAGACACAAACAGGAGCATGATATTAGTAGTTGATGTGATATTCATATCTGGGCCATATTCTTTAGTTATCAAGCTTAAATAAAAGCTAGTCTGAAAGGAAAGTTTCATAAAAAGCCCATATGAAGACAGCAGCAGAAATGAGAAACTGTGTTATTCTAGTAAGTATGTACTCCCCTCTTTTCTCACAACTCTTTTAAGTTCTTCCGTATATCTTTTTCTTGGATTACTGAGATATTCCTGTATAGATTCTGTAAATTCAGATTGCGGTAGCTGAGCATCAACCTAATTTACCCCTTTACAGTAATCATATTAGCAGTTAAGCCATATGGATACCAACATTTTATCTACTCTTGAATCTAATTCTCTTTCTCCGATCTATAGTCATACCCTCACCTTTCTTAATGACTGTAATTCTTCTTCAGAGTGTTTTGTTTTGTTTTTAGTTTCTTTATCTTCTACACTGCTGCAGGACTAATCTTTCTACAATTTTTTTAAAATTTATTTATTTGTTTTAAGAGAGAGAGAGAAAGAGGGAACAAGCAGGGGAGGGACAGAGAGAGAGGGAGGGAGAGAGAACCTCAAGCAGGTTCCACCCTGGCAGTGTGGAGCCCTATGTGGGGCTTGAACTCACAAACCGTGAAATCATGACTTAAGCTGAAACCAAGAGTCAGACACTCAACTGACTGAGCCACCCAGGTCCCCCAGGGCCCATCTTTCTAAAATAGGAATCCATATTTATTATTCTTCTGCATAAAGCCATTTAATGACTTCCTGCTGACTACCAAATGGAGTCAAACCCCTTAAGCAGAGCATGCAAATCACTGTATGTCCAGAACCTGGATGACCTTGCCTTATCCTGAGGCTTTACTGTCTTGTATCTTTTCATTTGGCTCATGGCATTCTTACTTGTTAGAATAACCATCTTTCCCTTACTGCCTGGACCATTCCTACTTATCTTTACAGACCCAGCTACAGTGTTTACATTTGCAAATCTTCCCTGACCTACCAAGTAGAGCTAATTACTCCTTTCTTTTTTTTTTTTTTTAACATTTTTAAGTTTATTTATTTATTTTGAGACAGGGGGAGAGAGGGAGAGGGAGAGAGAACGAGTGGGAGAGGGACAGAGAGAGGAGAAATAGAATCCCAAGCAGGCTCCACACTGTCAGTGGAGACCAACACGGGGCACAAACCCACAAACTGTGAGACCATGACCTGAGCCAAAACCAAGACTCAGACGCTTGACTGACTGAGCCACCCAGGTGCCCCTATTCCTTCCTTTAGAATATATGTACATACACATTTATCTACTCTCTTTTATTTAAATGGTTTTCCTTCTTTCCAGAATATGAAGTTATTGTTGATAAAGAACAATGTTCCGGGGCGCCTGGGTGGCGCAGTCGGTTGAGCGTCCGACTTCAGCCAGGTCACGATCTCGCGGTCCGTGAGTTCGAGCCCCGCGTCAGGCTATGGGCTGATGGCTCAGAGCCTGGAGCCTGTTTCCGATTCTGTGTCTCCCTCTCTCTCTGCACCTCCCCCATTCATGCTCTGTCTCTCTCTGTCCCAAAAATGAATAAACGTTGAAAAAAAAATTAAAAAAAAAAATAAATAAAATTGCTGGAAGAGGGGCACCTGGGTGGAGCAGTCGGTTAGGCGTCCGGCTTCAGCCAGGTCACGATCTCGCGGTCCGTGGGTTCGAGCCCCGCGTTGGGCTCTGGGCTGATGGCTCAGAGCCTGGAGCCTGTTTCCGATTCTGTGTCTCCCTCTCTCTCTGCCCCTCCCCCGTTCATGCTCTGTCTCTCTCTGTCCCAAAAATAAATAAACGTTGAAAAAAAAAATTAAAAAAAAAAAAAGAACAATGTTCCAATCTTTACATAGCATTTGTCTATTTACTGTAATAGGAGTAAACTCAGGAAGTTACTAGTACAATCTAAACTAGATCTAGATTTCCTGGATCCTAATGATTAACCACTGGTTTATGTGTTAAGCCGTAATCTTTTACACTTTCTCCCCAAGAAAAAGGGCAACTTTAGAATTATTATAGTTCATACCACGCTTCTTTTGAACGTCAAGGAGCTCATGTTAAAAGATAAACTGAGGCACATTAAAAATTTTAAGTTTATTTGAACACATATTGATTCAAATTGGGCAACACCAAACCAAAGGTGGTTAGAGGAGATCCACTAACAGGAGACAGGAGAGAGGTTTTTGTTTGTTTTAAGTTTATTTATTTATTCTGAGAGAGAAAGAGCGAGCTTGCACACAAGTGGGGAAGGGGCAGAGAGAAGGAGAAACAGAATCCCAAACAGGCTCTACACCATCAGTGCACAGCACGATGTGGGGCCTGAACTCAGGAACTGTGAGATCATGACTTGAATGGAGACCAAGAGTTGACCCTTACCTGACTGAGCCACCCAGGTGCCCCAGGGGGAAAGGGGAGGTTTTTATAGAGAAGATGTGGAGAAAGCAAGGGCATGATTTGATTGGCTATAGCTTAAGCAGTTGCCTTATTTGGGAGAGCCTAGGTGGCCATTTATGATTGGTTGTTTCATTTTCTCACATTAAAGTGCACTGACTCTGGTTTAAGGTTTTGATTTGCTTGTGGAGGCCAGCAAGGCATCAAAATCATTTTAGTCTAACGAACTCCTTGTTTACCTTCCACTCATAAATCCCCAGTCTCAGTTAAGTTAATGGTTCTCTTCACAGCCTTCAAATTGTACCACATATGGCTATTATTCCTGGAACCACAATTTACCTTTTCCTACTCAAATTCCACAAGCATTTTTTTAAACCAACTCCTTTTATACAAATGTAGCCCAGGTGATTCTTTCTTGCTTACAGTAGAAGAAGCCTTACTAATAGGACTGGAGAGTGGGAGAAGCTGGCAGTGTGATCTAGTTGATTCTAACCCTGCCCTTGCTTCTCTCCATGAAGCATGGAAAAATTAGCGTAGGGTCTCTGCTTGTCAGTTTTTAAAAACAAAATTAGTGGTTGAAATAGCCAGTCTTCAGATCGTAGTTACACTTGTGATACCATAATGTATAGAGATGCTCAATTACTATGTTTTACACTGCAAACTAACATTATATGTCAGCTATAAACAGAATAATTAAATTTTAAGTAGTCTGTAAATTCCCTTCTAATGATAAATTTCTGTTCTTGAAAAATTAAAAGTTTGTTAATAAACTGTATCATTTGGAAAGTAATCATTAGTGATCACCATATACATATATATATATGTACTTAGAGGTATATATCACTGCTTCTATAAATATAAAGTAAAATATATTAATGAATTTCTCCCTCTCTAGCTGCAAGTACAACAAAACATTTTGATTATAGTAACACACATATAAGTATAGGGGCTATCTATGGGATTAATGTAAATGTCAATTATCCCCTTATAGTTTTGAGTAAATCAAAGATACAGTACAATAAGATGCCAGATTAGATAGAAAAAAAATGTTACGGAATCTGGTCTGGATCAGCTGGTGGAAGAACCAAGCGGCATTGAGCGATCTTGGCAGGCAGGTGGTTTATTTCACACCAGCGGGCTCAGAGGAGATCACTTGAGTCCCAAGCGCAAGCATGAGGGACAATTTATAATCTGTTCTTCCACATTAGTAGTGATTACCCAGCCACAAGCAGGGTAGGAAGAAGAACCAGGAAAGGGGAGTCTTTGGGCACGGACTGGAATTTCCCTATCAGTCCTGTCAGCCATCTTATAACATAATTTTTCCCTATCAAAAGTACTTATTTATTTGGAGGTAACCACTATAGATTGCATTCCAAGAATGTTTCATTATCAGTTCATGCTGTTAACACCTGAAACACAAACACCACCAGAAACAGAAGATGGAACAAAGTGTCAATTGCTTTTTCATCATGACTGCTAAATATAAAAAACTTCTTATTTTCATGGGCTGCAGTTTCTCAAAGTCAGGTGTTCTGTTTTACCCATGAGCCGGTTGCTGGATTAGAAAAAAAAAAGTACATTTAAAAAATAAGTGTTAAACCTCTGTTGAACAGTTTGCTCCATGTAAGTTATATATATATATATATATATATATATATATATATATATATATATGTATATATTTCTAAGATTAAAATAAAGGAAAAATTGAACTGTTTGAAATCACAAACTAAATGGTTAAGAAAAAAGCCTGGTACATTATCTTATGCATATTCATATTATCTTACTGCAACATTTATGAGATATAGAAATAAATATTATGTTTGAAAATATGAAAGACAAAAATTAAAGAAGTCTTTGCATTCATTACATTTTAAAAATAGTTATCACCTTGTGTGTAAATGTGATCTACAGAGAACGTGAAACACTAAATTTGCTGACTGGATCATAGCTGAAACTACATACACACTTGGGTATATTGTGGATAATGCTCACTTTCTTTTCCAAAATTCAACTTTGTTCCAATCCAGGGTTTACTCTCTTGGGCTACTCATTACTGTTGCCTTTCTGTTTCAGCATTTACTTCCTAATGCACACTATAGCACAGATACATTGTACTAAGGCAAAAAATAGCAAATGAACCACAGTGGGAGAGATTTCATACCTAAAAGTCAAAGCAACACATAATCCAAAAAGGTAACTGTGTATTTGTATATTTCACAAAGCAGAAAAAAAAATGTTTCAAATAAAATTAGCTTTCAAAGCATAGTTGACACTTGAACTGGACATTTGCTCTATGAGGGTAAAAATTACCTTGAATATTTTGTAAAGATAAATGCTTTAACATTTACAGAAAGTAGTCTAAGTATGGCCACTCTATACATACTGTTTTTCTTCTTTAACATTTTAAGTTTCGGTGTAAGTTCCAGTTGGGGCATTATCTGCAAAATTTTCTAGAAGGCTCGTTTGTAACTATTCAAAGAAGTTTTTCTAATTCTCTTCTAATTCCAAGCAGAATCATTCCTGTGCTGCTTGGTGTTGGAAAACAGGCCTGCATTTCACCTATAAAAGGGTATTCTCTTGCTAAGGAGACACCAGAAGTGATCAAATAACAAAAGCTGGAAAGGGAAGCTAGTGGCATAGTGTAAAGACAGAACACAATGGCAGAAATGAGTTCAGGAGGTCAAAGAATCCATCTGGAACCTCACTGGCAATTTTCTAAATGAATGAGTAAGTGTAGTACTACTGAATCCAATCAAAATTTCCAAGATAAGGTCACCAGAAAAAGAAACAGTCTTATTCTAGTTCATTGCATCAAACTAATGTCCATCTTTCAGAATTAATAAAAAATGTATTTTATTTTTTGCATTATGAGCATTTCCACATTCAAGACAAAGTTCAGGTTTAAAACTACATTTCAAACTTTCTACTATTCACCAACATGAAAAATAAAACCTTTAATGTGTTATACAGATCTTTCATGCAGATAGATGGTCCATTTATCTCCATCTTGTTAAAAGTATATACAACAGGGGAGCCTGGGTGGCTCGGCCAGTAAGTGTCCAACTTCGGTTCAGGTCATGATGTCACAGTTCATGAGTTCAAGCCCCACGTCGGGCTCTGTGCTGACAGCTTGGAGCCTGAAGCCTGCTTTGGATTCTGTTTCTCCCTCTCTCTCTGCCCCTCCCCCATTCACACTGTGTATCTCAAGAAATAAACATTAAAAAATTAAAAATAAAAATAAAAGTATATAAAATAAACATCTCAGTGGAATAGTATGAAAATATTTTTGAAAATAGAGAATTAATGTTGGAAGTCGTGGGGGGGGGGGAGGGAAGCACTCCTAGACAATATATAAGGAATTGTTTTTATGGTTCTAAGCAATTATTAACTTTACAATTTGCCCACATTCTTTGTTTCCCATTCTTTCCCCCCACCCCAAGACATATTGTCCCGTTTGGTATGAATGGAAACTAGAGAACAAAACATCTCTTAGTCAATGTAGTCAAGACCAGGAAGGACCCATTCTTGAAGCATAATATGTATGAAAATGAGTGAACGAATGAATGAATTCAATGCCAATGTTTTTACATTTGTGGTTACATTTATCAGTATTATAGAAATCAAGAGTCTTAAGCAATTTCTACCATAAAATGTAGCAAGTCCTCAAATTTATAAAATTGTAACAGCTAACTATAATTACTGTTGACCACATGTTTGAAAAACATATAGAAAGGCTGCAATCTTATATAATTTTTCACAAAGATTTCCCACCTAACTTTTTCTTAGTTCCTAAATTCTGTTGCTAATGAAACAACATAAAATATCTAAGATATCTCCACAATCAGTAAGTTATGTTAATTATCCAATAATGTATTTTTTGGTTTAAAAAGGTTCTAATTTTATATTATCGAAAGGTTAAAACACGTCAATCTAACACAAACCAAGAATATTTTATGGTTTGGGCATATCCAAGCAGAAACAAAAGATACAACAGAAGGATAATAGTTAAATTAATGCTGCCAAGATACAAATTCACTTCTGAGAAACTGGGAATATACTATCGTATAGCAATATAACATAATAAAAAGATAAATGTTTAAAAATAAATATATTTTCTACAAATATAAATGTTACTAAGGATTTTAATAAATCAGAGGCCAAATAACTTAAAATATGTACTCAATAATGTTTCTGCTTATATTTTCATATTGTTCAACTTTTCATATTCTCAACATACTTCTTCATTTTTATAATGACCTGAGTAATGGCCAAGAGACATTTTATATGTAGTAACTAGTCTGTGAGCCAGGGTTAAGCTGCATAAATTTGAAGAAAGTTTCTTTGATTATATTCTTGCAAGAGTACCTTTCTTAAAGAGAAAGGTATTAACTTTTAAAATACATATTGAGGATGAATAGTACCTGAAGAGAGCAACTTGAGTGTTCAAGATTTTTCTCAACAATATGTCACTAAAATTACAGAATATTTAATATAAAGGAAAATAAAAATATTAGTAGAATGTTTTAGGCATCTTCCTGAGGGTTTTTATCTCACTTTTATGAACAAATTTTATTGATTATAAATAGATTATTTTCAGAAACTAGGTAATTTATAATACACTTTCAGTAAAATTAGTTATTCATTACATAATTTTAGACTAAAGACAAAGAACAGAAGTGATATGTATGGAGTACTTGCTTCTACTGGGTAGTTTAAAACTGCAAAATTATTACAATCACTTAACCAACCACAAATATGAGTTTTATAATTTTTATAGTCAAAGACTCAGGCTAGAGTGAAATGTGAATTTCCACAATGCAGTAAATTTCAGAACCAAGATTCGAATCCCAGACATGTTATATTCTAACATTTTATCGAATATACTGTGTTGTATCTTGTACTTTGGTAAAAGGTTGTGTCTGGATATTTCATAGGCTACCTTTCAAGACAGTTTGGATAAATGTGGGAAAAAGCAAACTAGAAACTAACAGCAGTAAAGAAGCTATTATTGGAGTCAAGGGAGATGGTTTCCAGAGGTCTAACCGAAGAAGATTTGGGTTTAATAGCAAATTGTCATTGTGAAATAAAGCAAAGTCATATTGTTGTCTATAATCTGCATGAGATGGTAAGTGTGTGCTATCATGGGGACAGAGACCAAGAGAATTATGATTATTCTCTCCCCAGCGCCTAGTGCTGGACACTGCATAAGACAATGAAATGACTAGCACTGCATGCAGAAAAAAGTCATTCTATGGAGAGAAGGTTTTATGGTAAACAATCACAAAAGGCTTTGTTCATTACAGAAATCACTGGCACTGCAGCTGAGAAATAAATCCAAGAGAACTTTACTGCCAAGCTACCTAAGAATGTTCCATCAGTGAAAGGACCCAAAAGAGTAGGAGGTAAAACGCGAGTAGAGTAATGAGAAGTAACTCAATTTCCTAAAGAGACCGTAATTAAAGGAGTAGGGAACTGGTGAAGACATTAGGAGGAAATTACCTAATCATGCTTTAGGAATTTATATTAACAAGTAATTGTTCTAAAAAAATTATCTGTTTTCATGTACATGAAAAACTTATCTAACATTCTTTATCTTAATGAAAATGCATCTTTAATAAAATAGATAGAAAATAGTTCTTAATTCTAAATCTGTGGTGGCTTGTAAGAGGAAAGCCAAACCCTGTGGTTTCAACCACATGAGTGTGTCACATTACTGCCGACTTGTGGCCACCTGACTGAAATTCAGGGGCAGATTTTGGAGAACAATAAACATTAAAAAACAGACTCTGTAAAACACTAAGGCATAAAAGTGAAAGCTTTCTCATATAATTTATTATCAGGTTTTTTTTTTTTTTAGAACTGAGAGTAATATATTCAGTTTGAAGAAGTTAAGTCCATAGACTTTCAACAGCATCACTGCCATCTGATATGACTTGGTTTGCCTTCCAATACTCACAAATCAAGTCACAAGAACAATCATGCAACTTTTTAAGATAATTTGTTTTTAAGACAATTATGTAATGACTGGCTTCACTTTAAAACAGAGTGTCAGGATCAGGTGGTGGAGCACTTGGCTGGCTTAGTAGGTAGAGCATGCAATCATCTCAGGGGTCAGGAGTTGAAGCCCCACATTCGGCATAGAGCTTACTTAAAAAAAAAAAAAATCAAGTGGAAATGTTCCTGAAATACTATCTGGATCTATAAATATAAGACTTTCAAAATGATTCTTCCCAGATTAAAAACTAGGTTCATAGCATTTTCAAAAATATAAAAAAGAAATAGAAAAAGTAGTACCCTACTTAACATAACGCAATTTTAAGAATGACTGTGGTGCCTTTGCTTCCTGGACATGTAACACACTTTGCCAGAAATTCTACTTTTTATATACTAAGTTACTTCATATTTCTGAAGTAGGTTAACAGCTAGTCATTGACACTTTAGTTTGAATTAGCATGATGTGACTGTTTTCTTAAGAATTTAATTAGATCCATCTAATAATATGACTAAAGAGAGGTTTTGACAAGAGGAAAATAAATCACGATATTGTACCATTCATCTCTGGATTAGATATTTCTAGGTAGAATGCTGTGCTTTGGGGCTTCTGGGTTAACTAAATGGAAGCACCAGACAACAGGGAATTCATACCAGGACATAAGCAAATAAGGAAGAAACACAGATGGATGGCTATGAAAGATAATATCTACTTCTTGCTTGCAATATTGCCTAAGAATTGCCTTGCCTCTCCAGCAATGTTTATCTCTGAAATAACCCCTTCTCTTTGAGCTCTCTCAAAAAGTTCTTGCTTTTGACACAATCTTTAAAAATCATTACATTTGTGTTTCAATAATTAATTTCAATAAAGACCTTTCTCAGTAAAATAAATGGGCACTTTTGTCCAAATAATTTATTGGGTTCTTAGGGCGAGTTCCAGCTTTCATGAGGTAGACCCTGATCACATAATACACCATTACCATCAACCATCAAGGTTAAAAAGATAACAAAGATAAAGGAAGAAAAAAAGTAAATGTATATTTGACGCAAGTAAAAAAATTACAAATCAAGACAAAGTTTTTATTTAAAAAAAAAAAAGGAAAATATCTTCTGTATCTAGTAAGAATGTTAAATAGTAAATAAGCTTGATTTTTTTTGGAAGACCCAAAAATAGATACATGAGAAATCTGTTTACTTATGAAAGAAATATACTGGGTCTTCAACTCTGTTTAGAGTTCAGTTGAATCTGTTTTTTTTGTTTTGTTTTGTTTTGTTGTTTAAATCTAATTGGCAACACAATTTGTACCTTAGAACTTATAGAACTCATGTACAACATGAGAAACATGTTTCTAAGATAATCAAATCTCTTTTTACATTTCAAAACTATGGAAGGCACAACTATGACAGTTATTTTTTTTAAAATGTTGATGTTTGGATTTCACTTACTTTAATTTTTAATGTTATTACTTCATTTCAAAACTTGAATTTCCCTGTTGTTTCTTCATGTCATTTTTCAGTCTTTAATTAACAGAGAATTTTATGTTAGTAAGAAGAATTGAAAGCTCTTCATAATAGCGATTCATTACCCAGAAAATCTGGACACAATTCCAACTTAAATAAGATTTTAAAAGTGTATATCAACACACAATGAACTGAAAAGACAATTTATCACACACATCAATCCACAAAAGTCAGAAAATTCATGGAGTAACCTGTTAACAAAAAATTTAGAGTAAATCATGCCTATCTTACTGCCTAAGAAGAAATTCAAATGCCAAATAATAACGTAACCAGAAACTCAGGTTAGCTTTTGGTTGTTATTATTTTAACTGAAAAACATTCACAATTCCATTTGTTGTCTTAAATTGGCAAAACACAACTTTTTCAAGTTGTGGATTATTCTGGGAAGACAGTGCAACATTTATGACCATGATCATTAGAAAAACAACCTGGGAGAGAGAAGCTGAACATAATTTTAAAAGTGATTTGGCATTAACATTGGATTTCAAAATAAAGTCAGGAAGATATACTGAGAAAACAAAACCTAAATTATTTAGTGAAACATTTTAGATCTCTTTAGTTGCCACTGTAAAAACAGACTCTGTTCTACCAGGAATTTGTTTGGACTCGTAAAAGTTCACCAATTACAATAGTCGGTTACTGCATACAATAACCATATAGGCAAACCAGAAATTGCTCTCTCTTGCTTTCAGAGGCCCTTTTACCTTTGAAGGAAACAAAAATTAAACTACCCTTTGTTACCTTGGAGATCCTTTTGGAAAGAGTATCCTAGCCTCTCCTTGAGAGTTTTGCCACCTTCTACTGACAACCATGTAAAAAAAAAAAAGCTCAAACTACTCAGCTTCCACAAGAGGGAAAGGAACAAACATTGTATGTGGACAGTAAGAGTTACAAGGCTTTACCAGCCAGTGCTTTCTTGAAATGAGATAAAACTGGGAAAGTAGAGGAAAGCACTTTCAGATATAACATATAATGTACAGAATGGCTAAACTAAATGAAGAAAGGATGTTTTTATGAGCTTGGTAGGGCTTGCAACATAAGAGAACATTGAAAAGTTATACATTATTACTCCTTCACTTTAATGAAACATTGATGTCATCTTTCTCTCTCTCTCTCTCTCTCTCTCTCTCTCTCTCTCTCTCTCTCACACACACACACACACACACACACACACCTTTTCTTAAAAGCACATACTTATATTTGAACTTTGCCCTGTTCTCAACTCTAGACTTCTTACAGCTGGTTAAGCATGCCCCCTCCTCACCTCTGTCCGGACACTAGAAAAAGGAAGGAAAGAAGGAAGGTAGAAAGAAAGAAAGAAAGAAAGAAAGAAAAGAAAGATAAGGAAGGAAGGAAAGAAGGATGGAAGGGAGGAAAGAAGGAACGGAGAGAGGGAGGGAGAGACAGAGAAAGAAAAAAAGAGAAAGAAAGAAAAGAAAGATAAGGAAGGAAGGAAAGAAGGATGGAAGGGAGGAAAGAAGGAAGGGAGGGAGGGAGAGAGAGAGAAAGAAAGAAAGAAAGAAAGAAAGAAAGAAGATAAGGAAGGAAGGAAAGGACAGAAGGAAGGAAATAAGGAAAGAAGCCAGGGAGGGAGAGAGAAGGAAAGAAAGAAAGAGAAAAGAAAGATAAGGAAGGAAGGGAGGGAGGGAGGGAGGGAGACAGAGAAAGAAAGAGAAAGAGAAAGAAAGAAAGAAAGAAAGAAAGAAAGAAAGAAAGAAAGAGAAAGAAAAAGATAAGGAAGGAAGGAAGGAAAGAAGGACGGAAGCAAGGAAGGAAGGAAGGAAGGAAAAAGAAGGAAGGGAGGGAGGGAGAGAGAGAAAGGGAAAAAACGAAAAGGAAGAAGAAAAGTTTCTTGGTCCAGCGATGTAAAGTCTTTGGATTTCTCATTCAACATCTCTCTATACGTCCCAGGAGGAACTGCAGACCTTCACTTCCTGGACTTTAGCGGTTCCTATCAGCTCAGCAGGGAAGGGTGGCAAGTGGGATGATCCTGAAGGAACAGGAGTCACCCCCGCGTCCTAAAGTATTTGGAAGTGCTCGCTCGCGGCTGCTTCTCCTCCGCACTGGTGCACCTCCGCCGCCCTCCAGCGAAGTCCCAGAAGTGGCCAAGTTACAAAGTGAAGAGGGGATGGCAGCACTCTCTCTCCCTGTTCCACGGGGAGTCCCCGGACCCGGGTCGCCGCAGGTGCTTGCCGTAGACTTCTCGGACCCTCAGGGTTTTCACTTCGGGGGACAAAAAGGCGCTGGGGAAGCACTGACGGTTTTAGAGGAGACTCGCCTGGACGGTAGCGGCGTCCCCGGGGGTTACTTTGTGAGGTGTGGCCGCGCAGCCCCCGGCTGTGTGAGTTTGACGCTCCAGCCCTGGAACTCCGACCGTCCGGCGCCGCGCGGGCTCCGCGGTTCTCCTCCCCCACCCCACAGCCCGGGACCGGGCGCCGCCGGCTGACCCGGAGGAAGGAGGCGCCGCCGGACCTGCAGCCCCGGAGCCGCGCTCCTTCGGAACGAAGCAGCGGCGAGGGTTGCCGACTCCTAAACCCTGGATTGGACCCGGAGCCGGGGGCGGGGGAGGGGAAGCAGAGCGGAGCAAGGAGAGGAGCGGTTGGCACCTCCAGCACTCCACCCTTCGGCTTCTTTCCGCAAAGAGGCGGCTGTGTGGGTCCTGCCTGTGCGTGGGTGCACGTGTGCGCGCTTGGGTGAGCTCCGTGGGTGAGCTCAGTGGGTGTGCGACTGTGAGTGCTTTCGTGCCTCCGCAGGGCAACGCGCACGCCTGGGAAAGCCCTATTGGTAGCAAAATTCGAGAGCGCCCATCCGAGGGGGCCCACCAACACGTGGCTTTGCCAAGTAGGCCAGGAAGAGGCCCTTAGTAGCCTGCTTCCCCCCTCTGCAACCCCTAGCTCTTCTCTTACCTTTGGGTTCCCTTTGGGTTTCCTTTGGGTTCTGACCAGTGTCAGGGGCAGCCTAGATCAGAGCTAAGACAGCAGGTGCCTCCTGGGGCTGAAGACCAAGTGTTGGGGAACCCGTCAAAGAGAAGGGGAAGGCTTTCCTGGCTCCAGCAGAAAGCAACGGCGTGGTTTCACTCAGTGGGGGGGGGGGGGGGTCCCGGAAGGAAGCTTTTTCCAGACTGGAGGGACTTACTGGAGGGTCTAGGAGAGAAGCTCGACGAACTTGCGCAGGGTCACGAGATATGCCGCCCCCTCGACCCCTCTCGGCAGGACCCAGTCTAGCATTCTCCCCACCACCCTTCTTTTTGCTGCTTCAGATCAGATCTCTTTCCCAGTGACCTGAGTGGTCAGTCCTGGCTAATATCGACTATTGGACTGACTTTCTGCCCTGGACATACTAAAATGTGGCCAATTGCAGCACTGTAATGTCTAATGCTGGGCTGAGTTGATTCTCAAATATAAATGTTCTTTTCAGCTTCTTTTCCAATCTGCTTAGTGAGAGAACCACCGCCTACTACTAAGGGGACCCTGGATGCCAGTCGCAGGCGACAGAGACCTCAAGTCAGCAGCCTTCCGTCTCAGATTTTCCTGGCGGTTATAACTAATGACTTTTCCCACCGCTGTTAGTAGTCGCAGCTTGACCCGGTGACATTCTTTTATCCTGTAACTGTGGGGCTGTAGGTAGTCCGCAAGTTGCCTTCTGCAAGAGGCTTGAGGACGCCCCTAGAAGTTCGCCTTTATCTCCAGTTTTTCCGCCTTCTCCCCTCCCCCTCCCTGCAACGCCCCCGCGACTCCTTTGCCAGGGGATTTGCAAGCACCTCGTGGACCCTCTCCTCCTGCCCGGGGTTAATCAGTCCGGAGCGAGCCGGGCTTGCAGGCGCGAGGGCAGAGGGAGGCACGGTGGCCCCGGCGGGGGTCTCGCTTGACTCTGAGTCTGGGAGGCGCTGTAGTTCCCGTCATTGCGGCGAGGGCCGGGCCCACGGCCGCGCGCCCGCCGCCGCCGCCGCCGCCGCCTCCATGCTGCAGCGCCGGACGCAGTCCTTCCCGGCGGGGCGGCTGCCGCTGCCCGAACAGGCTGCGGTGGGGAGCCTGGGACCGGGGCCCGCCCTGGCCGCAGCCGGGGTCCTTGGCTGCCAGCCGCACGCCTGAGCTGCGGACTCGCCCTGGCGAGGTGGGCAGCGGGCGGGGCGCTGTGTGCAGCGGCTCGCAGGGAGTCAGCCACCGTGTGCAGAGCGGCCCGAACTGAGGACTCGTGTCTGTGTGTGTGTGTGTGTGTGTGTGTGTGTGTGTGTGTGGTGTGCGCGTGTGTTTGCGCGTGTTTTTCCTTCTTCCCTAGAGGATGTGAATGGCTTCGCAGCTGGCTGCTCCCTTAGGATTCTTGACTGTGGAGCTCTGGGCTGTGAGCACAACCCACCCATATAATCCATTTTGCACGGTCGGTTTATATCAAGAGAAAAAAGCGCAACTGGACGGGGGTGGGGCCGACCGAGGAAACCTTCTGGAAATACACACACACATTCACAAGAGAGAGGAAGAATGAAAGACCCGGGAAGATTTTTATAGCCTTCCTGCTGACCCTTCTGTTTTCAGAAAAGATTCTGGATCTTTTCTACCTTTTGAAATCATCTTGGCATCTATTTTTTTTTTTTTTTTTTTTTTGTAAGCCGCTCTTCAGCTAGCTGCGTGTGTGTGTCTGCGTGTGTGTGTGTGTGTGCGCGCGCGCGCGCCTATCTGATGCATTTGACTGTCTTTTATCCAACTGCCCAGAAGCAAATGTTAACTCGTCGGTGCCCCCTCGATGCCGAGGTTCTTGAAGAGCAGGGAGGACGCCCAGACCCATTTTCCCGGCTGGATTCGGAACCGCTGCCTGCCTGTGGACCCATGTGTGTGGATCGCTTTACCCAGAGGCTTGGAAAGCGCCAGTATTAACTTGCTTCCAGGTACATCACAAGGTCACCAGAGGGTCTTGTAGCCGTCTTGTTTCCGTGCATCTAGACCTTCCTGTCTTGGCCAGAGATATTTATGTTTCCGTCCACATCATCTGAAGCCAAAAGTTCAGCCCTTCGAGCTGGGTTCTGTACAAACAAGGTAACAAGGATTGCTTTTCAAACTGCTTAACAAAATTCCCGACTCTTCCTCAGCCCTTTCCCGGCTCTCTCCTCTCCACAAAAATGTCATCAGCCCTTGAATTGCGTGGATTTGGGTTGGAGGAGAACTTAAAGGAAACGTGATCAAAAGGCTTTGCCAAACCACTCTCTTTTCTGCCTGTGGTCCGGTGGGGATCAAAGCTGATCGTGAGAAGGACCAGTCCCCTCCCTGCTTCTCCCTCCCGGAGCTGGGCTGGATGTGCGTGTGCAAGAGTGAATGCGAGTGCGCGCGCGCCTGTGTGCGAGTGTGTGAGTGTGTGTGTGTTTGAGTGTGTCTGTGTGTGCGTGCGCGGCCGCCCTGCCTCTGCCCGCTCCCCGGGCGCAGAAACGCGGGTTTCATGGGGCGATCTCCGCGGATCCCCCACCCAGCGCGACCTGCGGGCAGCGGCGGCAGTGGCAGGAGCCGCCTTTCGGACTCCCTAGGATGCGGGTGCTGAGCTATGGCAAAGGGCAGCAAAGTGACGAGCGAGACCCGCGTACGACTGTGAAAGCCACCTGGAGCCACCTTGCCGGGATTGTACCTGCGGGCAGAAAGTCCTCCTACGACCGTCTTTTCCTCTAGAGGCACCAGGTAACAACCCAACGACTACCCGCCTCACCCAGTTTCCTTCTGATCTTGTTTCTAGTGTCTTATCTGCATTGCAGGCTACTTTACTTATTAATGTTTCGAAAAGCATCAGGAAGGGCTGAAATATCCAAGGGCGCTCTGTGATGTTGTAATATAATTTCTAGTAGGTGGGATATAAATCTATACCTGAGCATTTAATCTAGCAGTGAAAGCTAAGGGAATATGGATACGCTCCACCCTAAGTGATGATATTGGAAAGCTAGGCATATTGAACCTGTCTGAAGATGCCAGAAATTAAAATTCCGTGTTTCCTTCAGGCTATGGTTGCCACGGACCATTTGGTATCCAACCCTCCCCAGACCGTGGAGTGCGAGAGGGTGTTTGGTTTCCACCCATCATTTCAGGCAAGGACCATTTTGACCCTTCTCTACCTCTGGTGCCAGGTTGTTTTCCTTTCCTTATTGTGGAGGAGCTTGCCAGATCCTTTAGTAGTTGTAAATTACGCATCTGGAGACTTTAATCTGAAATGGAGTTTTCTTGGAACTTGCTCTGCGTGAAAGGGAATTCATTGTCACCGGCGTGTGTGCTGAGATATGGTATTGAACTGCCAGCGTTTGCTTCTGTGTAGCAAAATACATCCCAGAGAGAAGTCATTTTTATGCCTAGAGGAGCAAGGCTAAAACCATAACCACCACCCCAGTACTGTCCCCAGCTGTATTGTCTCGGTTGTGGAGCTCGGGTACGCGTGGTTTGTGTGGTTGGTTTTGGTGTGCTTGTTTCTGTATAATATGTATTTTTGAGCATTTTTGCCAGAGCATTGATTTACAAGGAATAGGGTGGGTTTGCGACTACCTAATTAACATATTGGGTCTGATACGTTAAAAAGGAGATTCCCAGGGCTGGTGGAGTCGGAACAAATTTAGCGAACTTCCAAAGCCCCTTACCCTTGCAGCTTATTTCTCTCATTTGCTTTTTTTTTTTTTTTTTTTTTTTGCATCACCTCTGCGTCCCCTACAGAAATTTCACCCCTTCTAGAGAGCATTCGGATTAACAAGATAAAGCACTTCCAAAGTAGTCTCATCAATGTTTTATTCCATAGTGAAGGCGGTCTGAATAATTCAGCTAAGGAGTGCTCGTTTGTCTCCAGTCTTCGGTAGCTGCCTGCTGGGTGCACCCAGCGGAGGATGTGGCCGGGCCGAGCGCTCGGCGCCTTGCTCTAGGAGGCAGCGACTGGAGATGCCCCGAAGGTTTCTCTTTGCCACAGACGCTTAGAAAGTGTAGGGCGCTGCCTCTTTTCCTCCGCTTGCTGCGTTTCTATAGATATCCATATGATGGCATTTGCAGACTACAAGCTGGCCACTAGCTGGATGCTCTCGCGGTCCCTGCGCGTTGATGTCCCTGACTGCTCTGGAGTCTGGGCTCGGCTGCTGCTGCAGCCCTCGCAGGCTGGTGGTGCTACAAGGCCGTAAATGCAGCGTGCTTGGGGGCTGGGCTCCGCCACTGCAGCTGCCAGGCCCTGGTCGACACTTTTTGGGGAGGGGCTGGAGAGCTCAGCGGGCCCCCTGGCAGACAGCGGGCGCATCATGGCTGAGGTGGCGGCCTGGATATGAGAGGAAGGAGGTGGAGAGAGACGCGTGGAGGGCAGTGAGGTCCTGCCTGACTTCCTGCGCCTGCAGTCCTCCACCCCCTTGTAAATGAATATTCAAGAACATAGAAGAAAAGCTGGCTGCAAAAATGCCTTGATACTCAAATGTCGCTTGATTTCTCAGGGTTGGAAACCTGAAACTAAATGTTTTTCCTAGATTTCCATTTCCTCCTGTCTCTTCTCTCTCCTCTCCTCCAGCTCGCCTGGATTTAATTAGGTCATTTATACTCCTGTTTTATCTCCAGTTGAAATACCACTGAAAAGACAACTGCGCTCCCCACCCCGACCCCCAAGCCCAGTAAACACGAGGGCTGTGAGGGCCACTCTTCAGACAGATTTGCTCTGTAAGTTCCAGCTCTAGGGAGAACCAAGAAAGGATATAGAAAGTAACTTGACTTTAACAGAAAAGCAGGTCCACATTCTCCTCTCTGAAGGCTCAGAAAGAAAAGGGTACTGCCTGAATGAAAACTCTTTAGAGGGTACCCAAGAAAGAAGAAATGCTGGGGCAGAATATCAGTGACTGGGAAAATAGTGGGTTTTCTCTGTTTCCCTCCTCATTTCACTTCTCTCTGGCCTTTTCTCACCACAAATTCACTATTCTGCAGGTTTGTGTCCTCACCCTGAGGGAAGGCAAAACAAATGCATTATCTGGTTGTTGAGTGCTTAGAAGCCTAAACATGGATGACTATGTGATATATGTTCAGAATCAGCATTCATTGGTACATGGAGTTAGGTGGAATGTCAAAACCAAATCCACCTCCTAGCACAGAGTTTCATATATAGAAGTTACTTAAAAATGGAGATTCTGTCTCCCTTCCCTTCTCCCTTGCTTGAGTGGCAGAGAGGTAGGCACCAGTTAGTTTGAAGATCTGAGACCACTGACCTTGTACTTAGATAGAGCTGGCTTGGCTCACTAATGGGTTAAGACTGTCAGGTGTTAATAGGAAATTTCCCAGCAAAATGTTTTTCCTTTTAAGCTCTCTTATGTTTACCAGCAAGAGGGCCAAAACAATAGGAAAGTCAGGGCACCCATGGGAACAGATGTGAGCATGTAGGCAGGTGCAAAGAAGTTGCCCCTTGACTCCTGTCCCCCAGACCATTTCTTTTAGTTACTTTTTCTTTTCTCTTTTCAAGAGGAGAATGACCTTGAGCAACACTAGTCTTCTGTGCTTTACACATCTCTTTCCCACTTCACACATGTGATGTATATATGAACACACACAGACATATGCATATCTACTTCAGTTTTGAAATATGAGACTTTTGTGCTTGAGTGATTTGGGAGGGGTTCATTAAGATATATGTTTGACTAATACCAGGCAGAGATGATTTTTTTTTTCTTTTTTCTCATGAGGGGCTAGCAAGAGCTTTGGTCACTTGAAAGAAAATTGTCCCACCTATATCCCCTCTTCCATTATTTTTGTCTCCTCTGTCATTAAATGCATTCTTGGTGGCAAAGTATTGTGTGGTTATGGCGTTGGTGTTTGAATGACCATCGCATATTTTATCTGCTTTAAATCTTTTCATGAATGACCATCAGTTCTCTTTTGTTCATTCACACCAATGTTCTGCTTCCTCTTGCTGCTTGAAGCACTTTAGGCTCAGTAGTTTTGCTGAGTTTTCTAGCTGGTGAAATTAGGATCTTGCTTTCTGCTGATACTATTGCTGTGTTGTTCTGTGGTTGGGATGAGATGCTTGCAGATATCTAACAGTGTCCCTGCCTCTGCATAAAAGTACCATGTAATAAGCTCTATATCATATATCTTCAGTTATTTTAAGGACAATTGACAATAGATAAGATTACTGATAAATATGTGCCAATTTTGAGGTTGGAGAAAGAAAGCTACATAAAACTTTCTAGAACTGGCTAATTTGTTAACTCATTCCAGTGATTTTTATTTTTCATTTACTTAGAAATATAACATTTTGACATTATTTTCATAGTTTTGTGTATATAGTAATCATTTCTAACTTTTATGCTTTATTGAAGAATAAATACAAGAATTTGGGCCTTTAAATAGATAGGACACATGACTAACAGGTAATTTTGCTAAATCATTCCACGGTCACACATGTGTATGGCTGTGCCTTGTTCAGTAAACCTTGAAAGTGAGACTGCTTATTACATTTCTACAGCCCACATTTTTATTCCTGTGGCATCCTTCAATCATTGAGAACTATTTAAAACCTAAGGCAGTATAATTTGTCCATTACATGGTGTGTGCATGGTAAAATTAAGAAGAATTATGTTTATCAGTATTGAAGCTATTCTGGTTAGAAGTGAACCATTTTTGTTATGCCCTATCAACATAAATTGTGTGTTTTTATGAAAACTCCGGTTTCATATAAGTGTAACAAGAGATAGAAATATAAGAATTTAATTTAGAAATGGCTAATGCCATTTTAAAGCTTTTCATTATAGTGTTCTGATACGTACTCTTCTGACACAATGCTTTTTACTGAACTATGACATAATTTAATACTAATTATGAAGATGGTTAACAAGTGATAGAAAATAATAATGAAATTACATGGTTATATAAATGTAGTATCATTTTATTGACAGCCTGTAAACCACATGAAAAGGCCTTATTATTAAGCTATGAGCTATATCAGTAAGATTTCTCAGAATTTGGCTTTGAGGGTCTATGTTTATTAAGTTACAAACTAGGTCACATTAGGAAGAAAATGCAAATTGATCAATTTGAGTCTTCCTAGATAATATGTATCTTTTTTATAGAAGAAATGTGTCTAAACTTAAACCTCATGCTACTCTTTGTTTCTTCGTGGGACCATATATGCAATTTATTGCTTTAAAAATCCTTCCAATCCTACCATTGGATATTGAATCTACTTTAGATTCTATCGCAAAAAAGCCTCTAGAAAGAAGTCATAAGATAAATGCATAATGTTATAGCATGGACCTTTTTCCCCAACTCTAGAAGCAGTTTCTGAATTCGTGGAAAAATGCAAGAAAACACTATTTAGTTCAATAGAACCAGTGTATTTAATCAGGGATAGAAGCCAAAACAGTATTGTTTATATTTCTCTATTTTTTACTTTGCTCTGTGCAGCTCTTTTGAGGAAATGCTAGAGACCTGAAGTTTGCATATTAGTTGCTTTCTCCATTCCATCCCC
This sequence comes from Leopardus geoffroyi, assembly GCF_018350155.1. Lineage (NCBI taxonomy): Eukaryota > Metazoa > Chordata > Mammalia > Carnivora > Felidae > Leopardus > Leopardus geoffroyi. Next base: position 90,383,537 of record NC_059337.1, read on the forward strand.
CATGTAGACTTCTCATTTCCTGTCTTAATAGATTTTTCATGAATCCTAGTGGTGTTGCTTCCAAAGTTATTGGATATTTGCTTTAAAGTGATTTATTAGTGGGAACATATCAACCCTGTTATGAAAACTAACTTTCTCTTATCTTCTTTGGAAGTACAGGCTGTGGTGTTTTCTTAGCAATTAGCTCTTTTTGTTATATTTCCATGGTATGTAAGTTAGGTTATTAAGTGATTTCTATGCATTCATTTTATTAGTATTAAGACATTTGTATAGCAACATTAAAATGCATATGACTTGCATGGCGATATTGAACACTCTCCTATGGAGCAGCACATACACTTTTTCTACATGGAGAGATACTGTTATAGCACTAATAGTCACAGATATTTTAATTTAAAATGCCTCATTTAACAGGAACGTGCCTACCTTCATACTGAAATTTAGGGGTTATTTATAGGAATTTTGTAGGATATTGGCCAGGTATTTACTCTTCAAATGTCAGGCACTTTAACAGCATATAAACTAGACATTGGATCCTGACCTCAAGGAACTTATTTTCATAGTAACAGGAAGGATGTAAACAAATACATAGGCTGGAAAGTTAACTGATATTTTTTATTCTATCTTGATATGTTATACTCTGTAGTAAGAGGGACAAAGGAAATTGGGAAATTGTTAATGTGTTTTGTGGAGGTTGATATTGTGCAGTGGTTAGAAGCATGAACTTTGGAATTGCACAAACCTGTGTTTCAGGCTTATGTGACCTCTCTGAGCCTTAGTGTCCTCACCTATAAAAGGAGGCTAATGATAAAGGACATTCAGCTGCTATCATCACCAACATCATTGCCATCGTCATTATCATTTCATCATTAGTTATCATGAGGGGAGAGGAAAAAACTAAAGGTGTAGTAATTGAATGATGTCAGAGTCTATGCCTGGGGTCGTAGACCCTTGGGGTTCCAGGGAATGCTAAAGCTTATTCAAAACAAGGGCCCCACAGTCCACTGTCTTCAGAGACCAGGCACATGTAAAGCAGGAAATCTGGCGAGGTTTAAGAAATTATAGGTTGGAGGATCTCTGGTACTCTGGTGATTGCATGATTTACACAAGACATTCAAATTTAAATTCATTTTAACCCCTGATGGGTCTGGCATTATAAAACTTCTGAGTTCTTCTGACATCTATTCAAATTTAGATTTTCACTAAAGCATCCCTGCCAAATGGTCATTTTGACAAAACTTGAGTACCTTCAAGGATTCTAAAATCATTCCACCTAAACCAGATTATTCCATTTTTGTATAGGCATATCATAAAATTTATTTCTGGAGTTGAGCCAAGCATCTGGCATCCTTGGCTTCGAATTAATTTTGATATGAAAGGAAGGGCACATAATAAATCTAATTCCCAGTGACAGTACCTCAAATATTTAAACTGAGTTACTTGAGATCCTCAAACCATGATTGCTCTGCTTATGATTAAACATAATTAGGCCTAAACTGGTTTGGGACAGTTTTCTATGTGTCATGATTTTAAGCCTTTTTACACTTTATACTCAATAAATGTTATCTATCGTAAGTTTTTATCACCACCCTTTTCTAGATGGACTCCAGTTTGTTTGTCTCACTTTACATTGAAGTGTGATACCAGCTCCAGCAAACCATGTGGCATGACTAGTGTAGCATTGAACAGAACTATTCTTTTCTTGCTTTTGGAACAGAGAAAGCAGGCACATACTGTTACTGTCCATCCAGCACTCCTGTCACATTTACTCTTTCATCAATGCCTTCTCTCCTTTTGAGACTGAACAAGGTATTGGAGTCCTTAACATAGACCTCCAAGATGCTACAACTCATCAATCCAGAGTGGAGTCTGACTTCACAACCCTGGGATCATGACCTGAGCCATGATCAAGATTCAGACACTCAACCAACTGAGTCACCCATGGGCTCATCTCTTGATCTCAGCTCGGGCCTTGATATCAGGGTTGTGAGTTTAAGCCATGCAGGAAGCACGCTAAAAAAAAAGAAAGAAAGAAAAGAAAAGAACCCACTGTGGGGAAACTGCAATCCAGAGTGAGAAACAAATATTCTCTCAGAGAGGCAACCATATTCTTCAGTCGGTCTTGATACTTTTGCATCTTTGCCTCTTAATTTACCATTAAACCTAGATGATACTGATTTCTAGAATATTTACTAAGCTTGTGTTACCTTCTCCATAATTGAATAAAATTGATGATTGGGCTTCCAACCGTTTTTATAGCCTCTGTATGAGGTCACCAGATTTCTAATAATGGGAAAATAATCTGAATGCTGGAGAGAATGGCAGTAAAACTCTCTTTATCTGGTATCCATACAGGATGAGTCTTGGTTATCAACATTCTCCATAATTTAGAAATGTTACTCTTTTTAGATGCCATGTTTAAAAATGTTTCTTTTGTTTTTTCTTTTTCTTTTTTAACATTTATTTATTTTTGAGAGACACAGCACGAGTAGGGCAGGAGCAGAGAGAGAAGGAGACACAGAATCCGAAGCAGGCTCCAGGCCCTGAGCTGACAGCACCAAGCCTGACATGGGGCTCAAACTCACAAATGATAAGATCATGACCTGAGTCAAAGTCAGATGCTTAACCCACTGAGCCACCCAGGCACCCCTAAAAATGTTTCTTTAAAAATTTTACTTTTAAAAAAATTTTTAAAAATATTTTTATTTTATTTTTGAGAGAGAGAGAGAGAGAGAGAGAGAGAAAGGGGGAGAGAGAGAAAAGATGAACAGGGGAAAGGCAGAGAGAGAGGGAGACACAGAATCTGAAGTAGGCTCCAGGCTCTGAGCTGTCAGCATTGAGCCTGATATGGGGCTTGAACTTGTGAACCACAAGATCATGACCTGAGCCAAAGTCGGATGCTTAACTGACTGAACTACCCAGGCGCCCTGAAATTTTACTTTTTTTTTTTTTCAACGTTTTATTTATTTTTGGGACAGAGAGAGACAGAGCATGAACGGGGGAGGGGCAGAGAGAGAGGGAGACACAGAATCGGAAACAGGCTCCAGGCTCTGAGCCATCAGCCCAGAGCCCGACGCGGGGCTCGAACTCACGGACCGCGAGATCGTGACCTGGCTGAAGTCGGACGCTTAACCGACTGCGCCACCCAGGCGCCCCTGAAATTTTACTTTTTAAAAAGTATTTATTTATTTATTTTGAGAGACAAAGAGAGAGCAAGAGTGGAGGAGGGGCAGAGAGGGAGAGAGAGAGAATCCCAAGCAGGCTCCACACTTAGCGAAGAGCCCTATGTGGGGCTTGATCTCACAAGCTGTGAGATCATGACCTGAGCAGAAATCAAGAGTCAGCCACTTAACTGATGGAGCCACCCAGGTGCCCGTAAAAGTTGTTTTAATTCTAATGTGAATGGTGATAGTTATTAAAATTGACACATCAATTGTAAATACAGTTAACCTTTTCTGAAAGACTTGAAGTCTTTGTTGTATATGTTAGTGATGCCAGAAAGCCCTCAGGGACCAATCCATGTCATGTTTAAAGCACGGATGTTTGTACGGATATGACATTTTCCACAGCTTCTTTTCTTTCCTGTCTGTGTATGATTTTTCTTTTCCTTGCTCTCATATAGCAAACTTTTTCAGTGGGTTTGTTTTCTTTTTTAAATCACTGATAGGAAGTTATTAACAAAAGACAAGATTGTTAGATATCTTTGTGAACTAAGAACCTGAGGATGAATAATATTCTAAGACTCTCTCAGCTAAGGAAAGCACATGAGTTTTCCTTCATATACTTTATGTGGAAAGTACTTAAAAATGATAATGTATCTTTATCTAATAAATATAATAGATGATGATGATTATGATCATAAACACATTTTCTTAGAATATCATCTATGCCGGATACTATTGGTTTTTACTTTCTTCTAACCCATGCAATAATCCTACAGCTTGGGCATGATTGTATTCCTTTTTTTTTTTGAAGATCAGGTTGAGGCTGAGGGCAGTTAACTTGTCCGTGATCAGATGACTAACAGATGATAGGGCTAAAATTCAAATCCAGATACTTCTGATTCTAAAGAAACATGCTGTATCTACTATACCTTGGAGGTTTCCATTTTCTTCTCCCTGTTAAAGCTGTTTTCTGTTGATTGTTATTATATAAATGTGTTTTTAACCTCCTTCAAGGATGATGGCCATCCTCTGAATATGCACCTTGTTCTTAATTTCTTTTCCTTTCTGGTACTTTGTGAATTACTGTATTTTATATCTGGAAGTTTATGAAAGACTTTATGGTTATTCATTAGGGGATTTGGTAGCTCTTTGTATGGAGAAATGTTTGATCCTGGCTCTGAGATTTAAGTATATCCTAAAATTTTTTTGCTAAACTAGACTGTGTGATTTTGGGTGATTTACTCTTTCTAATTCCTCCTAATTTCCATCTACGTAAGGGTCTTGCAAGCTACTGTGAACTTGCTGGTGTGTCTTAAGTAATTAATAAGTAATTGCTCCCTGTAGCGCTTTTCCTAGTACAGAAGAATTGGAATAAATTGGAATTCTATAAATGTTAGTTAGGATGAGATGGAACTTGGAGATCATTAATGATCATTCATCATTAAAATGTTTGTATTTGTCTAATTGTGCTCTGCACTCCACTTACCTCTTATTCCCGTTACTATGTCTTTTGTGCTGCTGTTGCTGTCATTAATGAGTGTTTCAGTCTTTACCCCTAGTTACCTCCTTCCTTTGAGACAGGGCTGGAAAGATGGCCAAATAACAAACTCATTGTGTCATCCTGAATCCGGATTTCTATGCTGTTATTTCAATGACAGAGGGGCCTGATAGCCAAAATTGGATGCTTAAGTATAGATGTATTTGTTGGCAGAACAGACCATTTCTAGATTAAGCCCTGTGGTGTGTTCCCATCTGTGATTTGCTTTCTTACTTCCTCTGATGGATTCAGGATGGCCACAAACTCATTATAGGTATCCCTATCAAGAGTACATGTCATGTTTCCCTTCCCCTTGTGTCTGGACTGGCCTTGCAACTAGCTTTGAACAATAGGTGTGGCAGAAGTAATAGGATATAACTTCCAAGCTGCATCCTCCAGAGATCATACAGTCATCCCTCTTGCCCTCCTGGAAAAAATGTTAACATCATGTGAAGAAGCCCAGGTTTCCCTGCTGGAGACAAGTGGCCCGGCTGACAGCTGGTACCAGTGGCAAGGCATGTGAAGGAGGCCTCCTTATAGCATGCAGACACAGTAGAGCTTCCAGCTAATTATAGTCACACGGGTGACCCCATATAAGACCAGCAGAAGAACCAGCCCAAATTGATAATGTACAAATCATGAACAAATAAACTGGTTGTTACTCTAAGCCACTAAGTTGTGGGTAGGAGTAAATAGCTGAGACATGCTCTGGGGTGATGGGATGCAGCCAGCCATCATGCCTGTTTTGGAAGACAGTCCTGTCTCTCTTTTTTATCCTTTCAACAAATGTTGGTTAAATATCTACTAGATCTAGGTATGCTGCCCCCATGTATGGATTCGTGGATTTTTGAAGAGGAATATATTGCTTAAGCTTTTGGAGGTAATTGGCTGATTCCTTAAATGCCTCAGATTTCCTTTTCCTAAGGTGTTTCCTAACATGGCTGAATGTACATGGGGATTAATTTTGATTTGCCTGTTTACTGCTGTACCCACTTTTCACTGCATTAGACAAGCTTCTCTGAAAGAGCTGTCCTCTTATGCTAGGGATAATGCCATTCACCTAAAGCCCAAGGGAGAATTGGTCTTTGTTTCTCCAAGTTGCATTTTGAGCTTGGTTTGGTTCAGAGGGACAGTTTGTCAATTCTCCAAGATTTTATTTTACCTTCTAATTATGTTTCAGTGATTCATATTTACTATTCATTTCTTCTGTAAATTGCATCTAGATTGCACAATTACTTTATTCTGGGACTTTATACACTCTCATTTTTTTTAATGATGTTCTCATTTATGTATCAAATTACTCTACAGGCATTTGACATACTGTTATAGGTATAATAAGGTGCAGGGTGTAGGCCATGGGGCAGGATAATTATAATGGCTTCGTAACTTTTCTGATTACTGTTTAATTATAAAAAATACATAGTTACAAAATGAATACAGTCAAACTGAGTGTTTTTACTTTTAGTAAAAGAGATACATTTGTGAGGGGGTGTGTGGGAATGCAAGTCACATTCACCTAAATATGTATTTTTTTTAATTTTTTTTTCAACGTTTATTTATTTTTGGGACAGAGAGAGACAGAGCATGAACGGGGGAGGGGCAGAGAGAGAGGGAGACACAGAATCGGAAGCAGGCTCCAGGCTCTGAGCCATCAGCCCAGAGCCCGACGCGGGGCTCGAACTCACGGACTGCGAGATCGTGACCTGGCTGAAGTCGGACACCTAACCGACTGCGCCACCCAGGCGCCCCTCACCTAAATATTTTTTATGAAGGTGTTGTCCAATGGATTTGAAAGTCTCTCTGGTGTATATCAAATATGATCAATTTTATTTACATTTCCTTCTTGCTATTTCTTTCTGTGATTTTAGAGTTTAATATAAAGTAGGTAATATATGCTATGCTAATTACTTGAAGTTTCTACTAGTGAATACTTTTTTTTAATGTTTATTTATTTTTGAGAGAGACAGAGAGAGAGAGAGAGAGAGAGAGAGAGAGAGAGAGAGAGAGATCACACAAGCTGGGGAAAGGCAGAGGATCCAAAGCAGGCTCTTCACTGTCAGCACAGAGTTGGATGTGGGGCTCAAACTCACCAATGATGAGATTGTGACCCTAGGTGAAATCAGGAGTTGGATGCTTAACCAACTGAGCCACCCAAGCACCCCATCTACTAGTGAATTCTAAAATAACCAAGTACATATTCCATCTGCTGCATGTTTCGATGTACATAAAAATTTATCTTCTTAACATGATATGTATCAACTTCCAGGATCCCATCTGCAAACCCAGCGTGCGTATGGTGTTTTACTCAGCATGCCCCTTCAGTGGTCACCAACATAATTTTCCCTCTATCCTTCTAGGTTCTTGCCTAAAACCCCCTTGTAATGAAAATACAGATTAACAGAAGAAAACAGAAATTTAACAACGTGTATGCTTCCTGTATACGTAGAGATACCCAAGAAAACTGAGTACCTCCCCTAAATGACCCAAGCCATTACCTTAAATACTATCTCCATGGGGCACCTGGGTGGCTCAGTCGGTTAAACTGCCGACTTCGGCTCAGGTCATGATCTCACGGTCCGGTCCATGAGTTCGAGCCCCCGTGTCGGGCTCTGTGCTGACAGCTCAGAACCTGGAGCCTGTTTAGGATTCTGTGTCTCCCTCTCTCTCTGCCTCTCCCCCATTCATGCTCTGTCTCTCTCTGTCTCAAAAATAAATAAACATTAAAAAAAATACTATCTCCAACTAAAGACAAAAAAAAAAAAATTTGGAGGGGATGGAAAGCCAGTTATGGGAGATTTTCAAGCAAAACACAGTAATGATTGTTATGGGTATGGTTGTTATGCAGTTTGTGCCTCTGCTATGGATAAGAGTTTTTAGAGGTTTAGTTGTCCTCCTCTTCCTAGTACAGAGAGGAAGACACCCTTACAAGTGGAGACTTCTTTTATAAATGTGAATGTCTGTTACAAAAGGATAACTTCTACTTGGTTTTTAGAGCCTTTCCTATGTCTGCTATTTCTTAAAAGTAATCAACCTAAATTAATGTTTATGCCAAAAAGGCATATTTTGGGGTGTCAAATTCTCCCCTTCACTGCTTTAAGATTTCTTAGCAAGTTTTGTTGTTTTGGGGAAACAAATTGAAAGTAGTCAAGCCATAGTCTGACTGTAAAATCTTTAAAATGAATGTCTCTAGAGGCAGCTGGCTAGCTCAGTTGGTGGAGCATGCAATGCTTGATCTTGGGGTTGTGGGTTCCAGCCCCAATGTCAGATGTAGCCATTACTTAAAAATAAAATCTTTAAAAAATAAATAAAAAATGATAAAATGAATGGCTTTAATAGAATTTAGCTACAAAGGAAATTGCATCCATCTGTTCATCATAGAGAATTGAATAACACCTGTAATATTTATGTAAGGCAGGCTTCATTTTATTATAATAAAAGAGTAAGAGGGTATTCATACACACACACACACACACAGAGCTTGTTTATTTTATCAAAACTAAATCATTATTAATATGCATGCTATATATTGTACTGCTAGCAATTATCACACTTTAAAGGAAGATTGTGAATAAATTCTAGGCTAAATTATTGTGGAAAAATAATCACCTTTTATTCTTTTTAAAATAACGTGCAGTAAAATTATAAGAAAGTGACAATGACTGAATTTAAATAATACTTTTTAAAAGTAGCACATAGCTTCTTTTTCTTTTTCTCTTGGTAAAACAGAGATCATACAAATGTTGCCATATTGTAGCTTTTGCATTTGTTCTCACTGTTTTTCAGCCTTCTGAAGTGTAGCATTCTCCATTGTGGCTTACTCATTTCTTAAAGTCATACTGGTTTTTGTTGTTGTTGTTGTTTTGATAAGAAGTCTGTATTTTCTGATGAACCTCTTTTCTAACTTTCTACTATAATTTAATTTAGATGTTATAGGCAATAATAATGAACTGGGTTTTAGCTGGGATAAGCCATCATTTTGTACTGTCTTTTTGGTAAGCTTTCAGTCAAAAGAAGGAAGTAAGAAACCCTTGGCAAGGGGTGAGCAGGGTCAGTTTGAGAGCCTCTGTCTCAGCATAGGGTCAGCTCAGCTGTTAAAGCTCAGCCTTCCATCTCCCTAAAGGCTCATTGCTGTTCCCTCAGGACCACAGCGTTCCTACAGTTATTAAGGAAAGAAACTTCCATTTGACAAATAAAATGGCTAAAATTCATACCTGCGGGGATTTAAAAAATGGCTGTGTGTTTGAGTTCCTATTAAGTGGCACATCAGAAAAGTAATCAAACACACCCGTGTTTTTTAGGGAACTCTACTATAATACAGTTACTGGTGTATGGACCCACTATTAAATGGTTTTAATAATCAGTTTTCAGTGTCTCTGTTTAAAAAGTCATAAAGAAAAAGTGTAGCTCCGACTCGCTAGCCTTATTTGACAACTGTAGGCAATATCTACTTATATTTCTTTTTTTTTTTTTTTAAAGATTTTATTTTTAAGTGATGTCCATGCCCAATGTGGGACTGGAACTCACATCCCTGAGATCAAAAGTCACATGCTCCACTGACTGAGCCAGCTAGGTACCCCCGATAAAACTCGTGTTTCTTTTTTATTCTTTTTTTTTTAATTTTTTAAAATTTTATTTACTTTTGAGAGAGAGAGAGAGAGAGAGAGAGAGACCAAGCGTGAGCAGGGGAGGGGCAGAGAGAGAAGGAAACACAGATCCGAAGCAGGCTCCAGGCTCTGAGCTGTCAGCACAGAGCCAGATGCGGGACTCGAACCCATGAACCATGAGATCATGACCTGAGTTGAAGTTGGACGCTTAACCAACCCAGCCACCCAGGCGCCCCTCAACTCATGTTTCTATTAAATTTTCATTGCTCGAGGCTTCTTAAGGTATCATCCATTCTTTAGGAGTTGGATATTTGCCTTCATTTTAGTTTATTTCAATATAGTGGAGATAGAAACATCCTTTTCATAGTCAGTTTTTGGCCAGCGTACCCTAAAATTTACTAATTATAGTGAAATCACAACTCTGCATTCTTCATTGAGAAGAAGCTGGTGGCAGCCTGGGAAGAAAATAATGTAGTGTGGTTAGCCAATGTTCCTGTTTCCTCTAGTGTAGTGTGACTAGTTTAATCAATTACAAATGCAGCAGTTAAGTTCCTGAATTACCAAAAAGAAAATGTTTCCTGGCCACTATATATGTGGTATTTTAATATCAAATACCTTGAGCTTCAGCTATCCAAGGTTTGAAATAATTTAGTTGGGGAGCAAGGATTTCCTGTCCTCTTCTAAATCTTTCTAGCTGAACTGAAAATCAAACTGACATGAGACAGATTAACAGGAGAAAATAAGATTTAATATCGTATATACCAGGAATCTAAATAGACGTGGAAATTCCAAAGACAGTGAGGCAAAACGAGGTATATATGTCATTCTGAACAAAGGAGAAGGGGTAGGAATCTGGAACCTCAAAGGGAAGGAATGCAGCTCACAGGGCACTCGTAAGAGGAGTGGATGTTTGGTAATTAGATGTTTTCCCTGCCATACAGATGGGTCACTCAGATAAAAATTATATCTGGTAATAACAATTGTTCTGAGAAAGACCCCAAATTTTAGATTCTTCTCTGTAGTTAAGGATGGACAAAGGTTTCTCTTGAGTCCTCAGAGTCTGCTTTCAACTCAAAATAGTCCATATGCTGAAGTGGCATATTTTGAGTGGACCTCAAAAAAAAAAAACAAACATATTTTGTATATCTTTTAAAGTATAGTCAAAGACACTGCACTTTTTTTAATGTTTATTTATTTTTGACAGAGAGAGAGAGACAGAGAGAGAGAAAGAGAGAGAGAGAGAGAGAGAGCATGAGCGGAGGAGGGGCAGAGAGAGAGGGCAGGCTCCAAGCAGTCAGCACAGAGCCTGATGCGGGCCTTGAACTCACAGACCTTGAGATCATGACCTGAGCTGAAGTCAGACGCTCAACTGACTGAGCCACCCAGGCGTCCCCAAGACACTGAACTTTTAATCGGTCAGTGTGGACTGCAGTGTGAACGACTGGTTAGTTTTCCTGCACTTAGTCTTTTTGTGGAAGTATCATTGCTATTCTTTAATTAAAATCAACAATAGATTGTTGCAAATTGTGAACAAAGAAGATGTAATATAATATGATATCATTTGCAACCTCTTAAGATGATTCTACAGACAGGAAAAACATTGAGCTGGAAGGTTATCAGCAAAAATAGAATATAGCAAGAGATATAAAAATAGCACTCTCTTCCCTGTCTTTTACAATATGAGTCGAACACTCATTGTATGGTTCCTCATGAAATTTGCAGAGTGCTGAGAGATTCACTTTTAATTGAGGTAACCCTGAGCTTTTTGAAGTGTAACCAGTGACAGACTAAAGTGACATTTTGAAGAAGCACTGGTTGAATTATGAAATACTGTTACTCTACAATGCTGCTGGGAACCTTAATTAGAGTATAGAGTCTAACTAAAGGAAAAAGCAAAAACAAAGGAACAAATGATTGAATCATGATACATTTTTATATTGGGTTCTCTCACAGTTCACACATACACAAAAACATAATTTTCTGTATTCCATTCTTTTGTCTTTTGTTTGAATCAGTGAAGAATGTCTCTCCTGATTCCTTCTTCCTTTTTTCTTTGTCTTAGTTCTAAAAATTGATTAATTCCAGATAAAATATCTTAATTACAGCTTAATCAGTTGCCAGTTTAATTTTTAATGAAGCAACTCTCAGGATATACTTTTTGCTAGTATTTGCCTTCATATTTTCCTAAGATATAGATTACTGTATTATCTTCATCATGATTAAGTGATGGATATTTAGAGCTACATTAATGAGTCAGAGAGGAGAGTACAACTGTAGAGTGCTTTTCATTACACAGTACTTCAGAGTTGTTAAAGATAGGATCACAGTATGGCTTTGAAATTTATCTCACAGAAACAGCTACTTAGGTTAAATGTACATTACAAGAAAGTTTATTGCAGTAGTGTTTGTAATAGCAAAAACATATTTTACAAAACATTGTACAGACTGAGTATTCACCAATAACAGGCAGGTTTCTTAACGGAATATTGTACTGTTCTTTAAGTAACTGAAATAGATCTATATTTGTTGATAAAGCTGTCCAAAATAGATGGTTACATAAGAATAGAAGTTATGGTGGCTATAATGTTATGTTCTTTGCATAAAAAAATAATACACACACATATGCAGATACACATAAATTCATATTTATGAATTAGCATTCTTTGGAAGGGTACACCCACAAAAAAGTAGATGGTGGTTTCCTCTGGGTGGGAGGGTCAAATGATTTTCAATTTTATCCTTATAGAGAGTTTGAAACTTTTTTACTTTTACATGCTATAGTTCGTAATAATAAAAAGCTTAAATATAGGGTTTAAATGACCATTATCGTTATAGATCAAATAAAATTAAAAATGAATCTTCTAGGGGCGCCTGGGTGGCTCAGTCGGTTGAGCGTCCGACTTCAGCTCAGGTCACGATCTCACGGACCGTGAGTTCGAGCCCCGCGTCGGGCTCTGGGCTGACGGCTCAGAGCCTGGAGCCTGCTTCCGAATCTGTGTCTCCCTCTCTCTCTGCCCCTCCCCCGTTCATGCTCTGTCTCTCTGTCTCAAAAATAAATAAACGTTAAAAAAAAAAAATTAAAAAAAAATGAATCTTCTAAATAATTAAAGGCTATTATATGCTCAATGGTATAATATTACATAAGTCAACAAAAATGTGAATGATATTTGCAAATTTATTTTTATAGATAAATTGCAGAGATTTAGCAACCAAGCTTATCTACAATACTGTTTGCACTGTTTAAAACAAACTATATGTCTGCCTCTTAGAGTGGATTTCCTTAACAATATGAAATACCAAATGTTCAATTGCTTTAGAGTTTCTGCTCAGTCTTATATTGCAAATTTTTAAAGGAAAAGTATCTCTAAAACTTAAACATTTAATTTAATCTCAAGTAATAAGAGAAAGACAAATACCATATGATTTCACTCAGGTGGGGAATTTAAGAAACAAAACAGATGGACATAGTGAAAGGGGGGGAAAAAAGGTAGGGAAGCAAACCACAAGAGACTCAACTATAGAGAACAAACTGAGGGTTGTTGGAAAGGAGGTGGGTGGGGGATGGGCTAAATGGATGATAGGTATTAAAGAGGTGACTTGTAATGAACACTGGGTGTTATATGTAAGTGATGAATCACTAAATTTCATACCTGAATCGATTTTACAATATATGTTAACCAACTAGAATTTAAATAAGCAATTGAAATTTAAAAAAAAATAAAGTAATAGGAAAATTTGACTTCCATGATAAAGGATGTTTCATTCTGGATTTTATTTAAGTTCACAGGTTTATATTTCCGGAGATAGGAATTTTGAGTTTTTTGTGTTTGCATCAGACCCCAGCACAATGTTTGCCATATAGATTAAAGATTGGATCATTAAATCAAAAAAGTAATTAGCTTTTTTTTCTAGAATCTTAATGTAAATTGAAGATAAAATTATGTTTTCTAATATTCTTCAACATATTAACAGACTAAATAAAACAAAACACAAATATATGTGAGGTCTTGCTAGACCAGTCTAGAAAACTGGAGGAAAAAATACCACTAAATTCCACATTAACAAAGATTAAAAGTATTATTTAAATTTTGTACAAAACTAACCTTTGTATAAAAGGTTAGTTTTTACTCCACATTTAACTTTCACAGCTGAATTCTAAGGGAGTATATTTCTTGAAATTTATTTTCCACATTTTTATTGAGATATATGTAATTAACTTACCATTTAAGTCACCCTTTTGAAGTGTAGAATTTAGTGGGTTTTAATATAATCACAAGGTTGTGCAACCATTACCACTATCTAATTCCAGAACTTTTTAAAAAGTTTATTTATTTGTTTTTTAGAGAGAGAGGGAGAGAGAGAGAGAGGGAGGCAGAGAGACAGGGAGAAAGAATCCTATGCAGGTTCCACACTGTCAGGGCAGAGCCCAATGAGGCAGGGGTGGGGGGGCTCGAACTCACAAACCGAAACCCGTGAGATCATGACCTGAACCCAAATCAAGAGTCGGCACTTAACTGACTGAGCTACCCAGTCACTCCTAATTCCAAAACTTTTTTTTTATTCTCTCCCCAAAGAAACTCTACATCTATTAGCAATTGTTCCCTATTTCCCCCTCTCAGGAGGCTAATTTTTGGGGGGAGAAAAAAAAACACAAAAAAGAAAATAAGTACACTGAAAACAAACTAGAGCTTTTTCAAAGAATTAATTTTCCCAAAGGCCTTTTTTAATCTTTCAGATAAGTAAACTGATTTCTTTTGACACATTCTTGTAGATATATTTTTTCATTTATGCAGCTTTGTTTTGTGAGATCCTCATTTGCCTAGGCATTTGATTCTAGTAGTTACTCCACATCATTTCATTGAGTTCACAAAGTACTAGTTTTTATAAATGAAATTGCAGTTTACTATAGATATGCAATATGTTTTTAAGGAAAAAGTAATGATAAAGAAATTGGCAACGTGGTCAAATATGTAGCTTTCTCTATATTGATCTATCCAACCATCTGTCTATAATGGTGGTAAGTGGAAAGAGATTTGAATGGGGTGAGTTCTATAAGTGAATAGTTCAATAGTGAATATTGTTTATAGCAACACTTTTTGCTGCTTGAAACAATCTGGAAATTTCAGTGACTAGAGGAAAGAATACTTTAGCCATTTTGTATATCATTTGAAATTATATATATTTTTCCCCTGTTTAGAGAGAGACAATGAAATATACTTAAAGTTTCCATGTATTCAATTGATGATTGTGATTGCTGTATATTAGGAATTGATTTTATTTATTACAGATAAGAAAATTAATATTTTCTCAGTATTTAGCATTCTAAGATTTAATGACATTTGACTGATAACTTACTTCAAGATTGCTGACTTAATATTTTGTTGCACAGAAGGTCTATGCGCTGTGCAGAGACTGTTCTGTCCAGAGTGAAGCTTATCTGGCCTCTCAATTCTGAGTTCTTGAATGTTGACTATATTTTAAGTTCCTTTTATACCTCAATTCTCCTAAAGAATATTTACTTTTTTCTCACTAAGTGTCAGTGAAACCATTTATCAGAATAGATAAAAGAAAACAGTTCTAAGCCGGTTCTCTTTTTCTGTAGTTGGGTGCTGTATCTTTAACTTACTGATTTGTTTATTCAACAAATATTTATTGATAACATTCCATTTATACCAGAAATAGTGGTAAGATCTAGAGATCCAACAGTAGGTAAGAGAGATATGATTGTTGCCCTTGTGGAATGGACATAGTAGCAGGGAGAAAGACACTTGGGAATTCATGGATTCATTCCGTTTAGCATCAATTAAGTGTCTGATAACTGGTGCTGGCATTAAAGAGATAGAGTTGCTTTGCATGAGTGGAGACTTCTGACTCCCAGTGTGCTCTGGGAGTGGACAAGGTGGGATCCCATCTGTCAGGCTCACCTTCTGGGTGAGCCCATGCTGCACGCTGATGAATCATGGTGCATGCTGGGCTATCTTGTTCTGTCTGGACTGCTGTTCTGTCCCCTGTAAATTCTCACTTAATCTGTAAACTATTAAAATTCACATGTTAGGCTAGATTCGTCACCTGCTGTTTTTTTTAAAAAAACAGTATTGCAGATTATATACGTATGCGTGTATAATACCATGTGTCTCTTTATTCACACACACAAAAAAAATACGTTTCCTTGGTTATTTATGAGGTTTGAGGGTTTTTCTGATTTTATGTCTTTTTTTTTTTAAATTTTAAAAGTTTTTATTTATTTTTGAGAGAGAGAGACAGAGCATGAGTCGGGGAGGGACAGAGAGGGAGAGAGAGAGGGGGGCATAGAATCTGAAGTAACCTGCTTTTCTTTCTATTTTAGATAATTTAGACTGCTCTGGCTCAAGTGCTGGCTTAAAAATTTGTTTGAAGAGTATTTCCTGTTAATCAAAACATATTATGTTTGATTTGCATTTATGGTTGTTTATTATATTATACTATCAGATAAATTATCCAACAACTGGAGCCTGAAATTTACTGTTCAGTCAATCAACTTTGGGCTCACTTATTTGTGGGTTCCACTTCCATGCTGTTTTATGGCCTTGAAAGAATTCACACTTACTTACTTGTTAAAATAATTACATTTTTTTACTTCAACTCATTTTCTTCAACATAACCAGGTGTTCAAAGGTTCCTATACATTATTTACATTTTACTTCTCTGGATGGAATTTTCTAATTGGTTAGTCAGTATAGTGGGTACAAAATCTTGTCCAAGCATTACTAAAGTATTTGCAGTTCTCTAAACATACTTAGCTATTTTATGTTTCTGTCTTTGATTCTACTCTGTTTTCTCTTCCTTTTGTTTGTTTCACAGACAAAAAAATGAGTATCATTTTCTCATCGTCCTCAAATTATTTATTCAACAGGATTTCCAAAATGTTCTTTTGGGAAGGCTTTTCTGATACCTCAGAGTTGAGGTTGTTGTCACACATCTTGTTTCCATCCTGCCCTCATAGCATATATCCTGGAGAGGCTTCAGGTGGTTCTCTGTGTTTCCATGCAAATGTAATGTCATGGCCATTCTGTATCAGAGCATTTTTTTTTTTTTTTTAAATCACAGCACTTACACATTCTATTTAAATTGTTTTCTTATCTTTCTCTCCACATTTTCTAGACAGACTCTGATGTATTTGAAGGCATGATATACTTAACATATTTAAAATTTTCTTTTTATCCAAATGCCTAGAATAGTGTTTGAAATTATTCAATTGAATTATTGAAATGAATCACTCATTTGTGGGTAAGGCCGTAATGGTGACAGAAAATACAGGCAATGATTTTCTCAAAAATTCTCCCAAGTTCGTTGATACCAAGCTAAGGATTTGCTGTCAAATAATACTTGAAGACCTTTTCTCAGAAAAAAAAAATACTGGTAAAAACTAAGAAGGACGTTTGTACACATCCCCATTAAAATTAAAGAAAAAATTTCCTCTGTGTTGAACCAGTTTAAAGCAATGACTTCTTTAAGATATTTAATTATTGTTCTGAATTGGCTGTTAGAGCATGTAAACTTAGAAGATACTGTAAATGTTTATCATTTCAAAGTTATAATTTGAATTATTGATCCTTTTCAGGGATTTCTGAAGGCTCTTTTTGAGGAATGCATGACTTTAGAACAGCTCTCTTTCTTGGATTATAATCTTCCCATTTGTTTGAATCCATACTATTTTCTCAGAATACAGAAATTCTAATTCCATGTTGTACATTATAGTACAGTATAATTTCATATATATATATATACATATGCTATATGATAATATAGTACATATAGTATAGTTATCATTTACTTGCTGCAGTTCAGATGTACAATAATAAAATAGTGAGAAGATTCTCATTTCTTCAGCAGCATTGCTATTTTGCATCAGATACATTTGAGAGGACATTAGTGGAAACATAATTCTCTTTTACAGTAAAATAATTTAATCATATAAGACATATGATTGCTTTAATCACTGGACATGAATTTGTCTACTCTCATCTTCTTTGATCATTTAAAAAAGTCCTTTATATCAATTAGATATATTTTATATTCTTAGTATTTTTTCCTTTGATATTTGTGTTAGTTCTTTACCATTTTGTTTACATCTTTTATTCTTAATTTATTGACCTTAAATGGAAGACTTCCAAATTAAAATCTGATTGTCTCTTCTGACTTATTAAATGTTAGGGTGAATTAGGTTTCAGTGGCTTATGTAAAGTTCTGAACTCTCTACTTATACTCTTCCCTCTTTTAATCTATACTTCTAGTCCTGCAAGATAAATCTTCCTAAAGTGCTTCACTCATGTAATTTCCCTAGTCAAAAACCTCCAGATGTTTCCCATTGCTTATGAAATTAAATTCAAACTTGTTCTGTGACATTCATGACCGTCCAAACCCCAGTAAGATCCAGTTTCTAGTCTCAACTATGACTACTCCTCTGTTCACACTACATATAGCAATAAAACTGAATTATTTGGTTTTCACAGACTCTACTGTCTTTTATTTCACTCCTTATATTTCTTTGGGCTTCTTCCTGGAATACCTGCTTTTGTATCATTTCTGCCTGTTCAAATTCAACTGATTATTCAGAACCTATTTCAGAAATCTGTCTTTAAGAAGCATCTCCTGGGGCGCCTGGGTGGCGCAGTCGGTTAAGCGTCCGACTTCAGCCAGGTCACGATCTCGCGGTCCGTGAGTTCGAGCCCTGCGTCAGGCTCTGGGCTGATGGCTCAGAGCCTGGAGCCTGTTTCCGATTCTGTGTCTCCCTCTCTCTCTGCCCCTCCCCCATTCATGCTCTGTCTCTCTCTGTCCCAAAAATAAATAAACGTTGAAAAAAAAAATTAAAAAAAAAAAATAAATAAAAAAAGAAGCATCTCCTGATTTGTTTATTCAACACATACTTATCTGTCAGGCATTAACCAAGGGTGCAATGAATGAGACAGTTAAGAGCTTTATTATAATGAGTTATTTTTATTAGGCCAAGGTGTTAGGCAATAAGTAAATTAGGAAATAAAAATATAAAATATTAAGTGCTGATAAGTGCTATGAAGGAAAATATTAGAAGTGCCATGAGAATGTGTAATCAGAGGTGGAGGGCTTATATATTATTAAGGGTGATCAGGCATATGTCCTCTCTTATGAGGGGACATTTTCAGAGAGACCTGAATGAGCAGGGGACTAAGTCACAGAGATATCTAGAAGTCCTGAGAATGAAGCAAGAGAGTGAATTCAAGACCTCTCTGGCAGCAGCCAGCTTGCTATGTTTACAAAATAGCCATCAGGCACTAGTGGCTAAAGATGAGTAAGTGAGCAAGAGAGTCACCAAAGGGGTTAGTAAGTCCTATGAGCCAGCACAAGGATTTTGACTTTTAACATGAAAGATAGTAATCCAAGGAGGGTTTTGAGTGGAGACTTAACATGAACTCATTATTAAAAAAGATCACTCTGGTTGCTGCCTTTGAAACAGACTACAAGGTCACAGAGGGAACACAAGGGAGCGCAAAAGGCTACGTGGGTCAAGATCTGATGGTGGATTGAACCCGGATTTGGTGTAGGAAGTGACCACATTAAGGGCTGGTTTTGTGAATTAAGGAAGTATGTTTGAAAGGAGGGTAAGAAATCACACACAAAATATCAGCACCATTTTGTAGACTCTTTCTTCAAAGCAGCTGTTACTTATTTTTAACAGTAATATCTTGTGCAAGGTTGTTTTACTAAACTATTGACTTCCATTATTTCTATTTAAAACTTATAACAACCTGATGGAGAGTAGGTATTCAATATTATTGTTACATTTTTATATATGAGGTGCTTGGAAGACAGGTTGAATTATAAGAAAATTTTCTATGTATCTATCTTCTTGTATTCTTAGAGAAGGAAAAAAAACAGCTAGGAATAAATATACCACATTGTTAATAGTGGTAGAAAAATAGATAATTTTTTCTCTTATTTATGTTTACCTGCATCCCTTTTAAGAATATTGATTTTCCTTTACTTATTTTTAAATTCCTATATTTAGATAAATAAGGATATCGCTTTTGTAATCTAATAAGTGTTAAATGTGAAAGTCATGATTTTTAAACCCACTTTACTGAACTTTTAAATCTTATAATAATTGAAAAAGTATGGGATTTATACTTAGACTTGGTTTCAGATTCTACCACCTTGGGCAAATAATTTAGCCTCTCTGAACTTCATTGTCTTATCTATACACTGAAACTAATAATCCCAAGGTTTCAAACTGGTTTTCAGGATGCAAATGGCTAACAAAATGGGTTAGACACAATTCCTGAAACTATAGAGTACAACAAAATGGTCACTATTATTATCATGTTCATATTATGTAGATTTTTGGATTTAATTACTCAATAGATAAGACAAAGGATACAATACCATAATATATATAAAGTAATACAGCTGTAATCTGTTTCTAATTAATTGCTATGAAAATGAATTTCAACTAAGAACTTTGTTTAATTTTTCAATTTTTAAAATATCCCAATGTCATGCCTTGATAATAGGCTCTCATATTACTTTGGAGGATGGAATTTATTTTCTCTTTAAATGTTTAAAAATACTTAACATATATTGATTTTCTTTTAAAATGCTTTCGTGAGTACTTTTAAATAGATTTGAATAATTAAAAATAATCAATGAAGGGCCACTTTTAGATACTGCTTTACTGTGGGCTACTGCTCCTTGGTGAAAAATTCCACTGACGTTTGTTGCAACCACACCTGACGTCCATCTTAGTTCATTGTGCGTTCAAGTTTTAGGATCAGGTGTGATTCCATAAAAAACATTGCAAGTATGACATTATGTGTGCAATGTCATGAGTGTAAGTTAAGATATTCCTTTATACATATAGATGTTTAAAAAACAGCAGGCAAAATGTTCTCTGCAGTTTTTGTAAATGTTGCCCTCTATAGTTAAGGATTTTTTTATGTCATAAAAGGAAAAGTATTTAGATGAAGTAGTTATGTGCACCCCTAAGATAATAATATAGACCCTATTTTTCTAATATGTATGTGTGTATAAATTTTACCATGTCTTATATCTATCAATCCAAATAAACAGCTGTTAGGCATCAATTAATGTGACTGAATTGCATTTTTTCCTGGGGATAGGAATGTGAAGAAATAAAAACCAATGCAGTCTTCTGCAATGTTATTTCACAATGCTAAATTACTGTTGTATGGTTTGCATTATCTTGGTTTGCCTTGCCTCTAAATTCAGTTATTTTCATTGGCTTTCACTATTCTTAAATGTTACTGGATTTTTTAATATTACAATGATTGTTCTAAAGTAAATTCAAGATTACTATGTAATGGTTTTTAATAAAACTAAGCAAATCTGGGTTCAGTGTGTGAAGGACATTCACCATAATGAGCTTCATTACATCCACTCAGTGGTAGACCTGTGTGAATCGCTAATGATTCTAACTTTCCTGAAATTAAATGTTTTAACATTTCTAGATTAGAAGTTATACTCATTTTTTAATAGTGCCAAAAAAGTCTCTCTATATTGGGAGGTGTTTACAGTGATGGAATCCTCCAGAAATACCTGTTTGTCCAATGCACTTTCTCCCCATGGAGTCTCCTGGTGGCCAAGAAGACATTAAAGCAAATAGCTTAATACAGAGACAGGACATATAGTGCTGTTGGCCAGTTATGAGAGCTTCTGTACTTTAAGAGGGGAAATAGCATAGAGAATAATATAATTTGGGAGCCAAAGGAGAGTTTTGTAATTTTTCATGAAAACACTGACTGTATAGATATAATTCATGAGACATTGAAATATGAAACTTTTTCTAAGGCATGATTAACTGTAACATATTTTGTGGACTGACTCTAAGAACCGTATGTCCCAGTATATAACTAAAGACCTGTTGCCTAAATTATACCAAAGTGATCTGATTTCCTTTAAGCTGTGAGATTTGAGTCCATTTTGGTTTTTTTATTTCTATTCTTTGGGTCCATTTTTATTTTTGTCATTTTCAGTTTTGATTCTACATATTGAAAGTGAGATCTGTTCTTTCACTTTTGAGTGAAGTTCCTCTGGGTTATTCTTCAACATGGTATATAATTTAGGAATTGCATTACTATAGTCCATCTAGGAAACAGTTCACCAGTGGTTACAAATTGTTCCCAAATGACGAGTATAAAAGGACAGCATGTTAATATTTTTGATTTTAGGACTAAGAAAAGCATTATTTTTGTTTTGTGTTGAAACTAGAACCCATTACTTTGCAGTAAATGGTATTTTGTTAAGGCCAGCAAACCATATTGGATTCTGAACACTGACTCAGATATATCCTTCAAAAAAGAACATTTAAACTGTACCATGATATTTTTGAAAACTGTCTTAATTGTTATAAATTATTTTAAAGGACAGGTACAAAGCTTGTATATTCACAGGACTCTCTATATACAATATATCTGAAACTTTACAAGTCAAAAAACCAGTATTCATATTTCAAGATTTTGAGTTCAGTTTTAAAAGTTAATACATGCAGTAGAAAGTTAAGTTGAAATGCCTTATTCTTCAGGTAAATGTAATGATTTAGATTTTCCCGAGTATCATAATGTACTATGTACTATAATGTGAGTCATTAAAAGATAAGGAAGTTGTAATTTTTGTTTTAAATAAAATAGTTATATTTTGGGGAAATATGACAACCTCACAAATGAATCTAATCAAAGCAGAATATGAATGGTGCAATAGGAGACCATGGGGTTATGAGGTTTTATGACAGAAAAACCTTATAAAAGTATATCTTATAAGATCTAGTTAGGAACCCAGAAAATATCAGGAAGAAGGATGTATCTGATATGGTTCTTGAAGAACTGGTAGGATTTGAGTGGTTTGAAGTGAGAGAGTAGGCATTTTATTTTATTTTTAAAGATTTTATTTTTAAGTAATCTCTCCACTCAATATGGGGCTTAAACTCACAACCGCAAGGTCAAGAGTGAGTCACCCACTCTACCGAGTGAGCCAGCCAGGTGCCCCCAGAGTAGGAATTTTAGAACAAGAGGACTGTGTGAAGAAAACAAAAGGAGGATGAACAAGTCATATTTAGGAATGACTAGTCTAAATATTGCTGGAGTTATAGGGTATAAATAGGATAGCAATGGAAGAAAATGCCTGAAAATGTTTTAGAGGTAGGGAATTCATATGAAATTTTGATGGAAATTGGGAGCCATTGAAGTTTAATGAATTGGGGAATTACACAGTTGGAACTTCCTTATGAGTATAATCAGAAAATGGTTCATCTGATGAGTTAGAGAAATACTGGGTGTAAAGAAACTGGTTAAAAGACAGCGAAAGCATTCTGGGTGGGAGGCAATAAGGACCTGCATTGTGGAGTTTGTATCAGAAATGGAAATAAGCATCTGGCTCAGTGATCTCAGTGAATTCCAGTTTACTTTCATTAGAATTCAGGAATTTTGTTTTAATACATTTTCTTCTGTGAGATCACAGTAAGAGTTATTAATAAACTGTCTTTTGGTCTCAAGCTCTTAGAAGGGGATTTGTGTCATGGGTCTCCCACACTCTTACTGACTATGGGCATTTGCTCAGTACCAGTTCCATTGTTTAGGCCAGATAGAAAAAAGGTGCTCAGGCAATGGTCTTCAGTGGGAGGTGCTCCTTGTCAATCAGGCTCCTTTAGTCTATGACTTTAATTAGCGAGAATTACTCTCTCTTCTTGTACTTCCATCATTTTATGATGGTGGAATTATTTAGTTTTCAGCATGTTGTGTTCAGGTATATTGTTTTGTTTTGATTTAATTACATGACACTTTGAAACTACCAGAATTGAGGTAAGGAAGAGGACAGGATTTTTATTTCTTCTTCTGAAGCTGCTTTCTTCCTTTCTAGGCATAAGCCAAGGTGCTGTGATTAGATCCAGAATCTGTCCAGAGTCATCTTTAACTCTTAAAGAATTCCATTCTGAATTTGTACACCCTACCCTTAGCCTGCTATCCCAGCACAATAGTCAGGACTAGGATTATTCTATTTACCCAGTTTTGGGGTTTATCTCAGTCAAGGGCCAGGCCTTCCAGGGTATTTATTTTATTTTATTTTATTTTTTTGTTCTGAGCTTTTTACATTTCATTTAGAGTTGTTAGATAAATATAGGGTTGCTTAGGGATAAGTGAAAATTGCAGTATATGTCAAAGGGCAGGATCAAAAGTATTAAGAGCTGCTTGACTTGCTTTTTTTTTATTAAGAACCTGAGATATGATGACATTCTCCACAATTTCAAGGAAGTCTTTAAAACCTTGTGTCAGGAACCTGATCAAGTCATTTCAGAGCCTTGAACAGTTCTTCTGTGCCCCTGGGCTACACTGCGGGTACCTAGGAAGGTTTCTTTCTCAAGTTTAAATTTTCCTTAGGGAATCTTTCCAGGTTTTGCATGAAACAGATTCCGTTCTCTATGTACTCCCTTGGATATAGGAGATTTAAGATTAAGACCTTCCCTTATTCCCAGATTTATTTTGCCTCTCCCATCAACACCAAACCCACTTGGCTGTGGCCCTGTGGCTTCACCTATGAGGAGTTCTGACATTCTAAATAGATGCTATCATATGAGATGAGTCCATCTACCATGGGTCATGAGACCCTGGATTCTTTATTCATCTCACAGACATGATGCAACCCTGAGGACTTTGGACCTCTGGGATTTCTGCTGTTACTAGTGAGGAATTTATTGATGCTAATACATATTCGTGTTACGCTAGGTATCAGTTGTTTCTCCTAATTAAAATGGTAGGGCATTTAGGATTCAGGATGGTTCTACCAAGTGCTGTTGCGTTTTCCTTCGAATTCAGCGGGGTTTTTTGTAGCAACTCCACACTTTCAGGGCCTGCTATCCTCAGAAGTTACTGTAAGGCGGCTCACTACCCATTTAGGGAAGAAAAAACAAAGTTCCAACATTTCGTATAATATTCTAATTGCTTTCTCTTGCTAAATGAAAAGAAAAAAAAGCATTGAAAAATATCTGACTTGCTAACTTCTAGTTTGCAGTTCTTCTAGTGTTGAATATCAGTACTCACTAAAATTTATATTCTTTGAAAAAAAGATCCTAGTCCTTAAAAAAAAGTAATTCTAAGCAATCTTAATTTTTGGAAGTCAGTTTTAAAATTAATATAACCTAATTATATGAGATATGTATTTTTATAACACAAGCTAAATTATAGGCAACATAAGCAAATTTAAATTGTGTAAAGCTTAGAAGTAATGATAATGAGATATGTTAACATGCATTAAATATTTTTATCAGAGACTTTAATTATGTTTCTGGAAATGCATTAGATGTGGTACTTATAATACAGAAAGAATGATATTAATTTATATTTGTGTGTCTCTTTGCATCTGTTAGAAAGCATTTTTCTCATGTCATTTTATTTAATCCTTACAGAAATACCGTGAGGTAGAAAAGGTTGGTATAATTGTCGTTACAGTACAGATAGGAAATTTGCTCAATAAAACATACTTGAAAAGTGACAGAAATGGATTCCTAATAGTTTAGTATCTTAGTATTATTCTGACTCCTAGTACCATTTTCCCTCTATCAAAATTCTACCAATTTTTAAAAATTTTTAAAAGTTTATTTTTGAGAGAGAGAGAAAGAGCAAGAGCACACATGAGCAGGGGAGGGTCAGAGAGAGACACAGAGAATCCCGAGCAGACTCTGTGCTGTCTGCACTAGGGCACGGCGTGGGGCTCAATCTCATGAACCGTGAGATCATGACCTGAGCCAAAACCAAGAGTCGGGTGCTTATTTGACTGAGCCACCCACGTGCCCTGCCTCTGTTGAAATTCTAAGATAATTTTTTTTTTCCCCAGAGACAGAGCTCATGAACTGCTCATCAATAGCAGGAATCCATTCTTTTCCTCTTATGACTAGTATTTTATTAGGCATTGGGAATGCAAAGTAGATAATACTGCCTTCGCCCTCAAAGGATGGGTGGTCTGGTTAATATTTTTTATAGACCATGTCATAGCCTAATTTGGAAATCACAGACATAGGGAATAATTTGCCTCTTGTTCCCTCAGCAAATGATAAGATTCAGTATTATTTTTTTTCCTACAGTGTTACTAATTGAGCAAAGAGAAGGTCATGAATCCAGATCTACTTGTTTTTTTCTGCTGAGTTGGAGTGGATAGCCTTAAAAAGGGAACTCTCCCAGGAACAGGACATCTGGTTTTTGTCTTTGCCTCTGAAACTAACTTGTATGACTTTGAGAATATCATGTAAACTTCTCAGTACTTTTTTCATTTATAAAACAATCATATTAAAACTTACCCCACTTACCTCACAAGATTGGTGTGAAGAAAAAATATATTTTTTTAGGTGAAATTGAAATAGAAAAATGTGTGAGGACTAAACAAATACAGACTAATAATGTCTAATTCTGGATACTGTGTTGAGAAATTCCTTACAGATAATTGGAGTTATGATAAAAACTGCCACCTTGAATATTTATCACATTCTTTTTTTAAAATTTTTTAATGTTTATTTATTTTTGAGAGGGACAGAGTGTGAGTGAGTAAGGAGCAAAGAGAGGGAGACACAGAATCTGAAGCAGGCTTTAGGCTCTGAGCTGTCAGCACAGGGCCCGACGCGGGGCCCGACGCGGGGTTCGAACTTGTGAACTGAGAGATCATGACCTGAGCTGAAGTTGGACGTTTAACCGACTGAGCCACCCAGGCGCCCCTCTAGCACATTCTTTAGGTGCCATTATCTACTAGGATCAGAGGTGAAAGGAAATTTAGGTGATGGAAATGTCAGAGGTGAAAACATGCTTAATTGTCAGTCTGAAGATCCTGACATTCCAAGTAAGCTTTGTCAATATAGTCTTACAGTCTGAGGTAGATTGGAGTGCCATTTTTCCCTTGCCTTGGGCTGTTAATATAAAAACATATTTTTTTTATGCCAAAGCAAGTGGAAATATGTATAATAATTCCAACATTGGAAGACATCAGAGCACTATATGGTAATGCAGTTCTACACTACAGGAAAACTTCTGCTTTGGGATAAGCAAATTGAAGTTGTGTTTCCACCCCGTGATGGTTTCCATCGTGATGTTTATTATATCACATTTTACTTGCGTTTATATAATCAAAGGAGCGACACACAGGAAAGACTAGGACACTGTGAAGACAGATTCATGTGGGGAGCACTCATGAAAAATCAAATGCCCTCAGCATACCCAGAAGTAGGTCATTTCATTATCAAATTTATATATATTCTCTATTAAATTTATATATCATAGTCACTGATTAACCTGTATTTGGGTACTATAATTAAATAAATCAGAACTTTCTTTATTATCAAAGAATATACCATGGATAACAGAATCAAGTTAAAAGATTATCCAAGAAATTTCTTAGTCAAATTTCTTTGCCCTTTGTCTCATATCTCATGATTTTACGCCTCTGTCTTGCATACTTCTGAGATTCTCTACCTAAATGACCTATTTTTATCTTTGGTAGCTTATATCAGCGAAAGATGAAAGATCTCAGGTCTAAATAGAATACACAGGGCATTACCTTAGAACTATATCTGAATCCCCTGGTGTTAGAATTTCAAGGATGAGTATTTGAAGAAATAGCACTAAGAACTTTATGTTTTTCAAAGATATAGGATGGCTGAGTAGACAAAGAATAAAAAAAAATTCACTCTCTCTCAAGTGCAAATTATATAAACTGTCGGCTGATATTCCCCTCCTAATGTAAAACCACAGCACAGTAACTTGAGACATATTTGATCATTTCTGGAGACAGGATGATCTTTGGTGGGCATTTGAAAGCAATATTCTGAAAGTCTGAAAAGGACACTGGATGGGTCATATAAAATATTAGCTATACATTCAAGTATTATATTAGAGAATTCCAGAAAAATGGGAATGCATTTGATTGTGGATTTCAGAAAAAAAATGGATGAATGCAATAAATTCTTATTTCTCTTTCACCAACATTGAGAAAATATGACCATGTAATCATTTTTGATTACATGCTTATAGGTTGGAAGAGTAATATTTTGGTTAATTTAAATTGCAAATTTTAGCTATTTTATGATAATATATTTTTCAAAATAGTATATTTTTCTAAAACACCATGCTATACTAATAAGATTACTATTTTTCTCATTTCATGTACACATGAGTACGTTTAGTATGACATGACTTTCCTATGCATTTTTATATGCATATTTTTAGAGTTCTTGGGCAGATAACACAAAATTTCACACCAGATTGCTCCTTAAATTCCACAAATATGTTGCCAAAGTCATAATTATCAGGTCTGTAGTGTCCTATATCAGATATTCATGTGGTTCTTTGTGGTTTGATAATGGCTTTATGATTTAAAAGATTTTGAAAGGTGAAGGATAATTCTACTGCCCTGAAACATCACAAATTGATAATGTGAAACATTACTGTAGTCCATAAATCAACCGATTTCCCTTTGTTTTCATAGTTC
Organism: Leopardus geoffroyi; assembly: GCF_018350155.1. Classification (NCBI taxonomy): domain Eukaryota; kingdom Metazoa; phylum Chordata; class Mammalia; order Carnivora; family Felidae; genus Leopardus; species Leopardus geoffroyi. Next base: position 90,411,334 of record NC_059337.1, read on the forward strand.
AACACATTTTCCCTTGTTGAAAATGAGTGCATCAGCATAAAAGCCTCTTGAGCAAGAAAAATGTATATTGATCACTGAAAGTGCATTTCTGTAATACTTTGAAGTTATTGAAATTAACCCTAAACTATGTTTTATTTGACAATAGATTCCTTTCATGTTGTTGATATTTATTGTTTTATACCTTAATAGAGATGCAAAAGTAATTTCCATTGCAAAAAAAACCCATCTAAGACCTGTCTTACTATTTGAATTTTTTGTAACATTTGGTAAACATCACAAGCCTTATACTCAATGTAAGAGTTAACAGATTATCCATCATAACTTTAATAACACTTTTGTCCCCTGACAAGGTGTTGAAATATATATATGGATGCTGAATCATCTGTGTTACTACAAAGTACACCTGTCTAGTAAACATACAGAGAAGATAGACTCTAGAGCAAACGGATGTTTGTGTTGTAACCTAAATACTAGCTTTTCTGATTTACCATATCATCCCTTTGCATTTCACATTTTCCATTTGGAAAATGGTGATAACATTAGTCTTCATCTAGCTCAATGAATGTTACAGAAATAGATGAGACAGCATATTCGAATAGCTCACAGAGCTTTGAAAGAAAGTTGCTATGCAGGTTGAGGTAATGTGTAGGTCAAAGCTACTGGCTAAGGCAGGTGCTTCCTCACTGATATTTGGTTTCTCCCATTCTAAGATCAAAGCAGGCTGTCTGCCAAGAGACATGGGAAATCATGAAGAACTGGCATAAATTTCGAGATTTTAGCCCTGTTCCCCACTTCTCCATTCCTAATGACTTGAATTAAATGGTGACTGCCAATGTGGATTGATAGAAAGACAATTTGCACCATGATTCGTAGACTTATTAACCAGCTTTTTTTTCTCCTTTTTTGTTTTTTCCTTGGCGTCTTATGCTCTGAAGTAAAAGGCTGTCTTATAGAAAAAAGATGTCTTATACAAAATTGTAAATAATATGACATAGGTGTTTTGAACGCTAGGTAAAGCTTAGAGAAACATTAATTAGCTGGGTTAAATCACCAGTCATTTAAATGCAAATAATTTGGTATGCCTATATGCTGATACCTCATCCTTCATTGTCACAGTTTATACCATATATATTAACAAAATATAATAAAAACGGATTAATGGCCTTTTGTAATCAGTCACACTAAATTCAGTATAAAAATACATTTTAATTGATTTATAATTGAGCAAATCTAATGCTTAGGAAAATCATTTGTACTTTTGACTCTCCAGATGTTTTATTGGTAAAGTAATTTAGGATTGTACAGGTATGAATTTTGTAACTTTTTCATAAAATAAATCAAGAGGAAAAGATACCAATCTGAATTTTAAAATATTCTAAATTTCATTATATTTGTTAGAACATTGTGCATAAATAAATTTGGCCAAACAGAAATGAAACAATTGAAACCAATGGAATGTTGAATATATATTAGTGCAATTAAAGATATATATTTTGATTTATACAATATCCTGTGAAAATATTGAGGTGGAGAAATATTTTAGAATGTATTTCCTTTCATAGGTATTTTTGAAAGCTAAATAAAATATCTCCCCAACCCACTAATAAATTATGCATATTAGTTTCTAAATGTTCTAGTATATTTGAAAATCCATTGTTTTTACATGAGTGGGTTCCTTCACGATCCTGATTCCATCTTCAGTAGCTCCCCAGCAGGCACTAAAGAAAAAAAAAAAAGGTAAATTCAATAATGTCATAAATAATGTCATTTCATGTTCTTGTATAAATTATCTTCCCTTGGGGCGCCTGGGTGGCTCAGTCGGTTAAGCCTCCAAAGTTGGTTCAGGTCATGATCTCGCAGTTTGTGAGCTCGAGCCCCACGTCGGGCTCTGTGCTGACAGCTCAGAGCCTGGAACCTGCTTCAGATGCTGTGTCTCCCTCTCCCTCTGCCCCTCCTCTGCTCACGCTCTGACTCTCTCTGTCTTTCAATAATAAATAAACGTTAAAAAAATTAAAAAAAAATTATCTTCCCTGGGCACAACCTCTCCTCTCCACTGGGACACACACACACACACACACACACACACACACACACACTTCCTGCTTAAATTTATTTACTGTCAATTCCATATATTCTTTAACTGTCCACTTTAGGTGCTCTAGTATTCTCATCTTTTCACACACAGGAAACCATTGTTTCCCTCTCTTTGCTTGTGCTCAGATTTTCCTGGGACGAAATACTCCCTATTCTAATCTCTACCTGCCAAAGTCTCAAAGTGAATTCTTCACTTTTCCAAAAGTAATCTTTTCCTCCTCAGAACCACTGTAGCCAATGCACAGTTTGGCAAATTGCCCCATATAACAGGTGGTGATGTAAAAATAAATTGCTAATGTAGAAAATTGAAATCAGAAGTAATTAGAATACTTTTCCTGCTTCTTGAAGTCACTGTTGACAATGGAAGTGGTGTTTTGTTTTTGATACTATTCACTGGCTGCTTTATTTGTGCAAACCTCTGAGAGCTTTAGAGTTAACAGACACTCTGAGATCCTAAAAGTCCTATAAAATGATTGTAACCAGTTTTGGTACTTCAGATACTTCATATATGAATTTCAGACCAGCAAACTGAAACCATATGTATTTACAGCGTGCATGCAGGCAGATTCCAAGTGTTATCAGTTGGTCATTGAATCTCTTTGAAATAATATGGCTTTATCTTAGTGCACATTAAAAGATAAAAACCACAAAAGCCATTTATGTTGCTTTCAATAACTGTTGAATACTATCATGTAACCAGAAATATAGTTTCTTTAAATCTTCTTTTTTTTTAATATTTATTATTTTTGAGAGAGTGCAAGTGAGAGTGGGGGACAAAGAATCAAAGGCTATCTTTGCACTGAGAGCAAGCCCCATGTGGGGCTTGAACTCAGGAACTGCAAGATCCTGATCTGAGCTGAAGTCGGACGCTCAACTGACTGAGCCACCCAGGTGCCCTTGAATCTGCTTTTTAATGCTTCTATAGCATAATAATCTATAAACTATAAATTATGTTGTATAATAATTATATATAATGCATAATCTATAAAATGACACGTGTCCTACTGTATGCCATCGGTTTCATTACATATCATGAACCATATAGATATAGCACATACTATGGCAGATAGCAGTAAGCAGAGAGACAGAAAGAGAAAGAGAGTATGTGTGTGTGTGTTGGCAGAGGTAAAAGTTGAAGATACCTTTTGATGCCTGTAATGAAAGGGGAAACAAGGATGATCCTAAGTAAAATGTATGTTTCTGTCAGCATGAGTTTTATGTCCTTCCCTTGCTTCCTCCAACTTTCAGGCACTCTATTATTTGGTAGTTCAATCTCAGACACCGAAGACCAGAACAGATGGAAGCTGAAATCCTGGGAGAACGTTAGCTAAAGACACGGGTTTATCTTTCCTAAAGAAGACAAGCGCAGAGAATCTTAAAAGTGAGATGAGAAGAAATTTCAAGGATCATCTTTACCATTCCAAATTAAAGCACAAATTCTTTTTTATAGTCTTCTAAAAGCAGCTGTCTGCTTCCTTGAGAACAACCACAGCAAAGTAACTAATGTAATGGTTAATAGCTATTGCTGTGGGTAAGTCCAACTGGGTCTATCTCTTCTACCTTTGCTAGCTCAGAGAGCTTAACCTTTTTTATGATTCAGTTTCTTTGTAATATAGAGTTAGTAATGATACTTACTTCAGAGTGGTTGAGGAGATTAAAAGAGATGATGCACTTCAAGTATAGCATAGTGCCTGGAAGAAAACTCTCGATGCCTATTAGCAGTTGTTTTTATATGATTATATTGTTGGAGAGCTCATTAGAAAGTTTTCCCCATATTTTAGGTCCCAAACAAGCATGCTTTTACAACTTAGAAGAGTTTATGCCTTTTGGAAGTTATTCAAAAGGACTGTCCATTTCAAATGAGAACCATTTAAGTAAGGATTTCAGTACCTGTAACGTTTCTCTAAATGTTTCTAAGGCTAAAAAGTTATTTGATCTCTTCATATGTCATGATTCATCATTGGGACTGTTCTCCTCTTGGTATTGAGTATGCATTAATATTTCTGTAGATATTCAATGCAGTACTTGTAGCAGATTGGACAGGCAGAGTCAAGCAGAATAATCACCACCCTTTCCTATGTTCTCTGCTTCTGCTGCTGATGGCACTTTTGCATATGATGGCAGTTGCACATTTCATTTTAAACAGGTTAAGTTTTCTTGTTATGTTGAGGCAGTTGCCCATGACGGTTTGAGCAGCATCACTGAAATCAAGTTTGCAGCCAACTCAAAATCTGAAATGATTTTATTCTCTGTCCCTATGATTGGATGCTATTGCAATGTTTCCTTCATCATGTATATCTTAGTTTTAGTTGATATATTTCTTTAAAAGTTTATTTATTTTGAGAGAGAGAGTACAAGTGGGGAAGAGGCAGAGAGAGAGAATCCCAAGCAGGCTGCACACCATCAGTACAGAACCCGATGAGGGGCTCGAACCCACGAACCACGAGATCATGACCTGAGCTGAAGTCAGGTGCTTAACCGACTACGCCACCCAGGATCCCCTTTAATTGATATTTTTAAGTCTTAGTTAAGAAATTTCCCTCTATTCCTATAAAAATAATTGAAGCCCCTGAGAACATCTTGTCTATTACCAGACTAGAGCAAGTATTGCCTCAGTTTCCTGGTGAGGATATTCAAAGGGGAAGGAGAAATAGTGTTCCCTAGACAAGGCAGAAGTCTCAGGGACACAAACTTCCTGTTTCCATCCCATTTCCCAGGCTCACTTCCCCCTGTAACTAACCCCCAAAATTCTTTCCTTAGCTATGTAAGATAATATGAGAAATCTGCCTACTAATTATGCTCTGATGAGCTCACAGTATCGGTTTACATGGGGCTAATTTTTTTTTAATGTTAGTATATCCTCAATTGTGTTAGAAAGTTTAGTTCAATTTAGTGAATATTGATTGAGTATCTATGCTGTTCAACACTGTGCTCCCTGCCATTTGAGGGATCTCTCCTCACAAAGCACCTTTGATAATGGCCGTGGGCCTCAATACAAGTTTGGGAGCCACCTTCTTGTGAACAAGTGTGACTGACAGGATGTTTCCCAAGAGCCTTCAAGTCTAATTGATTTAGAGTTGGATCAAGGCAGAACCTGTGTGGTCACCACAATTAACAAATGTAAATTTACACAAGGGCTGAGAGTATTCAGAGAACTCTAGGACTCCATTGGTTTTCCAGGAGTCTGTGAGGAAGTAGAAGACATAACTGGAAAAGTGAGTTTGATGAAAGAGTTTTGAAGTGTAGATGTGTATATTATGCTTTTATTGTTATACATCCATATAGGCACCTGGACATTAGCTCAAAGATTATTTCAGGAATTGGCTCCCACCTTCTTTGAGCCCTGTCTCATCAAGTTCCCCTGTAGTTTATACTTCGTTGGTTTTACAACCAATAGCCCCTCTCATCCTGCTATTATAATTTATGTATTCGGACATCATGAAGAGATTTTGTTTCTGCATATCCTAAAATGCTTTCAGTGGTCACCACTCACCATATCACAGGAACAAAAGATGACACATAACAAATCCTGGCTAGGTACCCAGAATATGGATCATATAATGGGCCTGTGGTCCCAGGTTATCTGGAAAAGCATATCAGTCATCAAATATCAGAAAAAAGGAATTTGAACATTACTCTATAAATATTTTATGTTATGGAGGAATTTAGGCAAGAAGTATTATGACCAGCAATTTCATGTGGATAACAATACACAGGAGATGGGATTTGGGTTCCTCAGGAGACCTGCAGTAGGTATGAGCAGAAGACCAAGAGGCCATGAAGAAGCACAATCCACAGACACTGGCAAATGAAGGGGGAAGAGAAAAGGAGGAAAGGATTAGTTGAAATGATACTATGGGGTTTTTGTCTGATTCATTAATGGAAGAATTATGACTTTAACAAGGGTAATAAAGGCTGGAGAATCTGGGTCATCAAGAAGAGGGAAGGCCAGTTTAGACATGCTGATTTTAAGGTGATTTTTCAGTTGCAAGTAGGATAAGAGCAGGATACTTTAATATAAAATAAAAGTAAAAAGAGAGGCCAAAGCTGGATCAAGAGATTTGGGGTCAATTAGAGAAATTTTGAAGTGATTAGATGGATAAGCCTATCAATTGGGAACAAATTGAGAGGAATGGACCTACATGGTAGGGAGAATAATGACAAATTTTAAATAACAGGAGGAGCTATATCCAAACCCAGGGAATTTCATGAAGAGTAAAGATTACGTAGGCAAATAGAAGTGAATACAATCACAGCTAATAAGAATAATGACCAAAGAGAACTATTCAGCTTAGTAGTTTGAGATCTATCTCTATGTAAACCCGTTTTAACTTATCTGCATCTGTATCTTTCTCTATATTTTCATATTGTTTTAACACTTTTTAAAAATAGGAATACACTTTTGAAGCTAATATCCAAGCTATGTGAGCATCATGTCTAGTGGGTAACCATCAAATCCATTATTGGAAATCAAACAATAGCAGTGATTATTGTTATCACCAATACTATTTAACAAGGTTCTGGAATATGCCTAGCTGGCTCAGTTGGTAGAGCATGTGACTTTTGATCTGAGGATCTTGAGTTTGAGCCCCACACTGGGCATAGAGATTACTTAAAAAAATCAAAAGAAAATAAAATTAGCAAGGTTTTGGAATGGAAATTATCATTATTGTTTTACATTGTTCTCATTGAAGTATACTAGAAAAAAAATAAGTGTTGGAAATCAAGAGTTTTGTTTATTATTAATTGCAGATTAATTTTTCAATCTGGAATTTTCCCCAAATCAATAAATATATTAGAAATACTAGGAATTGATTCATATGCCTGGTCAGAATATAAATATGTACAATTGAGGAGGTTGCTTTTGAAAATCAGCAATAATAAAATGCTTCTGTTGTCAAAATAGTAACAAAAGCATAGTATACCCAAGAATGATAGCAACCAGATATATAGAATCTTTTAAGTAAATAAAACTGTAAGATATCATGAGGGAAACTTAAGATACAAATAAATGGCATTAACAACTCTTTCAGGTAAGATGTCCCAATATTTTAAAGATATCATTTCTCTCAAAATATTTTATTCATTTATTAGAGTCCCTGTATCACCCACTCCCTACAAATCTTTTTCTGGGACATGACCAAATAATTCCCAATTTCATTTGAAGAATAAACCTGTACGTTGAAAGAATAAATCAGGAAAATTATGGCAACGAATAATAATAATATAAAACTTGCTCTGTTAACATGTCAGTTTCTAACATGTAATTAAAATATTGATGAAAAAGGGGAACCTGGGTAGCTTAGTTGGTTAAGCATCTGACTCTGGATTTCAGCTCAGGTCATGATCTCGAAGTTTCGTGAGTTTGAGCCCCGGCACAGACTCTGCTTGGAATTCTCTCCCTCCCTTTCTCTCTGCCCCTCCCCTGCTTACGCTGTCTGTGTCTCTCTCAAAAGTAAGTAAATTAACTTAAAAAAATAATATTGATGAAAAAACTGACAAGGAATTCATTGGGACTAAAAAGTTATTAGGGAAGCAGGCCCAAGTAAATATGGCAATTTACTTTTGAGGCTAGAATTTTTACAATCTTGAGAAAAAATCAGATTATTTAGTAAATAATGTTGAGGTAATTTTAAATTTGGAAAATACTTAGAGAAGATATTTATTTATCACCATAGGCCAAAATAAACATTCAGGTATTAAAAATTTAGCTATTCAAGTACTAAAATAAAAAGAAGTGAATAAAATTTACTTTTGTAGTGCTTAAAGTAAGAATCATTAAGAAAAAAAAGATTTCAGTATGTAAACATTATTTTCTTTGTGAAAAAACAGAAACAAAGTTAATAAGTCAATGATATAGTAGTTAAAGATATTTGCATTGCATATGAAGGACAAAGATTTAATATGTCCATGATATAAATAAAAAAATGACAATATAAAAAGGACCAGCAATGATTAGGCAATTTATAATAGGCAAAATGGTCAAAGCCAATAACAATGAAGATATAACTAAATTCATTGGCAGTCAAATATGTGCCTCAGTGCACAAATATGTGCAAGTCTGTGAGCAAATGGGAATTTACATGAACTCTTTGTTGGAAGATAAATTGATAGGTCCTTTTGAAGGGCCACCCGATTGTATGTATAAAATTTGAAGGTAAACAAAACTTTTAGTTCAAAAAATCCACACTGAGAAATATCTGTTAAAAAATAATTTTAAAAATATGAATACCAAAATATATTATAAAACTAGAAAAGAAAAGCATCTTAAAGTATAAAAGTCATGGTTAAGTTAAAGTACATTGCTGTATACAAATACACGCACATACACACACACATATACTGGAATATGGTGTGGCTACCAAATAGTTAAACTAACATGTCTACAATATACTCTTAGGTAAATACTACAGGCTACATGTGTAATACAATCCAATTAGGTAAAAAAGAGACAGGTAGAGGAAAAGGGAGAGAGACATGATTTTAATATGCAGTTGCTGGAAATATATACACCAAAATCACAAAAATGATGCTGGGCCTATAAATTATTTTCATTTTCTTCTTTGTACTCTTTTGTATATAAAATAAGCATATATTAATTTGTGGCTGGAGAGATAAGCCTGTTTATAAGTATTGTCTTATTTATTTAGACATGAAAACAGCAAATAGATTCTGTGCTCAGCTCATGGAAAGAGAGCAAATTGTGCAGATTATTTGCTATCACAACACTGTCAAGAATCCTCCACAACCACAGTCAATTTGAGCTTCTTTAATGGAAACTTTTTTTTTTTTTTAATTTTTTTTTTCAACGTTTATTTATTTTTGGGACACAGAGAGACAGAGCATGAACGGGGGAAAGGCAGAGAGAGAGGGAGACACAGAATCGGAAACAGGCTCCAGGCTCTGAGCCATCAGCCCAGAGCCCGACGCGGGGCTCGAACTCACGGACCGCGAGATCGTGACCTGGCTGAAGTCGGACGCTTAACCGACTGCGCCACCCAGGCGCCCCAACAATTGGTGTTTTAATGATGGATGAGTGAGGAATAGTTGTAAGGTATCATAGCAATATCTCTGGTCCTTAGGTCTGGATGTTATTTAAAATATCAGGGAACCTACCACCAGGGACTGATGAAATTTTGTCAAGGAAGGAGAAACTTGCAGTGACCATTCAAGGAAGTTGTTTGTAGTCTTGGGAGAATGAATGCATGAAAAAGGAGGTGATTGAAGAAGGGCTGGACTCTGGGTGGAGGAGGGCTCTGGATTTTCCTGTGGCTGGAGGTATTTTTAAGTCATTGTAGAACATAAGTCAGGAAGGTATCTGTCATCTCCTGAATTGCTGAAATCAGTGTCAATGCCAACCACCATCTAATGGGCCTTCCTGTACGACAAAGGCTGGAAGACTAAAGGCTATAGTACCCAGCCAAATTTCAACAGAGTTTCTGTATGTGTTTTAGATTTTGTCAGTCAAATGGATTTGAGTATGAATTGAATTTGGAACTGAGTTAAGGGGAGGAGGGCACAGGAAGAAGGCCATCGTCATTCTGCTGGTACAGATGGCGAGAGGGCAAAATGCTTGTGCAGTTGGCAGTTCCCAGCCCCAACACCTGGTTTTAGTGGAAATAGTAGCAGCTCCTTTGCATTATTTTTGGAAGCATAGCCTGGAATCTGCCTCTTGGGCCCTGTCAGTGGGTTTTTAAAAAGTCATCTCTATACGCAATGTGGGGCTCGAATTTACAACCCTGAAATCAAGAGTTGCATGCTCTACTGACTGAATCAGCCAGGTGCCCCTCTCTTAGTGATTTAAAAAATATTTTTTTAATGTTTATTTTCTTTTTGAGAGAGAGAGAGAGAGCGCGCGCGTGCAGGGGAGGGGCAGAGAGAGAGAGAGAGAGAGAGAGAATCTGAAGCAGCCTCCAGGCTCTGAGCTGTCAGCATAGAACCTGACCCTGGGCTAGAATCATGAACAGTGAGATCATGACCTGAGCTGAAGTTGGCACTTAACCGATGGAGCCATCCAGGTGCCCCATCTCAGTGATTTTTTTAAACCATTGTATACCCTATGATAAATGTCCTTTGCTTAAACTACCAGAGTGAATTCTTTCCTTTCCTAAAACCACTCCTCCCAAATGTAGATGATTCACCTGAGGTTGGGCAGCCGATCTAATATTACATTGGTTGGGAAGTTAAGAAGTATTAACTAGGATCATCAAATTTTCTCTCATGATTTTTTTTTTTAGAAATAAAGTCATTTATGAGAGATAATGGATGTTAGTTACAAATTTTTTTTAATCTTTATTTATTTTGAGAGAGAGACCGAGTGTGAGCAGGGGAGGGGAGGTACAGAATCAGAAACAGGCTCTAGGCCCTGAGCTGTCAGCACTGAGCCCAACACGGGGCTCGAACTATGAACTGTGAGATCATGACCTGAGCCGACGTCGGACGCTTAACCGACTGAGCCACCCAGGCTGCCCCATGGATGTTACTTATAAAAGGTGAGCCTCATTCACTGGATAATTGGAGAGAGATAATCTTGAGTGGATTTGTAGTGTGTGTGTGTGTGTGTGTATGCACATGTGCACACGTACTCATGTAAGCATATGTCTCTGAAATATTGCTGAGTAGCTTAGAAATGCTATAAAGTGACTCTTGATCATGACACTGTTTTCCCAGAATCAGAAACTGCCCTCACCAACATACTATCGATTCTTTTCTCCTATTCACCTTTCTATTCTCAATTAGACACAAATGTTACTTGAAACAAGTCACTCATTAATTTCTGAGATATTTATGGTAAAGCCTATGTGTGTGTCAGCCAGTAGGCTAGGTGTTGGGAATACAGGTAAGGAATGAACAGGCAGGATCCTTGACTGCATAAAGCTTTCTGTCTGCTACAGAGGTAGATGCTAACAAAACATATTAATTAAATATGATGAATATTTTGAACAGGAAAGACTTGGGTTTAGGGAACAACTTCAACAGGGGGATGTAAGCTCGTGTAGGTGGTTCTTCTTAGGGAAGTTTGCTGCCAACTGATTTCTGACAGATGTAATAGTAGGTTTAACAATACATACGGTAGCAAACGCAAATCTCAAAGGCTTGACTTAACAAAAATTTATTTCTTGCTCCCTTGAAGCAAATGGAGGTTGATTGGGTGGCTTTCCTCTCAGTGTGAACCCACATGTCCTTTCCTTTCTTCCCATTGCTCTGTTTTCTCTAGGGTCTCCTCACATTCCCCTGCTGCATTGACAGCATTCAGCTGCCCAAAGAACTGAGCCGATTTGAGGAAGATTGTGTATCTGATACTTAATAATTTCAACCTAAAAGAGATTGCTCACATTCCATAGAGAACAGTCACATGGGCCTGCGGAGATGCACAGGCAGGGTGGAACAGAGGCATTTGGGAAAGACAGTCCTTGACAGAGAAACTGCTTCCCAGTACTCTGCAAAAGAGGGAGACATTTACTAGTTTAGTAGCCAGTTGTCTCTGCCACAGGAACAGAAACAAACACACTTGCATTTTTGAGAGATAACTAGCCTCATAAAAAGCTGACTTAGAGGACAATATGACTGAAAGTGAACTGTTACTATTATTAACTTTAGTACCTTTGAGGAAATGCTGGGCTTAAATAGATATTTTCATCCAGCACATAGAAAATCTAACCCTTTAAATTTGGGTCAGAGATTAAAGTGAATAGTGGGTATGATGTGCTCTGGGAGCTAATGCTAGTGTTCTATGGAAGTAATCTCCTAGAATTTAACCCATGACCCCATTTACAAACTCGAAATATTTAGGAGAATCCCAGTGGTAGAAAAAAAGTGAATTTGACACAAATTCTACTTTCAGTTATTGTGTAATCTTCAAATTTAACTGTTGTTATTGACATGTTTTTATATTAAATTTCTAGTATCTGAGAAATCAGTGCAAACAATGGAGAAAAGCTACAGAATTTGAATTGTTATAGAAGAATTGCAGGGTACAAAAAACTCAGTAGTAATACAAATGGGCCTGGGACAGCAAATTTTTTTCTTTTTTACTTTTTAAAGTTTTTTAAATGTTTCAAAATTTCTAATGTTTTTAGAAAGCAGACTGTGATAGTGTGATTTGTCATAAAAAAATATATGTATCTGGTCTTTGTCCCTGTGTTTTGGCACTGAGCTCCTAAAACTCTTGGAATTTCCAGACAGAAGCAGCAAAGGTGTTTCTTGTTATGTTAATGAGGTGACTGTTAGACCCCCCCCCCACCTGAGGATGGCAGCTGGTTGCCAGGAGAACCAACGTTTGATTGAGAGTTGGAACTCTAAATTCCACCCCTGAGCTCTGGGGAGGGGCAAGGGCCTGGAAACTGAAACAACTGCCCAAGGCTAACGATTTAATCAATCATGACTGTGAAATGAAGGCTCCTTAAAAACCCAAAAGGGCAGGGTTCAGAGTTTCCTGGTTGGTGCATGCTGGGGGAGTGGCCTCCAGGAGAGGGTATGGATGCTCCCAGCTCTTTCCCTCTCCCTTGCCCTATGCATCTCTTCAGCCTGGCGGTTCCTGAGTTATATCTTTACCATAAACTGGCAATCTAGTAAGTAAAATGTTTCTCTGAGTTTTGTGAGCTGCTCTAACAGGTTAATTGCATCCAAGGAGGAGGTTTTGGAGCCTCTGACTTATAGCAGGTCGGTCAGAAGCAATGGTAACAACCTGGGCTTGTGCCTGGGCATCTAAAGTAGGAGGGGGTGGGGGATAGTCCTGTATGTAGGACTGATGCTATCTATCTCTGGGTAGATAGTGTCTGCATTGAATTGAATTGTAGGACACCCCACTGGTGTTTGAGAATTGCTGGTTGGTGTGAGGAAGTCTTCACACACACATGTTGGGTCCAGGAACCCAAAATAGAGCCTTTTCTCCAACTATTTTTGAAAAACAAAATTAGCAGTAAAGCTGAAAAAATACATTTCCAATAAATTTTCCTCGAGATGAGTAATATTTTGTCACATATTTATTCCCTCTTCCTGTTTCTTTCTCAGATAAATGGATAGCTAGCTAGCTAGAGATACAAGTGTTTTGCTGACTAGATGAGCTATTGTAGTTATCATGACCCAAGACCTCTATATACTTGAGCGTAAATCTCCTCTAAGAACCAGGACATTCTCTCGTATAAAAATAATACAGTTTGCCATGCAAGAAATGTAACACAAATGTGATACTCTTATCTAAATATAGCGTGCATTCAAAGTTCTCTAATTGTCTAGTCATGTCATTTATAGCTAGCTTTTAACCTAATCTGGGATGCAAACAGAGATCATGCATTGCACTTAGTTATTGGGATGGCTTTCTCTGCCTTTAAAAATAATATTTTAATGGCATTGACATTTTTGAGGGGTCCAAGCTAGTCCTTTGCAGAATGTTTCTGAGCTCTCGTTTGTCTGGTCATTTCCTCATGAGTAGATTCAAGTTGAACATTTGTCATAGGGTATTGCATTAAGACGCCTGTGATACTAGTTTCCCCCATTATTGCTGATGTCACGTGTCTATGTAGTTAACAGTGGTGTCTGACTTACTTCTCCATTGGAAAGCTACTACCTTTTTCCCTTTTGTCATTGATAAGTAATCAGAGAGATGGTATTTTAGGAATATGTAAAAATCACTTTCCTTGACAACTTTAATCCTATTGAAGAACATTGACTAAGCTGAAGGGTTAAAAGCTTATGGCAAAGTGATTATTTCTATTTTGATTGTTCCCCTGTCACTCCTTCCCTACACACTACCTGTCTCTCTTGTTTTGTCCGGCCCTCTTTTCCTTCCTACCTTCCCTTTTCCCTTTCCTTCTGTGACTTCACTGCAGAGTCATGGATTCAATGCTTTATACCTACTGTGATCTCAGTTTCCTTTTCTATAATTCCACTAGGCAAAGACATTGTGGTGGTGTCTACCACATCCGAGATACGTTGCTGCCTCACACGCAGTAAAATGTATGTCATATGCAGAGTTGATTTGGGGAGAGCACACAGAATGATGCCCTGTACATGATAGTTATGAAGTAGGTATATCCTTTTGATGCAACTTCTCAGTTTTCCAGTATTTCCTTACTTCTGGCACAAGAAGGTTGCTTTGTCCTCTTCCTACCAGTCTTGTTATCAGTTATGTCTCCAGGAATTCTAGTTCTTCTTAATAGGATCTGTGTTTAGAAACCAAGGTCTGGGCATTAGGTTTAATGATGTCTTTTAAAAAAGCAGCCTTATAACAACAAGTAGAAAATAAGTGAGGGCAGGGCATTCCTACAGTACTGCTATTGTAGTAGCATAGGTAATTTTTAGGTCACTGGAATTTATCTAGAGAGCAGTGTGTTCAGTGGCTAGGAATGTGCACTCTACCACCACATTACACAGTGGTTGTTGTTGTTGTTGTTTTCCAAGCTGCACCTGATCTACCTTTGTGACTTACTAAGTTATTTTACCTCTGTACGCCTTTGCCTCTTCATCTCTAAAAGGGATGTAACATAGAACTTACCTCATTGAATTGTGATTCCGTTCTTTTGTTCAACGTATTTTTATTGAACACTTAATATGTGACAGATACTCAGCTGTGTACACGACAGGCAAACTATATCTTGGAAGCCTTCATTGTCATGGGGGGATAGACTCCCGTCCCCTCCAAAACAAACAAACAATATATATGTGTATATGCTGATAGGTTCCAAGGGAAAATGAAACTGGCTAAGGGTGGGTGGTTTTGGGGAAGCCTGCGATTTTATACAGACCACTTGGAGAAGTGCTCAATGATAATATTTGAACAGAGACTTGAGGCAAGTTGAGCACTAAATCATGCTAATGACTAGGAGAGTTTTTCAGACAAGAAACTGCAAGCACACAACCCCTTAAAAGGGTGAGTGATACCTGGAATGTTCTACAACAGGTGGCCATGGTAGTGGACCTGGGTCAGTAGGAGGCACAGTTAAGTGGCAAGGATGAAGCCATGTCAGGAGGGCCTTTTAGAAGTTTGTAGAGACCTGTATTCTGCCTGGGGTGTGAGGAACCATTAGAAAGTTTCGAGAGAATAATGGTGACACTATCAGATATGGTTTAAAGAGATTGATTATTCTGGCTAATTGGTTAGAGAACAGACTTGATTAGGAAGAGAAAGAGTAGTTATTGCAATGATCCTATATTATCCTGCAGATAGGGTGTGGCAGATGGTGGGAGGAGGTCAGATTCTAGACATATTTTGAAGATGAAGACTGCAGGATTTGTTAGGTCAGATGTAGAATGTGGGAGAATAAATGAAATCAAGGATGGCTTCACAATTTTGGCCATTAATTTTAGGGCTATGATAAAGATTACATAGATAATTCATATAAAGCATTTTCAAACAAGGCCTAGGACGTGATAAACAATCAATATATATGGGCTTTTTACAATTTTTCATGAGTGTCACTCTTTTCTTTATGCCTTTATGTTTGTTTTCATGTTTTTGACTTCTGGATTTTAACTTGGCTGACACCTTAATGCTTTTTCTGTCAACTGCTAACCATCTAGCTATATAAATTTTAGTAATGCAGTAATCTTAGTGCCAATGACTAGGACTGAAATCAGCATATAGTTCACTTACTGTGTAGCTATGGGCAAATTACTAATCTCTCAATTTCATCTCCTATGAAATGAGGATAATGATATTTACCTCCCAAGGCTATTATGAAAATTAAAGAATATCTAGATTCAAAAATGAAAGTCACTACAAAGTATGAGTTATTGCAGTTTTTATTGTTGCCTACACTCTGAGAAGGCTCTTTATGCTAATCCTAGCCACTTAAAGGCATGAAAGAAATGAATTTGAATGCATTAGTCATTCACACTGAGTTTTATTCTTGTTTGGTGATATTTGAATGTTTTTATTGGTGAGATTTGTTTTTTATATTTCGCAGTTTGGGATTTATTGAGACCTGAGCAGCTCTATTGAACCACTTTTAAAAAGATTTAATGAACCCAAATCTTTCACTCAGGATGAACATTGGACCCAGGAAGGGAGTGAGGCAGAAGGCAGTTTTTAATATATGTTTAAGTCATTCAACCTAAGAGGGCTCCACACCTTAGTGCATATTAGATGCTGCCAGGGTACGACTATGGAACACTACTGTTAGGCTTTGAATGCCTTGATCACTTATGCAAAAATTAAGGAAGGAACACCAAGGGACTGAGGGTGGCTTTTGTTCACCTCATTTCAGTTGTTAGGTTCTTACTGAGACTGAAGTTGGGGGGAAAAAGCCCTGTATGTTTTTCTTAAACCAGGTAGGAACACATAGCACCACCACTGTTCATTATTTTATAGGAGTTTGCGGCTCACAGGTATCTCTTCACGTAGACTTATTTTAAACTAAAAATCCTCATTCTCTCACCCATGGAGTTATGCTTCTTAGCCTGATATAATTATTCCTAATTATTAGAAAAGGGAATTGAGGCCAAGGGAAACTAAATCACAGGGTCATTTGCTTACTAAGTGGAAAGACAGGAATAGAACCTTGTTTTCCAGTGGGTCCTCTGTATCTCCCATCTGCATTTCGGACCTATGTTTGCTTATGAAATATTGGTCTTTAGGTATCAGAATTGTCCGAATCAGCAGAAAAAAAAAAAAAAAGGTGATATTTGAGCTTTTGCATTTCTTTATAAAAGTTTTATGGAGAAGAAGCAAGGTTATATTTTAATTAAGTTTTAAACACAAGACAGATAAAATAACTTCACAATCCTGTTTTCAGTAAAGGTTTGGGGGTCCTTATGTAGTCTGTTCAGCCAGCATGTGCATATGCATTTCACTTTTACCATAAATGATGTAAGAGCAAGTAGAAAACTGTGCTTGTCACCAGAATTAGTTCTCCTGTCTGACCCATCTCAGGAGAATATCAGAAATGTAGCATTTTAGAATTAAATATAAAATAACTGTATAAAAATAGTTACTGCATTTGGTAGGAAGCTCATAAGGTAACTTGAAAAATTCCTTTGTAACTAAGATACAAATGGGATTTAAAACCCTTTGATATTTATGGGCACCTTCAAAATATGGGAAGAACATTTAAAGCCATTTAAAATATTTAAGTATTTTTTTAACATTTATTTATTTTTGAGAGACAGAGAGAGACAGAGCATGAGTAGGGGAGAGGCAGAGAGAGAGGGAGACACAGAATCTGAAGAGCCTCCCGACATGGGGCTCTAACTCATGTACCACGAGATCATGACCTGACCCAAAGTCAGATGCCTAACTGACTGAGCCACCCAGATGTCCCTAAAATATTTAAGTATTTATAACTTGTTAGGCAATATTGTGATCACGTGATAAAGCCATATATATATATGTGTGTGTGTGTGTGTGTATGTATATACATATATATATGTATATACACATATATATATACAAATAGTCATTTTGAAAGCTTAGTTATAAGGGGAATAGGTATGAAATAACTTAATAAGTCCAACCCCCCCCTTCCTTTTCTTTGTCAAAGACACCTTATGGAATTGATGAGTCTTAAATATATTTGTCATCAGGAATATTCTTGCTTTCTTTTACACAGAGAATAGGAATAGGAATTGTTTGGTTAGGTGAAAGAGGCTTTTGAATATGAGATTTGAAAAAAACCCTGTAGCCTATATCTGCATTTTTTCAAGCCTTAATTAATTTTTACGAATTAAGCAGGAATTTTATTTCTAAGTCATCAAAGATTGTTACAAACACAAATAAAGTATCCTTTTAAAAGTATCCCACATTAAATCAAAGGCACATCATCAAAGTAGGGGCACCTGGGTGGCTCAGTCTGTTAAGTGTCCAGCTTCAGCTCAGGTCATGATCTCACAATTTGTGGGTTTGAGCCCCACAACAGGCTTTGTGCTGACACCTCAGAGCCTGGAGCCTGCTTTGGATTCTGTGTCTCCCTCTCTCTCTGCCCCTCCCCTGCTCATGCTCTGTCTTTCTCTCTCTAAAAAAATAAATAAACATTAAAAAATGGAAAAAAAATTCATTTAGGTTGTAGTATTTTCACATTATTTTGTTTTTAATCATTTGCACTGTTCTGAAGATCACATTAAAAAATTTTTAAAGACATGAAATAATGCATTTTTATTTGTTTTTAAGTATAACCATAACTATAAAGTAGAGGAACTTAAGACAAAGACCTAATTTGAATCATACACAGACAGGATGGTGCAATCTAATACACAACACAATGTGAATCTTTCCAAACAAGTTTGCTAAAAATACAGCTCCCATGTTTAGTGTTACAAAAAAAACAATCTTCTCATTTAGAAAAATCAAGACATCATCTGATTAATAAAGCCTGTTCTTCCCCCTGTTTTAGAGTTGCTTGTCTTCATTTAGAAGCTGTAAATTCATGAGGAAAAAAACAGGTTTTGTTATGGTCTATAAAGATCTTAGGAACAAATTACAAATATGCACTTTTTTAACAAACACAAATGTTTTCTTTCTCAAAATGTAAACATTCAATAAATAAAGCAAACATAATATTCCAAGTATAGAAACACTAGTAATTCATTTATGAAAGAGGTATATTTTAGTATATATTTGGTGGTGGTGATGTAGAAAACATTGGAGCTCAAGGAAGAATTCTTGAGCCGTCTTTGGGGCAAAAAGGTGGTTTTATTAAAGCACAGGGACAGGACCCATGGCAGAAAGAGCTGCCCAGGGTTGACTGGTGACTGATTATATACCTTCAAGTTGGGAGGGGGTCATGGACAGTGTTAAGCCTCTAAGGAATTTTGGAAGCACGGTTTCCAGGACCTTGAGGGGGCTAGCTATTGTTAAGATAAGGTTATTTACTATTGTCTAGTAAAATATTAGTCATGAGACCCTTCAGATGTATTTCAGTGGGCCATAAATTTGGAGGATTATTGCTAACATATATCTGGGGCAGGGGGGTGGGTTGGAGATAAAGGAAGTTTCCAAAGGGATTTTTATATGTTAAAGAAGACTTACTGGGTCCTAGAGGTCTGGCTCATGTCAAGCTAAGGTTGCCTTCTGCCCTTAGCAGAGTGTCATCATCCCCGCAGCTGAGTTCCTAGAGGATTGTCACTGCCTGTTTCAAGGACTTGTCCATGGGCTGTAGACAGTAAGGAAATTTACTTTTTCACTTGCCTTAGTTTCCCACATCAGTAACTTTTTTTGGTCTTAAATATAAAAGCACTTCACCAACAGAATCAGGCCATTATTATTTAGTCTCCTTATCAGAGGTGAAACAGTAGAATTTTGGCTCTAGGATCAGGTGACAGGAAAGGATTGAAATATCTAAAAGTCATTTGGCTGGAGAAAGTGTTTTCTTGAGACTTGGAGGCAGTCATTCATTGCTTTGCACTTACAAGTATTCCTCAGTGAACTTCTTCCCTACAGTCTTTAGAATAAAGCATAGGATCTGGACTCCCAAAGGGGTTCCTTCCAGCTGGAGCACCTACCAGCAAGGCACCCTTGCGAGCATGCAGAATGCTGTGCTGTTGAAGCTCGATAGCCACCTGCAAGACCTTGATTTTCTCCATGCTGGCCTCTAGCTGGAGCTGCTCCCTTGGGCACTGTGGGCGTTCTCGCTGGCCCCGGAAGACAGGGTGGCCAACCGTGTTAGGTGCCCTCAGGCCTGAATTATTACATTCATCTGTAGTCTAATAATTTACAAAGTACTAAATAATCAACAATTTAATACTACTTTACCATTAATTAAAGGAACAAGAGATTTTCTTAAATCTTACACCTAAAAAACAATCATTATTTTTTTGGGGGTCCTGTGCTTAAAGAGTTAAGTTATGTTACAGGAATCTATAAATCATTTTAGACCCAATGCAGACAATAGCTGTTAGTATTTTACATTTGAATAAGATATTGAAAACACATTTGTCAGAGATGTTTGACCTTGAGAAAATACCAGACTGATTTTCCAATGAAAAGACAGGCATTTTTATTCATAGAATTATGAAGGGGAAAGAAGAACCTATCATTTTACTTGATATACTTGTGGTAAGTGTGTGATTGGCACTTAGACCATCTTCCTTTAATCATGACTTAATTAATACATACAACTTTGTTCAGGAAAAGTGGTGAATAATAATTCATTGATGCTTTAGTTATTCACTTTTTACTCTCTGAAAGTAACCTCTAAAATCTTGTATCTTTCAAACCGTTTTTTTTCGTTCAATGTGTGCCATGGAATTCATTTCTAATATATCAAAATTTTCTCATGTAAATGTAAATAATTTATAATGAACTTCATAAAAATTTTGCATATGTAGCCAATGACAGATATTTATCCTATTAAAAGATTGAATTACATGTACCTTTTTCAAAAATTTTTTAATGTTTATTTATTAGTTATGAGAGAGAGAGCATGTACACACGAGTGGTGGATGGGAAGGGGAGAGAGAGAGGGAGAGAGGGGATTCCAAGCAGGCTCCATGCTGACAGTGCAGAGCCCAAAGCTGGGTGGATCTTGAGCCTGTGAGATCATGACCTGAGCCAAAATCAAGTGCTGATTGCTTAACAGACTGAGCCACCTGTGCCCCTACCTTTTTCAAATTTTTAGCATAAGTTTCCCAAATACTTTAATGCCTTGAAAATTTTCTCACTGTTTATTTTTCATTTTAGAAAGAAGGACAATCTTTATTTACTATTAGTTTAATATTACCTATGCCCTTGGATATGATATATCAATGGTCACTACATTTTAATACATGTAGCTTTTGTTCAACCCATCAGATGATTTCTAATCACAGATTTTTGTTTTTTTAATGTTTATTTTTGAGAGAGAGGGAGAGAGAGAGAGAGAGAAAGCAAGCGAGCAGAGGAGGGGCAGAGAGAGAGGGAGACACAGAATCTGAAGTAGGCTCCAGGCTCTGAGCTGTCAGCCCAGAGCCTGACACAGGGCTTGAACTTACAAACCACAAGATCATGACCTGAGAGGAAGTTGATGCTCAACTGACTGAGCCACCCAGGTGCCCCTGTAATCACGGATTTTAGGGTTAACACCAGTTTATCTAATTAAGCAAAACTGGTTGCACTTACTTAATTTTTTATTTTATTATTTTTTTTTGCATTTACTTATTAATTCATAATTCTCTTCCTTAATTGTTCTTTTCTCCTGCCTCTCTGTATACTGTTTTTATTGTTGTTGTTGTTGTTTTTCTTAGCCCCCAGAGCCTCTTTCTACTCTTTGGTCATCTCTCAGATCCTGTTCATTGCCTTTCTTTCTACCCAGAACTATACTGGATCAAAATTTTTGAACATTTGCAAGGCACTACTTATATACTGGATTATAATTGTATCCTGGCCCACAGCCTTGATTCTCCCACTCCTAAAGTCAGAAAACATGCTGTTTTAGTCCACATGACTGTGCAAGGATTTTCTGTGCATGTTCAGAAGACTGGCTTGCATAAGACATTAGAGGATTTATTTATCCTTTTGTTCAAGAGATTGAAGCAATTCATTTGTCATGTTTACCTTAATGTAACTACTTAGATTATGTGGATCAGTGGTACTCCGATGGTAGGTAAGTCACCTGGAGTGCTTGTAGAGATACTTACTGTTGGTCAAACATTCTGATTCAGTAGGTAGTGGGTGCTACCTGGGAAACTATAGTATTAAGCAGAAGCCTAAGTGATTCTGGTTCATGTGGTCCAAGGATTATACTCTTTAATAAAAAATGGTAATATTTCTCCTTCTATGAACTACTTAGGGTAAGTTAAAGAAGTTAGGATACTTTGGCCAAGTCCTTTACTTTTTTCTACCTATTTGCAACAGTAAGAATAGCTCTAGCCCCAACCTTAGATTCATTACACTTAAATCTCTTGCATCCTTATATGACTTGAAATTCATTTCTATGACGTACAAAAGACAGACCCCAGTTTCAGTTGGCTTAGAGGAAACTTAACTTGCAAGTATATCACTGGTTCTTCAAATTATTAAAACTAAGAGAATGTTTTAGAGATAGAAGATACATATTGTAGATAATTTATTCTAATCCCCTGCTTCTAAATGAAAAAAAAATATATCTAGTCTTTTTAAAGGTTTTCTAAATTAAACATAAGCTAGTTATTGGTATCGTCACTAGTAGAAGACAGGTCTCTTCAATCTGAGTAGGAACTTCTTCCCACTGAAGCAATATTTTATTTTATTTATTTATTTTTAAAGTTTATTTATTGAAAGAGAGAGAGAGCGAGAGAGTGAGCACATGTATGCACGAATGGGAGAGAGGGAGGAGAGAATCCTAAACAGTCTCCATGCTGCCAGCAGATAGCCCAATCTGAGGATTGAACTCACAAACTCAGGAGCTCCTGAAGCAATATTTTAAAATTTTTACTATTTATGAGAATAACCTGAGGTACCTATCAAGATGAATATTCCTGGACTCAACCTTGGAAATATTGTTATAGTAAGTAGGGAGCATAGGAAACTTTTTTTTTTTTTTTTTGGTAAATGTTTATTTATTTATTTTGAGAGAGACAGAGAGCATGAGCAGGGTGGGGGGGGGGGGAGGCGGGCAGAGAGAGAGGGAGAGAGATAATCCCAAGCAGGCTCCATACTGTCAGCATAAAAGCCCAATGTGGGGTTCAAACTCATGAACAGTGAGCTTAAACCAAGAGTTGGAGGCTTAACCAACTGAGCCACCCAGGTGTCCCAGGAAACTATCTTTTTAACCATCATCTAGGGAGATTTGAGTATAAGTGGTCCAAGGGACCACATTATGTGAAATATTGTATAATATCCTGCTAAAAGGGTTGAAGAGTTAAATAAACAAAACATGATAACTGGCCTTAATTAGTTAAGGAAAATCATTCAGCTAGGCTCCACAGCAGGCCCTGGGCTAATAGATTTAGTCTTTACCCTTCAAGAAACCCACTGGTTAGAGGTGGTGGTGACAATTAGGCAAATGAATTATTTACAGCGTGTTAGATGACATGGAGCACAGGGAAAGGAGTGTCAGTAAGGCCATCAGGAAAAATACCCAGAGAAAGTGACCTTGATGGGGTGAGTAGACTGTGACCTAGGGCTCTCAGGCAGTGCGTGTAGCTTGGGTGGGGGGAACCATAAACAACAAAAATTTGTGATGAGGGAAAGCATGACACATAGGATTGTTACAGGGTATAATGTATGTGCTTAGCACCCATCGTAAACATTCGGGAAATGCTTGTCATTATGTATATTTAACAGCAGACTAAGGCTGTGAGAAATTGGAAAGAGAATCCCATGAGAGACATTGATTTGGGAGGGCCTCAGGCCGCTTGAAGCTTTATATCAAATAGTGAACAAATACTTAGGGTGGATGCTACTGTCTATAGCTCATTTTTATGAACTCACTAATAAATTATTTGTGGGAGAGCCAGCAATTTCCCAGGACCTGGGCCTTGATCATCTGGGAAGATGAAATTTCCAGGAGATATCATAAATGGTATCAAATATTGCAAAAAGGTCAAATGTGAATAACAGCTGAAGAGTCTCCAACAGATAAGGTTGTTAGCTCTTCATGACATGATTCTGATGTGGGTGGTTAAGAATAGTTTAGGAATGCTGATAAATATTCACACCCCTGCCTTCCAAATTGGGACTATTAAATTAGAATCTCTGGGGTATATGGCTTAAGGATCTTGACTAAAAAAATATCTGGGAGATTATTTTGCAGACTGGGGTTTCAGAACCAGTGAACTAGAGAAATGTATTTCAGTATGTGGTAGGAACAGAACTGAAAAGCTTTAACCAGTATACAGGGGAGAGGAAGTGTAGATAAAGTAAGTGTAGATAAGATTTGTTATGTAAGCAAGGCAGGAGTTAGGAACATGATTAGGTCAATGGAGGATTTTTGTTTTTATATTTTGTTTGAATTAACACAAACCATGGGAGTCCTTAAGTATGTTATTTTCTGATTAGAGACTTCAGAAGATACTCTGGGATCATTTGCTTACTACCAAATAACTTGTATCTTTATTTGAGTTCTGAGGCTGTAGGTTTTTATTAATTTGCCAATACAGTGATCTAATTTATCCAAAAGTTAAACATTTAGGAATCTTCAAATTTGAAGCACATTCCCCCCAAAAAAAGACTTAGTAAAAGGACTTAGTAAAAAGATTTAGTAAAAAGACTTAGTGAGTGGATCACAGAGCTGGGATGTGAGAAGGGCAGAACAGCATTTTAAATTGTCACATCATTCATTTTAATAAAAAGTTTTTAGGTTCTTACTGAGAGGTAGTTTAGCACACCATTCTCATCATTCTTTTTTTTTTTCTTAGTTACTTTATGTATGTATGTATGTATGTATGTATGTATGTATGTATGTAATCTCTGCACCCAACATGGGACTTGAACTTCTGATCCCAAGATGAAGAGTCGCATGCTCTTCCCACTGAACCAGCCAGGTACCCTTTAACACATCATTCTTAACACCCATGTTTATATTTCTAGTACTAGCATAATTTTTATGCCAGATAGCATTAAACTCTTTAACTGTCTTCTATGCTAAATACCAAATAATGACTATGCAACCATGTTTGTCTGCAAAAAGACTGTCAGGAAGTTAGATAGATGCTTCACTTCTGCTTTCTAAATCTTGCAGAATTTCAACTTTTGGTTAACTCTCACCTGGGCAGTTCAGAGAAGGAAATTCTGCGAAGCATAGTTCCCAGCTTAACCAAGTTGCCACAGCACAATCACCCCATAACTTATATTGGGAGTACTTTGTATTTAGGAGTCTTCTGTACTTTGTATTTAGGAGTCATGATGGTTCCACATACGTTATGAAGTTGTGCCTTGACAGCAACAGAAGGGATGCCATGTGAATCAGAAGGCAGTCTTTACTATTGTTCTTATTTCTCCTCTTCCTCTTACTTTATAAAGAGATAGCTTTTATTGACTATGGTCTGCATGAACTGTGGAAATTGTTTACCCACAGTTTAATTTTATTTTCTTAGAAACATGAGAGCTAGGCTAACATTATCATTTTCTTCTAACAGATGAGAGAGCTGAGGTTAATGGATATTGAGTAATTTGGCAAAATTATAAGATCTTTCTATTTTAAAAAATGTTACTCATAGTTTGTTAGATTCAGGAGTATAGTCAAACCACTGTGCTATGGAGAGAAAAACTAGGATTTCATTATTAGTTTGAATAATGGTAAGAAGAATGACCAGAGTTCAGGTAGGTGTTTATACTTCTTCCTGTTTGGAGAGGACTCACTTTGATCCCTTGATGTAAATAGGCCAGAGGTTGACAGAAAGGCCAACCAGAAGGTCACAGCTCACCAAAACAAAGAGGACTGGGAGACATAGTACAGAGCCTCACAGGACAGAAAGAACTGATAGGAGGTAAATTGCTTGCCTTGGTATTGGTAGGGGAAAGCCTCCTAGTTTCTAATCTACTCTGAATCCTTTGTGTAGAGACAGAGCGGGAAGAGTACCTAGAAATATCCAGTTATCAGAAAAAAATAAGAGTAAGGAAGGATCAATTGAATGGAGTATAATTTTCCTTTTAGAAACGTTGCTCATATGTAAAGCAACTGCTCATAAGAATTATTCCATTCTTCACTTTCTAGCATAACGTGACTGTCCATTTTAGTTGTGCATTGATAGCCTAGCGAGAATCTGGCAGAGAGTTTGTTCATATGTGCTCTGTAAGCTGGTCTTCATGCAAACAAAGCAGGACATGGAGCCATGAACTTGGAATTTGAGAATGTGGGAAGAGTTACCAGTTATAGGGAGAAAAAAGGTAAATGATACCTGTCCAGTCTAGTTTATAAAGGGATTATACTTAAATATTAAGGTGAGCTGATATAAAAATCAAATATGTTATTCTTTGAAAATGAAAAATATCTCATGGGAGGGATACAGCTTGATCAATATATATTAAACAACAAAAATAGGTTTACCTTATTATTTTTAAAAATTTTTTAATGTTTATTTTTGAGAGAGAGAGAGAGAGAGAGAGAGACAGAGTATGAGCAGGGGAGGGGCAGAGAGAGAGGGAGACACAGAATCTGAAGCAGACTCCAGGCTCTGAGCTGTCAGCACAAAGCCTGACGCGGGGCTCGAACTCACAAACTGTGAGATCACGACCTGAGCCGAAGTTGGACGTTTAACCAATTGAGCCACCCAGGCACCCCCAAAATAGGTTTACTTTAGATTGGAATTGTTCATATGTTCACAGTAGCAATCATGATAATATGTTTTCCATTATTTCTTTCCTCCCCTTTTTTTTCTCACATAATAGTCCTGAGTGTTACAAACACTGGGAAAATATCCTCTTTTACCTCACCTTCCATCATTCCCAGAAACATAACTACAAAATTAATCTCTCCTTATAAGTGTTTGCAGATCATTTGTATGGAATACATAGGAGTTAAAGTTACAGTAATATTCTCTCCCATAGGCAGTTGCTAATTTTATCTGAGTGCTATTACACCTTTAGTATTTATTTATTTATTTATTTATTTATTTATTCATTCATTCATTCATTCATTCATTTATATTGAAGTGTAGTTGACACAATGTTTCAGGTATACAACAGTGATTTCACAAGTTTACATGCTATTGTTTAAAAAATTTTTTTATCAATTTTTAATGTTTATTTTTTGAGAGAGACAGAGCTCAGATGGAGGAGAGGCAGAGAGAGAGTGGGGGGGAGGGACACAGAATCCGAAGCAGTCTTCAGGCTCTGAGCTGTCAACACAGAGCCCAGCGCGGGGTCTGAACCCATGAACCGTGAGATCATGACCTGAGCCGAAGTTAGATCCTCAAACGACTGAGCCACCCAGGTGCCCTACATGCTATTCTTTTAACTAAATTTTAAAGTGGTGTCCAAAATAGCTAATAAGTGAACAGTATTTAAAAATGCAAAATGTATGCTATTTCTCTAACTGCAAAAGGTAACAGCACGCCAGAACATGTTTAAAGCAATTTTCAGTTATTTGTGCCAACATTTTGTATCTTTTTTCCTAGTGGCAATTTTTCTTGGTGGTATTTATTACTAAGATTAATGAGTTTGACTTTCACTAGCTTGAGAGCTAAGTAAATAAGTTCTTAATTTACTTGGGGTGTTTTAGCACTCAGACATTCTGGAATTTCTTTTTTAATCCAATGACATTAAAAAACCACTTAGGAATAATTATACGATGTACATTCAATCTCAGAAGAATTGTTTTTCTACTGTGAGGTAGAATCCAATCAGAAAGAATTTTTAAAAGACTTTCTCCTAACGTGTTCATATTGATTGAATTGAGATATGGTCCACACAAATCAATACATGAGAAGACAAGTTGTGTGTGATGACAGTAATTCTATCTGCAGGGTAACTGCCAAATGTCTGGGTACCAATGATTGTATTTCAGCTGGCTGGTCAGCACATGATAATTTGTCAGTAAGTCCTTTTGCTTTCTCTGACTTATAAAATAATACTTATTTTCCTCAAAATATACATTTTGCTTACTATATCAATATTATTATATTATATATGTAATATATATATTATATATCAAGACTAGAAGGGTTGAAAATGCCCATTCTTAAATTTGACTTCCTTATCTGGCTCTTCAGAGAATGGATGGTCTCAGAATCCACATGCTGTCTGGTTTCCAGTATTGGTTTATGCAGGAAGGTGCTTGTGGCCAGGTGTAAGACAATGATACGCTACTGCAGCTACTGAAATGTTCTCTACTAGGGACATTTTTGCTTACCAAGGCTAAAGAAAACCAAGGGAAGTAGAGCAGCAGATTACATTAGGAATTTCTATAAGGGGCTATCAAAGGAAGGGGTAAGAAGTATCTTTCAGAGAACCATGTAATTGGGTGGGGCTTAGAAGTCTCTAATCTATCCTCCATCCAGTGCAAGAAGCCCACTTGGGCATTTTCTCCCACCACTTACTCATTTCTTGGATTGGCAGTGTTAATTATCAGTCAGTGAAACACATTTTACATCAGTAAGAAGTGATAAACATCAGAGTACCAGAAAAACAACCCACAAAGAAGAAATATTTAGGATATTCAGTTCAAGGACAAATACACTTTACTATCATATGATCCTGCTTAGTTTCTTACCTTTTTTAGTTCTGAAATTTTTAGTAAAAACATGCAATTTCTATTTTTAGAAACCAAGAATGAGATGAAGCTGAAGTTCTCTTCAACAAGAGAATAGTGGTTCTTTAAAAGAGGCCCATTGCAGTTTTAATGTCTACAACTGATACCCACTATTCACCTAAATTACAGATTACATTTCTTTTATGATATATATGTCCATTTCTAGTTAGAAATGTAAATCCAACTATAATACTGTGTTAAATTTATTTTTACATCTCTCATATTCCATTGTGACTGAATATTTCATAAAATTTAAGTTACCAACTTTGTTATCAAGGCATATTTTGCATCAGTGTTCAATATGTTTGGTTGTATATTAATTCATGGGTATTTTCTTTTAACCAGAGAGATTTCTTCAGAAACCACTTCTCCAAAGTTAACTGCATTCTGTTTTGTTCTCTTAGGAAGAATCTGTATTATTAACAGTAATTGAAAGATGGTAAGAAGTCACATATTCTAAGAGTTTTTACATTATGTTATCTGGATGTCTGTAGGTGCCTTTGAAAGAAAATTGTTTAATCTGTGCTTTTCTTGTTTTGTCGACACCCTGAGTAGTAACAAGGCATTGAAGTCCATTTAGAGTAGTTTTACACTTTTTTTTTCTTTTTGGGTAGGCAAAGGGAAGAGTGCAGTAATTTTATCATATGATTATCATGACATTGGAAATGTATCTATGGGTTGTAGAGGACATTTTCTGCAAAACCTCATGATTGTAATTTTGGATCATTGAGGAAATGTTTGAAACCAGTTTGCACAGAAGAGTTTCACAATTAAAAAAATCTCAGAATCCTAGCCATAGAGGAAGATACTAGTTTTGTCCCCGTTTTTCAGAAATGAAAACTGATATGGGACGTGTTTAAAGTATGCTGTGCTGGGCCACACTAACCAACAAAGATGATAAATTTTAGTAGTTTCCTTAATGAATATTTCAAATGAAATATACTTCTGTGAATGGCCAAGTGAATCATGCAATAGATTTTGCATTTTTTTCCCCTCTGTGGTTTCTCAAGGCTCTTTTTAAGTAGGGAGTATGCATGTTTTTGAGGGAAAAATGCGAGCTAGAGGAATTAATTTTCAGTTGATGAAAGTGTTGTTTTTATTGTTGGATTTCATTCTTTTAAAGTTTCAATTTTGTATTTTAGGAATTGTTCAGCTAAGGAAGAAAAAAAAAGCCAGGAAAATTCTGACTTCTATTAGGACCTTTCCGTGGGGTAGGAGGTTCTTTGCAAGGGCTTGTCAGCAATTACTTCTGGAGTTTGTGAGTAGTAAGGATCAATGTAAACAGAACATATTGGACTGTTGGTTTAGACAAGAATGATGATATGACTTCAATATGCAATGTTGGCTGTCACTCACTCCTTGTTTTTTTCTCCTGACTCTATATTCTCAAATTTTATGGTTATACATACGTGCTGTCCACATTAGGGTTGGAGTCACTTCATTCTAAAATTTGATGTAAAACAATAATAGAGAACAAAATCACCCTATACTTAGCAAGGGGGATATTTGGTAAAGTTGATATACTCTAGCACTGCTGTTTAATATAATAGTCGTAGCCATTTGTACTCTTTAACACTCGAAATGTGGCTCCTGTGATGGAAGAACTGAATTTTCAATTCTGTTTAATCTTAGTCAATTTAAATTTAAATAGCCCCATGTGGGCGAACACCCCTGGGCAGTGATGTGTGTAGCTCTAGAAGTGACTGCCAAATGTCCATGCCCCTGACCCTTTCCCGGATATGTGGAGTGCTGGTTTTTTCTTAGGGCTCATTGACACCTACCTCATTGACAAATTTGAGCATTCTTTTTTCCCTAGTGTGGGCCCAGCTTGAATAGCTAGATTTCTATCTATAAAAGTCTTTGGTTAGCCAACGTCTCCTGGTCATCCTCTAGCTTTGCACCACTGGTTGCCTGTTTGCTTTCTCTGAGTCTTCTTGTAATTGGGACTGGATCCTGTTCCTTCCAATTCTGGCTTACACTGACAGCTACTGAGCATGCCTTCTGTCAGTTATAGCCATTTCCAGTTGGTGATTTTCGATTCTTGGACATAGAAGTTCCTTTCAGTAATGTGCAGTGGACATCTTGGCTGTGTTCATTAGGGCACCATAGCTAGTTTCTGCAACTGTCATAGATGCCTGCATGTCAAATCTGGTGATGAAGCTGTCATTTTTCATTTTGTTGCTGCACAGCTGGCTCATTTGGCAAATTATTTAATCTGTTTGCTCTAGCTTCCTTATAAAATGGAGATAATACTCATATCTAGCTCATTTGGTTACTTGAGGAATAAATGAGTTAATACAAAAGAGGGGCTTTGAATGGTGCTTGGATATATGATTGTTGTATAAATCACCATTAGTAACAGTACTTCAGTGGTTTACATCAGATGCTCTGATTAAAACGATTTCCATTTAGCTCTTCATTTTTATTACATGTCAGAATATTATAAAAATACATTCTTTTAATTTTTTCTGTAATTTAGCCTGAAAATGTTGTAGGGGAGGCTTAAGAAAGTGACTATATTACATATTTAACTTCAAGAACTTGAAATTTTCATTCAGTGCTCGATTTTCATCCTAAATGATCTAATCTGTGACCTTGGGCTATTAAATATGTGTGTCTTTTCTTTTTCTCTCCTATCTCACATTGCTGTCTAGTTTAATAACAAATCCTGGGTCAATAGGAACTTCTTAGAAGGTAGTTTAAAAACATCAATTATTAATTACATATGCCCTTTTGAGTTTTACTGCTACCCAAAAAGCTTTAGAATTTTTCCACGCAGAATCCCCTCCCCAAGCCCAAGACAGCTTTTCAAATAACTTGTAAGAGAATCAATCATATTACATTTATTGGCTAGGATTAGTGTCTCTCAGGTTTGAAATAATTTGTTAATAATTGGTGTCTTTACCAGATACTAGGCAGATTTCCTAAAGAATAACCAAGCCAAGGACACTGTGCACTTATCTTCATTCAGAACCACTGACTTTATCTGTTGACTTTAGTTCTGGCTTCTGTTCTTCTAAACATTCAATTCATATATAAATATACACATACATGTATATATGCATGTATATCTTGGTAATTTCTTGTTGTTTTTAAGCATTTGTGCCCTGTAGAAGAGAAGGAAAAAGTGGAAAATCAAGATGAATAATCTTGGCAGCTATGTTGTAGAAATATATAATTTTGTTTACTGAGACAAATGACTAGTCGTGTTGTGAGAAATGGTTAGCCAACTAGCAGAAAACAAGACAAAGCAAAACAAAAAATCATATTCCAAGATGAAAAAATAAAACATTTATGTGTAAAATATGAACTCTTAGTAATGTAAGAGGAAAACCTGAGAGAATTTATAATCTTACAATGGAGCAGTGCTTCATAACCATAACTCCTAGTCTGGAGCCCATGGAAGGAAGAATGATAACATTACAAAAATCAGTTACATTAGAATAAAATCTGTATTGCAAAAATACCAAAATCAAATACATAGGCCGGGAAAACTATTTGCAATTTATATCACAGGAATGTGTTAATATTGCTTAAGATTTTCTAGAAATCAAGAATAACACAAAAATTAAACCTGTACACAAAGGGAAGACATTTTTTTTAATGTTTTTATTTATTTTTGAGACAGAGAGAGGCAGAGGGGCAGAGAGAGGGAGACACAGAATCTGAAGCAGGCTCCAGGCTCTACACTGTCAGCACAGAGCCTGACGCGGGGCTCGAACCCACGGACTGTGAGGTCATGACCTGAGCCGAAGCCAGACGCTCAACCGACTGAGCCACCCAGGCGCCCCAAAGGGAAGACATTTTTAATAAAAGAAGATGATGAAATGGTTCTTGTACATAGGGAATTATGTCTTAATCCTAACCCTAATGTCCATCAGAATCCTATAGAAATTCAAATCCTAAAGCAACATTGATAGAATTTTTTAGTCTCTTGAATTGATGGACATCTGTAAGCTTGTTAAACTCACACTATTGGTATAGTCACTAGTAGCAAAATAACACTCTCACTTGTTGCTTGTGAGAAGGTAAACAGTACATCTCCCATGTTGGACAGTTTTGCAAGATCTATAAATATTAAAACTCCATGCATATTTTAACCCAGACTTTTTTTTCTCCCATGAATTTATTAGTGGTTCTATGGTTGAATATTCATGACATAAAATTTGTATAAAAATTATACTGTTGGGTGCTTGACTGGCTCATTCAGTGGAGCATGTGACTCTTGATCTCGGAGTCATGAGTTCGAGCCCCATATTGGGGGTAGAATTTACTTAAAACACATGCACACCCCCCCCCCCCACACACACACCAAAATAAAAAAGCATTAAAAATTTTATACTGTAGTATTATTATAACAGCAGAAATAACTTAAATTTCTGTAGCATTTGATGGTTAAATGAATTAAGGTATGTCCATACAATGGAAACCTTCCCAACTGTAATAATTAATTAAAAAAAAAAAAAAACAGAAGAAGAATAAGGAAGTTTCCTATACAGAGATAATGAAAGACAGCCAAGCTATAATGTTAAGTTAAAGAATCAAGGCATTGTGAGAGCTCTTTCCTTTCTCTCTCCCAGCCATTTTGGCAGCTGCTCTTGGTTGGGGCTGTCCTGCATCTAAGGCATGGAGGTGGTGGCTGAAAAGAAGAAAAAGTCAGTGGAGTCAATCAACTCTAGGTTCCAACTCATTATGAAAAGTGGAAAGTATGTGCTGGGGTACAAGTGGACTCAGAAAATGATGAGACATAGTAAAACAAAACTAGTCATCTTTAACGACTGCCCAGCCTTCAGGAAATCTGAAATAAAGTAGTCCACTATGTTGGCCCAAACTTTTGTCACTATGTGGCAATAATATTGAATTGGGCACAGCATGTGGGAAGTACTACAGAGTGCACACTGGGTCTCATTGATCCAGGTGATTCTGATATCATTAGAAGCATGTCAGAACAGAGTGGTAAATTATAAATCATGCAAAATTTTTCCTTAATAAAACTGGCCAGACCTTCTTAAAAAAAAGAATCAAGTTGCTATATGGCATGTGAAGTAAATAACATAATTCAGAAATACAGTCCAATAAAAATATGTGCTTGTATATTCATACATATATAAACCTCTGGAAGAATGCATATTACTGGAACTTTCACATAGGAACTGGATGTATGAACATAAGGATTAGAAAGAAATTTTTACTGTATAATTTTATGTATGTTTTGATTTATGAACAGCATAGATGTATTACCTATTCAAATATACTTATAAGCTGAATAAAAATGTTAATTAAGGGAAGTATCCCTTTGAGAAACTCAAAATAAATTATATTTCTATAACTTATGTTTCAAGCCATCTGTAACAATATTAATTTCATTTATTATTTTAGCACAGTGGATCTTTGGGCCTCTGAAGCTCATTGTTTTAAATTTCATATTTGGTTATATTTCGTTAAGTTACGAAGTCATAATTCCTCACTGGAATAGTCCCGAAATTTGTATCGTTTTTATTTCAGCCAATAGCAAAATAAAACCCGGGAAGATTACCTTTGCATAATGTCAGAAAGCACGACTGTGGGAGAAATGGACTAAATTTTCAATTTTCTAACTTTCAGTCAGTATTCCTTCAATGATGTTGAATTCTATTACATTGTACTATCATTTCTTACATGTTCTATTTTAGTGTTAAAAGCTTCTATTTTATTATTTTGTAAAAACCTTGAACAGCCTCTTCAAGGACAAAATGTTAGCAAAATGGAACATGAGAATTATGAACTAAAAATATTAATATCTATTTTTCTTTTAATTTATTATTAGTCTGTTAAGATCATCCTTTGCTACAAAGGGAATTCATTTTCAAATAGGAGAATGCTTTAAAATATGTCTAGAATATTCTACAACGTTATGTAAAGAGATTTCTATTAAGAAATTTTATAATTTAAAGATGAATCAAGTTCTTAATACAATAATTGTCTAAAATGAGAATTTGGACTTTCTTTTCTGAAGTCTAAAAATTGTCTTCATGGGAAACTAACAATTATTTTAGCCTAAAAATGAAAGACAACTAACTAGCATTCCCCTCTTTAAAGTATTTTCCCCCCACTCGTAACATCTTTTATTTGCTGCTCTTACATCTTAGATACCAGATGCTTCAGCTTGTCATCTGTATTTGTTCATCCTCGCCTCTCTTGAGGCAATTAATCCTTGTTTCTTTCACTCCAGTACCACTTTCGACAATCCACCTCTCTTCAAACAAGATTGTTAAATAAATCTTTCTAAAGTACCACCTTCTGGTATCACTTCCAAGCCCAAAGAAACTTCAATATCTCAAAATGTGTTCAAGAGAGATAAAATGCCTCGGAGTCAAATCTTGATTCCAAATCTATTTATTGAGCATCTAGGCATATTGCAAGGTCTACAGAGACTTATTTCCTCTCTTCCCTATATCACTCTTTCTGGAGGTCAGAGTTTTAATTAATTTTCAAGTTCTGGCTCTCATAGGTAAGCAAGGGCCAGTACCCTTCCTCTAGATGCCACAGTCTCCTTATTTGTGAAATTGGAATGATAAAGTATACTCACATTACCGTTGTTAGGATTCAATGAAGTTGATACATGTAAGATGCTTTGGAGATGTGTTTGGTATATAGTAATCACTCTACAAATATGCACTATTTTTATTCCCTTCCTCCTTGAAGAGTCAGGGTTGTGTTTGACTTCTCCCTTAGGTATATCTGTTTCCTGTGTTTAAGATTCTCTTCCTCCTCATCTCTACTTATTCAAATTCTGTCCTTCCTTCAGATCACAGTTTAAGTGGCTTCTTTCTGATACAGATATCTCTGTGCACTCCAGCCAGACATCTAATAGCACTAGACTGCAAATTCCACTTAGCTCTTAATCACATACTACTCAGGAGTAGAGATCATGTTTTAATTATTTGATTCCATCAATGCCTGGGTGCTGAGGCTTCTTTCACAACAAGACAGAATCAATAAACAACAGATTTCTTACATGTTAGGTATATACATCTTCTGGACCCAACTTGAAAAAAAAATTATGACCTTTAGTCCTTTCATCATATTGGCAATCCACATATCTTTTATTTTTACATGATACTCATTGGATGTTCCTTGAATATAAGAATCCTGTCACTGGGATTTGTGAATGGGCTTCAGAAGGGCAGCACAGCCTCTGAAATTGCAGAATTTGGGGTACGGGAATATGTGTATTTTCTCCAGGCGAAGTGGTAGGCCCACAAAAATACTAGGAACCATTCTTAATTATTTGTTTTTATCCACGTTTGGTAAGTAGGAACCAAATTAATATATTCAAATTGATCATTAATGTTATATATCTTATCATTTGCTTAAACTTCCATGTTTTCAATGCAAGATATGCATTTTAAGAATTAAGTATATGAGATTCTTATGATTCCATTTTTATTGTTTTTTTTTTAATTAGATGAAGACTTAAAGAATACTTCTTTTTTTTTCCCCATAATTGTCCAAATGAAATTGATGCTTTGAAAAAATGAATGGTGAAAGGTGTGCCTGTATGGCTTAGCTGGTAGAGCATCGAACTCTTGATATTGGGGTCATAGGTTGAAGCCCCATATTGGGTGTAGAAATTACTTAAAAATTAAAAAAAAATAATATAAATGGTGGTTTGTTAACTTCCGTCAAGATGAAGTAGGGAGCTTGGCAGAACTCCTCAGCAAAACAAGTTACATGAAAATTATAAAATATTGTTACTTAAAGTCTATTGAAATTGGGGTGGTTGGCTGGCTCAGTCAGAAGAGCATGTGACTCTTGATCTCAGGGTTGTGAATTCATGCCCCACGTTGGGTGTAGAGATTACTTAAAATAAATAAATGAATAAACTTTAAAAAATAGTTTATGGAAATTAACCATAAGGGAATGTAACAAACAAATATCTATTCAAGAGTATCTACTATATTTTTGAAAGAACAGCAAGAGACTGTGGCATTTGAACCGTGACTAGCTGCATTACCTTTATACCACACAGCTCCATGTTATGGAGGCTCTATTATAGGCATATGTAGCCAAAAGCTGAAAGGCTACTTTTCTACCACATTTCAGTCTAGGATTATGATTTTACCCTGAGAGGACTCCTATGATTAGTGGTTGCCAGGTTATTGTTTTTCCATTCATTTTATTTACAATTTGTCTATGTCTTTAGCCTATTATACATTCTAACAATCTCCCTTTACAATTACTGTTTTGCTTTTTACGTGTTTCATTTCTTCTTTATATGTTTAATATTCA
Source organism: Leopardus geoffroyi (assembly GCF_018350155.1). Lineage (NCBI taxonomy): Eukaryota > Metazoa > Chordata > Mammalia > Carnivora > Felidae > Leopardus > Leopardus geoffroyi. The sequence goes on from NC_059337.1 coordinate 90,447,780, forward strand.
TTATATCATCTATCCAGTACTATCTCCTACCACTTGTACAATTATTTTTTTTGTAAATGTTTATTTATTTTTGAGAAAGAGAGAGGCAGAGCATGAGCGGGGGAGGGGCAGAGAGAGAGGGAGACACAGAATCTGAAGCAGGCTCCAGGCTCCGAGCTGTCAGCACAGAGCTCGATGTGGGGCTCGAACTCATGAATCGTGAGATGATGACCTGAGCTGAAGTTGGATGCTTAACCAAATGAGCCACCCAGGTGCCTCTTGTACAATCATTATATCAGCATATTCTATAAACTTCAAAATACATTGTTACTATTTTTTTGCTTTAAGAAGTCAAGAAATTTCTACTCCTGATTGGAAGCAGAAGTCTTCTTATTTATTGTTTGATTATCTTATAATTACTGTGAGACATGTTAAAATCTTGGGTTTGTCTATTTCTTCAAGTTTTGTAATTTTTCTTTAAATATCTTGATGCTATAAAAAGCAGAGATTTTAGTAATTAACATTTCCTTTGTATTGACTCATTAAATTTTCCTCTTTATGTTAGAGAGTTTTGTTTAAATTTTTTTTCAATGTTTGTTTATTTTTGAGAGAGAGAAAAACAAAGTGCAAGCAAGGGAGGGGCAGAGAGAGAGGGAGACACAGAATCTGAAGCAGGCTCCAGACTCTGAGCTGTCAGCACAGAGTCCAACGCAGGGCTTGAACCCATGAACCATGAGATCATGACCTGAGCCAAAGTCGGACACTCAACCAAGTGAGCCACCCAGGCACCACTAGGGTTTTCTTTTAAAATATACTTCTCTAATGTAAATGAAACTTCACCAGTGGTTTTTTTGCTTTTGTTTTGTGTGTGTGTGATTTTTTTTTTTTTTTGAGAAAGCTGTCTTTTTCCATCCCTTTATTTTCAACTTTTCTATGTCCTTTTACTTAAGGTATAACTATTATAAACAGAATATAGTTTTTAAAGAGTGTCTCAATCTTTATATTTTAAATGTATTTTAAATGAAATTCTGGTCTGCTTACATTTTATGCAATTAATATGTTTATAAGATTTTATTTTACAGCACAGACAACATGGGTTATTAAAATATTTCTGAAGTTAAAATAACATGATGAGGATTTTGCTGTAGGAGAATTAGATTATGTCATTGCTAAGGCAAGGAATGAGGTCAGAGAAATTAGAAAATTGTTAAAATTAACACATGTTTGAGATATTGATTTCCTATAAAATCAATAAGGCTGGGGTGGGGGTGGGAATTAACAGAATTGGTGCACAGAGAGGACAGTTGTAATTTTTCCCTTTTTTCTAGTTTTATTGAGACATAATTGACATGTAACACTGCAATATCTTAAAGTGTACGGCATAATGACTTGATATTGTGAAATGCTTACTATAGTGACTGGACTTCCATCATTTCAAAGATACAAAAAATATTTTTTCCTTGTTCTGAGAACTCTTAGAATCTCCTCGCTTAACAACTTTTAAATATACCATATGCAGTGTTAACTATAATCATCAGGTTGTATGTTACATCTCCAGTATTTATCTTATGACTGAAGTTTGGATCTTTTGGCCAGCTTTATCCAATTCCCCAACCCCGACCCACTGCTTCTGTTAACCACAAATTTGATCTCTTTTCTATGCATTTAATTTTAAAAATTTTTTTATTTATTATTTTTTTCTTGCATTTATTTATTTATTTATTTATTTATTTTTAATTTTTTTTTTCAACGTTTATTTATTTTTGGGACAGAGAGAGACAGAGCGTGAACGGGGGAGGGGCAGAGAGAGAGGGAGACACAGAATCGGAAACAGGCTCCAGGCTCCGAGCCATCAGCCCAGAGCCCGACGCGGGGCTCGAACTCACGAACCGCGAGATCGTGACCTGGCTGAAGTCGGACGCTCAACCGACTGCGCCACCCACGCGCCCCTCTTGCATTTATTTTTGAGAGACAGAGCACAAGTGGGGAAAGGACAGAGAGAGAGAGAGGAATAGAGGATCTGAAGCAGGCTGTGCGCTGATAGCAGTGAGTGTGATGTGGGACTTAAACTCATAAACTGCGAGCTCATGACCTGAGCCAAAGTCGGCCGCTCAACTGACTGAGCCACCCAGGCACCCCAGTTTTTTATTTTTTAATTTTTATCTGTAGATTCCACATATAAATGAGATCATATAGTAGTTGCCTTCTCTGACTTATTTTACTTAGCATAATGCCCTAGAGTTTCATCCATGTTGTTGCAAATGACAGGATTTTCTTCTTTTTCATGGCCAAATGATATTCTATATTATATGTAAATTTTTTATTTGGAGAAAAAAAAGCAGGCTATAGGTTACACTTAGGTGATGAACAACTTTAAGAAATTTGTAGAGCAAGAGAAACCTATGAGAAATAAAGGGAAGGAATCTGAGAGATTACAGGAGAACCTGGATAGTTTACATTCTGAAACTCTTCCTTTTGGAATAGGGGCTAACTTTGCCAAATGCTATAGAACCTTCTTATTAAAATGTGGTTCTAGGGGCGCTTGGGTGGCTCAGTTGGTTAAGTGTCCGACTTCGGCTCAGGTCATGATCTTGTGGTTCACCACTTCGAGCCCCGCGTCAGGCTCTGTGCTGATAGCTCAGAGCCTGGAGCCTGCTTCCGATTCTGTGTCTCCCTCTCTCTCTGACCCTCCCCCCATTCATGCTCTGTCTCTCTCTGTCTCAAAAATAAATAAACGTTAAAAAAAATTAAAAAAATAAAATAAAATAAAATGTGGTTCTAAAACCAGTAGCATTAGATTCACCTAGGACCTTTATCAGATTCTACTTTTAAAAAAATTACAAAATGATTTCCTACACATTAAATCTGAACACTGTATAATGCAGTAGTTCTCAATCTTGGCTGCTTATTAATATTACCCGTGGAGCCTTGAGACACTGCACCATGTAGGCTATAGCCCAGACCAAAGCAGAATCTATAAGTCTGGGACTCAGAAATCAGTATGTTGAGAGCTCCTCAGGTGGTTCCCTTGTAGCCAAGGTTGAGATTCAGTGCTACAAAGACACATAAGAGAACAAGGACTAGAACTAGATGATTCAGAGCAAGGAGAACTGGGGAGGATTTCAGAGGCTAGATTCTAGTCTTTGTTCTGCTATGGATAGAATTATTTATTCTCTGTAAAATCTGTTTTCTCTTTGTATTTCTTTTCTTATATTTGGCAAATATTTATTAAGGCCATGCTTTATGCCAGACACCGTGAGAGGAGTTGGATTAATAATCTCCAAACCCCACCAGTTCCTAAATCATCTGATTTTACTGTCTATGATTTATAAATTGGGAGATCATTGGTAATACCTAATGGATTGGTGGTAATCATCTGTATACGGTCACTGTGTGAGTGGGTGGTAAAAAAATTTGCTGGTTGTAACCGAGGGATTGAACATACAGTATTGATCAGAAGCATCTATTGTATCAAAAATGGAAAAGCGATCCAAGTTGGTTTGTAGAAATGAAACTGTATAAGCCAATGAATTTATTAAAGTTGAGGAGAGTTTGAGAAAAGAAATATGGGGAAAAGTAGATGACAGACTTACAGATTTTTTTCCCCAGTTTGACCACCAGAGAAGTGACAGGAGCTAGTTCAGGGCATCTCAAACATTAATGTACACAGGAATCACCTGGGAGAATTTGCTAAAATGAAGATCCTGACCTAGTAGGTCTTGGGTGTAGGGCCTGTTGCTTTTCAAATAAGCTTCAAGGTGATGAAATGCTTCTGGTATGGAGACCACACCTACAGCAGCAGGGCCAGAAGCTCTCCTGCAAGGTACAAGCAGAGTGAGGATCTTGCTAAAAGCTAATCTGCTCATGCCTGTTTCTTAGTCCTTGGGCACTACTTCCCCACCCTCACCCTCACCCCTACCCCCAGAAAGATAGGGGCACAACTTTAAAAGATACATGTGAAAATGAGATAAACTGCAGTGAGAGATAAGGCAATATGTCAAAATAATATGAGGGAGGAGTTTGGGGAGAGAGGTTCTGCAGTTCACAAAGGTAAGACTATTTCAAGAACTTGGTTCGTCTTTGAAAGAGTAAGTAGAATCTAGGGTACAGCAGGGCTGTTTTGTTTCCAAATGACTTTGGTCATAGTGTCAAAATCCACATACCTCATGAACACATGTCCTTACCTGTTTATGTGACATTAATATCACATGGATGAGAGCCTTACTGAGAACAGGGTCATTGAGTCAAGACCAGGTACTAATCAGAAAATGACATGCACCGTATATGGAGATATGGCCAATAGTAAAAGGAAGACTCTTACAAAGAGCAATGAGAGAAATAAAATAAAGTTAAAATTGAGAGTAACCATGGAAAGACAAAAAGACCCATTTTTGTCTGTTTCAACAATGAAAAGCAAATTGAAGAGGGAAAGTGTGTCATTGGGCTATTCACATTAGGAGAAATAGCTGTCAACAATGAAAAAGAGGAGAGGATTTACAGATCAGGAGAAAAGTAATCAGCAAGACATGACTAAAAAACTTTTTTTTTCTTTTTTGAGAGAGGGTGGGAGGGTGCAAATGAGCGAAGGGCAGAGAGAAGGAGAGAGAGAGAGAATCCCACAAGGGGCAGAGAGAGAAGCGGGGCTCACCCTAAGTGGGGCCCGTGCTCACCTGAAGCAGGGCTGAGGCTCACCCATGAGCTGTGAGATTATGACCTGACCCGAAGCCAGATGCTTAACTGACTGAGCCACCCAGGCTCCTGTGCCTAAAGCACTTTTAAAGCAACATTAAGAGTGTACTTGCTACTTGACCCATACATTTTTGGATGAATAGATGCTTGGTGTTGATGCTTTCTCCACCTACGCTCTGCAGCCTAGGGGAGGCAGCAGAGAAGTAGTTGAGTGTGTGCAGAGAGGGACTTATTGATAGCATCACAGAGGATACTGTTGATAGTATCACAGAACCCAATTGTGGAGAGGAGTAAGGTTTGCTTACTGGGAATGGGAATGGCTGACCATACATTTCAGGGAAAATACAAGTAGCTGGAAATGAACCAATGAATTGAGTGAATTAGAAGGCACTTTGGTTTAAAGTTTCTGATGAATATAAAAAGGGAAATGTTTTACTTTGTGAGATCTGTGGGTGAAAAGATATTGGAAACAGTGAGATTAGAATATGGTAACAGATGATAAATTACAAAACATGGTTGTACAAGGCACAGATGACTGACACAGAGTGAATATTATCATAAATGGCTTGAGGGAGAGAAGTTTCACAATGTGATTATTAAAGTTAGTAGATGTCTGCAAATTTGAAATGGAAAATAAACCATACACACCAGTTCTTGGATTTATCAAGGAGGGAGAAAATGTATCCCAGTTTTGAACATTTGGAAAGAGTGTATAGTAAAATTATAGATTAATAGGGTTGGGAAAGGATTTTAGAGCTAATACAGTCCAATACTTATATCTTATAGATGAGGAGGCTCGTAATGAAGAAGGTAAATTACTTGTCCAAAAGAACTGGAATTAAGATATAAGATGATTGACCCCTATTGTTCTTTGTACTGGTAAAGATGATGGCAACAATTTTGACAATATGAGCTAAGGCATACATATACATACCAAGGGTTTACTGTAGACAGGAACTTTGCTCATAGCTAATGCAAACAAGTTAAAATGAATTTCTGATTCTAGTTCCTCCTCCAGAATGTTCCCTCCACGAGGGAAGTGACTTTTTAAAAAAATTGTTTGTGTGTTTATTTATTTTTGAGGCAGAGAGAGACAGAGCATGAGCAGGGGAGGGGCAGAGACAGAGGGAGACACAGAATCCAAAGCAGGCTCCAGGCTCTGAGCTGTTAGCAACAGAGCCCGATGCAGGGCTTGAACTCACAAACTGTGAGATCATGACATAAGCCAATTTCAGATGCTTAACCAACTGAGCCACCCAGGTGCCCCGAGGGAAGTGCCTTTAATTGGTTTATTCCCTGGTATATCCATAATAGGTATTTGGTATTCCATGTGTATCTGCTAGATATATGAGTAAACACATTTTTTAAATTTAAGATTTGCTAATCAGCTAGCTGCTGCTCTAAAACTGACTTTGCGATTTTTTTTTTTTTTTTTTTTTGGTGCTAATCACTTCAAGTGCTCATTAAGTATTGATGGACAGTAAGGATAGATAACACTTATTGAACACAGACTGTGAACCATATGATATACATATTATTTTTATCTACATAACAAGTCTTGAAAGTAATAATTATAATATGAGAGACCTAATGTATTTAAATTATTTCCTACTACTGAAGTTCCGGCTAGTAATATATGGTGAACTTATTGGGCAAAACATACAGAAGATAATTTAGAAGGAAGATTAACGATTTTCTTGGAAAAGAATGTCTCCTAAAACTAAGATGATGCCAGCCAGAGTGGACTCGAGGAGAAAGCAGGCAAAAACCTCTTTGATCTTGCCCGCAGCAATTTTTCACTCAATGCATCTCCGGAGGCAAGGGAAACAAAAGCAAAAATGAACTACTGGGGCCTCATCAAAATAAAAACCTTATGCACATCGAAGGAAACAATCAGCAAAACTAAAAGTCAACCGACAGAATGGGAGAAGCTATTTGAAAATGACATATCAGATAAAGGGTTAGTATCCAAAATCTACAAAGAACTTATCAAACTCAACACCCAAAAAACAAATAATCCAGTGAAGAAATGGGCAAAAGACATGAATAGACACTTTTCCAAAGAAGACATCCAGATGGCCAACCAACACATGAAAAAATGGTCACTCATCATCAAGAAAATACAAATCAAAATCACAATGAGATACCACCTTACACCTGTCCAAATGGCTAACATTAACAACTCAGGCAACAACAGATGTTGGCGAGGATGCAGAGAAAGAGGGTCTCTTTTGCATTGTTGGTGGGAATGTAAGCTGGTGCAGCCACTCTGGAAAACAGTATGGAGGTTCCTCAAAAAACTAAAAATAGAACTACCCTATGACCCAGCAATTTCACTACTAGGCATTTATCCACGGGATACAGGTGTGCTGTTTTGAAGGGACACATGCACCCCCATGTTTATAGCAGCACTATCAACAATAGCCAAAGTATGGAAAGAGCCCGTATGTCCCTCAATGGTTGAATGGATAAAGAAGATGTGGTATTTATATACAATGGAGTATTACTCAGCAATCAAAAAGAATGAAATCTTGCCATTTGCAACTATGTGGATGGAACTGGAGGGTATTATACTAAGTGAAATTAGTCAGAGAAAGACAAAAATCATATGGCTTAACTCATATGAGGACTTTAAGAGACAAAACAAATGAACATAAGGGAAGGGAAACAAAAATAATATAAAAACAGGGAGGGGGACAAAACAGAAGAGACTCATAAATATGGAGAACAAACTGAGGGTTGCTGGAGGGGTTGTGGGAGGGGGGATGGGCTAAATGGATAAGGGGCATTAAGGAATCTACTTCTGAAATCAGTGCTTCAGTATATACTAACTAATTTGGATGTAAATTTTAAAAAATAAAAAATAAAGTTAAATTATAAAATGAATGAATCAATGAATGAATGAATGAATGAATAAATAAATAAACCATTTAAAAGGAAAAAAAAAACCCAAAAAACAAAAAAACAAAACCATTAGTTACCAAATGGGAGTTTCTGACGTGTTAGATGGAAAATTTTCCCAGTTCAGCTGCATGGATCCATTGTTGCATTACACCTAAGTAATGGTGTAATACTTAGGGAAATGAGTAATGTGATGGAGAGGTAAATTCCCTCAATTCTTTTGACACAGACAGTTCATTATTGGGAAAGGCTCAAGACAATGGTAATAGTATCATAGCAAAGGAAAATTGAGTTTAGCACACTAATCTGAAAGTCTGTGACCTCTCAGATTTAGCCCATGGGCCAGCAGCAGCATCTGGGAACATTTCAGAAATGCAGGACCTCAAGCCCCACCCCAGATCTACTGATTCATAAACTGCAGTTTAACAAGCCTCCCACCTTAAGGTAGGTGATCCCTAGCGAAGCAGTTCACTGAAACAGAACCACGCAGAGCAGTGACAATGGCAGGGAGATCAGTCTTGCCCAGGAGTAGATGTAGGATTTGTGAAGATTCTGTACAGATATGGTAGATGGATAAAGATGTTATGGCAGCAGAGGAGTGAGAATTTAAATGAAATCTTTGTAATGATTATTGTCAGGACTCCATCTGTAAACACAAGTCAGTGAAGCCTAGAAAAATTGAGGTCTTGTCTACTTTACCAATGAAGACACCACAGGTCAAGAAAGGTAACTTCCTCAAAGTGGTGCAGAGAGTCTGTTCTCTACTGCCAGTATTTTAAATGAAAAGTGACCTGTCTAACAGAAAGTATGCCCTCACTACATTTTCACACATAATCAGGAGCCAAGAGAGACAATATGGCCTTACGTAATGAGCACTTGGGCAAGATGGCTGTTGATGTGTGGGAAATGCCAAGTTTCTGCTAACGCAAAAAGTGGAGATGGAAGGTGATAAAAATTTGGTAGTAAAAGGACTCAGTTGATTTGAAATGTCATCAAAAGAGACAAAACTGACTCAAATGCGAGTTACACAGTAAGAATTCCAGGTGTAGCTCACAAGAATGATAGCAAAAAATCAGAAGAAAGATGAGAGGCCCCCAGAGGTGAAGGTGGCAAAGTGACTTATCAGGATGAAGATAGAGTTGGTTGGGGGTGCTGGCAGGAGAATGATCAAACAGTAAATCCAACATCTCAGAGACAACCTACACTTCTGAATTAAGTCAATATGAACACATTGGCACAATACTTAACTAAAATCCTGATTATAAAAAGTCCAGTTTCTATTTAAGGGCTCAGGAATATTTTACAAGCCTAATCACGCTAATTCTCACTCTACTCCCTGGAAACTGATGTATATACAATACTATTTAAATGTATACATTTTCTATTTCTCAGTTGAGACACAGAAAGAACTTGGTGAAACAGCCTCCTTCTCTCAAGCTGAAGTAGTTCAAAGTATATTATTATGTGCTTTAAGTAATCCAGCTAGCTCTTCAAACCATGGTACTCTTGTATCACTGTCAAATTCTGGTGTCTGATTTAATTATTAGAAGATCCTCTTAGATGTCCTGGTAAGACTTCAAGAAGAAAGAAATGAAAATCCAAATTTAAAAATTAGGAATATTTTAAGACTTCAGTGTAGCCATCAAAGGCTGATGATGATGTCTATATTTATCCACAAATGGAATATAGTTGCTTAACTAGCAATTAAATATTGTCATTATTTTAATTACTTAACTTAATTTCTTCCAATCTTTAAAAAAAATTATGTTTTATTTTATATTTGAGAGAGAGAGAGAGAGCAAGCAGGGGAGGGGCAGAGAGATGGAAACAGAATCCGAAGCAGGCTCCAGGCATCGACCTGTCAGCACAAAGCCCGATGTGGGGCTCAAACTGATTAACAGTGAGATCATGACCTGAGCCCATGTAGGGTGCTCGACTGACTGAGCCACCCAGGAGCCCATCTCCCAATCTTTTTTAATGTAGATGATGGGTAGTGATATTCGATGATGAGTTGACTTACATACCATGTGATTATGTTAGAGGAAATTTAAGATAATTAATGTTGCCTCAAAAATGTCTCCTTAGAAGAAAACTTTTCTACAATCTAGCATTGGACTTTTTCCTTTTTTTTTCCTTGAAAAATCAAATTATTCTCCATGTCCATTGAATCAAAATATTTCCTGCTTTTAAAAAATAGCATTAATTACTGTCTATTTGACCAGTTTTCTCAGTGTTCTTTTTGAGTACATTTTATTTTCCCCATTAAACAGAATGGCCTTCAGAGCAATGGCAGTAAGACAGTGCTCTTTCCCGGCTAAAGTGTTTTCCTTTTTAAAAGGGCTACAGTTTTTGCTCCTTGTCCTCTTTCCTTTGGGAGAATGACTATTTATAAATACTTGTCTAGAATGCTGTGCACTTTTCCCAGAGTAAATGCCCCAGATTTGATGATCATTTCATTGTAAAAGCCCTTGGAAATCAGTACACTTCAGTCTCTAAGACGGTATTGGCAGGTGGTACAATAGATGTCAAAGTGTTTTATCAGTATTATTATGTGTGCCTTTTTTTTTTAAATCACACCCTGATAGTGTAATTTTTTTTTTCCTTTGGAGGACTTTAACCTTTATGTATTTTGGTTTCTTAATTAAAAAGGGGTGGAATATATTCTCTACCTTGCAAAAAATACTTCACACAATATAGAAGCCCCTCTGACTTTCCAGAATACTCAACTCTTACCTGAATGAACGCTTTGTGTGTAAATGCAGAGTGTTTTCACATCAAAGTGCTTTCTGCTCTGCTTAGTTCCAAGTTTTTGAAGTAGGAGAAAAAGAATATACCTGAATTAAGACTATAACTTAATTTTGCACACCCCTGAATTACTTAAGTTGGATAATTAAGTAATTATCTTACTTAGATAAGTAAGTATCTGGGACCAGATATCTGGGACCATTCTCTGGGACCAGAGAGGAATGCAAATATTTTTAATATTTTAATATATGAGAATTGGTGGCATTTTCAGATTTGACTCTCCTAGAGACAAACTTTCATTTTTATTCTCTCCTTAGCCTATACTTAGAATTAGCCTAAATATTGATAATAGCATTACTTCATTCTTTAGGGTTGTAAGTGATTGAATATCTTTTTCTTTCTTTCATTATATGTGGGAAGTGCAGTATTTCCAAATACGGCTCTTCTGGGAACTAGCCTTAATATTTAATTCATCCTTTTTCCCTGGAAGTAGGGGGAGCTCATAATTATGGGCAGTAGATGATTCAGTTGGATGTGGGAAAATGGAACATCAGGCATGTTCAGCTCCAAAGCTGCATAATGCATAAATGATCCTGTAGCACTGGGTTCTGAGGTGCATTTCATCACATTGAGAAGACACTTTGACATCAAGTTGACCCCCAAGGTAATGCATTTCTGGTTGAGATTTTAATCAGTGTATCTGGTCTTCAGAGCTAGATTAGTATCACCTGAGTTGGAGGCGGTTTTCTTTTCACCATAATTCTATGAATGAAAAGATTCCTCTTCATGGAAAGTGTTTTATTTTTAATCCTCTACCTTTCCAATCCAGGCATTTGTAAGGTCTAGCACCTCTTTATGTTAGGAGATTCTTCCTGGAAGTCATCCTCCAAATGTTTTAGGTAGCCATGTTGAGATTCTGTTTAAATCTGAGGTAATTTTTGTGCTGCTTAAATTAGTTTTCAGAAGTATTTACTTGTTCATGATTAGAAACACTTTCCAATCTGCTGAAAGTCATAGTACATTAAACTATTAAATTTCTGAATTTTGATTTGTCATGGGACCAATTATTTTTTTAAATTGTTTATTGAGAGAGAGAGAAAGAGAGAGAAGGAGAAGTTATATAGAGAGAGGAAAGAGAGAATCCCAAGCACTCTGCACAATGTGAAGCTTGAACTCATGAACCCATGAGTTCATGACCTGAGCCAAAATCAAGAGTCAGACGCTTAACCAAATGAGCCACCCAGGTGCCCCTATTTTAAGGCCCAATTGTGTATTGGTCAGGGTTCTCCAGAGAAAAATAACCAATAGGATATATACAGAAAGAGAAATATGTGTAAGAGGAGATTTATTATAGATATTGGTTCATGTGGTTAAGGAACCCAAGAAGTCCCACAGTCTGCTGACTGCAGGCTGTAGAACCAGGAAAGCTGCTAGTATAATTCAGTCTGAATCCAAAGACCTGAGAATTGAGGGGCTGATGGTATAATTCTTGATTGAAGTCTCAGAGCCCAAGAATTAGAAGCACGAATGTCTGGGGGCAGGAGAAGATGGATTTATTAGTTTAAGCAGAGATGGAATTTGCCTTATTCTACATTTTTGTTCTACTTGGGTTCTCAATGGATTGGGTGATATCCAATCACATTGGGGAGGGCCATTTGCTTTACTCAGTTTACCAGTTCAAATGCTAATCTCTTCTAGAAACAGCCTTGCAGACATACTCAGAAATAATGTTTTACCAGGTCTCTGAACATTCCTTAGTTTAGTCAAGTAGACATATAAAATTAACCATCACAAATCCACCCCTTGTCAATTGGACATCTGTACGCATCTCCATAAAGCATATTTAATCTCCAAGCAAAACCAATAACAAGGTCATAATTTCACCAAACATGATACAACTATTTTGTGTATAACTGAAAACACTAATCCCTTCCACATAGAATCCTTGAATGTTTATTCTTTTGATAATCAAATGCTATGATTTGAAATTAGCAATACTTAAATACTGATATAAAGTCCATATAACTTTTGTCATGTCATAAGGGAATAAGAAAGAAAAGAAAAAAAAAAACAGGAAAGAGAACAACCAGAGTCATTTGCCTAATATTTGTATAGATACATATAAACATAAAAAATAAGGAGAAAACACTCATCACGAGTGCAATCCCTATTTCTGTAACAAGTTACATGCTTGTACACTTCTTTTTATAGTCACTTTTTTTAAGTTTATTAATTTATTTTGAGAGAGATAGAGATAGCATGAGCAGGGGAGGAGCAGAGAGAGGGAGAGGGAGAATCCCAAGCAGGCTCCACACCATTAGCACAGAGCGTGATGTGGGGCATGAACTCACAAAACCATGAGATCATGACCTGAGGTCGTGGTCATATCATGAGATCATGGTAATACTAAGAGATACCTAAGGCATCCGCTATATTCCAGACATACTCTTCCTTACCTCCCTTGTAGAATAGTAGTCCAATTTCACCTTTGGTATTCAGTATCAATCACTCTAGCCCGCACCCTAAGTTCCTTCCTTGCTTGTTGATTCAGAAGCATGAGGAGCCCAAAATGGACAGGTGACAGTCTTAACTTCCAGTTCGATGGAATCATTGTTGTGTCTCATGGTGGAAGCATTTCTTTCTCTGAAACTAAGATCTCTAGGCCAGCAGAGCATAAAGTCATGGGAACAGGAATCAAAACTTTTGCTAGTGAGTCACTAGGGGTAATGGTGAGTAGTGCCACCTGCATTTCCACCCCTTGATTCCTGGACTTATTGGATGTTATAGACTCTGGGCCTAAAGTTCTGTCTTGTCTAGCAAAAGAGCAGGATGTGAGGGAGAGGGGGATTTTGAAGATATACAGTGTTTGGGGTTTGGGTCAATATAAAACAAAATCCTGGTGCCAGGCAGATGAGTAGATGGTTGTTAACAGCAGATAGGAGGATCTGTGCCTATTAATCTTTGCTAGCCTAGGGAATAAGGAAGATAGGGGGGATAACCTCAGGGTTAATAAGGCACCTTTTCTTTTGTTAACCATCTCCGCTCTGGGCTGCTTTGCCTACAGCACAGTGGTCCATAGTCCACTTCACCAATTTACCTAACCTGGCCCTATCCTCCTGTGAAAGCAGCATTTCTGGTATGGTACTAAATTTGGGGTGCTTCCGCCCTGAATATCTAATCTTGTTTATTTCATATACCTATGTATTGGGCCCCTATGTGCCTGTTCCTATTTTAGGCCTTTGCCTTTCCCTCTCTATTCTGAGGGCTCTGCACCCCCTCTCTATTTTGGGGTGCCTTTGCACCTCCCTATTCCTGGCACCTTTGTGCCTCACTATTCTAGGGGTGCTTTGCACCCCCCCATTCTTGGGGTACCAGTCTGGTTTACCCAAACTCAGGTGTGAGCATTTTATGAATTTGTATTTCTTTATGCCTTGTTAAGCCATTGGTGTAAGCCCAAGGGATTCCCAAGCTTATCACCGCAATTGGATACTGATTCAGAGCATAAACAGTTTTCTGAAGAAAATTTCCCCAGCCTTGCAAAGTATTGTCACCTCAATGGTGTTACCTGTTATGGGCCCAGTCTTATTTTAAGGTTGAAGTGTTTCCTAAAATCCCTATTATACAAGTATTACTAGGGTAAATCACTTAACTTTTAGTTTTTTAGTGGGACATTTTTGAGGGAATTTTTTTAATAGGACTTAATACTCATGATAATGTGAAGCACAGTGTATAGGTGGAGAGGTTCTCAAAACTCTGGGTCTGATTTGCTTATCACTGCAAACTAGTTAGCTCCATTATTTACCCCAGAACTTCCTACTCTGAGAATATGACCTCTATATTCTAGATTCAAGGAGATAATATCTCCACAAGAAATTAAGGGCAGTATATTTTTAAAAGTCTGTGGGCCAACAGTGGCCAAAATAGACTTTTCCAAATGACTACTGGATTTTATCTTATTTTTTTAATTAAAGAGTGCTATCTTATTCTCTATATACAGAGGCTATGTTTAGATGGCATCAGCCACAGGTGTAGTTTGGGGAATTATTTTAAACTCCCAGGGTAGCCATATGATTTCTCTTTCTCTCCTTTCCCTCACATTGTCTCATCTTCTCAGTACTTTATGATGGGTACCATATTGCTTGTACCGAGCCTCCAATGAGAATTTCACATCCATTTTCTAGACTAATTACTTAACATCATTTTCCTTATCCTCATGTCCAAAATATATTGTTACTGATTATATCCATTGCTAGGGTATTTTTTATCCTTTGTACTTTTAAAAAAATGATTATTTTTTTAGACAGAGAAGGAGAGAGTGCATGAGCAGGGTAGGGGCAGAGAGAAACGGGGATAGAGGACTCAAAGCAGGTTCCATGCTGACAGCAGAGAGCCCAATGCAGGGCTTGAACTCACAAACTGTGAGATCATGAACTGAGCTGGAATCGAGAGTAGGGTGCTTAACCAACTGAGCCACCCAGGCGCCCCTCTTTTATACCTTTTTTTAAAACAAATTTGTTATTAATTTGTAAGCTTGTTTTTTAAGTTTGCAGATAGTTCTTCTGCTTTTATCTGTTGTCAGTATTTAAGACAAGTTTCTTTGTAAGAACTCACTTCCTTGGCTGATTTTCAAATGTCATAGCCACCATGAAGTATGAAGGATCATGCCACTCTCTGAGCAGCTCCTTGGTTTGCACTCAACAGGGAGTAAATGCCTTTCTAAAAATATTTTGGGAGAGGAAATAAAGAAGATACCTATTATGTTAGCTGGAATATATGGTATATCTCTGGGGAAATAAGCTTATTGTAAGTAATTAGGTTTCTGGATTCTATCTGCTCATGACTTAAATGCTCTTAATGAAGGATAAATCTAAGATATACTTTGTTATATCTCATGTGACCTATGAAATGATGTAAGCAGGGCAGCCAGCTAGCTGTATGCTTCATCCATTAATTATAAGGATAAATTATTATGTGGCTTGACTACTTCTCTTGTTTGTGTCTGGAAACATTTTAAAGTACTAACATACCATTTTTTCAAAAGGAGAATATAACCATTTTTCTTATAAATTTACTAATATAATTGCAAATGAGCCTCAGAATCTATTCAGTTAAAACGTAAAAAAAAAAAAAATAATAAAATAAATAAATAAATAAATAAATAAATAAATAAATATCAAAACAGACCAGCATAACACACTACTCTCAGTAGCTGCATTTCCTGGAGACTGGGAAGATTCTAATGTACATAAATATTGATGTCCTCATAGCTTCCGGTTTTCAAAGTTTCTTCTTCCACATTGTGAAAATTTTTGAGGTAACTAATGCAATTTTTAAATTGTTACAAATGAAACTAATAGAATTTGAGGTTAAAGATCTTACATGAAAATAATACATATTATTTTGTATTAGAAAATATCTTTAGTAGTCGTCTAAAATGGCCATTAGTATTTTGGTGATTATTCATTCCTACACCATTCTCTCTCTCTCTCTCTCTTTCTCTCTCTCTCTCTCTCTCCCCGTCCCCTCACATGCGCATGCACACACACACACACACACACACACACAATGATAGTATTTTGAAACAATTGTATAGACCTTTTTCAAGTGAGATAAAGCTTTCTCTTTCTTATTTCCTTAGCTTCACTCCTTTTTATCCACATCAGACTCTATCCCTACGCTAAGCAATCCTTGGCAATATGCTTATAATGTTATCTGTCTCATCATGCTTACATATAATAATATATGATATGTATGGGGTTTACATATTTATAGTAAATGATAGTTACACAGTCTATACATGTGTCTTTTGTTCTGTATTCTGCAATACAATTTTTTTCCATTATATCAAACATACACAAACCCCATACTTATGCATGTAAGTTATCACTCTTAGCTTTTATGAGCCTGGGTTCACATTATACACATTCATTATTTAAGCATACTTTATGGAAATCCTGCCACATCAACTAGCATACCTCCAATTTATTTATTGTAATTCCTTCATAATAAATCTGGTAGTAGTTGGTTCATCCATATACTCCTTGATATCATTTATTGATATCACATTGATTCTGCTGATTTTTACCACTAAAACCATGCAACATAAAATATATGATTGTTGTCCATGGATCTTTAAATTCTTTTTTTCCCCCTTGAATGAGGTGCATTTCAAGAACACTTTCTGGGTCAAAAATTCAATGAATATTATCCATTTAATTTCTGAAAAATGCCATCAAAATTTACAGTCCTGTAGCAATATGTGAGTTTCCCCTCATATCCAGGCCATCTGCTCTTCTTCTTTTTTTTTAATACGGAATTTATTGTCAAATTGGCTTCCATACAACACCCAGTGCTCTTGTTATTATAATTGTTTAAATTTCTGTCAGACTGATGGATGTTATCTAATATCTCACTGTTGTTTGAGCATCTTTTCATGTGTTTATTGGTTATTCATTTTTCTTTTATACGAATTGTGTTCTTATTGTTCATTAGAGCTAGCTTCAGCCACATTAAAATGGTAGTACACTGAACCACATTGAAGGTTGATTCTCTTTGTTATAAAAGAAATCTACAAGTAGGCAGGGCAAGTATCGGTGGCTTTCTGCTGTGACCTGGGTTCTGGGTCCATTCGGTGCTGTACCCTGCTTGGCAAATATTTGACTCGGTCCACTCTCACAGGCTGGAACTTGAGCTGTTAAATTCGAGACACTTGGAGGTAAGAAGAGGAATTAGTGCTTGCTCCCTCCCTTTAAAATAAATCTTCCTTAAATGCACATATTCGCTTTTCCTGGCTATATTACATTGGCTAGAAGGTGGATGCTGCTGCATGGGGTTATAATATAGTTTGTGAAATATGATATTTTATAGTGTTGGCAGAATACCTGGCTTAACAGCAGGTTTCTGTTACTAAGAAGAAAGGCAAACATACATATTAGGAAGCCACAGGCATGCTCTGCCAACCATATTCTTTCTTTTTTTTTTATTTATTTATTTTTTTATTTTTTAAATTTTTTTTTTCAACGTTTATTTATTTTTGGGACAGAGAGAGACAGAGCATGAACGGGGGAGGGGCAGAGAGAGAGGGAGACACAGAATCAGAAACAGGCTCCAGGCTCTGAGCCATCAGCCCAGAGCCCGACGTGGGGCTCGAACTCACGGACCGCGAGATCGTGACCTGGCTGAAGTCGGACGCTTAACCGACTGCGCCACCCAGGCGCCCCCAACCATATTCTTTCTTATATTGCTTTGGATTGTCTTTTCCATTAAATTTGAGGTAATTCCCTGATGCCATCATTGCAAATATTAAGCAACGTATATCATTCATATATCGACTTTGTTTATGAAATATTGCATAAAAGTTTTAATTTTCATATAGTCAATATGTCCTTTTTTTCTAAGGTTTCTGTGTTGGTTAGAACACTTCCTCAATCACTGAATGTACACGATTAGATAAAGTTTTTCTAAGACTATTATTGCTTTATTCTGCATGTTTTAAACATTTAATCAATCTGGACATACTTTCCTAAATAATGTGGCTAAGGGTCAAAATTATCTTTTTTCTTAATGGATATTAAGTTTGTTACCACTATTGATTAAAATGATGAAATTTATAACCTTGTTCTTACTGAACAAAAATAGCACCCTTGTCATCTATTCTATTTTTATATGTATTGAAATCTCTTTTTAGACTTCCTTTTATTTTTCCTATTTTTTTGTCAACAACATACCAATTTGAAGTATGTTGAATATCATACATAATTATCTGAGGTTGGAAAACGAATGTTCATGGGCCAAATCCAGCCCACTGCTTATTTTCGTAAAGCGTGTTTTATTGGAACATGGTCATGCCATCAATTTGCATACCATCTATGGCTGCTTTTGTGCTACATTGGAAGAGGTGAGTCATTGTGATAGAGATCGTATTGCCATAAAACCTAGAAGTCAATTGTCTGTCTCTTTACAGAAGTTTACTCCCCCCAAATGGCTAATTGGGTGGCTCTTTGCCAAATGTATAGGTATTCAGACACTAAACATCTACTAATGTTTAAATATCACATGTGTGAACTGTTTTGAGCAATAAATAAGGTGACATATATACACACCAAAACAAAATATATAGTTACATTATCAAAATCAATTGTTGACATTAAAAAGAGACCATCAATTATGCAGAGAATTAGATAGTGAAACATTTTGTATCAGTACTTGTTTCTCGCTATTAATGAAGTTGTTTTGGAGATAAACATCCCTAATAAGGGTTGTCTTACATTACATTTTAAATAACTTTGCAATTTTTATTACAGGAAATTTCAAGCTTCCATTTTAAAAATTAGAACAGTGTAACAAACCCCCACGTACACATTACCCAGCTTCCATAATGATCACCAAATAGCCCATCTTATTTCATTCATCTAGCTAATAACCTCATTGTACAACTTCAAATTATTTTAAAACAAACCCCCCACATCATATTATATCATCTGTAAATGTTTGAGCATGCATTGTTAACAGTTATGGAATTTTTAAAAAAATTAAAGTTAGGAAATGTTTGTTTTAACACACTGTCAATACTCTTATCACATCTAAAAACATACCATTACTTCTTTCTATAATCAAATAGCTAATCAGTGTTCAGATTTCCATATTTGCTTCATAACATTATTTTCACGATTGGTTTCTTATAATTAAGGTCCAGAGGTGTTACCAAAAGTGCAATTAATTGATGTTTCTCTGGTATCTTTGAATCTATGAATTCTCGTTTTTTTTTTTTCCCTCCTTGCAATGAATTAATTGAAGATGCTAGGCTATTTTGTATTTTATAGAACTCTATCTTATGGTTTTACTGACTACTGCTTTTTTACATATTTTCTGTTGACTGTATTTCCTGTAGACTGATGGTTAGATATAGAGGATAGATAAGATTTAAATCCACTTTTTTTTTTCTTGACTAGTATTCTTTGTTGATTGTGCTGTGTATTTCCAATTGTTTTCTATCAGGAGGTAATGATATCTGGGTTTCTCTCAAGTATGAGCTCTCAGGTATTGAGAACTTGACACATCTGTTATGTAGTTATCCATTAGCTGTTCGCTAACGACTTGTTGATCACTGCTGAGATTCGTTATTTTATTATGGTTTGCAAAGTGGTGATATTGTAGGCTTATCATTCTTTCTTCATCTATTAGCTGAAAATCTAGAAAGTAAAACTCTCATCAAGTATCTGTTATACTTAGGTATAGTTCATGTAAAGGAAGAGCAGGATAAAAGCTTGATTCTTTTATATTATTTACATATTTTCAAAATTTTGGTTTCCTGACACCCTCCGAATATAATCAGTATGTTTTTAAATTGGTTGGATTGATTGCTTGTTCAGTACCACTATTCTTAAGTTACCCCAAATTTGTCTAGTATAGCTCCCTTTTTTTTTTTTTTTTTGCTTCCTAAGTACTTTAAGTTAGACCTCAGTAGTCTTCCTTAAACATTAGATGCTTAACATTGCTTAACATTAGATGATCCAGATTCTTCTTGTATATTTTTGAACACAGTCCTGGAATCTCAGTTGGGTTTCTGAGGAGTAGAACTTGAAATTACTTTTCATTTTTCACATTGTTTGTGAAACAACCATATTGACAGGCTGATACTTATATTGATTTTCCCATTTATGAATTCTCCTTACCATATTTTGCTTTGAATAGTTCCTAAAATATGTAAAAGGAGTGTTTTATGCCTATTAAAAATCTCACCTTCCAGCCTTTGTATAGCATTAACTATGGGGTTGGGATTTTCTTTTGTAAGCAGGAATGTCCCTGTATGCCATCCATCTTTATTTAGTTTGTATTTGTTTGAATTTAAGTATTTTCAAAATATGTATTCAGAAAATCCAAATAATATAGTGTGAAAATTAAAAGAAAATATAAGATTATTTTGGAAACATTAAGTAGATTTGTTTCAATTTTACCTAAATATGAAAATATAAATATATCTAATATAAAGATTTGGAGGAAAATATGGCATATTCTGGCCTAAGTGACTTTATTGTTAGATGTAAGGATGCCCAAAGAAACAACAACCAAAGAAACAAAAAGTAAGACCAAACAAATTGTAATACTGAAACTCAGGGTCTGAGTTCAGATTTCTTTTTCGGGACGGGGGTGGAGGATAGATTAACTGAAGTGTTACATATAAATTTTATCTATTCTAAACTCAAATGTAATGAGAGAATACATAGTTCTTTAAAAAAAATACATTGCCTAATTTGCAACTTTAAAGACTATAGATCAGATTGTTTTTGGGCAAAACATTTTTCAAGTACGGATATAAATACATTAGATGAGTTATTTCTGCACCCCAATACAAAATTACATGGAAGTATTAATATATTAGTTTTATATTAAAATTAATATATAATTATCAATATATTATTTATACTAATATCAACATATTAGTATGAAGTAATTCTAAATCCTGACCAGTTGTCTTAGTTTACAATCACTGAAAAAAACTAAGGTTAATCAAGTTTCATAGATGGCATATTCTTGCATCATGGGTTATGAAAATTACCTCAGGGCAAAGTCATAGAAAGCATTTAGCATAAATTTTCTAAATCTTTTTTGAAATAGCTAATGTGGTTCTGTTAAATATGTACTCCATAGAGGGTTTCCTGTTAATGTAAATGTGTTTACAGTAACAACATCAAACCATTTTATGAAGGTAACAGTAGTTCATATCAAGACAATAGTGTTACATAAGATGCATTTTTAAATTTGTTACATTTAATGATCTATAATTTAATGGCTCTTAATTCTAAAAGTTACTCAAAAAATAACATTTGGAAGTATATATTTAAACTTTGT
This sequence comes from Leopardus geoffroyi, assembly GCF_018350155.1. Lineage (NCBI taxonomy): Eukaryota > Metazoa > Chordata > Mammalia > Carnivora > Felidae > Leopardus > Leopardus geoffroyi. The sequence goes on from NC_059337.1 coordinate 90,468,945, forward strand.
TTATGAGTTTCTCTCTGAGAGAAGGGAAGATCTGACATCCTGAACAAGTATCTTAGTGTAAATAAGAACACTAGTTAGTTAAATATCACACACACACGCATACGCACACACGCACACATCTTGCAGGAAATGCATAAATACTGACAGAAGCATAAATGAAGTTGAAAATAGAAACCTAGAGAGGTAGGCAACTTACAAACTTGTTAGTTGCTCTCAGAAAGATTTTGAACTTTCTTGTTTTAGATGGGTACATATGGTAGACAGGGTATGCATCAGATGTGGTAACTCATAGGAGATGACTCTCTAGAGCCAAAGTCCTGGAGAGTGACATGCTTAGTGAATGAGAGAAGTAAGAAAAGATGCTCTACACAGAGGGGAAAAAACAAGCAAACTTTACTGCCTTGAGTATAGCACTGGACCTATGGGAAGTGTGTAAATAGTCTCCTGAGAACTCAAAACCTCAAAGTGGCTATCATATATGGGATAGATTTGTAACGTGAATGTATCATACTTCTGATTCCATGCATTCTTAAGCTGTAAATTATTTTCAAATTAGTTCCTGGTTGGTAGTGGTTACAGACAACTGGCAGATATAATCATAGTTTCTCCCTAAAAGAAACCCTCCTTAAATACAGGATTCAAATAATTTCACAGATAAGATTTTATTAACATAAATCCATAATAAAACGTCACAAAATATACAAGGGGGAAAAAGCACTATTTATAAGACAATATGACCAAACAGAAGTAATTGAAAAAAAGTCAGACTCAGTGTTTTCAGATTTTAGAAGGATGTCAAAATATAAAACCAGTGTGTGTGTGTGTGTGTGTGTGTGTGTGTGTGTGTGTAGATACATAGAAAGGAATTTGTAATAACATATTAACACATGTTATATGATATTAGTTATTAGGTGACATGAAAAGAACCAAATGAAAAGAACCAAACGAAACTTCAGGAAATAAAAAAATAATCTTGAAATTAGTAATACAATGAACAGCAGATTAGGCACGATGAAAGGAAGAATTTGTGAGTTGAAGGGAGAACTGGAGTAATAACATAAAAAACATTGGAAGCAGAAATGGGGATATGCAGAGACATGAAGGATAGTTTGCAAATCTAATATATGTTAAAACAATCTTATCTATAAACTGGGCATATCTTTCTCTTTTTTGTGTGTGTTTGTGTATTATCTAATGTCTTTCAAGAAAGGATTTAAAAATTTCTCTAATGATTATAATTTCCTCCAGGAAAATATTTTTAATTTTGAGTTAGTGTTGCTTTTTGATACCTTCTTCTAATGACTACCCATAGATTAAATGTCGTTCCAAACACAATTATAATAGGTTTTATTATGAAACTTGACAATTATAAAATTAATGTAGAACACAAAGTATCAAGAAGAGCCAAGACATTTAAAAAAATGAACAAGTTTAGGTCTTGGCCAAATCAAATAGCAACAATTTTCATATAACTTGAGTAATTCAGGTAATGTGGCGTTAGAACTGAGATATTCAAAAAAGAGTCAAAGTAAGAAGAATCTACAAACAAATCCACACAATTATGAAAATTATACAAAACAGAAGTATCTTTGCAGATAAGTGGGGGGAAAGAATCGATTATTAATAATGCTTTGGGAACAATTGATTATACATCTGAAAATACTTGAGTTTTGTGACTGTAGTATTCTAAAATCAGCTGCATTTCGAGTAAAGATTTAAGTGTGAAAAAATGAATCTCTAAAAATGTTTAAAGTAAATAATGGGAAACTGTTGATGATAAAAGGGAAAATGTTTAATCAATACACAGAGAAAAATGTGCAAACCATACAGAGGAATATTGAGAAATGTGACTCCTATTAAATTAGATTTTTAAAAATCTGAACATTCCATAAAACACAGATAAGTCATAAGCTTCTCTTTGTTAACATAAACTTGAAGATCTATATGTTACATAACTGACAAAAAAATTAGTATCAGGAATGTGAAAACTCTATACACAAACTAAATCTCCACATTCATCTTGTAAAATGGGTGAAGGGCATAAATAGATATTTTCCAGAAGATGAAATAAGAATGGTTAATAAACCAATAAAAATGAATCCACTATTACTAGTAATCAAAGAAATAAAAACTTAAGGGGTGCCTGGGTGGCTCAATCGGTTAAGCATCCTGCTCTTGACTTCGGCTCAGGTCATGATCTCATGGTTCGAGCCCCACATTCGGCTCTGTGCTGACAGCATGGAGCTTGCTTGGGTTTCTCCCTCTCTCCCTCTCTCTCAAAATAAATAAACTTAAAAGAAAAGAAATACTAATTTAAAACATAATCAGATACCATTTCATGTCTACCATTTTGACAAACCCTAAAATATCTATAAATAAAATTGTTAGAGTACACAAACTAACATTTGTAGCTTTTGCTGATAAGAGGTAAATTGGTACAATCTCTTTGTGAAACAATTTGTCATTACAATCTATAAACTTGAATATGTACTTATCTTATAACCTGATAATTTTACTATAGGAATATAATTCCAGGGAAGCTCTTCTTTTTTTAAAATTTTTTTTCTTAATGTTTTTATTTATTTTTGAGACAGAGAGAGACAGAGCATGAGTGGGGGAAGGGCAGAGAGAGAGGGAGACACAGAATCCAAAGCAGGCTCCAGGCTCTGAGCCGTCAGCACAGAGCCTGATGCGGGGCTCAAACTCACAGACTGTGAGATCATGACCTGAGCCGAAGTCGGGCGCTCAACCGACTGAGCCACCCAGGCGCCCCAGGGAAGCTCTTCTTAATGCAGATAAGGAGACAAGAGTATTCATGGCTATATTTCTTATAAGAGCAAAAAGTCAGAAATAATCCAAATGTCCACTGACAGAGCAGTGAATGTATAAAATTGTGGTATATTTGTACAAGGGAACGTTATACAACCAAAGAAATGAACTATAAATGCATAAACATGCACAATTAATGATATAATGGAAATGGAAATCATGAGACTCAAGAACATGGTTACTGCATATGGGTGAGACATAGAATGGGAAGGAACATAGAATGAGAGTCATTATTATTGTTTTATTGAGATAGTATGTACATGTATGGATGCTTGTTTCTTTTTTTTTTTTTTTTTTTTGGCAGCCTACGTATATTTGGTCATTCTTCTCCTTGAAGATCTGCATTAAGCCATGAGCTTTACCAAGATAGTGTCAATGTATTCATTTACCTCCAAAGCTGAATAATACTTGATACATAATTATCATACAAAAATGGCTGCTGAATAGTCTTCATTATTTATAAACTATTCTTGTTTAACAGTTTCAGATTAAATTTCTCCCCTTGCCATAGTGAACTGTTGGTGAGCTTTCCTACTCTAATAGAAATTTAATTTAAATCAGACAGACTTTTCTTATTTTCTAAGGTACAGAGGACAGTGGTATTATAGATTTTTTTTAAATATACTAAAATCATCATGATTTTCCAGAACTTTTCATCTCAACAGTGCTATCCCCATAAATTCCTCAAACTTCCCAGAATAAAGACTAATAATGGGGTTATATGAAATGTTCCTGGGGAAGAATATATAGAGGCAGACAGATTTTCAGGATCCTCATATTTGTGAATAACATACCCAGGAATTGAAGGAAATTGTATATTTAAAAATATATATATATAATGAAATGGAAAGAATGAAAACTAAATGAGAAAGAAAACATCACCCAAATCTAGTGCTTCCCCAAATAAATGGCTCCTCACTATTATTCTGAAATGGTTTAAAAAATCAAAGAGGAATTCTAATAATACCAGATCTTTGACATTTAAAAAGATGTTTCTTCTTGTCTTGTTCCTCTTGTATTGAATCATCAGAACATTCTATCCTCTGATCCAATCATGTGGACTGTTTAATTGACTTGATCTTGTTTTTTTTTTTTTTTAAGTTTATTTATTTTGTGGGGGGGAGGAGAGAGAGAGAGAGAGAGAGAGAGAGAGTGAGCGCAAGCGAGTGGAGAAGGGACAGAGAGAGAGGAAGGTAGAGAATCCCAAGCAGGCTCCTCACTGACAGCCCAGAGCCCTATGTGGGGCCTCATCTCACTAACAGTAAGACCATGACCTGAGCTGAAATCAAGAGTGTGCACACTGAACCCACTGAGCCACTCAGGCACCCCTATCTTGGGTTTTAAATTAGCTTTATAATGTAGGAATCAGAATGGCTTTCTATGGCACCTATCTAAGGTCAAAATTCCAGCTCTGGCTTTTTGGTTTTTATTAACCTCCATCTTTAACAGAAGTACCTCAAATCATATCTCACATTGGTCTTAATTTGCAAGTAGAGACTGTTCTTTCAGAAACAAATAAATTTGTAATTCTCCCTAGTTCCTGTTTGTTTTTCTTCCTGGCTTCGCTTCTTTAATTCATAATTCTCAATGGAATCTTTGTTTTGATGAAATTGCTTCTCTGAGTTCTAGTTTCTCCCTTATTCTTTCAATCTTTGTTTTTTATCAAACCAATTTGTTTCCTTAATCTTTTCCTCTCTACTTTATACTTACTGCACTGGAAACATACACGCACACACAGACACACACACACAATCTCATGATATCAGTGATCATTTTCTTTTCTTACACATTCCTGTGATACTATTTCATGAGCTTATAGATTAGTGCTTCCAGTGTCCATGTCTATAGAGAAGGATGAAAACAGTGATGATACTAATTAGCAGTTATAACATTTTTTTAAGTTTTATTTATTTTTGAGAGAGAGAGAGAGACAGAACACGTAGGGAAGGGACAGAGAAAGACACAGTCTGAAGCAGGCTCCAGTCTCCTAGCTGACAGCACAGAGCCTGATGTGGGGCTCGAGCTCATAAACCGCAAGATCATGACCTGAGCTGTAGTCAGACACTTAACCGACTGAGCCACCCAGGTGCCCCTTAATTAGCAGTTCAAGACATTGTGGTTATCCTCTCTACATCTACTTTCCATTATATCCCATCTGGTCATCTTAAACCAAACATACTTGATCTTTCTGTCTTGCCATGATAAGGTCGGCAATGGCTTGGGCCAGGCTTGGAATCAGTCAATGCATGTTGAGGACACATTGGCTGGGCACAGTTGTGACAGCATATTCTTGTACTTAAAAGAGACCTATAAAACTGTATTTGTCTATCTCTTTGCTAAATGTGAACGCCAAAACATGTAGCTTTAAACTCAGTGGCATCTACATGGTAAAGGGCCCATCTTTAGAGTAAAATGAACACTGCATGTAAGGGGAGCTAGAAAAACTTGAGTCCCTAATAATCTGAGTCTCTGATCACTGGTGAAGCCCATCCTTCCCACAGCTTCCTTTATGCCAACTAATACTTTTTCTTCTTTTAAGCCAATTTCAGTTAGATTTTCTTTTACTTGTAGTCAGATCTGTGCTAATGGTTACGTTAGCTTTCATTAAGTGTCTATTCTGTGTCACATCCTGAGGTTGATATTTCACATATTTTATAATTCTAATGGGCATTGTAGCAAGTTTTCACAACTTCATCAACATTGATTTTGGAGTCAGATAATTTTTTTTTGTTTGTTTTGGGTGACTGTCCTGGATACTGTCAGATATTTAACAACATCTCTGGCCTTTACCTGTCAGATGCCAGGCACACCTATCAGTTGTAACAAGTAGACATGTCATTTCGTATTGCTAAATATCCTCCATAAGACAAAATCATATCTGGTTGAGAAAAGCCATGTTAAAGGAAAGCATACGTATCATAATTATACACGAAGAAGCTGAGGATGACAAGTGAATAGATTAAAGAGTGCAAAACTAGAATACACAAACACCTAAGATTTGCACCCAAGTCTTTATAATCCCCCCCAGTTTTAGTTCCTTTTGCAGTGCATAATGAAGTTAAAGAAGTACAGTTACTGCATATAGACGATTTGGAAGGTAATTCATTCAAATACAAGGTCGTCGTTACTATTATTGTTAGTATTTTGGTGTATGGTACCAGCATCTTGAAACCACAGTGCTCATCCGGGTGCACTCATAAAGAAACCACTTCTTTTTCTTATTGTCCCAACATGGACTGTGCTGTCCTTCCATTTGTACCAATTTTATGCAAGTCCCACAACTTCTTCAGTCACTGTTGGAAAATATAAATGCTTTTCAAACTCTTTGGCTTATAATAACAATCTAATTGGGGCGCCTGGGTGGCTCAGTGGGTTAAGCGGCCGACTTCAGCTCAGGTCATGATCTCGCGGTCCGTGAGGGCTGTGAGTTCCAGCCCCGCGTCGGGCTCAGTGCTGACAGCTCGGAGCCTGAAGCCTGCTTCAGATTCTGTGTCTCCCTCTCTCTGACCCTCCCCCGTTCATGCTCTGTCCCTCTCTGTCTCAAAAATAAATAAACGTTAAAGAAAATTAAAAAAAAAATAATAACAATCTAATTTGAGAAATTAAATGGCAGTCCAATATAATTTTCCAGTTACTCATTTCTACGTAAATTCCTGGTGCTCTACCCTCTTACAGCTCAGAGTTATTTCCAGTTAGACTCTTCAGTATGGTAGAGTGGAAGTAATATTCAAGTTGTTCTCTTTTCCCACTTTTCTTTCTTCCCCTCCCCCACTCGCTGTGTCTTGGTTTCCAATGTGAGGCTGGAGTTTGGAAAAGGAGAAAGACTTGAAGATGAGGAAGGATCTTGCTTGCTTGGTACTGACATTCCCTGGTAGCAGTGCTTCCTGGGATTGGTGGATATTCTAATCTGACTTTTCTTGTGAAATATTTTGGAAGTTACTTTTGTAGGTTCTGAGAGATTGGATTCTCTCATTATTACATAGACGATGCATTTCTTCTGGGTTGCAGTGCATGACTCTTTTTTCAGCTGTCAGAAATTTGTCTATTACCTATATTTAGGTAACTTAAAATAAACCCAGTCTTGTTTGCTAACAAGAGTTTCACATATGATCATCTGGAATATAGGTACTTCTGACTCGTCACTGATAGAAGTATAACCTTCTTTACTTTCTATGTTCCTAGCCAGAATGCCAGCCAGATAGCCTCCTTACCTTTAGAAATTCTAAGCTGTGGTCCGGTATCAGTCTCAGCTTCCTCTGTAACCTTTCGGAGGCACAAATCAATCTCTAGGAACAGTGCCTCTGATGTTCCTCATTGAACTTAAGAGAAAGGACTCTCATACTTCCTTTCTTGTCAGAGATATAAGGAGGAAAAATGTGACAACATTCCTATGAATTCCTGCAAGAAGTCTCCTCATTTCTTCAGCCTCAAGCCTCTTATTTACCCTACAAGAGGATTATGGGCCAAAAGTCATTAAACAGGATTTAGAGCCTGCATTCATGATCTAGGCTATATGGCTGGAGTTCTGGCTAGGGTCGTAGAAAATAAAGAGAGTTATACTTCCATCGATGATGAGTCAAAAGTACCTATACTTCAGCTGATCAAATATGAAACTCATGTTAGCAAACAAGACTAGGTTTATTTTAGTTTACCCCAATATAGGTAATAGACAAAATGTCTGATGGCTGAAACAAGAGTCATGCATGGCACCCTAGAGGAAATGTATTCACTATGAAATATGGCTATACCTGTCACCTTTGTGCTCTTAGCTTTTGGGACCTCTCCCAAAACAAAGACTGAAAGTACCCACTTTTATTAGGCATGGATAAAATGTAGATACCTTTCAATGCATATAGTGTAAGATAATTGGATTTATATTAAGAGAACTGACTATGGTCTTGGATCTGTCTCTTACTAACTTAGTGACCTTGGAGAAGTTACTTAGCCATTTTATATATCTACTTCCTCATCTGTCAGAAGGAAATACCATACCTACTTTATTAAAGCTAAATGCCTGACAGATAGTAGGTTCACAATAAGATGGTTATGGAATGTAATTCTAGAATATGTACTTTTCTGTCTTGCAGTTTGAAGTATCACTGGTACAAGTAGCCATTGAGTTTATTGAATTAGCCAACCATATTATTAAATGTCAAGTTATGTACCTGTCCTTTGATTTGTTTGACATGGATTAGAAAGGGCACAGAACTATGTCTTTCGCTAAAAACAGGCAAAAATACCAGTTATTGTAACTATTCTTAAGCCTTTATTTTGTACATACTTAAACTATATTGCACATTTAAAAATTATAAAATGTTTTATTTCTACAAGTAAAATTGTATGTATTAGTTGTAGTTGTTTATCATGCCACGTCTGTATGGAAGGGATGCCCTTATCAGGTGCAGTAGACATTATGGTTGATTTCCTCAAATGTATCTTACTTCTCACTGACTGCATGGTCATTTAGGTGAGTGGGCAAAGCTCCACAGCCTAGGCTTGATTAACTTGAGCCAGTCATAATAATCCCGTCTGTCTTGTTAACAACTGGTTTCAGAAACCCAGTTCTAAGCATTAGCAATTGACATTCCACTACTGCTTGATGAATGGACATGTGACCTCTGTTGGGCCATTAAAACTGGTAGAAGAGTAATTTTCAGGATTAGAGAGAGAGGTTTTTGCCCTTGCATCCCTTGCAGCAGGTGCAATTAAAGAAGCAAGTGCCTCCAGAAGCCATCTTACAACCACAAAGGGGAGTAGCCTTAGGATGAAGCTGAATGCTGGACTTACAGAGTGTCAGACTAGAAAGATCCAGGGTCTTCACGTCTTTTCTCAAGTACTTTTCCTCTGGACTTCCAGAATCATGAACTGGTAGAATCCTTTGTCTTTAGTAATCATATGAAAAGCAAAAAGGACACCTCAGTAGGACCGTGTCTTTGTTGCTGTTTTACTCTTTTTTTTTTTTAACGGTTATTTATCCAGTTTTGAGAGGAAGAGAGTGTGAGCAGGGGAGGGGCAGAGGAGGAGAGAATCCCAAGCAGGCTCCATACTGCAGGACTGGGCTCGAACCCATGGAACTGTGAGGTCATGACCTGAGCTGAAGTCTGACACTTAACTGACTGAGCCAGCCAGGCACCCCTGTTGTTTTGCTCTTAAACTGACTGTGGGTACTCAAATCATTTATAAGGGGCTTACATATGTATTTATTGAAATATATCGTCTTGTTGGTTCTATTTAAGCTTTTCTATTTCAGAAAAAATTGTGTATTTTGAGTGAGTACCTTATTTTTAAGCTGATAACTTTTTAAATGTGTAAGTTTTTAAAATATGGAAACAGCCCGACTATAGCATTCCTTTGTAGTCATGTTGCATGGTATTTTTACATCCATTATGCATATGTATATTTTAAGAAATCACTGCTAAAATTATCTTACTATTATAAGAGCTATTATTTCAAATCATCCACATGCAGCCTTTATCTTCACCACTGTTTTTATCATGGCACCATATAACTCAGTGATCTGTAACTTTCAGTTTACCTCTAATACAACTTCATTATATTCCCCTACGTTCTCTCTAATAACACCTTTGTTTGTGACAAACCAAATATTGTTCAAATAATTTTATTATTTTCATCCTTTAAGATTTTATTATATATATAAAATATTGGAAGAGAATATATATATATATATATATATATACAACATATATTTAATATTAGAAGAGAAGACAAAAGTCAAAAAAGCAGACCCCAAAAATATAAATAAAAACCTTTACTAAAAGTTTTTAGTAAAATTCAACATAAGAAATGACAGATTGTGCTTGAAGACATTATACTAAGTGAAATAAACCAATCACAGAAGAAGAAATACTGTGTGATTTCTCTTATATGAAGTATCTAAAATAGTCAAACTCCTAGAAGCAAAGAATAGAGTGGTGGTTGCCAGGGGCTGGGATGTAGGAGGAAATGGGAATAAAATTTCAGTTAGTCGAAATTGATAAATTGTAGAGACCTGCTCCACAACGTTGTCCTTATAGATAACAATGCTCTATTGTAACTTAGAAATCTGTGTAGAGGTTCGATCTCAGTTAAGTGTTCTTACCACAATGCAATAAAAAAAAGAAAAGGGGCGCCTGGGTGGCTCAGTCGGTTGGGCGGTTGACTTGGCTCAGGTCATGTTCTTGTGGTCGTGAGTTCAAGCCCCGTGTGGGGCTCTCTGCTGACAGTTCAGAGCCTGGAGCCTGCTTCGGATTCTGTGTCTCTGCCTCTCTCTCTGTCCCTCCCCCACTCACTCTGTCTTGCTCTGTCAAAAATAAATGTTTAAAAAATAAAAAAAAAAAAGAAAAGAAAAAGAAAATCTAATGACAATATCTGTTAAAAGAAAAAAAAAAGATATTTCTTTTTTTTTCAATATATGAAATGTATTGTCAAATTGGTTTCCATATAACACCCAGTGCTCATCCCAAAAGATGCCCTCCTCAATACCCATCACCCACTCTCCCCTCCCTCCCACCCCCCATCAACCCTCAGTTTGTTCTCAGTTTTTAAGAGTCTCTTATGCTTTGGCTGTCTCCCACTCTAACCTCTTTTTTTTTTTTCCTTCCCCTCCCCCATGGGTTTCTGTTAAGTTTCTCAGGATCCACATAAGAGTGAAAACATATGGTATCTGTCTTTCTCTGTATGGCTTATTTCACTTAGCATAACACTCTCCAGTTCCATCCACGTTGCTACAAAGGAAAAAATTAAAAATAGACCTACCCTATGGCCCAGCAGTAGCACTGCTAGGAATTTACCCAAGGGATACAGGAGTGCTGATGCATAGGGGCACTTGTACCCCAATGTTTAAAGGATATTTCTTTTAAATATCTTATTCAAATGACTTCAAAACATTGAAAGCCATCCCTAATTTGTCACATTTAGCAAGACTAAAACAACCTTCTAAGTTTACAGCATGTCTTTGAGGCCACCAAAATTACAAACTAAAAGCTTTTAAAACAGATTAAGACATTTATATTTCATTATCAATTAACTGGCACCTTTATCTAAAATTTATTCTAATATGCATTTGAGCTTTAAAAATGGTATTCATGAGCTCGCATGAATTGACATACACTAATTAAAAGTACAAAGACCTATTAAATTACAGTATGTTTTAAGCAGAAAAACAGCAAATATTATCATTTTTTTCTTTTATCTTTGTTTAATGTAATAAATATGCATACTCCATTTTTATAGAACATTATAAAGTTGTACTTTGTATTGCTGAGGGTAGATATAATCTGGGCCAACATGGTTAAGAAATTTAAAATTGTGAACATATTTTCAGCAATGTGCTATCATTACTGTGCACTATAATGTAATGAGCTAAACTTAGAAATTTATTGTATGCAATAATTATTTTCATCTGTACACTAATCTCATTTACCCACCACATGATTATCATACCAGTTTTTAATTCATCTTTTCCCCACAACCACAGTAAAAGCATCGTTTTTCCTACTCTTTGAGCTTTTTATTTCATATCTAAGTAATCAGTTACTACTTTTCAGCACCAAATTCCCCTATTTTTTTCCTGCCTTCTATCAGATTATTATTTTTTAACAGTCCTTAATTGTTACTTTTATTGACTATATGAAGTCAATAAACCACTGGGATATTTTGCCTTGGGGCTTTTCCTTTTTAAAAAAAATTTTTTTTTAAAGTGTACTTATTTGAGAGAGAGAGAGACAGATTGTGAGCAGGGAGGGACAGAGAGAGGGGGAGACACAGAATTCAAAGCGGGCTCCAGGCTCTGAGCCGTCGGCACAGAGCCCAATGTGAGGCTCCAACTCACAAACTGTGAGGTCTTGACCTGAGCTGAAGTTGGATGCTTAACTGACTGAACCACCCAGGCACCCCTGTCCTTTTCCTTTCTTATTTCTTAGTAGTTTCATATTATTAGTCAAATTTAGCAGCAGTTATGATACACTTCTACATCAGAAATAGAGCCTTACACTCATTCTCTCATTTAAGTTTTATGAGCACTTTACCAAGGTGCCTAGAATTAGTATCCTAATTCTAGAATGAAAAACTGGGGGATTAAAGGCCTTCACATCGGGGTGCCTGGGTGGCTCAGTCAGTTGAACGTCCAACTTCGGCTCAGGTCATGATTTCGCTGTCCGTGAGTTTGAGCCCCGCATCGGGCTCTGTGCTGACAGCTCGGAGCCTGGAGCCTGTTTCAGATTCTGTGTCTCCCTCTCTCTCTGACCCTCCCCCGTTCATGCTCTGTGTCTCTCTGTCTCAAAAATAAATAAACGTTAAAAAAAAAATAAAGGCCTTCACATCATCCCCGAGTGATAGTTATTAAGAGGTAGGCTCAGCATAAGAAACCGTGGCTATCAGATTTGGAACCCAAGGTCTTACCTCATGCTTTCTGCTTTTCATTTTCTTGTATGGCTTCATCTGTTTTTTTTGGAAACAGTTGACATTTGACTGCATCTTGCTTCATAAATTTTATTCCGTATGGCAGTTAGTCAGGCCTAGAAAGATATCTTCTAACCTGTCTCTTCTAACCCTTACCAGATATTTTCTATTGCCTGACACATGGAAACTAGTCAGCTGGCTCAAAAAGAAACCCAGAAGTCCTCTTTAGTTCCTCTTTTACAATGCCATCCTTTGGAGAACAAAAATTTTTTTTTATATCTATACCTGTTTTACCCTCAGCCCAATCTATTTGCCAGGTGTTGGTTAATATTTGATAGGGATTACTATAAATTGCCAAGGCTATGTAATTATTTCAGAGTTTCTGGCCACATATTTCTCAGTCTCCATTGAACTGTATTGTTTTACTTTTTAAAATCTCTGCAGATCTCCTAGGGAATACTTCATGGGACATGAATATACTCCTAGAATCTACTTCATGGGACATCTAGGTCACTGTATGCTGAAGACACATTCTTTTCTTCTCTGAAATAATCACTATTTACTCCTAACTCTTCAATTTTATATATATTTTGCGTTCTCTCATGTTAGGCTTAAAGCACATGTTGGGCAATGTTATTGTTCAAAGTGCTAACCTGATCTCCTGAATAGAAAATTATGATGCAGTTGGTTGAAATTTCTCATAAGTTATTTATTTGATAGTCCTTATATCTAGGTATTGTTTTTAAAATCTTACTTGACAGACCCAAGCATGTAGTACCAAGTATGATTGATGATAATAGATTAATTAGACAAAACGGGAACACATTAATTAAATAGCTTGGTTTGTTATTTGCTGTAGGACTGTCCCTGTTTGGAGCTCAAAAGTAAAATACAGTCTTTGCTCCCCTTATTTATTGTTTTCAACATCTGTATTCCTAATAATCTGATTTTATAAATCTGATTATTCAAAGGAATCCATGGAACTTTCACCATTGTTTTTCTGTAAAGTACCTTACTTTTTTCCTTCCCAATTCCTATCAGTTAAAGCTCTTCTTTATTAAGTCATAGTTTGGTGGAACTCCATCTTTTATTTATTTTTTTTAAAGGTGAGCTCTATGGCCAACGAGGGACCCAGACTCATGACCCCAAGATCAAGGGTTGCATGGTCCACAGACTAAGCCATCCTGGCTCCCCTCAATCTTTATTAAATAAACAATAGACTATGTGAAATGTAATTCTTTGCTAATGTGCATTAGAGTAAGTAATACGTATATATATCCTTTCAGGAAGATTTTATAAGTAATAAGTAGAAGAACATCTATCATGATGAATTTCCATAGGGACATTAGAATGTTGAGATTAAAGCCGGATGTGCCCTTGTAATTGTATATGGACTTAGTCATACTTTCCCCATAGTCTAAATAAAAGTGCATTCATTTTTCCTTTTTTTGACTTAAAAAAAAATTTTAATGGTTACTTTTGAGAGAGAGGGAGAATGAGTGGGGGGGGGGGGGGGGGACAAAGAGAAGGAGACACAGAATCCAAAGCAGGCTCTAGGCTCTAAGCTGTCAGCACAGAGCCCCACCCAGGGATCAAACCCACGAATCATGAGATCATGACCTGAGCTGAAGTTGGATGCTTAACTGACTGAGCCACCCAGGTACCCCCCACTCTTTTGACTTTTTAATGGCCGTTACAGGAATCAGTCACTTACCTTTCAAAGGGCCTTTTGATTTTGATGCACCATCTTCTCCTCTGTCAGATTATTCTATTATTAACTTCCCTTCTTTACATGAGATTCAAAGTTATAAAGCATATTTTGCTTTATACGTAAATTGTTAAAATGTATAGATATGTACCAGATAGTAATATGGGTGCTAGTTTAAAAATAGTTGCTAAGTTTTCAGTAAAAAGACTGAATCAACATAATGTTCGCCAGAGCAATACATGCATTATATGCAATATATAATATAAATAAAAGGTTGTAATTGTAATATTAACATTTTTATGTAAAATTATTTATTTGCCTTTCAGACTGTTTACTAGTTCTTTATTCATCCTTACTCTCGTTTGAATGTTTTCCAGGACAGGTTTACAGTATATTGGTATTTTATGAAACCTTTGTAATACGTGAATACTGATAGTAAGGCACTTTCAGTTGAAAATGGAATATCCAGGACCTCCTGGGTGGCTCAGTCGGTTGAGCGTCCGAATTCGGCTCAGGTCATGATCTCACAGTTCCTGAGTTCAAGTCCCACATCAAGCTCTGTCCTGACAGCTCAGAGCCTGGAGCCTGCTTCAGATTCCGTGTCTCCCTCTCTCTCTACCCCTCCCCTGCTCACACTCTGTGTCTGTCTCTTCAAAAATAAAGAAACATTTAAAAAAAAGTTAAAAAAATGGAATATCCATTGGGCTTTTGCAGTGACAGAACTTCTATTAATCATTTATTTGGGGCTAATGACTTTATACATGCCTGGAAAACTATAATCTTAATATTGAAAATTAATTTAAAAGTCATTTTTAGTGTAAAATGGTGAGCTGTTTATTGGTAAGGTTTTACCTCAATAACATTTAATATTGAGGTAAGTGTTCTATGAATTTCAAATCAGCAATTGAGGTAAAGTAGCAAAAGTCAAGCACCATGGTAGAGTAAAAACAACAATAATAATAAAAATAAAAAGAAACAGGGGCGCCTGGGTGGTTCAGTCGGTTAGGCGTCCGACTTCAGCCAGGTCACGATCTCGCGGTCGGTGAGTTCGAGCCCTGCATCGGGCTCTGGGCTGATGGCTCAGAGCCTGGAGCCTGTTTCCGATTCTGTGTCTCCCTCTCTCTCTGCCCCTCCCCCGTTCATGCTCTGTCTCTCTCTGTCCCAAAAATGAATAAACGTAGAAAAAAAAAATAAAAAATAAAATAAAATAAAATAAAAAGAAACAGTATCAACAACAAAAAATTTCAAAATATTCAGAATTGAAATCTGAAAATTATGGCTCTTCGTACTGGCAATGCCTTTGGATGCATAACAGGATTCTGAGTCAAAGTCCTTTCAGTGTCTATATGCCTAAAATATGTCAACCGTGAAAGTTGGGTTGGTGTTTGGAGGTGTGTGTGTTGGGGGGCAGAAAGTGTCGGGGTAGCCAATAAACCTCTACTGCAATTGCTTTCTCTCACTCCAGAGAGGCTAGTTGCAGATACGACTGAATTTGATATTCCAGGATAGCATGGAGTTACTTACTATCTTGTGATATCTAGAATGGAGACTGAAAAGGGACAGGTGGCCAAAAGAGAAAGATCAAAGAAAAAATAATTCGCCCGCCATACCTTAGGGGTTGATTATTAATTCCTTTTTTGAAGTACCAAAACACGCTTTACTTTTCAGGATCTCCATGTTTAGAAACACCCAGATGTTGTTTTCAGAGTTTTTTGGAAGAATCTTCTTGTAGCATTTAGGATTTATTGAGAAGTCTGTTGGAAGAAAACCATCTAAATGGTTCTAAATTCATTTTAACCTTTTCTGAAATGTTGTCTATGGTGTGTTTCCTAAGAAAACCACTTTTGTTTCTCCTTAAATTCTTCTTTAGGAATTTCTTCTAGCTTTAATCACATGCAAATTACATTAGAACATCCCTAAGGAGCTTTTATTTTTTTCATTTCAGTTGGTATCTGCTTTGTTTTCATGACACTGCAGTAACATAGACCCATCCTTGTTTTCAGATCAGTCCTCATTTAGTGGAAAGATTCTGGTGATGTCGCTGGCAATATTTCTACTCTGTGTGGCTTTTACAAAATCTAAGGGGCTGTAACCTCCCTTTGGGCAATCTGCCATTAGTCACATTTACTGGATAAACTTGCAGGGTCAGCAATCAGTAAAGTACATGCAGACATAATTAGTTGGTGTTGCTTCTTTTTGAAGAAAACACAAATAAAATGGCTGGCACTACCTCTTTGAGAGTTCAGACCAAAAATTAAAAAAAAAAAAAAAAACAAATCTATAATTGAGAGGAAAATAAGACTGCATAGAATCACTCTGCAAAAAAAGTCTAACAGTGTCTGAGACTTCTAGAGATAGATCATCTTAATGAACTCAAAGATTTTTAATGAAGAAAAAACACATCTCTGTTTATCCCTCTCAAAAAATGACCATAGAAAGTTCAACTCTAAAAATAAAATAAATTGAAACCCATATCCCTATCTATCTTTTAATAAGAGTGGAAGACATCGCATGATCCTTATAAATGTTTCTAGTCCTTTAATTAACTCTCAGATTTTGTTTACAAATAAGAGTTATAGTCTTTTTCTAGATTTCTAACTTTCTTAATTCTTCATCATTAAGCGAATCCATCAAGTCTACTGCATAAGATTGGGAAAGTTTCCAAATTTTATAGCTGTCTTTTATTTTGAAGCCAAAGTATTTTATGAGTCTCCTGGTTCTAATGTTCTTAACTCAGTTGAATATCTGAGCATTTTAGATGAGAGACATTTTTATCACTTTGACAAAAATGGCAACTTTAATTTTAATGACTCCATCAAAAATTGATCAAGTATGTTGTTTTTGTGAGGCCTTTTAAAAAAATGAATGTACTAACCAATAATGCTAAAGACCCATCCATTTTGGCTTAAAAACTCCCCTTCAGCTCACCACATTAATTAGCTATTTATTTACATATGTATTTTTAAAAAATGAATCTGAATTGCAGTTAAATATTGAAAGTGAAGGTCACTCTTTGCAGTTTATCAATCAAACTACCAAAAACAATATTCCCTATCCTTATTTATTTGTTTGCAACAATAATTTCCTTTGAAGTACAGAAATGAATGTTACTAGTTTGAGTGAAAATACTTTTGTAATTTCAGTAATTTCTTGAATTTGTTAGATAATGCCTCAACAGCTCTTGATGCTTTCAATACTTTTATGGAAGAGATGACTTTTTGAATTAAAGTATTGTTGATGTGTGGTGTTACATTAATTTCATGCATACACAGTGATTTGAGTCTATATGTTATGCTATACTCACCACAAGTGTAACTACCATCGATAAAGAGGTGATTCTTTAAATTAAAAGTTTTTTTCTTTATTTTTGCACTCCAGTTTTAAACTGAATAAAAGGCCCTTTTGAAGTTATTACATGGGTAGTGCCCAGTAGAATGCCCTGTAAAAAGTGAGCATTTGGTATCTAGATGTTCAGTTTCAAAAGTGAAAAGAAATTTTTTTATATAGTGTAAATGCCTTACTTTATAATCAAAATATTTGATAGTGCAAGAAATTAGTTAACTTGCCCAAGAACAGCCACAACAACAATAAAAAAAAATGTGAGCGGGGGACCTGGGTAGCTCAGTCGGTTAAGCCTCCGACTTGGTTCAGGTCATGATCTCGCGGTCCGTGAGTTCGAGCCCGGTATCGGGCTCTGTGCTGACAGCTGAGGGCCTGGAGCCTGTTTCAGATTCTGTGTCTCCCTCTCTCTCTGACCCTCCCCCGTTCATGTTCTGTTTCTCTCTGTCTCAAAAATAAATGAACGTTAAAAATTTTTTTTTTAAAAATGTGAGAGCCTTGAGTCTAGGACTAAGGTCTGAGCACACACAGACTACAAGTCTTTGTCACTCTATATTTTTCCTTTTGCTTGTGGTTGAAATTATCTAAACCTTTTGGGGTTTTGTTGGTTTGTTGTTGTTATTGTTTTTAGATCATATGAATTCGGGAGGGGGGTCACTTTTTTCTGTCTTTTTAAATTTGTCTCAAAGTTAGCATATTTGATACTTTTTACAAGGTAAGCTCCCTCTTTGTCTACCAGCTATATTCCAGGCTTTTGTGTTAATTCTTCACTTACATGATCCCATTTAAGTTTTCGTGTAAAATATATTAGATGAGATCATTGGTGCTTGGGTAAAAGGACTTTCCCATAATCGTAAAGCTGGTCAGTCATAGAGTCACAATTTCAGTTATGCTCTATAGTAGCATGATGTTTGCACTGACTCAGCATCAGACAGATCTCTACCAAGTTCTTTTCGTGCTCCTGCCACCATCCTACTCTAAAAATTTTATCTGTATCCTGGACTATGGAAATCATCTCCTAACTGGTTTCTCCTCTTCCACATTGGTCAGCATTAGCCAGAATAATTTGTTTTAATATAAATTGATCATGTAACCCATTAGTTTTTTTTTTCCTCCCCTTCTCTGTCTCACTTCAACATTGGAGCTAAGTTTGGAAGATAAGGAGTTAGCTAGGCAAAGGAGAGGGATGAGTATTCCATATCAAGGAAGCCACCAATTCAGAGAGGCCTCACTTATCCAAAAGGCGAGTTGGCTTGAGATTTTGAAAGTATAGTGTGAAATTTTAAAGTTTGTTTTTGAAAATACATGGACTAGTATGCATGGAGCTTAGGGGCATGAAGAATGCTTGAAGCCAGATGTATATGTGCCTTGTATGCCATACTAGAATTTTATACATGACACAGAATTTGGTATACATTTTATAGAGATAATTATGTGGTGGCAAAATTAAATATGGAGGATATGTTGTCTTGTGATAGGACAGGAACAAAAATTCCGTTTATGAAGGTGTATTAATGTAGGTAAGAGAGTGAAATTGTGAATTGAGATAACGGTAGTGGGGAATCAGTGCGGATAGAGCTAGATATTAAGGACATTGAATCAAGAGAACTTCATCGATTCGATGAGAAATATTCGATGAGAAGTAGAGTTACTGATGCAGGTCAGAAAACCAGCACATATTTTAATAATCTAATTTCAAAAATGGCAACTTTAAGTCAACATCAGTAGGCATACATGCACATTTTGAAACTGTCTCTAACTTACATTTCCATATTAAAGTACATTTTCCGTTCAGTTTATTCATTTTTGATATATTGAGATAAATCTCAACATATATTGCCGTTAGCTCCAAAATAAATTAGGAGTGTGCATAAATGATTTACCAATTTGGCTCCTATGAATTAAATTTCCATTTTATTTCTTATTGCTCACGTCCTTTATAGTGCTATCAATTCTCTTCTTTCTTCTTTTTTTTTTTTTTTTTTTTAATTTTTTTCAACGTTTATTCATTTTTGGGACAGAGAGAGACAGAGCATGAACGGGGGAGGGGCAGAGAGAGAGGGAAACACAGAATCAGAAACAGGCTCCAGGCTCTGAGCCATTAGCCCAGAGCCCGATGTGGGGCTCGAACTCACGGACCACGAGATCGTGACCTGGCTGAAGTCGGACGCCTAACCGACTGCGCCACCCAGGCGCCCCACAATTCTCTTCTTTCTTGACATGACCTGGTTAAAGTTTCTTGTGCTTGAATAACTTTTTCCAAAAACATGTAAAATGGAGTTGAATGGAAAGAGACTTCCAAGAATCAGAGATTCTATAGGCTGTTCTTTTACCTGCTACCAAATAACAGCATGGCTTTGTGCAAATGCTTTTTATATTTGGGTCTTGGAAATGAGATCAAATGATAGTGCTACCTGTCTTACAAGACTATTTTGAAGACCACATTAAATAATATGTGTGAAAAAGCTTTGAAAATGGTTAAGTACACA
The DNA here is from genome assembly GCF_018350155.1 of Leopardus geoffroyi. Lineage (NCBI taxonomy): Eukaryota > Metazoa > Chordata > Mammalia > Carnivora > Felidae > Leopardus > Leopardus geoffroyi. Next base: position 90,488,709 of record NC_059337.1, read on the forward strand.
CATAAAATACTGAAATTGGTTTTTATTCTGAGTTACACCTATGCAGAATCATTTGGCTAATGCATGTAATCACCCTAAAGAAGAAAATAAAATTGTGCTCTTAGAGACTTAAAGTTCACTGAGCTAATAGCACTTACAGTAAAATTTAAATGCATACATTTTTAGTTATAAAGGCAATTACAGTTCCTTTGGTCAACAATCAATATTCACAAACTAGAACATACTGAAAAACTATTTAAAACTAAAACCCCTGCCCACACACATATGTGTTGGAATAGGAATGTATTCCTTATAGATATGTCTTAGGATTTGTGTTAATTTTCTCATTTATTGTCTTAAATATTTATCATATTATAAATCCAATGATGAAATATACATGTATATCTTCTCCTTATTACTTTGGAAGAGGCCTTTCCACAAAGCCATACTCTCAGGGTGCAGGAAAGTCAGTTTGCTTTTGAAGAAGGACCAGCCTAAACCTGGCTGGATCATTAGAGACAATCTTATAAAATATTAACATTAGAAGGTATCTTCATGGCCATCTCTTCTGACCTTAAGTTCCACATAAGAATGTCATCTTTGATAACAATATAGAATGAATGTTTTGGCAAACAGTGAGCTCTAAGGCAGCCCATACTAATGTGGGACTATTCAAATAGCATGTTCCTTAATGCACAAAATCCCCATGCAGTTTTTATTTTTTATTCCAAATCATGTTCTCTGACTTTAACACCACCTTCTCCCACTTCTTACAAATGACATTTTGAAGATATTGTCCCTGTTTCTTATCTTTTTCCATTTTTCATTGTAGTGGTTGCGTTGGGCCATGCTCCAGGATGTCTGTCTCCAGGTATGTTTCACAAGCATTCAGAATGAGACACACTATATTCCAGATGTGGTTTGATAGGGACTAAATAATTCACTGTGACTATTAAACTTGCTGTTCTAGATATTTCTTTTCTATTAATGAATGCTGAGATTGCATCCCTGAAACTATTGACCCTAAGGACCATGGGGACAATTAATACCCTAAGTGTATTTCACATAAACTGCCTTTAAAGACCTATCCTTCACCCTACACATAATAGCTTAGTTTTTTAATCTAAGCATCTTTACCTTTGGCTCTATTATATTTCATTTTGACAGTCTTGGCCCATCCATTAAACCTATGGAGACATTTTTAAATCCCAGTTTTGTGTCAGTCATAGATTCACAGATTTAATAAGCACTGTTTCTTCATCCTCTTGCAAGTCAGTATTAAAATGCAGAGCAAGAAGAGACCAAGGACAGTAGGGTTACTGTCTAATGAAATAATGTATCTGAAAATGCTTTGCAAACATTATTTTCTATTCATCTTTGGTTCTGCGTCCTTCCTTCTGTCTCTTATACATGCCACTTTATAATCTGACCTTATGGAGAATTTCTCCAGTGCAGTCTTCTTCATCGTTTAACTTTCTTTCCAATAACCTCTTTGCCATCAAAAATCATTTCTAATCATACCGTACAGATATTACTTTTAGAACTTTCTTCTCTTTTTGAGTCATCTTTTTTTCTTAGAAACTTTCTTCTCAAGTAGTAACTTCTTTGAGGTTTTTTAGTATATGATTTTGCTTTGTTTGCAGTTAAACTTTAATTTGTATTTCTTGAGTGTCTCTTGTCTGTAGGTGAGCATGGTTGATGCTATGAGGCATACAATTATCTGTGTGATATATATTCCAGGCACTCAAAAGAGCTTATAGGCCAATAGGAGATCTAAGGTACGTGATGGACCATTAGTTGTACATTTTAAGTGTGATTTCTGTCACTTCCATTCTCTTAGTTCTTCTCTCGTGGTATTTTTTTTAATGTTTATTTTTGAGAGAGAGAGCATGAATGGTGGAGGGGAAGAGAGAGAGAGAGAGAGAGAGAGAGAGAGAGAGAGAGAGAGAGAGGATCTGAAGTGGGCTCTGCACTGACAGCAGAGAGCCTGAGCCAGGGCTTGAACTCCTGAGCCATGAGGTCATGACCTGAACTGAAGTTGGATGCTTAACCAACTGAGCCACCTAAGAGGCCCCTGTAAGTATGGTTTTAAGCCAGCCCTCATCCACTCCAAAGAAGTACTCCTTATGCTTTTAAACATCTTCTATGCCCATATTGCTTTTCATCTTGCTTTCAATGTTTTCATCTCCCAATGTTCATGTGGTCCTTGGATTGTCTAAGATTGCTCCCAAATCTCCTTTTATCCTACTGTGAGTCTACTTTGCAATTTTTTCAGTAGTTCCTCAGGACTTATAGCTTCATGTTCAACTCACTCTAGTCAAATATATATGTTCTAGGGTTTTTATTATAGGCATGCTCTCTCTCTTGATCCACATATCTCTATATATACACTAAGATATCCCACTATTTATACTTATATAGTGTTCTAATACACACTTCTGTGTGTATTAATCAAAATATCTACTTTATTCATATATGCTTAAAGTATATATTTCTACTTGTATACTATATAGATATTCCTGCTATACCATATATATATAGTTCGCCTGTGTGTGTGTTCAATTTTCTTATATAATAGATGTATTTCTTCAGATATATGCATTTTAAGTGGATGTATTTTTAATATAATTTGTTATGCATTCTTATCAGAGCTTAAAATTGATTAAAAATGAAGAAACAACTACCATTACAAAAACACAGAAGAATTGCTTTCCACACTACTAAGCATTTACATCCACTCTTAGGTCACCTCACATTTCCCAAACGCCAGAAATCTACATTTTTCTTTGATTATTGACTAAAAAAGAAAAATATCAATTAAGAGCAGGCAGAGGCTCTACTCAACCTCAGCCCAGTAGGGCACTCAGCCGTTCGATAATTTACCCTACCACATTCCTGATAAAAATCTAATTCCTGTCCTGATAATTAAGCCACTGATGAACTCTAGTACCCAAAGCAAGGAGAAATTTAGACCTTTTTGTTGACTAATGGATTTAAGTTTTTCCCTATTCTTTCTGTGAGACACACTATAATCCAGATGTGATTTGATAAGGACCCAATAATTCGCTGCAGTGTTAAACATGATGTTCTGGATATTCCTTTTCTATTAATGAATGCTAAGATCGCAGCTTGCAACTGTTGGCCCTTAAAGGTCACTCTAAGGCACACGGCATACCATTATCTAGATTCACATGCAGTTGAGATAAATAATTCACAGAGATCCCATATACCCTATGCATAGTTTTTCCTAATGGTAACCTCTTATATAACTGTGGTAAGATACTAATGTTACAACCAGGGAACTGACATGGAGACAATCTACTTATCTTAATTCAGATTTTATCTGTTTTACATATACTTGTGGGTATTTTCATTTATTTTTCTAAATTTTATCACATAGGGGCGCCTGGGTGGCGCAGTCGGTTAAGTGTCCGACTTCAGCCAGGTCACGATCTCGCGGTCCGTGAGTTCGAGCCCCGCGTCAGGCTCTGGGCTGATGGCTCAGAGCCTGGAGCCTGTTTCCGATTCTGTGTCTCCCTCTCTCTCTGCCCCTCCCCCGTTCATGCTCTGTCTCTCTCTGTCCCAAAAATAAATAAACGTTGAAAAAAAATTAAAAAAAAATTTTTATCACATATGTAGGGATATATAAACTGTCCAAATATAGAATAGTTCTATCCTCACAATTTTCCTGCTACCCTTCATAACCACAACTGCCTTCCTTCCCACCCCTAACTCCTATCTATTATATTTAATGTTAAAAGAAGAAATGTACTCATGTATTACTTATATAATGAATATTAATAAATGGTACACATACTTTATCATATTCATATCAAAAAATAGATCTGATTTCTACAAATTTATGCATGAGTCAGAATTCTGAAGAGAATACGTAATATAATGTGCATGTTCTGAAATTATATCTAAATGTGTTTTGAAAAATTCTTATGTTTAGGGAGTATATAGGATTATTATTTCTTTATGAAATAATTTCCAAATTCACCTGCAAGAGGTGACATGGAAGGAAGGAAGGAAGGAAGAGAGAGAGTGTGGGAGGATAGGAAAGAGAAACAGAGAGACAAAGAAGAGGAGACAGGGAGAAGAGAGGAAAGGGAGAAGGGAGAGAGGGACAGTGAGACAGAGTTGGCAGATATAAAGGGTCTCAATGAATCGTGCATCATGGAACCAAATAAATGGTCAGAGGTCGATTGAGATAAGAAGACACGAATATGCAGGTTTGCTATTATGTAATAGTCAGCTGTGATGACATGATGTTCACAGTAAGCACTAGTGTGGTCAGTATGGACTAATATTCAAGACATGACATCTCATCCTGATATGAAACTTAGCACCCTGAAGAAAGGAATGGAAAGAGATAAAACATCAAGGGGAAATCAGTTGAAAAATAGGTTGAAATGTAGAGATATTTGATTTATATAAAACAAAACTTTTTTTTTGCAAGCTACATATATAGGTATGTGCACATGTGCAATATACAAATAACATTCACAATGACATTATGATGTTGGTTTTATTATAATCATTTTAAAACCAAGAAACATAAAGTTTGAGTAAATCCTTTTTTTTTTTTTTAAAGTTTATTTATTTTTGGGACAGAGAGAGACAGAGCATGAACAGGGGAGGGGCAGAGAGAGAGGGAGACACAGAATCGGAAACAGGCTCCAGGCTCCGAGCCATCAGCCCAGAGCCCGACGTGGGGCTCGAACTCACGGACCGCGAGATCGTGACCTGGCTGAAGTGGGACGCCCAACCGACTGCGCCACCCAGGCGCCCCATGTTTGAGTAAATCCTTAAGAGTCACTGAAGACAGATGGAAGGAGGGAGGAAGGAAGGGAAGGAAGAAGACATGAAATGAGAGACAGGAAAGAAGGAAGGAATGAGGAGGAAAGAAGAAAGCACTACATGTAGATACATGTAGTTAAAGTAAACATTAAATCAATAAGAACATGTTTATATTTTCTTTTAATTGAAAAAGATTATTATCAGAGTCATAGGCTGACATGCAGGTTAGTGTAACCATAGTATCTGTATGCTGACTTTTGTCAAACCACTAACAAAAATGTTGCATTTTATTTTTCCATGTGTTCAAAGAAACAGAGCAGGACTGACATTTATTTTTTCAGAGCAGATCATGAGCTAGGACAGCAAGAAGTACAAGTACAGTTCTCTCCCTTCACCAAGGGTTGAAGATATGCCACTCAGTTGACTTTTGGAAGAAAAAAAAAAGTTTCCAAAACTTTGAAAATCAAAGACATTTCAAGACGTTGTCTTGTGAAAGATTTATATATTGAAGTTTTTTGTTACTATTTGGATTCTTTGGATTCTGTCATTGAAAGGAAATATTAGTTATGCAAAGAAAAATGCTTCACTAGCTCTACAAATTTCAGTTGGGCCTTATTTTACACTTATTTATTTTTGTATAAGAATTTTGTAACCACAACCTAGCAAATATAATTTTTATAACTAAAATCAGATTTCTTCACTATAATAACTTACTAATTTAGTGTTTGCTTTCTATGATGAAGAATCCATTATTGTAAATTATGACTATGAAATTTAATGAATTAATGTGTTCCTTAAAGCAATGTAGAGCCAACTCTACCTCTAGCTTCTCTCTGTCCATCCCAGGGAAGACTTCACCTTGGGTTGTATTTTATTGAATTATAGCATGACTTAAAATTATTTTCTTGAGTTGTTAACAGAAAATTACAAATGCTGTAATAAAATTTTTAGGTCACCAAGATTTATGTTTTATTTCACTGCTGAACTCTTGGTATTAGAGGAAAGGAATGATTAGTTGTTCTCATTTGCAATGTGACATTTACATTAAGCAACAAATGCTCTAGTGGTGCATTAATTTATTTATCATATGATCCTGGAGGTGTATGACAATTTGTCAACATTTGCTATAGCTGAGTATATAATACTACAGTTTTATTCAGTAACACAGATGCATTTCAATATTCAACCAGTGCCTCTAATTTAATTTTTAAATTAGGTTTAATAGTACTGGTGATGAGGTAAGCGTATTTTTTGTTGTTGCTGTTGTTTTAAATTATTTATTTATTTATTTATTTATTTTAAAATTTACATCCAAATTAGTTAGCATATAGCACAACAATGATTTCAGGGCTAGATTCCTTAATGCCCCTTACCTGTTTAGCTCATCCTTCCCTCCCACAACCCCTCCAGAAACCCTCTGTTTGTTCTCCATATTTAAGTCTCTATGTTTTTGTCCCCCTCCCTGTTTTTATATTATTTTTCCTTCCCTTCCCTTCTGTTCATGTGTTTTGTATCTTAAAGTCCTCATCTGAGTGAAGTCATATGACATTTGTCTTTCTCTGACTAATTTTGCTTAGCATAATACCCTCTAGTTCCATCCACGTGGTTGCAAATGGCAAGATTTCATTCTTTTTGATTGCCAAGTAATACTCAATTGTGTGTGTGTGTGTGTGTGTGTGTGTGTATACCACATCTTCTTTATCCATTCATCCATCCATGGACATTTGGGCTCTTTCCATACCTTGGCTATTGTTGGTAGTGCTGCTATAAACATTGGGGTGCATGTGCCCCTTTGAAACAGCATACCTGTATCCCTTGGATAAATATCTAGTAGGCATGTTTTAATAATAGTATTTATATAAATTCCCTAAATATTTTTGCGCTTAAGAAAACATTAATGTGAAACAATTTCCAATTTTTTTAAAGTTTATTTATTTTGAGAGAGAGAGTGAGACAGAGAGAGACAGAGAGAGAGAAGTAGAGAGAGAGGGAGAGAGTGAATCCCAAGCAGACTTCAAGCATGGAGCCCATAAGGGGGCTTGATCCCATGAACCATGAGATCATGACTTGAGCCAAAATCAAGAGTCTGACGCTTAACCAACTGAGCCACCCAGGTGCCCCTGTTAATTTCCAATTTTATTCTATATTTTCTGGTCCAAATTCTTTCAACTTACTTGTCTTAATAAAATAGCATTTTTAGAGTAGTCCACTGAAGATCATGGCTATATTATGCCAAATAACATATTATCATATGATTATCAGATAAGTGATTAAATTACAGTGAAGACATCTGATTCATTTATTCATATATTTCAAAACAGCTGGCTTTTTGCATCATGTAGATCCAACATCCAGATGACTAAAGGCTTAATTTTTAATCATTTTCAATACAAGGTACATATAATTAAAAACTAATGAAGAGGGGCGCCTGGGTGGCGCAGTCGGTTAAGCGTCCGACTTCAGCCAGGTCACGATCTCGCGGTCCGTGAGTTCGAGCCCCGCGTCGGGTTCTGGGCTGATGGCTGAGCCTGGAGCCTGTTCCGATTCTGTGTCTCCCTCTCTCTCTGTCCCTCCCCCGTTCATGCTCTGTCTCTCTCTGTCCCAAAAATAAATAAACGTTGAGAAAAAAAAAAAAAAACTAATGAAGAACATCTCCCTCATGTTATTTATTTTGTACAATTGGAAGTAAGATGGAGAAAGAGAAGTAATGATAGTATATTCATAATTTTTCAAACTGGATCTTAAAATTGAAGGAAATATTGGAGATTATGTTACTGCTACTTTTAAATATCTCAAGGGTTTCTTTAGTGTTTAATGTGGTAAAATTTAGGGCAACCTTAGGAAGAACGTCCTGAGGGAAACAACATTAGCACATGTCTGCAATGAATTTTAGCCCATTATTGGTACTTTCAGATGTATGATACCTTGTGATAATTACAAGTTGTTGTAATATTGTTTTCATGTTAAGAGAGAAAGTTGAGTAGTGTGGTCACTGCTATGATTCCAATCCAGGCTCATAAGACTTTAAAGTACTACCTTTATTGATAGTGAGATTTGAATCAAAGTGTATGTTCAGACAACTGAAGAACACTTAACAAAGACATTGTAGAGGGGAAGAAAATACCATTAGGAGCTTAAAGGGGTCATGATTCTGTTTTGAAAAAAGAATTCCCTATTAACTTTCCGAGTTTTTCCTGTGTTTCCTGAGTTCTTTCAGAGTTTAGTGTTGGCATCCAAGATAATTGTTGGAGGAAGAACCATATTTCTCGGGAATACATGTACATAAACAATAACAGTTGCCAAATTTTCTAAAACCGTGGAAGAAGGCCAACATAGCAACAACTTGGAACTGAGAAAGTGATCAGAATTTCTTATAATATGTTTTATTTCAAGATATCAAGTAGAAAGGGAAATCTTAGTAAGATCACCCTAGAAAATTGCAGTATTAGAATACCAATCTAAAAAGCTACTATTTTTAGCATTGCACTGACCAAAATATATGGACTAAAAAAACCCAGTACCTTGTTTGTGTTTCTTTACTATAGAATCCTATAATGGTTTTCTGAAATATTCACTTACATAATCAGATATAAGAGCATTGATTTGGGGGCACCTGGGTGACTCAGTCGGTTAAACATCAGACTTTGGCTCAGGTCATGATCTCAAGGTTCATGAGTTTGAGCCCCTCATGGCGTGGTCTTGATGGCTTTTTCAGGTGAGCACCACCTTAGGTGAGCTCAAGCCCTGCTTTGGGTGAGCCCCGCTTCTCTCTCTCCCTCTCTGCCCCTTGTGGGGCTCTCTCTCTCTTTTGCTTCCTCTCTCTCTCTCTCTCAAAAAAAAAAAGCATCTCTATCCTTACTTATCATAGCAGTGTATAAGGATATGTATTTACTTCATTTGATTCTTGGCAGAACTGGTTTAGATAATACATGCTTTTGGGCAGGTGGCACATAGTAACTGCCTAATAAAAGGTATTGTAATAAAAGGGAAAATGTTATCATTAATAAATGATGTAACCATACATAAAAATAACTTTAGATGATTGGGATTTAGATAGGATTGAGCAGTTACTATACTCTTCATACTAAAACAAGGACATGGAAATACTGTTGATCAGTCTTTTTTTTTGTTGTTAGTATAATAATTGGAGGTATTTATATTTTGCTCTTGCTTTGTACCACCTCTTTACTACAGAGAGGGAACATACTCAGAGTTTCAATAATAGGCTTCTTGGCCTAAACATTTTACTTCTAGGAATTTATTATAAATGTATTCACTAATATGTGTGCATGCATAGATGTATATGGACATTGATTATATCATTTTATAATATAATTCTGTAAACTTCCTAATTTTGAATTGGGACACAGTATGAGATTATATTGTATGCATATGATTGATACTCACGGATAGAATGGATAATGTTGTTGACAGAAAATAGGAGTGATCTTCATGGTGTATGAATAAAAGGAATGGAGCAAAACAAGGTATAATATATATGTATAAAAATACACACTCACATTTACATATGCATAAAATATTTCTGAGGGGATGTTCTGAAATTTGAAATTTGTTTCTTCTATTGGGTATATGTCTTGCTTTGGAGGGGGATTTGCTTTTGGATTTCCTGCATTTTTATCATGCATATAAAATGTAAAAATTAGTCTAAAATATTCGTGGAAGGAAATAAATAAGGCAAACAATAGCTGTCTCAGGGTGGTTGGCATATGATTGATTTATATTCATGTGTGTGAGTGGTATGTCTGAGTTATTCTCTAATTCTATAAGACACATCTTTAGTAATAAATATAAATTTTAAAAAGATAGTGTTGGTTGGCAGATTCATAAAGGTGATTTGAAGTAAACTATAATTTACTTTCATCCCCTTTTACCATTAATCTATGCATTGATTTTTAGCATTTCTGAGTGATTTCAATGCAAACTGTAAGCCGTAGCTCTACTTTTTTTTTAGTCCTAATTATCAGCTATCTCAGGGCAATATAATCACCCTGTTCAATTTTAACTTTGTAAGATTTTTCACACATTTTTACAAATTGAGACAGCAGAAGCAATAAACTAAACCTGAATTGTCTTTGTGTCATTTTATATGGTTCTTATTAATACCCTTTGGAATTGTATTATTCCTCACTTTTGCTTCTTCAGACAAAATAAGTGATAGCTTATGGAAAATTACAATGCCTTTCTTCGTTTCAAAAACATTTTCAAAAATTCAGTCCATTCCTACATTAAAAATTATTGTGTTTGAATATTAATTGATATTATTATGTAGATTTTAAGGGAAAGAAAGTTAAATATTGTATCTCATAGAGCAGGGCCAGTTATTATTTAGGTTAACATGGGACCCTCAGCAGTAGGTAGAAATCAGCAATCTTCTGATATGAGGGTGAAACACAAGAGGCACATTTGAGTTTTCCTCCATAGACATATGTGTTTCAATAGTAGATCTTCTCTATTGACGAAAATACAGGCATCACAACGTAAGACCGTTAGTTGCGTGAGGAAGGGATTTAGGAGCTTCATTCACTGCTATGTCTCCAGGTTCAGGTGCCTGGTACATATACTAGATGATGGTTAAACCTTTGTTGACATTTGTCATTTTTTTAACATTAGCCTGCAAGTTGAACTAATTGCAATATAAAGAAAATTGAGCTATATAGCTTTTGTTTAAACTGTCTTCAATCGTGAGATAAGAAAACTACAGATGAAAACCAGAATGCCGACCTCTCTGTTGGAATCAGAGCGTATTGCACGTTCCCCCCACAAAGCCTTATTATGCAAATCTATTTAAGTTCTATTTAGTGATGTTCCTGATACACTTTGAGATTGATCACACAGTTAGCAGCAACTTTATTTTTCAAAGATGCTTTATAAACATATTTTGATACACTCTTTTTGTGCTTGTCTCCTTTGAAGACTCCCTGTAACCACTCAGCCAGGTGTTGGGAAGATGTGTAGTAGCTGAGCACCCTTCTGACACTCTCCTCAGAATCAGCTTGGAGATGCTTTCACCCTGTCCGTCTTCTTCAGCAGCCAGGCAGAGTGCTGACTCCTTCACAGCAGTGAGGAACTCTTCTGGCTTCAGAAGTAAGTAGACTGCATTCAGTTTGATCATTGCCAGTGGTTTTAAAAACACTTAGAGGAGGCTAACTGGAAGTCTTGCAAATTAGTATACAAATTAAAACCAACATTGTTCATCACTAACTATCGCACTTCTATTTTGAGTTCTGTCTTTCTGAAGATACAGTTACTCCTTTTCATGTTGACAATCTGTATCTTTATGGGATTTTCTGCTATCTTTTTCAGGATTGTTTCATATGATTATCATGATTTATATTTGCAGCTTTGAAGCTTAGACAGGGGAAAGATTAAAATAATAATGTTTGCACAGGAGCAAATGGATTCAGATGACCAAGTATTTTATTAAAGTTGCCTGGCTAATGAATTATGAATATGGGATAACATCTCTTGTCTTTTGAGTCTTAAATATCAAGTGCCCTTTCCGTGACTGTGATGTCCAGTGGTATATGGAGGGTAAGAGACTGGTGCAGAAAATGACACTTCTCTTGATTGGTTGGTTTATTGAGTGACATCTTCTCTGAGTCATTGAAGGAGAGTTTATGGCAGCTTATAAATACACATACTAAAAAAATAAAAGAGAAGTCACAGGCAGGGAAATGGATTGAACTTGGGACATGAACAGTGTACAAGATGCATAATGTAATGTATTATACACTACCCCAAAACAAATTCCCAGCTGCATATTTATCTTTGGGCTTCTTAATTACTGGGTATATCAGATAAATACATCAATTACGTGATTGTTTATGTTTATAGGATTTGAAAAGTAAAAGCGTTATCTTGGAAAATGCTCAGAATCTCGTGGTTCGTACTTGTAATCCTATTACTTAGCCATTTTTTTGTTTACTTGGTTTAAATTTGACATATTTCTTTTTTCTCTTCTCCCAAATTCTTTATGTAGGCATCCCTTACTTCTTTTAGGGATATATTTGTGTCAAAATGTCACCACATAGAAAATGATTATGAGTGCACTTTTCTAGACAGTAAAAGTTTGATTTCACCTGGATTGTTTATTGTGATTAGGTGCTTAGCAATTAAAACTTCCTCAGAGAGAATGGGTAGAAAATACTTAATAACCTTAGTTTCATTTTACAACATATTACAGCTTTAGTATGCCAGCAACAGATAGGTCTGTGTTCTTGAAGGAACAGAGAGACTGTTGTTACAAATTTATTTCTGAATCATGGTGCTACCTACTGCATAGTTAAAACAGGCACTCGGTATGTCGCTAGTGTACTCAAAGTGATGTAGATGGACTACTTTTAAGATGTAAACAGAAAGGATATATTAGGTTATATTGAAGTTAATTCATTATAACTATAACTATAGCATAAAATGATGAGTCTGAGCATGTAGAAGATAGATTATGAATCATTATTTTAGTGTAGTTTTTCTATGCATATTTTATTACCTTGTACTCTTTTTGTGCATCATTTATTCATTTATCTTAAAAATTGCTTTTGTTATTTTTGTCCTTGAGCTTTTTATTAAATAAAGAGACTTGAGGAAGACATTCCAGATTTTGCAGATTTTGCTCTTTTTAAAGAAATGGAGGACCCCAACTAAGCTTGAGTTGATTTCACATATTTTGAAGATAGGGAGATATATAAGGTTTGTTTCTTAAAGGCAACCCCTCAAGAACCTACAGAGATTTTATATGCCCAAACAATAAACTAGAAAATTAATAAATTTTTGCTTTCCACAGATAAAGCTGACTTTTTCTAAATGAAACATCTGACTTTTGAAAGCTGTTAGCATGGGAAAGATTTTACTGACATAGATTCTCTAGTGTACATCACAAGACTTAGAGAATTCAAATACATTTTCATTTACTAATGGCTATAATCAAGGCCAAAGAATTTATTTAATTAACCTGGCAATAGAAGGCTAAACAGAAATAATTTATATATTGAGAAGGACTCTTCTGAGTTAATGCTTAATTCAATTTTTAAATTACCAGTCCATTAGTCTGTAGAAGTGGAACCTCCTTTTCCCTTTCTGTTTTTTTTCTTTGGAGTAACATTAGGCTGAAAGTCTTGCATGGAATTAATCACCCTGAAAAAAAGAGAAAGTAAATACATTCCTAATTAGGTTCTTCAAATTTCAAATAGCTCATCGAAAATCCATAGCACATCCATTACAATCCCTTTAAAAATAAATGGAATACTGGGAACTTTCTTAAGGGAAGTAAAGCATGGTGAAGTAGTAAAATAATGAGGCAATGGAGTATCTACTCGTTACTAGTGTAGGATGGTTGAAGTGGTAGTGGTTGTTATGATGGTTATTTTTCAATTAGCCTTGGCCAGTAAGATAGTACTTTTGTCTCTTTCTACTGTTCTTTCTTGTTTAACTAAAGCTCTGTGATCAATTTAAATAATAAACAATAATATCTGAACAGGAGCTGTGCTTGCCTGTCTAAATATGTACACAAGTATATGTACATCTGAAGATCATTTACTATATACATGGTAGTAATGATAATCACTCCACAAGGGTAATATGCATTCTAAACATTCTAAGTATTCTTACTGGCATTAAATATAATATTTAAAAGACTTCTATTTTTTTAGAAACAAATTTCCCTATGTTTAAGACTTGTGCATTATCAACTCTGATCACATTAATTGACAGTGCCTTAGCCAATTAATCATTTATCAATATAAATAATAATAATAGTAATAATCAATATATTATCATTTGAAACCTTCCAGTACTTTTTAATAAACATGAATATATTGGATTCTTCTTTTATCTCTATGAGGTAGTTTAAGAAGTTATATAGGTTCTCAACCAGATAGATTTTCTTTTACACATGAAACCATTAGGTATATATCAGGTTCAATAACCCTGAAAGGTAGAGCAAAGAAGAAACATGTTAAATCATGCAGTGCTCATTTTAAAAAGAAATGAGAATAGGGACGCCTGGGTGGCTTAGTCAGTTAAGTGTCCAACTTCAGCTCAGGTCATGATCTCATGGCTTGTGAGTTTCAGCCCTACATCAGGCTCTGTGCCGACAGCTCGGAGCCTGGAGCCTCCTTCGGATTCTGAGTCTCCTTCTCTCTGCCCCTTCCCCAGCTCACACTCTGTCTCTTTCTCTCTTAAAAATAAATAAACATTAAAAAATGTTTTTAAAAAGAAGGGAGAATAAAATTCTTAGAGGAAACTTTATAATGACTCTCACAAATATATGCTTTCAGTGACAGTCAGTTCCAAATTAATATATCTAAGTGCTTTAAATTTAACATGTTGCTAACTAAGCTCTTGGTCATCTTCCCAAATACTATTTTTGACATTGTTTTTCATAAGGATTTTATTTAAATTCAAGTTAGTCAGTGTAATATTAGTTTCAGGGATAGAATTTAGTGATTCATTACTTGCATATAACACCCAGTGCTCATCCCAACAAGTACTCTCCTTGATGCTCATCCCCCATTTAGCCCACCCCCCACCCACCTCCCTTCTAGCAACCCTCAATTTTTTTCCTATACTTATTCTTTCTGATATTCTTGAGTTCAGTAAATGTCATCATTGTATACCAGAAAAAATAGGAATCATCTTCTAACCTTTCCCCCTTCATTCCACAAATTCCATCACCTAATATGGTCAAATTTACTTACAAAAATTTTCTTGAATTTATCCATTTGTCTCCGTTTGGGACCATTAGTACCTTGGTCCCAACTACCATAGTGTGTCTCCTGGGCTACTACTCCAGAGGCTTCCTAAATTATCTGCTCACATCCACCAAGCCTCAATTCTGTCTATTCTTCATAGCTAGCCAGAGAGAGTATTACAAACTATAAAATTGACATGACATACCTCTCAAAAGACCATTGCTCAAAATATAGACAAAATTCCTTATGGCTTACTATGTTCAAACGGCTTAGCACTTTTCTAAATGTCCCCAACTCATCTCACACTGCACTCCTCTTCTTTCCTGCATTCCAGCCAGAGTGGCCTTTCCGTCCTTCTTCCGCATCAGGTGACCTCCCACCTAAGTCTTCGAGAGTGGTCCTTTCTTCCTCAGCAGATCACCACTCCCAGTTCCTTTTTGCCTAGTATCTCAACACAATATTCAGTTCCTGAAGGAAGCCTTTTGTTGTTCTGCCGGACCACATCATCTCATTATTATATGGTCCCACAGCAATGCATAACTGAAATTCATTACAGTTTTATGTCTCTTTGTGCAGTTATCTAATATTGACCTCCCTTTCAGATTGTAAGCACTGTTAGGTCATGATCCATGTCCATTTTGCTCATCGTGGAAACCTCTCTTTATTTTTTAGGCACTATGAACATGGGCCTAGAGCCCCTCTCCCCAACCATCCCGACCATGGGGGTTTCAAGGACATCAACTGGAGTAGAATTTTTAAGTATCAACTATTAGATCTCTTTGTTTTTGTGTTTTCTTGTTGTCAAAGTTTGATCTAGTTTTATGGCAGGCTCACCATTCTCAGTGGGTGTTTATTTTGCTGGTGCCCTTATATTGCTACTTTCTTTTCTTCTTAGTCTTGACTATATTCCTCAGGGTCTTGTTTTCTGATAGGTGATGGATGAAGACCCTGGCTTGCTGTTATGAAGTGGGAACAAATGAATCCAATTGGAGTTTTTGTTTAAAAATAATTATAGATCAGTAGGAGAGATAAGGGTATTGCAATGCAGAAATAACTACCCTAAGATAACTAGTGATGGAAAGCTACAAATAGCCATGTGAGCTTAGTGGAAAAAGAAGTTTTTCCATCTGAGATTATGCAAATATGCTGCTTATTATAGGTAGAATTTCAGCCTCAGTGATGGGTTTCAACTTTGGACTATCAAAGTTGTTGCTAATGTGCCGATGTGTTGTCTCACTTAGGTAAAAATTCCAGAAGCTAGAGAGATAATGCACAGTTCTCCCAAAAGCCCTTAAGTACTGACACCAAAACTAAAAATGTCTTAGCTGGCAATACTTGATGTAGAAAGGTCACTGCTCTCTCTGCCTACTGTTAGTTTTGGCTCTGTGGGTTGCTATTACTATAGTACTTACTGTCAAGTGTCCTGGGATGAGTTCTGAATGAATGCTTTGCTTTAGGAGACAATGATTACTTTACACTTAGGACCAGGAGGGGTTGATGTCATGTGGAGAGTACTCCTGACACCTGACATTAGATGCATGGCAACAATCTTCACTGCAGAGTGTTGGCTATGAAACTCATTAGAAAAAAAACAATAAGTACAGACTCAACCTAAGTTATTATCCCAGTTATTGTGATGAACACCCTGTTTCATTGACTATGCAGCTAACCTCCCTTATATCACTGTGGGCTGCATTAGGGGTATTTTAACATATGCTATGGGTAGACTGAGGCACCTGCCATTAATATTAAAAACAGTGTGGGAGACTTTACAGGAAAAAAATTGGGGGTACAGAGACTTCTTTTAGAGAAAAATCTGCAATTTACCATAGCAAGAAACTCACAGAC
This sequence comes from Leopardus geoffroyi, assembly GCF_018350155.1. Classification (NCBI taxonomy): domain Eukaryota; kingdom Metazoa; phylum Chordata; class Mammalia; order Carnivora; family Felidae; genus Leopardus; species Leopardus geoffroyi. The sequence goes on from NC_059337.1 coordinate 90,505,049, forward strand.
TAGAAGAATCAGTGTAGGCTACATTGATCATACACACTAACTTAACATTTCTAATGACTTACCATATGGAAGGAAAAGCACTATGAAATTACGGAAGCATCAACTACATGGAAGGATGTGTGAAAAAAATCAGGGACTTGTAGATCTATCATTGCTAGCTGAAAACATTAATAATATAAGAAAACCTAGAGACTTGATTTTGAAAAGTGCTAACTTAGATAACACAGTTAAATTAGATTATGTTGTTTTGACACAGAAGTATTTAATATCTAGACTTTTGGACAACTTCAGTGGTGTTGAAGATATTTTATCACCCAGAAGGGATAAGTAAAACACACCATTTGGGGATGGTGACAAGCAGGCGGTGACATATATATGGGTTAGTCTCAAAAAACAATCTTTTCCATCATCCTTGATTACATAGGTAAAGCTGGATGGTGACTGTAATTTGGCAGGTGGTAGCTCAAACTCGTTTGTTTAATTAACCTTCCTTTGGACCATTAGGAATACTCAAGATGTACTTACTTGACATAAAAAATGCATCCCCCTCTGTTTTTATGCAAACAGTCAGGCACATGCAGTTTGACAACTGAGGTAAAAGCTTTGTTGCTGAGGTGAAAGCAACTTTTTTTGAGGTGACTGTTCCTCTTAGTGTCAGACAAACCTAAATCCATAATTAGAATCTGGCTTTCTTTTTGATCACTTGCATGTAGATATAGATTACTGTTCTAAAGCCTGAAGTTTTAACAGATTGTTTAATATCTGAAAAATAAATAACCTTGTAATACCTGCTTACTTATTTATGTCTTGAAGACATAATTCCATTACAAGCAAAGGAGTGCTTCTTAGATTATTTCAATACCTACTACAATCATGATTCCACTGCAGAAATAACCCACAGTTGAAAACTTGCATTCATTATTTATAAAGAGACAGGAAAATAGACTAAACTTTTTCTAATAACTCTCTACTTGAGAGAAGACTGAAAAGGACATGCTGACAAATAAAATTATATGTAATTGTATGTAATTTTAATGTAATCTTTTCATTCAATCAAGGTCGTATTTTGGGGCATCTTAATTTTTTTTAAGTTTATTTATTTTGAGAGAGAGAGAGAGGAATAGCACAAGAGCTGGAGGTGGAGAACAGAAAGAGAGGGAGACAGAGAATCCCAAGCAGGCTCCAACCACACCATCAGCGCAGAGCCTGATGTGGGGCTTGAACTCACAAACTGTGAGATCAGACCCAAGCTGAAGGCAAGAGACAGATGCTCAAACAACTGAGCCACCCAGGCACCCTACATTTGGGAGCATTTAAAAATATTTCTTATATGTACCTTGAAATGAAGCAATGGAACTCAAAATTTTAGGTCAAGTTTAATTAAAGAATGACTCTAATAATTAGAGTGATAATGAGGGTAGACCTATGGCATTCGTGGATTTTATTGATGTAGTTTTATGCAAATGTCCCAAGTCTGGAAACTGGTATCCAGGAATGAGCCACATAATAGTGAGTCCAGCAGATATCTAACATCTGAATCACTTCTTGGGTTTGTTCTCTATTCATCATAACATGCAGGAAACTTTTATTAAAGGTATGGAGAGATTATTTAAAAAAATTTTAGCAATGCTTTATTATAGTTTATGAGAAGTTTCTCAGTGATTTTCTTGATTTCTAAATATTTGGAGACAAAATCCATATGTATGATTCCTTGTGCAAGGGTATTCATATATAAGGATCTACAATACCCCACTGGGAATCATAATGATAAATAAGTAAGAAGGATATTGAAAAAAACAACAAATAAGAATGTAGCAATCAAGTCTAAATCCAACTCATCTTTATACGTTCTTGGTAGGCTCTTTATGTTTATATTTGTCACATGATACCCCTATGAACAAGTAAAAATTTTGTTTTCCTATATTTTAGACCTCAGATATCAAGTCCTTCCTCTAGACCTAGTCAGGTATTTTGATCAAACAGGTGTGTTTTTTTTTTGTTTTTGTTTTTAATACTTTTGTTTCTTAGGATATTTCTTGAGTCATTCTCAGAAATAAGTCCAAACATTAATAGTGACTTCACCCTATAAGATATACTATTATATGAAAATGTCTAGTCTACTCCAAATAAACCAAAAAAGATAATTTATTTACACATTTACACATTTGGAATTTATACTTTTTTTGCAAAATACTCCTTTGAAACAGCAGATATTGGGGACTTATTTTAAAAATACATATATCAAGGGGCACCTGGGTGGCTCAGTTGGTTGATCGACCGACTTCGGCTTGGGTCATGATCTCGCAGTTTGTGAGTTCAAGCCCCACATCGGGCTCTGTGCTGACAGCTCAGAGCCTGGAGCCTACTTCAGATTCTATGTCTCCCCCTCTCTCTACCCCTCCCCTGCTCATGCTCTTTGTAATAAATAAATGTTAAAAAAATTTTAAAAAATACATATATCAAATGCATTAAAAATAAGAATGATGTATCCAAGGCACTGGCAATCTTATGAGGAATGGTAGGTTATAGAGCGATTTATATCTTATTCCTTGTTTCAGTATTAGGTGTGTTTTGATATGCTGTAATTCCTTGCAAATTACTAATCTGTGGTGAGGGCATAGAGTAATTTTTACTTCATTAGGATGTAAATTGACCAACATTCTATAATTATTCACAATAAATAGAAGTTTACTACAAATTGAAAACAAGAATAAATCTGAAAATAATTTTGATTAAAATTATACAAAATTATCTTGTATCACAAACCCAAATATGTAATATAATATGATCCCCAAATTGTAAATTTTGGAGCTTATAAAAGGATCTCATGCAAGTAAAACATTAAAATAGTATAAACATACAAACAAAAAAATTGAGAGATATTCCATGTTCATGGAGAGGAGAAATCAATGTTATTTAGATGTCATTAATTGCCAATTTATATATAGATTCAATTCAATACCAATCAAAATTACAGGATGTTATATTGTGGATATTGACAAACTGATTCTAAAGTTTATATGAAGAGGCAAAAGACACAGAATAGCTAACATAATACTGAAGAATAACAAAGTTGGGGGACTGATGCTACCCAACTTCAAGACCTGACTATAAAGCTACAAGTTGAAAAAAAAGGTGAGGTATTAGCAAAAGAATAGGCAAATAAATCAGTGGAGCAGAGTAGAGAGCCTGGAAATAGATCCCTATATAGGCAATTGATCTTTGACGGAGAAACAAAGGCAGTAAAATGGAACAGACAGTCTCTTCAACAAATGGTGCTGGAACAACTGGACATAACCTTCACAAAAGTTAACTCAAAATGAATCAGAGACCTGTATGTATATACAATACTGTAAAAAACCTAGAAGATAACATAGGAGAAAACTTAGATGACATTGGGTATGGTGATGTCTTTTTTACATAAAATGCCTAAGAAACAATCCACAAAAATGATTGATAAGCTGAACTTCATTAAAGTTAAAAACTTCTCTGTGAAAGGCAATGTCAAGAGAACAAGAAGGCAAGCTTCACACTGGGAGAAAATATTTGCAGAAGACATATTTGATAAAGGACTGTTATCCAAAATATACAAAGAACTCTCAAAACTCAACAATAAAAACACCAACAACATGTTTTAAAGATGAGCCAAAGACCTTAACAGATATCCCACCAAAGGAGATATACAGATGGCAAAAAAATAATAATAAATAAAAAGCAGATGAAGTATGTTTCACATCATATGTCATCAGGGAAATGCAAATAAAACAACAATGAGGTGCTAATTCACACCTACTAGAATGGCCGAAATCTGGAACACTGACAACACCAAATGTTGATGAGAATGTGGAGCAACTGGAACTCTCATAGTTTGCTAGTGGGAATACAAAATAGTACCGCAGTATGGAAGACAGTTGAAAGACAGTTTGCCTGTTCCTTACAAAACTAAACGTACTCTTACCATATGATCCAGCAATCATACTTCTTAATATTTACTCAAAGGAGTTAAAAACATATGTTGTTACAAAAAGGTGCACACAGATTTGTACAGCAGCTTTACTTATAATTGCCAAAACTTGGAAGCAACCAAGATGTCCTGTGGTAGGTGAGAGGATAAATAAACTGTACATCCAGACAATGAAATCATTCAGCACTAAAAATAAATGAACTATCAAGCTGTGAAAAGGCATGCAGGAAACTTAAATGCCTGTTAAAAGTGAAAGAAGCCAATTTTAAAAGCTTACATCCTATATGATTCCAACCATATAACATTCTGGAAAAGGCAAGACCACCAAAATAACAAAAAAGATCAGTGATTGCCAAGTGTTTACAGGTGAGGAGGGGTTGAAAACACAGAGCACAGAGAATTTAAAGTAGTGAAAATACTCTGTATGATGCCATAATAATGGATACATGTCATTATACATTCGTACAAACCCAAATGAGTGTGGAACACCAAGTGTGAATGGTAATGTAGACTATATATGTTTTTTTTGAGTGATATGATATGTCAAATTCATATTCATTATTTTTATTTTTTTTTAATTTTTAATGTTTATTCATCTTTGAGAGAGAGAGAGAGGAGAAAGAAAGAGACAGAGTGTGAGCAGGGGAGGAGCAGAGAGAGAGGGAGACACAAAATCTGAACCAGGCTCCAGGCTCTGAGCTGTCAGCACAGAGCCTGATGCAGGGTTTGAACTCAAGAACTGAGAGATAGTGACCTGAGCTAAAGTCGGACGCTTAACTGACTGTGCCACCCAGGTGCCCCTACTTTCATTATTTTTAGTAAATGTCCCACTCTAGTGGAGATTATTAACAGGAGAATGGTTACATGTATGAGCCAGGGAGTATATGAGTAATATACTTATTGAGTATATTGAATATATGAGTAATCTACCTTCCCCTCAATTTTGCTGTGAATTTTAAGCTGCTCTGAAAAAAGGTCTTAATGTAAAAGTAAAATGGTATGAACATTTCCATAGTTTCATTGTTGAACTTTCTTCTGTATTTCAGGTTTTAAACAAGTTCCTTATATATTATGAAATATTATGATCTATATTACTTTAGAATTGCCATATTTGATATAGAATGGTTTCTCATTCTTGTACTAACTTGTATTTACTTGATTTACTAATAAGATTGAAAATCTTTGCATGAGTTTATTGGCCTTTCATACTAACTTTTTGTTGAAGCCCTTCGTTAATTTTTAATTTTTTTTAACGTTTATTTATTTTTTGAAGGAGAAAGAGAGCATGAGCGGGGGAGGGGCAGAGAGAGAGAGAGAGAGAGGGAGATACAGAATCCGAAGCAGGCTCCAGGCTCTCAGCTGTCAGCACAGAGCCCAATGCGGGGTTCTAACCCACAGACCATGAAATTATGACCTGAGCTGAAGTCAGACGCTCAACCAACTGAGCCACTCAGGCGCCCCAGCCCTTTGTTAATTTTTATATTAGCTTGTGTTTTTCTTATCAGATGATAGTAGTTTTAAAAAAAATGTATTTTGCATTCCAGTCCTTTGTGGATATCTTGAGTCATACACAATTGCCTCTAATCTATGGTCAGTGTTTTCACTTTAATAATGTTATACCATATTCATCGAAGACTAATATTGTATGTTCAGGGGTTGAGGTAGGAATTACATTTTTTCTTCTTAAATGAGTCACAAACTCACAAGATAGTGTGTCATACACAAGCTTATTTTAATGCCTGCACCAAACCCTTGATACTCAGCAGGGCATATGGGGAATATATAGCTTATATTTTTCCCCATTCAGGAGTTGTTTACACACACTAAAGTAAAAGTAGAGTGGGGGTTGTGGTATTGTTCCTACAGCTTGCAGATCCTCAAGAAAACTTGACACTGTCCCATTTAGTCAGGGGAAACTGCCCCTCCATTAGTCAGTCTGCAGGCACAGTAGTGGTGATCTGGATAAGGTTATGTTGCCTCAGACTATAGAGGGATATGGTCATTAGGCACCCTCTTTTACGATGTCAGCTGAGAGTTTTCCTAGGTCTTACTTATTGTAGGTCTGTGAGCAATCTGGAGCTTACCTATACTAGCAACCCAGGGATAGTTTTTAAATACAAAGCTACTGACGCATTTAACACTTCACACATAGGATGGATGCCTTAATTCACTGTATTTTATTATAACCAGTTTCATCAGCTTTTTGTTAATCTTTAATAATTTCAGTTATTAATTTTAAGGGACAGTGCAGGGACCAAAGAAAGTAAATCGTTTTTACAAAGAGGAGTTTGCACGAAGGATCCCAAGCTCCAGGAAAGGGAATATCTCAGGAAGTCCTTACCCAGATAATATGTTTTCATTTTAATTCAGTGAATTTATCAATTGTTTCTTTTGGTTTTGAGTGTGTGTGTGTGCTTTTTTTTTTCTTTGCATCATTTCAGCTATTGTTTCTGCTGTTAAAGAAATAAAGATATTTTCTTATGTATTCTTTTAATATTTTAAAAGTTTCTTCACATTTTTTTGTATAGTGTTGAAATTGGATTTGGAGAAAAGTACAGTTCTATTTTATTTTTTTCATACTGCTAACCAATTGTTGTGACACTGTTTATTGAATATTCCATCTTTTCCCCATTGAATTGAAATTCTATGCTGCCATACACAGAGCTTTCATACATGCACAGACATATTTCTTGGTTTTCTATTTTATTTCATTGTTCTCTTCATCATCCCTGCACAAATACCATGCTGTAATTTAATTATTCTAGGGATTAGTCTTAGTAGGTTGTAAAATGAATAAATCTACTCTTTTTGTCTCTCCTTCAAAATTTCCTTGGCTGATGTTCGCCCTTTATTTTGTATCCTTTTGTTTCAATTTTTGGAATAGGCAAGTTTGGTGAAAAATCATGTGTTAAAATTTACTGAAGTCACATTTACTGTAGTAATTTTTTATTTTGGTTGGGGAAGAAGTAGTTTTTTTTTATTTTTTTAATATCATATTTATCTATCAATGAACTTTTTCACGTTGTATAATAAAGGTTTCTACCTTCTCTTTATATGTCTTGCATTTTTTTCTTATTTCTTCACAAACTTTTATATTGCTGTAAATGGGCTTTTAAAATGTTACATTTTTCAAATGATGTTCTGTATAGTAATGTTGCTTTTTACGGTTATGTCTTCTAAGCAACTTTGATAAATTCTTATTAATTTTCATTTACAATTCTTGTAATTATATAATTTTATTTATAATATCTATACAAATAGCATCATTACAATTTCCTTTGTATTATATTTCTATTATCTAATTGAACAGGTTAGGAGCTCTCTTACAGTGCTGAATGCAAATGGTGAGTGTGGCCATTCTTATATTTTTCTTGACTTTAAAGGAACTGTTTCTCATGTTTTGCCATAGTGTACAATGTTTTTGTTAGATCATTTTATGGTAAGTATTAATTTGGGATATATATACTTTCTTAAACTACAGAAGCCCAATTTTTCTTTTCACCATTTTCTTCATAGTGAACATTATATAGAGTTTCCAATGCAATGGTTAGTTTTAATTTCTAATGGATCAATGATGATGGAACTCATCATACCCTAATCTATTATCTCATTCCGTATTTAATGTGGTCTTTTTTCCCCAATTTACATTGTAGTCAGCATTAAAATACCAGTAAGAAAATTCATGGATTACTTTTTTAAAAAAATTTGGGTGGGGCACAAGGCAAGATTTTACTTTGAATCCCTCAAAATTTGATAATATTCATCTTATTAAAATTGCCTCGTTTCAGAATAATGTCCTTCTCTACTCTTATAAAGCTTGATTTTTACATATTTAAATATAAAATATTATAATAACCGAAATAGCATGATCAATTTAATTCCTAGTCTGAATCTGAAGTAAGTAGAAAATACATCTTATAAATAAAAATGCAGGTAAGCAGATATTCACATAATTGAATAGAATTTTAGAACAGTGTGACTTTCTTCACTTATAGTTGAAAAATTAGGGACTATGAAAAGATTTTTCATTCATCTGAGCTCCCACAGACAATTAATGAAGGAAACTTGCTTATCTTCTTCTAGCATATAACTTTAAAAACTTTAAGTCCCTTTGGGACTGTTTTACTATTTTACAGAAAAAATCTCTTGGTTTTCCATCTTGCAGTTTATTTCTTTGATCATCATTGCTGTCTATACTGCTATTTACTCCCATTGGTTGGTGGTCATTGTTGTTATGATTATTATCATTATGATTATGGTTTAATGTTTTACTGAAAATGTTATTTTATTGCAACCTTTAACACAACATAAATGTTCATAAAACATATGTATATTTTAATGAAAAATACATTGTAAATAACTGTGAAACTAGCATTCAGTTCAAGAAATAGAACAGTGCCATTGTCCTTCTCTGCTTCTATCTGAAATGTTATCCCTTTTCACTGAGCTAGAAACTGTGTAATAATCTAAGCCATGCGATAATAGATTTGTTTCCTGTTAGAGTTTCACTTCCTATATATGCTTCTATAACCAATATAGTTTTGTCAGATTTTGAACTTTATAGGAAAGGATTAATACTGTACTTGCCCTTTGTACCTTGCTTCTTTTGCTTAAACTTCTGCTTTTAATATTTTGGAATGTATTTCAGTTGTTGCATATAGTTGCAAATTGTAAATATCCATCACTCTATGGTGATCTGTTAAGGTACTAAAATTTATCTCTATTTGATGAATGTTTAGGTTATTTCAAGCTTAAGGTCATGCAAATAAAGAACATTTTTGTGCATGTGCACAGATTTTCACTTAGATACCCTCTATATATTCTGTTAGATTTACACTCACTTATTAATTCCAGGAGTTTTTTTTTTGGCCAGTTCTCCAGAATCTTCTATGTAGAAGATTATATCGTTTGCAAACAGTTTTATTTCTTCCTTCCCAATCTGTATAATTTTTATTTCCTTTTCATGTCTTATTGTGTTAGAAATATTAGGATTTCTAGTATGGTGTTGCATATAGTGGTGTATATATAGTGTATGTTGTATACACTATAGTGTATATAGTGTAAATTGCATTGTTACCAATTTAGAGGGAAAACATCCAGTTTCACATCCTTAAGTATGATATTAGCTGTATGCATTTTGTACATGTTTATTACCAAGTTGAGGAAGTTCTCTGTTATTATTAATTGTTTGAGAATTTTTATTATGAAAGGGTGTTCGATTTTGCCAAAAGTTTGTGTTTTTTTCTGCATCAATTTGATATATACTTTATTTCTTTATTAGCTTATTGATGTTATGGGACACTGATTTTCTTTTTTTTTAAGTTTTTAAAATTTTTATTTATTTTGAGAGAAAGAGAAAGAGCAAGCAGGGAGGGGCAGAGAGAGAGGAGAGAGTGAGAATGCCAAACAGACGCTGTATTGTCCATGCAGAACCCAATGCAGGGCTCAAACTCACGAATCGTGAGATCATGAGCTGAGCTGGAAGATGCTTAACCGACTGAGCCACCCAGGTGCCCTGGAACACTAATTTTTAATTTTTGAAATAGCCTTGTATGCCCAGAATAATTCTCATTTATTTATTATAAATTGTTTTAAATGTTGCATTTGGTTTGCTAATGTTTTAAATATTCTGACATTTATGTTAAAGAGAAATATTGGTCTGTAGTTTTCCACTCTTGCAGTGTTTATCTGGTTTTGGTATTAGACTAATACTGGCCACACAGAATCAGTTAAGGAGTGTTACTTCTGCTTCTTTTTCATGGAGGAATTTGTATAGAATCGATATCATGTCCCCTTAAATGTTTGGTAGAATTCACCAACGAGACAGTTGGGTAAGTGCTTTCTTTTTTAGAAAATTGTCGATTGTTGATTCAGTATCATTAAGAAATAGAGAGTATTCCCTTATTATTCTTTTATTGTCCATTGAAACAGTGATGATGACCCTCTTATTTCTGTTATTAGTAATTTGTATCATCTGTTTTGTGTGTATGTTTTTGTATTTATTTATTTATTTGAGAGAGAGAGCTAGACAAAGCATGAGCAGGGGAGGGACAGAAAGAGAGGGAGTATTTGTTAAGCATTTTTTAAATTGAATTGGACAATCTCTGTCTTTTACTTTGAGTATTTATACCATTTATGTTTAAAATAATTGTTGGAATAGTTGTATTAATTTTTACAGTGTTCTAACTTTTTATATTCATTGTACTTGTTCTTTTCAATTTATTAGCTGCTTTAATTTTTCTGCCTTTTCTGGTTTTAATTGAACATTTTATATTTCATTTTCTCTCTTCTCTTAGTGTATTAATAATACTTTTGTTTATAAGATTTTTTAATGTGGTTTACCTAGCATTTGAAATATACATTTACTTCAAATTTAGTCCACTTTTAAATAGCACTATACTAGTTCACAACTATATGCATACCAGAGCATTCCCAATTTCTTTTTCCTATTCCTTGAAATATTTTTTTAAATTTTTTAATGTTTATTTATTTGAGAGAGAGAGAGAGCATGCTAGATAAAGCATAAGCGGCGGAAGGGCAGAAAGAGAGGGAGTATGTCACAGAGTCCAAAGCAGGCTCCAGGCTCTGAGACACCATCATGGAGCCTGACGTGGAGCTCAAACTCACAAACTGTGAGATCATGACCTGAACCGAAGTCTGGCACTTAACCGAACTGAGCCACTCAGGTGCCCCTGTCCCTTAAAATATTGTTGACATTCATGTTACATAACTATATGTTATATTCAGGTAAAACATTTTTATGATTATGCTTTTGAAAAAAGTAATCTTTTAAATCAATTAATGAGGAAAGTACTTTTTTTTTTCCTTTTCTGATGCTCTTCTTTTTTGTGTGTTGATTTAAGTTCCTGGCTTATGTTATTTTTTTTCTCCCTAAAGAACTTCTTTTAACACTTATTGCAGAGCCTGTCTGTTTGTGATGAATTCAATCTTTTTTTTTTATTTTGTCAGAGTAAATCTTTTTTTCCCCTTTACTTTTGAAGGCAAATGTTGCTGGATACACAATTCTACATTGGTTTATTTTTATTTACTTTTTATTTTTAAATTTTTTTTCAATGTTTATTTATTTCTGAGAGACACAGAGACACAGAGAATGAGGAGGGGAGGGGCAGAGAGAGAGGAGACACAGAATCCAAAGCAAGCTCCAGGCTCTGAGCCATCAGCACAGAGCCTGATGCAGGGCTTGAACTCATGAATGGTGAGATCATGACCTGAGCCGAAGTCAGACATTTAACTGACCGAGCCACCCAGGTGTCCCTATTTTTATTTATTTTTTAGTACTTTATGTATTTTACTCCACTTTCTTGATATATGGTTTCTGATGAGAACCCTACTGTAATTCTCACAATTATTCTTCTATAAGTAAGGTGTCTTTACCCTTTTGGTTTCTTTCAAGATTAACCCTTTATCTTTGGTTTCCTTCAGTTTGAAGATGATATGCCTAAGTAAATTTTGTTTGTTTTTCTTTCAATATTTTTTCTGTGTGATGTTCTCTTACATACCTGGATCTATAGTTTGCTGTTTTTTTTTAATAGTAGTAAAGTTTTGATCATTATTAGTTCACATATTTCTTCTTCTCCACTATCTGTTTCTTCTTCCTTTGATATTCCAATTGCTTGTGTTTCCCCTTTGAAGTTTTCCCACAGTTCTTGGATGTACTGTTTTTTCCCCACTTGTATTTTAGTCTGAATAGTTCCTATAGACCTATCTTTAAGCTTATTCATTCTTTCCTTGGCTAAGTCTCGTCTACTGATGAATGCATTAAAGGTATTAATTGTGCTAGTGTACTTTTATTTCTATCATTATTTTTTTTATTTTCTTAGAGTTGCCATTTCTCTGCTTATATCATCCATCTATTCTTGCATGTTGTCTACTTTTCCTTTTATAGCTTTTAATGAATTAATCATAGTTATTTTAAATTTTCTCTCTGATAACTATAATATCTGAGTCATATCCAAGTCTTGTTCTGATGCTTTCTTTTTCTCTTCAGTCTGTGCTTTTCTTGCTTTTTTCATACCTTGCTATTTTTTTTTAATTGTATTAAACATCAGACATTTTGTACTGGATGAAAGGAATTGAAGTAAATAGACCTTCAATCTGAAGATTTATATTCATCTGACTAGAGTTTTTAGTATGTACTGTAGTGTAAGTGCCAGAGTCTTTAAATTCTTTTAGTGCCTTTGTTTTTGTCTCCCCTCATACCTGTGGGCTTCTCTTAGTAATCCTTGGAAAAAGTCTCTGTCTTGCAGCTAGCTAACCAACTCTCAGTGTATTGGAACTCTGTTTTGGTGGTAGCAAGTGCAAAAAGAGAAATTGGCTATAATATTATGATTTAGTCTGTCTTTAGCTGAGGTGTGACTCTTGACTGTGCTTCACAAGTGTTTGTATGGTGTCATAGCTTTTCTCCCTCATATCAGGTGAGTCAGAAAGGCTAAATGTGGCTGAGGTGGTTGGGGATCATTTTCCAAAGGCTTAGAAGCAGAACAAGACTGTGGTAAAATCTTTTCCTTTGAAGAATATGCCTTTGTTATGGAGAATGATCAGGATGTACTTAAAAAGGGATACTTTCCCCTTCCTCCTGGCAGAAGCATAAGGGGATTTTTCTTCTCTTTTCTCTCTGAGTTCATGGTGGATTTATGGAGGTAAAACCCATGAATGTGGGGGGTCTTAAAAGGCTGTGACTTCACTCTTACTCTCATCTTTCAGCTGTGTATCAAAATTACTATTAAATTGTTCCTTACAATTTATGGTTGTAACAGCTTCTGCTCTAGGTAAGTATATATATGTTGGCTGTGTCTTTCTGGCTGTACCTGGTTTTCTGGATTTCATGGTGGCAGTTTTTCTTGTGAATTCAGTTCTCTAATTGGTCTAAGAAAAGTCACTGATGTTTTGTTTGTTCAGCTGTGTTTATCTTATAAGGACTGGAGTGACAACCTCCAAATATGTGGGAGCAGAAACCTTTTCATTTTTTTTTATTTTTTCCCAGCTTTGCTGAGATATAATTGACATATTGTGTTAATTTAAGATGTACAATGTGATGATTTGATACACATATATAACGTGAAATATTTACCACAATAGAGTCAGTTGTTATATCCTAAAAGACTTCCTTTGGCATTTCCTTTATTGTGGGTAGGTTGATATACCTTGTTTTTGTTTATCTGAAAATGTCTTCATTGTTTTCTATATATAAAGGCCTGCTAACATTTGAATGCCATTTTAGTATTATAATCTGAAAGAAATTGACACCTTGTTTATTATGAAATATTACTCTTAATTTCTGTTATTATTTGTTCTGAAATTTATTTTGAATGATATTACTAGAGCCTCTAGCTTTGTTTTGATTAGTATTTACATGATCTATCCTTTCCACCTTTTTGCTGTTATCTATTTGTATTCTCAGATTTAAAATGGCTTTCTTTTAGAAGACATATTGTTGGTTCTTGTTTTTATATTCAATTTGATAATTTCTGTCTTTTAATTGCAGCATTCATACTATTAACATTTCAAGTGATTAGCAATATGATTGAGTTTTAATTTTCCATTTTTCTGTTTATTTTCTTTCAAAAAGATTTTTTTAATGTTTATTTTTGAGAGAGAGACAGAGCATGATCAGGGGAGGGGCAGAGAGAGAGGGAGACAGAATCTGAAGCAGGCTCCGGGCTCTGAGCTGTCAGCATAGAGCTTGATGCTGGACTCAAACTCAGGAACCAAGAGATCATGACCTGAGCTGCAGTCGGATGCTTAACCTGCTGAGACACTCAGGTGCTCCTTGCTGTTTGTTTTCTATTTGTGTCATATATCTTTGGTTCAAATTTTTCTTCTTTTCCTGCTTTCTTTTAGAATAATTGAGTATTTTTATTATTCCATTTTATTTTACTTATTAGGTTGTATAGTTTTATCTCTTTGTTTTATTTTTTCAGCGTTTGTTCTAGGGTTTATAATATACATCTTTAATGTATCAGAGTTTACCTTTAAATTATACCATATTGCGCATCTACCATCTCACATATATAGTGGTTTGTGCCCATATTTCTACTCTGTCTTTTGTCATTGTTGTCATATTATACTTCTCCACATAGATAGAACTCTATCTATGTGGAGAAGTAAAATATGATATATACTCTGCATGTCTAAAGTAAAATAAACTCTACCATATAGGATTATTATTTTTAAACATTCAATTTCATTTTAAGGAGATAAACAATGAGAAATACTTTCACATTAACCTCATATTTACCATTTACATAACTTCATTCTATCTAGTATCAGTTTCCTTTTATCTCAAGAAAAATTTTTTTATATAAGTGCACAAATGATGAATTTGTCAGTTTCCATTTGTTCTAAACGTATTATTTTAAAGTTATTTTTGTAATGCTAATTTTACATATTTTTTTATTACCTTGAAGATCTCTCCACTCTTTTCTTTCTGAACTCTTTCCTTCCATATTGATTTCTGAAGGAGTATACTCTCATTTTTAGAATTGTGTTCCTCTGTATGTAATGTCCATGTTTTTCTAGCTGTGTTTTTATCAGTGTTTTGCAGAAAATTGATCAAGTTATGCCTTGGTGTAGTTTTTTTAGATTTCTTCTGTTTGGTGTTGGTCGAGCATCTTCCATATGTCAGTTTATTTGTTTTTTCTTTTAATTTTTTTCATGTTTATTTATTTTTGAAAGAGAGAGACAGAGCGTGAGCAGGGGAGGGGCAGAGAGAGAGGGAGACACAGAATCTGAAGCAGGCTCCAGGCTCTGAACTGGCAGCACAGAGCGCAACGTGGGGCTTGAACCCATGACCTGAGCCGAAGTTGGATGCTCAACCGACTAAGCCACCCAGGCACCCCATTTGTTTTTTAAAATAATCTTTGGAAATAGGTCAGCCATAGTTTTGTCAAATTTCTTTCTTGCTCAGGAACTTTCCTAGGATTCCAACCTCAAATATGTTAGCCTGCATGGTAGTCTCACAGGTCACTGATGATCTGAACTTTATTTTTTTCATTTTTGTTTTTGTTTATCTTATTGTTTCTGTTGTTAGAATTTTTCTCCATGTGCTCTATTTTGTATAGCTTTTATTACTAGTGTCTTCACATACACTCCAAATTTCTTCTACGGTGTCTAATCTGCCAAAAATATCATCTTCTGTTGTTTTTCTTTTAATATTTTTATTATTTATTTTTGAGAGAGAGAGAGAGACAGCACAAGCAGGGGAGGGGCAGAGAGAGAGGGAGACACAAAATCTGAAGTAGGCTCCAGGCTCTGAGCTGTCAACACAGAGCCCGACCTGGGGCTTGAACTCACGAACCCGTGAGATCATGATCTAAGAGAAGTCAGACAACCGACTGAGCCACCGGGCGCCCCTGTTGTTGTTTTTGTTTTGATACTGTATTTTTCATATTTAAAAGTTCCCCACGATCTGTTTTGTATATCTTCCATTTCTCTTCTCAACATGGCCATTTTTTTCCTCTACCTTTTTGAGCATATGGAACATCTTTATTGTAACTGTTTTAATGGCTTTGCTATTTTCATCATGTCTTTTGTTTGTACATCTTTTTCTATTGATTGAGTGTTCCTGGTTTAGGGTTATATTTTCTTGTTTCCTTGCATTCCTGATATTTTTTTTTTCATGGAAGCCAGATACAATAAACTTTATGTTGTTATTTGCTGGATTCAATGAGATCCTTTATACAAAACTGTTGTATCATATTTTTATACTTTTTCTTGTTCAAAAGGTTAAAGGTGTATTAGTCCCATTTACTTCGTCATAGCTGGAGGTAGACATCTCTATTTTTACCTTAATTTTTGATGTAAAACTTACTAGGCATAGTATTTTAAGTTTGTGGATGTTTTGTTTCATTTCATTGTTTTCTCATTGTTGTTTTTTTGTTTTTCTTTGAAGAGAAAACTTACATTTTCTCTTACTGGTGTTTAGATGTTCTCCCTGTGTTTGTTTATGTATTTTTTTTTATGATGCCACGAAGTGAGGGTTATGGACTGAATGTTTGTCTTCTCCCCAAAATTTACATGTTGAAACCTAACCCCAAGTATGATGGTATTTGGAGATGAGTCCTTTGGAAAGGAATTAGGGTTACATGAGGTCATGAGGGTAGTGTTCTCATGATGGGATGGGATTAAGGACTTTATATGAAGAGACAACAGACACAGAAATTTTGCTCACTCTGAGACTGGCAAGCCAGGAGATACTCCACCAGACCATGAAGGCAGTCTCATCTCAGACTTCCAGCCTCCAGAACTCTGAGAAAATAAATTTCCATTGCTTAAGGCACAAAGTGTTTGGTGTCTTGTTATGGCAGCCTGAGCAGATTAAGACAGTGAGTTATACTTTTTTTTTTTTTATTTATGATACTAGGGTTCATAGGTTTTCTTGAATCTCTTGATACTTTTTATCATATTTAAGAAATATTGCTCTTGTATCCTTGAATATTGCTTCTTCTTTGTTGTCTGGAAGACAGTTATTCTGGGACTCCAGTTACATGATGGTGTATCTGGTTACCATGTTCCATATAGCTCTTATTTTTTTTTAATGTCTATTTATTTTTGACAGAGAGACAGAGATAGAGTGTGAGTGGGGGAGGGACAGAGTGAGAGGGAGACACAGAATCTGAAGCAAGCTTCAGGTTCTGAGCTGTAAGCACAGAGTCCAGTGAGGGTGTGGGGCTTCAACTCATGAACCACAAGATTATGACCAGAGCCGAAGTCAGGCACTTAACCAACTGAGCCACCCAGGTGCCTCTGGCTCTTATTTTTCTTTTCTGGATTCCTAGTCATCATTCCTCTTAATATTTAATCCAGATATTTTCTTCCAATTTAGTTTTCCAAATTTTTGGTTTTTCTTTCAAAATGTTTAATCTCCATCTATTGAATTTTAAATTTTGGTTCTGGAATTTATGTTTGAAGTTTTTAGTAAGTTCTAGTTTTCTTGCATAATCCTAAATTTTTTCACTTAACTTCTAGTTCATAGTAAGTAAATTTATTCAGTGACCTGTGAACTGTTTGTGTATTTTCTCTTTTAAGGGTGTGAGTATTGGTTTTGTTAATATTTTTTTTTTCTGGTATGTTTTTTTTCTATTCAATTAATTTCAGTGTCTGGCAACTGATGAGTTTTATATCTTTTGTAATTGTGTCTTTTACTTTTTTCTGTGCAAATATTGCCTTCTTATTTTTTTTTTTAAATTTGCTCCAATTATTGGAAATGAAAAATTCTGAAAATGATTTGAGTATATAGATGATATCTCAGTAGATGAAATCACATGCAGGATGTACTTTTGCTAGAAAATCCAAGTAAAGTGAGGGATGTTCACTAAATTCCAATTAAGGTTTGGCGTTAGTCCTTCTGAGGACCATTGTATTTGTAGTATGTAGCTTGCACTTGTCCTTAGATGAAGCCCTGCCCTTGTGTGTAGATGACACTCTTCTTCATTCCATTTAAAATTCTTGGATGTTTAACTAAAGCCATTCATTCCCACTTGGAAATCCCTAGCTGGTGTTTTTTTGTTTTTTTTTTTTGTTTTTTTTTGCTTCAAGCACTGGAACTCTCTAAAGTTATGTTCAGCATTGTGTCACAGTCTTCTATTTCACTATAGAATCAGAAATTTCCTTTAGGATTATAGTGACCCAGCTGTTTGATTCACTTTGGGGGCACAGTGAAGAATTTTGCATTTCATCTGGATCTTTTCACAAACTTTCACTACCTTGATCACTGTAAACAGATATACACATAGACACACCCACTTTTTTTCTAGAGGGTTAGTTCATATCAAGCTAGTCATTGTCAAAATGAGAATTCACAGTAGAGTTTTACATTTTGATATGGCATCTAGAAAATTAACTGAGCTTTCCTTTTTATTTAAATAATAAATATCTGGTAGTGCCTGGGTGGCTTAGTTGGTTGGGCGTCCGACTTCGGCTGGGTCATGATCTCACGGCTTGTGGGTTCGAGCCCAGCTTCGGACTCTGTGCTGACAGCTCAGAGCCTGGAGCCTACTTCTGATTCTGTGTCTCCCTCTCTCTGTGTCTTTCCCAACTCACACTCTCTCTGTCTTTTTCTCTCTCTCAAGAATAAACATTAAAAATTTTTTTTAAAAATAATGTATCTGTAGATTTTATGTATTTTCTACTCCCAAGTATACTAAAATTTATGGACAATGACAGCTTTGTTTTGTCCTCTACAATTCTTATTTAATTCTTTTTTTTCTTATCTTACTCTGATAGATAAGTATCTAGTAAAATTTTGAATAGAATTGGTAATAGAAAACATCATTGTTCTTTATTTTAAAAAATACATTAAACATTTCACTGTAAATATTATGTGTGCTGTTCTTCTCTAATCTTGATCTGCCAATAATCTTTTTAACCTTAATAATTAGTGTACATCATCCATCATTTTTTTTCAACATCTACTAAGATCATTTCATGATTTCATAATGTCTAAATAGCTTTACATTCCTGGGATAAAACTCTATTGGCCATGGTATGTGATCCTTTTTATGTTTTATTGAATCTGATTTACTAATATTTTTCTTAAGATATTTACATCTGTGTTTATGAGTGAGATTTTCCTATAAACATCTTTTATCATATGCTTAATGTAATGTTATTTCATAAAATGCTTTGGGGTAATATTCCTTCCTTTTATATTTTCTGAAAGTGTTGGTATAGGATTAGAGTTATTTCTTTTTTAAAAGCTGTGTAGAATTTAACATTATTATGATATCTAAGCCTGGAATTCTCATTGTGCGAAGATTTGGAATTACAGATTTCACTTCTTTAGTGATTATAAGACTATTCAGGTTTTTCATTTCCATTTAAATTAGTTTTGAAATATATGTTTTTTTCCAGGAGCTAATACATTTAAGTTAAACTAAAAATTTTATTCTTTATGTATGTGTGATATACTTTTATTATTTTTATGTCTGCATCTTCAGTAGTATTATTTTCTTTTTTCTTCCTGGTCTTGGGTATTTGCACTTCTGTATTTTCGTTTTTAATTTTACCAGTGAACTGTGAACTGTTTGTGCATTTTGTCTTTTAAAGTTTAACTATTGGTTTTGTTGATATTTTCTCTGGTATGTGTGCTTTCTATTCAACTAATTTCAGCTTTCATCACAATTATTTTCTTCCTGCTACTCCTCATGATTTGTTTTGAGGAATTTTTTCTAACTACTGAAGTTGGATTATTTTATTTTATTTTTGCTAATTAATTTTCAACCTTGGTTCCTAAGTAGTATGTAAATATAAGGCCAACCTTTCATTAATTTGTTTTAAGTACTAATTTAGTTGGAACACATTGTTGATGTATAGTATTTTCACCAACATTCAGTTCAATATATTTTCTTATTTACATTTTGTTTTGTAAATGGATTATTTAGGGACATTTCTTATTTTGTAACAGTTACAACTGATTTAAAGTTTCATTAATTTTGGTCAAGAACCATAGTCTTTCTGATTCTAGATTAAAATGTGTTGAGACTTTATCTTGTGGACTAATATATAGTCAAATTTTTAAATGATCCATGAATGCATGATATAACTATTTTATTATTGTTGGGTGTTATGTGCATTACATATATTCATTGGATTCACCTGTTCACTATGTGATCAAATCTATATACATTTTGTGTTTTCCTTTATATTCTGTCAACAAAGATATATTAAAATCCACAGATACTGTTTTGTTTTTAGTTATTTCTCCACATAAATTGGCAAAGTTTTGCTCTCTGTATGAGAGCCTCTGTTGAGGCTATGCTCTTTGGTGTAAATAGATTTAAAGTGTTTTGGCCTCCAGGTGAATTAAAATTTTTAACTTTATGAGCCAACTTATTACCTGTATTATGTTTTTGCCTTAAAGCAATCTTTTGATTACCTATTTTTAAAATGTCTTTTAGAAATCATTTTAACTTTATTGAGATTATAGTTTAGATGTTCAGTAGACCACTGCTTATAAAATACCTCAAGAATAATTTGGAGATAAAGTGATAACAGATCTGTCATGATAATTTTCTCTAGAAATGTAGATGATCACGTGTGATTATCTACCTGTCTCATGAGCATAACGGATTTCTTTGCCTGTAAGGAGTGACCAGTCATCTTCAATAATAAAGTGATATCAACTGGTTATAATAGGTAATAATGATTAAACTATGCATATGGTGTGTTGTCATTTGAGATCAACATTTGTTTCACTTAATTTTTTCCCAAATATTTACTCAATTCTGATATGGGACATAAAAAATTTTAAGACTAATTGATACTTAGATTGGTACTTTTTGCCACAATCATTTCATTTTAAAAATATTTCCTATCAACAGTGTCATTGAATATCTGTCTTGGTTTATTACTGATAAAAGTGCCTTTGGCAATTCTGTCTTTCCATTACGAGGTTTATTTCATCCCAATTTTCAGGTCATATTGCTGAAAGAGATAAGATATCCATCCTTTATTAGAGGATGGAGTTGACCATTCTTTATTCAAAGGTGAGGCTATCCTGAAAATTTATGGTAGATAAGGCTTCTGAGTATCACTCATTAAGAAATGATTACTGCTGTGTCTAGAACTTAAGATATCATAAAAAGTATGCCAATTCCTTAACTTTGGTTATCAAATATGGTAGAACAACAATTATGCTTTTGCAGCAAGTATGATATATGTAAATGCATTCAAAAATTTATGTAAAGCATTATCAAACACACAGGTTTGATATGAGTCAGACTTTCCTCCGTGCTCTAGGATATACAAAAATCCCATGCTTAATAATGAATATATATTTAATTTTGAAATAGCTTTCTTCTGAGAAAATTTTATAATACTATAAATTTTGTAATATGATTTTACTAGAAAAGACCACATGCATTTTTTGTTGTCTCTAAGGCTTGAATATTTATTCAAAAGATCCGATGGGTTTCGACACAAGATCCCTGGCTTCACGTAGGGTGACATTAAAATCCACTGACCAAATTGGAGCATTTTTAGCTGGACAAATGTTAACCCAATCAGTATTCTGAGGCAATGGGTATCAGCTGGGACTCACCCAAACATAACCATAATATTCAGTCACCCTACTCCTAAGGTAAAGATTAGAACTAGATGATCATAGTGTCCAAGGATGATCCTGCCAATGAGAAATGTGGATCGAGCACAAAGAAGGTTGGTGACTCATTACTTTCTAACCAGAGATTTTTGCTATCAATTGTTTATTTATTTATTTTTATATAATATCCATCCAAATGTCCCAAATGCTTCTCAACTACATGATATCTGTAATTGAATTTATCTTTGAAAATCTACTGCCTTTGTATTCCTTTGCCACAGCCAGATACAGGAGAGCTATTATGGATTTCTTTTGTCACCTACTTCTATCATTAATCTGTCACCAACTTTATTGATTTTACTCATCGTTCTCACTTTCACTGCTTTGGCTCTGTCATATCAAGTCTCATATTTATAAATATGGCCCTCTCTGGAATGGTATTCTTGTCTGTGGTCTATCCCTGTAACTGTGTTACCAGAGTTTTATTCCTAACATGACTATTTAAGTCATGACCCATGTGAAAAGAATATAATCACTTCCTAGAGATTTCAGGAAATTTCAAACTCTGTATGCCAGGAGCTGCAGTTTACTCATAACTCTACTTCATTCATGCCCCGTCTCTGACCATTTCTCTTTCTTGTGTATTTGCTTTGTTTGATAATACTAGGGTCTTCAAAATTCCTGCCTATCATATGATATTTCAATAGAAGGCTGATGTTGTAATTTTCTAAGAATGTAATTTTGTCTGATTGTAATAGTTAAGTGTGATTACTGTAAAAATGCATAAAAATATGAGGAAAATATAAATAATTCATAGACATTACTCAGATATTATAACTGTTAAAATGTTTATTGAGTGTCCAATATTCTATATTTTTATAAGTTTACGGATTTGAATACATATGGTAGGTAAATAAGTAAATTTATTGAAATTGTATTTTATGTAGAGTTTCAGATTTTTATCATGAATTAATATGGCTTATGAGCATTTCCTCTACATTATTTAATATTCTTCAAAAATAAGCTTTTAAAAAGGCTGAGTAATATTTTCTTTGTGCATACCTTAGGAAATTTAACCTTTGCTATACTTTGAATATTTTAATATATCACATCTAATTTTGTTTGCATCTCTATTTAATTAGAGAGTAATTAGGGATCATTTACTAGATGTTATTATATCAGTATATATTAATTCTACAATACTATATATCATAGAGTTCCACATGATCCTCTCTGGAATATTGCCCTAGTTAATAGCCTCATAAGCATCTGACTGCCATATTTCTTGCTTTAAGTATGTTCACTAAACAGACACTTCCACATATTTTTCAATTAGGTATAGAAGATAATAATTTCTTAGTATTTTTCTATGCCGTAATCATTAAAGATTTTGAGTGTAATTCTAATATTTCTTACTATTTTTGTTTCATTTATTTCCTTATTAAAAAAATAATTTTCCTTAAATTCATTACTAAGAGAGCCTTTTCTTGTGTAATTGTTGTAAATATTTTCCTAATTATTTACCAATTTTTTTCTGGTGGTTTTTAATGTACTGAATTTTAAATATGTATTAAATCAAATGTGTCAAATTTTTGGTAAGTTTAGATACGTTATGCATGGAAATTTCTTATTTATCATGAGGTTAATAAACCGTGTTTCCTTATAAATTTTTATGGGTTTTTAAAATATTTTTTTAATATTACTTATTTTGAGAGAGAGAGATAACACGAGCAGGGGAGGAGCAGAGAGGGAGGAAAAGAGACAGAATCCCAAGCAGGTTCTGCACTATCAGCACAGAGCCTGACGCAGGGCTTGAACCCACGGACTGTGACCTGAGCCAAAATCAGGAGTCTGATGCTTAACCGACTGAGGCACCCAGGTGCCCCTAGATTTTTATGGTTTTTAAAATATTTATCTATTTGGCCAGGTGCCATGAAATATGATAACCAGCTGGATTATTTTCTCAGGATTTAAACAGATTTTTCAGTGCCATTTATTAGTGAATATTAACACGTCTCCGTTTTGTGATGATTTAAAAATTTTATATTCAGGTTTCATCATTGCAATATATTTTTATTTATTAACTGGTTGGTGCTTTTGATAGCATTGTTCAATTTTAAGTTTGTATAACCTGCTAGTATTTTTTTAAGTTTATTTTGATAAAAAGAGAGGGGGAGAGAGAGAGAGAGAGAGAGAGAGAGAGAGAGAGGAGGGGGAGGGGCAGAGATAGAGGAGAGAGAATCTAAAGCAGGCTCCACACTGTCAGCACAGAACCCAAAGGAGGGCTCGATCCCACAAACTGTGAGATCATGACCTGAGCCAAAACCAAGAATTGGTAGCTTAACCAACCAAGCCACCCAGGTGCCCCAATTTGCTAGTATTTTTTAATATCCTATTGGAAAAGTGTTGTCATTATTTTTCTTCTCGTTTTCTTTTCCTTTCTTCCCTTCCCTTTCCTTTCCTTTCCTTTCCTTTCCTTTCCTTTCCTTTTCTTTCCTTTTCTTAATAGTTTCTTATCTAAGCGGGACTCAGGGTGCCTGCTTGGGATCTCTCTCTCCTTCTCTCTCTGCCTGTCCTCTGCTTGCTTTCTCTCTCAAAAAAAAATAAATAAATAAATAAATGAGAATCTTTCTACTTCTCTATTTAGAATTTGTTAAATTTCCCTCCAATGCAAAGTTTTGGATTTTACAATGTAAGTGACTATATGTAAATTATAAAAATTACCTATCTATCATCTTTGAGAAAACTGACATCCCAAGGTATTCATTTGTCCCACTCAAATTTTCTTCATTTTATAGTTTAAATATTTCTTATAAGAAATTTATACTTCAGCTGATATACCATACACCTGTCACTGGTCAGTTTTAAAATTTACTATGTTTACATTTTTTTTAAGACTTCTTGCTTTTCCTGATCTTCTTAAATGTATTTTAATTTTTCTTTCATTGTTTAGGTTTTCACATCTTCATTTCTGATAATCGACATTTTTCACAAATGATTTTCTTATCTATGTCCTGCTTCATCCCAGACTTTCTGCTTGCCCTCTAAGCCTGCTGCAAAGTGTTACACTGGGACCTCCCTTACTTGCTCATCTGGTTGGAACAATGGATCAGCTTGTTCCTTGGACCATAGATTTTACTCTTTCTTGCTTTACTCACTTTATTACAGCCATTTTCAAATGCTTCCTGGGAAAGTTTTTAGCGAGGAAATCTTGGTGAGTTCCATGTCTGAAAATATTCCTCCTTAATTTGTATGTTGGCTCTAAGGCAATGTTCCACTTCTTGCTTGCGCCAGTGTTGCTGATTAGAAGCCAACACTGATGTGGCATGTCTTCATTTTTCCCTGTCTAGAAACTTTAAGAACTGCTTAATTTATTCATTCATAAAATAACTAGTTACTAGGTGCTATGTTCCATTCTGTGTATTCAAGATAGGGCAGTGAGAAAATTAAACAAATTCCTGTTGTCACATAGTTTACCCTAAAGCTGGGAGAGAAAGACTAGCAAATTCCTAATGAACAGTGCTAGGGATATAGCTTTTGACATGCTTGTGTTTGGCATTTAGCAGGCCCCTTCAATTAGAAATTTTTTAACCTTAAGCAATAGGAATTCTCTTGTCTAAATGTTTAATGATTTAATTCACTAGTTTCTCTTTCCTGAAACTTTTTGTTAGAGGGTAAACTTCTCTGTTAAATTTCTATCACTTTTGCACCTATAACCATATTGTCTGCATTTTTGTTTTGTCCAAACATTTGGGTATGTTCATTGATTATATCATATAATCCTATTGATTTTCATTTGAACATATTGTATACATTCATTATTGTCTCTTACTATTCACTTATAATGCTATCATACTGATTTTTATACATGTAACATTTATTTTAATCTTTTGGAGGCTACTAATTGAGGATTTCTTTGACATGTGGCCCTTTTTCATTATAGTTACCTTCTATTCCTTTTTTGTCTGGTGTTTATTTTAGCTTGCTTTCTGATTTTCCTTGGATGATCTAGAAAACTTAGTTGTATGTTCAGATTTTAAAATGAAGTATAACTCCAGTTGGGAGCATTGCTCATGATCCAAGCTTATTGACTAGTGAACTTAGCTTGAGGGTAAGTAGATAGATTGCTGGCTATGGCCCTGGGTAAAGAGACCACTAAATATCAGAATATGAACATCTTTGCTGTAGAGTACAAATAACCAAAAAACTCTTCTAATCCTTATAGAGTTAATTATCTTCATTTTAGGAAAACTCTTACAATTTTTTGCCTGGAGAGTTGCAGAGTGGATTCCTTCCAGGCACAGCAGTGTGTGTGTGTGTGTGTGTGTGGGTGTGGGTGTGGGTGTGGGTGTGTGTGTGTGTGTGTTTGCTAGGGTAAGAGAACAACATTACTGAACCAAGGAAGAATTCACAATTATTGCCTTTGTTTTCTACTCTATATTTCATTGTCCATTGCACCTAGCATTTCCTGGTATAACTTCTTTTGGAGTGGTTCTGAAGGGCTGCTTGCTTCTGTCTTCATTTATTAGAATCCCTCCCTTCCACCTGGATTCAGAGATGTTACATCTCTTTCATCTACATTTTTTCCCTGCTATATTTGTTAAAATATGTTTTCTGCTCATGGTTTCAGACTTTAAACATGTTTTCCTCCTCATTGTAAATACATTTCTTTTAAAATCAATTTAGTATCAATTTTATGATAGGACACTTGAGGAAGTAAATGCATATGGTTAGTGTTAGTCTCTTCCTGGATTTGGATGTTGGGAAAGTGTGGCTTTTGCTGCTCTTGGCATTGTGATTTTACAATTTTTTAAGTGATGGCTGGTGTTTGTGCCCTACACATACATCTTTTTTAAAACATAATTGAAGGAAATGACAATCTCTGGCTATGAATTAGAGTCCATGGAATGGAAAGGAAAGAAATGAAGCATTTGCTCATTTTCAATTATTTGTTAGATCCTGGACAAAGTATTGCATTTAACTAATAGCAATCCTGTGATCATGTATTATTGTTACTGGCTACAATTCTCAACGACAATTCCAAAATCTGACACATTAATGGTGTGCCATGTGGCCCATTTAAAATATGAAGTTATATTAGATTCTATAATTATTTTTTTCTGCATCCTTCCATCTTTTCCCAACCAGCTGCCACCAAATTGGAAAGTCCTAACGGGCGGGATTCATTTGTGATTAATATTGTAGTTTCCTGAAATCCTCATTAGAGCTAGGAACAACAAAAAAATTTTCAGCTACTGTCCTCAGGTAAAGAGTAGTTAATAATTTAGTATTTTGTCCCCTAGTTGTGGACTTCCTCAAATTTAAGTAACCTGAGACTAGTAGAAGTGAGGAGTTTGCATCTATGTAGACATTATCTAATGTTATACTTTTTTTTAAAGAAATGGTATATTCTGGTAATCACTTCTCAGTGTAAATATTTACTAATAATTGAATGAGCATATTTATTTATTTTTTTTAATTTTTTTAATTTTTTTTAATATATGAAATTTATTGTCAGATTGGTTTCCATACAGCACCCAGTGTGAATGAGCATATTTAATAATTAAACAAAAATGTATAAGCAACTTCTCTATGCCCAATACATTAGACAACTAGAGATATAGGCATTCCAAATAATATCAATATCCTTATTTAGTATGAATTTAACTGTACTCTATATAAAAATGAGATGCAAACTAAAGTCAATAACTCATTAGCAATGAGAATAATATTTTAAAATGTCTAAATATAAAAATAAGTTGTAGAGGAAAACATCTACAATAAATGAAATAAAAAATTAGATGCTGTGTCCCTCCTAATTCGTAAGAGTCCCTAAGGAAAAGACTGCAGTGTTAATTCAGAGAAAATTGTGGAAAAATCAGTGGTACTGCCAAAAGTGCTCTAGAAAGAGGAGATTTCTCCTTTAAAAAATGTGAATTCTCACTAGAAAGACCCAAAAGAGAAAGAGGAAAATTCAAGCACTTCTTGACTTCTGAGTCAAATATACATATTTGGTATTTAAATACAATGTTTAAACTTTTCAGTAAACTATAGCAAAGTTAATACTGAACTTTTGTATTGATATCTAATGGCATTATCTCTGTATAGCTAACAATATCAGATATCAATATTCAGTAATACACATATGGGAAGATTGGTAATGGAGCAGGGAAAAAAAAACCCTGATTTTGGAATCTAATACAAATTAAATATGGTCTCTGTAAATGCTGAACAAAAGTCTCCAATCATTCAGTATCTGCATATGAAAAATGCAAGAGCAATCCCTTAAAAAGTTATTGTGAGGATTAAGAACATGTATGCTTGTAAAGCACTGAATTAGATACCTGATTAATGATAGGGATGCAACTAGTGATAGCTAAAACCCTGCAAAGATATTTATGTCTTTTTCTTCATTCTTCCTTCCAAAATCAATATTTATTAAGAATAGTGAACTTCAGTCGTCACACCCACCTACAGCTACACACATCTTAAAATACAAGAACCCTTGTTCTTACACTCAAAATGTTCTTTTCCATTATTATTGACAGTCACTTCAGAGTTTTCTGAACTTCAGGTTTTCTGTGCTCCATCAATGGTCTCACTTTTCCAGTTTTCTCCCAAACCCACTTTCTCCTCTACATGATGGGTCCTTGAGGAGCCTAACACTCACAGGGTGTGCTCATCATCCTGGATGTTGGGGCAGCTGAAGCACCATACAGAATGTGTTTGAGATGGTAAATAGGTTTTATCTCACCGTGCCAACTTTGAATGACTAGCAGTAACTGCATAAATTGCTCTGCTGAGAAGGAGAGAACACTCTAAAACCTTCGGGAGGAAAGCATTTGCCAGAGAGAGGGAGGGAGGGGGGTTGTCTTACCTGAGGTCTTTGACATCCCCACATGTAGTGCTTGCCCTGAAATTATGGTGAAAACAAGGAAGTGGGAGGGACCTCACCCAGAGTGAAGAAGCAGAATGAGAATGGGCTTTAAATCCCCAGAATAGGGAAAGAGGGGGAGTCATGTGGTGGAGAAATGAGATGAGATGAAATGGCATTAAGATGGAAATACTTGAGGACTGATTTTCTGCATCATTCCACCCCTTTTGAACCATCCCTCAGCTGTATTAGATTGCTAATAGTCAGCCTTAACCATAGTAAAATTTAATAGTCTAGCACAACATTTTCTTAGCCTTGAGTTTTCAGGTCCTTAAGTTCTAATTGCAAAATGAGAATCTTTGCTTCCAGGAAGGAAATTTTAGGCTAAAGTCACAGTGAAGATGATATGCACAGGGAGCAATTCTTTTTACCCTTCCTTGCAAGTAACTTTAGTCTCCGAAACATATAATTTTTTGATATATCAGTGTTTACATTGCTTAATCAAGTGTATACAGTGGAAAGATGGTATCTGAGAAGGACCAAGAATTATTTGGCACCGAGATGGGGACAGAAGACAAAAGGAGAGGGACTTGGATATTATTACAGACAAACTTTAACACCACTTACTTTGGGAGGTGTATCATCCTTTCTTGTTTGTGTTCTGGGTATAGAAAATAAGTTTTATAACAGTATTTCATTTTCTAGGATGCCTGATTGGCTCAGTTAGGTAGAGCATGTGATTCTGGGCCACATGGTAGAGCATGTGATTCTGGGTCTCAGGGTCATGAGTTTGACCCCACGTTGGGCATGGAGCCTACTTAAATAGATTAAATGTTTTTAAAAAAGTATTTTTATGTCCTACTCAATATAAGTGTGCCTTAGTAGTGGTATCAAGTCAAAGTGACATTTTTAAGTGATACACGCCCCCCCCCCAATAGAACCGAACAAACAAACAAACAAATAAACAGTACTGGAAAGCAATTAGCAGTTTCCAAACAGCATGGTGTTCTTTGTATGTAAAAATCAGTTTATTTAACTAGTAAATTAAAACATATATGAATTATCACCAGAACAGACATCTTTCAGTATTTTTCATTGATTTTTTGATAGATAATGAAGACACAGTTTTTAAGTTTTATGTATATTATTTTTCAAAGGTACATTTTATATATAATGTGTTTGGGTTACAAAAGCTAATTCAACTCGTTAAACCGAGGATTTGTATGCATACTTTAATTATGTTTCTGTTTTATAATATCATTTATATAGTGATATGCTGAGAACAGTGCCTGGAACATAGCAAGTTCCCAGAACACATTTGTTAAATGAATGAGTGACTTATTCTCTTCTTTTCTAATTTTTAATTGCCTTATAATCTTCTGAACAGAAATGGACATTAGGTCCAAAAGTAATAAACACTCAGATGGAGGTGTACGTTTCCTTTTTTTAAATGTCAGTTCATTAATTCTAGAAATAATCATTATATTAGCTATTACTTGTGTTAAAATGTCTTTAGGTTGTTAGTGGTGGTAATGATTTTACTGCAGCGGAAGGGAGAAAGAGAGATCAGTGTGAATCAGGGAGTAGATGGAGGGTAACATTGCTAAGATTTGCTACAGAAGAAGGGCAATAAATAGCATCTGTATTTTCAATTTAAATAAAAATTAGATTATAGCACGGTTCTGTGCCTGCTTTATCCCTGAAGCAAGCCTCTGGATGTCAGCAAACATCTGAGCCTTTTATATGGGAAGAAATGTTGGCCAGATTGATAATTATGGAAGTGAAAAACATATCAGGAATATTAGATTACATTTTTATTCTTATATATTATAAGCACAGAGTAAAATCTAGAAGAGAAACTGCACCAATTGCACAGGTTTCTATCATGGAAAGTTCTCCTCAATCTCCTCAGGACATACCCCTGTAAGGCTTTCTTCAACTGTAGGATACAGTGGACCTGGGATGAAAATACAGGCAAATATAGGGGCTGAGTTGCTTTCTGGTGCACTTTCTCAGGGCACTTTATTTGTTGCACAGCATTACTTCATCTTCAGTTTATGTACCATCAAGATATGTACAAGGACTTTTGGTTTCAGGGAGCTCAAGCAAAAGTTCAGTAGGGTCTTTGAGAGACCATTTGTCTTGGAGCCAGGCCAGACTACGTAGCCAGCTAAACTAGGTGTAAAATTGTTCTTCTATATATCCCTGAACAATATAGACAAGCTAATCCTGGGTACCAAGTTGAGAGTATCAAACTTTAAAAAGCACATTAAAAGTATTAATTAGCTCATGTTGACCTCACTGTGCCAAAGTTCAAGACTGGACTTCCAGGAGCCCCAGAGGTAAGCATAGTGATACCCTAATTGAGCTATAAGTTAACCTTCTACAGCAACATTGCACAGTTAGATAGGTATATACCCAGATCAACATAGGTAACTTGAACACCTCTGGATTTGACTGCCTTTGTTGTGTTCAGCGTTCAGTGAATATACACACATGTGCCACCTGTCTGGCTAGATTTTACTGCTTTTTGGTTAGGGAAAACACAAATACATGACATGGCAAAATATACCAGGTAGTCAATTACTATTTTATTGCGTTATTACTACTAAAGTAAGCAGAGATATTCCTAGAAGTATAGCACTTAACATGGACTTTGAGCAACTGAAAGCTTTTTTTGTGGTGGTGATAATGGCCAGTAGTCTAGGAATCTTTAAGTAATAAACCAGGGCCAAAGCCACATCCTTTGTACTGTAAAATGAATCCAGATACTCGGTGGGAAATGGAATTGAGCACAGTATGATTGAGACTTGGCTATGGATTAAGATAGAAGCTGAATTCTGGATTGATTTCTAGCAAAACTGATTTCTAGGAAATCTAATGTCTAGGGAAGCCTTAGTTAAAGACTGAGCTTTGACCACCAGGGTCTGCCTCAGTTAAACAGATGCCCTCTGCACATGAAGCAAAAGTACCCTTGCCTGTTTGCTGTACACAGACCTGGAGAGTGATTGACGAAGCTGTCCCTGGTAGACTGTTAGCCTGAACAGTTCTTCTTTCATGGAGACGGACTCTTTGCGTTACAACCACAAAAGCCTGAGAATCTAGACCTTTCCTGAAGCCCCATCACTAAACGATTAAATCAGGAGGTCCACGCCTGATAGCCAGTGTGCTTCTCTAAACAGACAACTGA
Organism: Leopardus geoffroyi; assembly: GCF_018350155.1. Lineage (NCBI taxonomy): Eukaryota > Metazoa > Chordata > Mammalia > Carnivora > Felidae > Leopardus > Leopardus geoffroyi. Next base: position 90,536,136 of record NC_059337.1, read on the forward strand.
TCCCCTACCTTCCCTACTTGCTCCTCCAACACTGCCCAGAAAAGATTCAGCATCCAAATTGTGTGGCTTCTGAACAAATTCATACCATCTAATAGGTCAAAAAATGAACAATATGAGAAAAAAGAAATAAGATGTCTCATATAAGAGGAATGAGTGATACACGCATCCAGAATAATTTGCTGATCTTTCTAGGCAGACTCTAAAAACGAAAACATGTCTATAGACTTGATCTTCTACCTATTGAATAAATATGACCTGATTAGATTTGCCAATCAAATAAAGAATTTTTTGGCTCAAAATAACACTGAGGCTTTGTATACATCACTTAGGCGCCAAATTAAATAATAAAAATAACTTTGTCCAACATATGTAGTCAAATATTATATGGGCAAAATAATAACTACTGATGATAGGTTATCAGAATTCAGCACCCATATTTAAGCATGGATATCTATTTGTAACTGGAAGAAAATAGGTCTAGAATATCAGCCATTTTAAGAATGTGGAAAATCTGATGAAAATCAATTCAACAAACATTTTCTGAGTCTATAACATGTACTAGGTACTAAAACTAAAGTAAATAGGAACTAAATTCTGCTTCAAAAAGATCCTGAGCAGTAGGTATAAAAAAATTTGGAGGCACAGACCAGCATATCAGCTGAGGGGATTATGAAGTGTCTTTTAATATATTTCTAGATTCATTAGTGATCATAGGAGCAGCATGTGATGAAAACCATCAAAGTGGGAAAAGATTAATAAGGATTTGAATGCCTTGCTCTTAATGAAGGTAGAAATTAGCACGAACAGTATAGACAAGCTTCTCCCATTCCCAACTTGGCCATGGCCCATGGATGTGGGAATGTAAAGATCAACAACTCAAAATCCAGTGTTCAGGATATTTAAGTGGGATAGAAGTTTCAAACCAAGTTTGTAGATTATAATTGGCCTCCTGTAGTGAAGAACTTTGGACAATTAGAAGTTAGGAGGGTAAAAATAATTTTGAGAGCAGTATGTAATTTCTAAAGATCCTATATATCAGCATCACATTGTAGAAGCTGTGTTGTGGCACAAAGCTATATTTCCTGGTCTCTGTGCATTTCAATCTATGATTAAAATGTAGAAATGGACCCATTGTACTCCTTCAAATTATATTTTAGTAGAGATTCAACTATTACTGAAAATGTGTGGCCTTCCCTGTAAGATCTTACGACAAAGTGTGTATCTTTGAACTGTATAATTCTGTGCCTCAAAATGTTAAGTCAAAAGGAAGAAAGGAAGAGAGAGAGAAACAGAGCGACTGAAAGAGAGAAGGAAAGCACAAAATATTATTCTGTTGTGGAATATGTACTATCTGGGGCAGATTACACAGTGGATAATCTTATTACAAGCTAACTGAATATTCCAAACCAATTTGTCATTTAACAGAGATAAAAATCAAATTCCTGCTTACACAAAATACGTGCACTTGAATTAAATTCCTCAGTGGTATGAGAAAAAGAATAGATACCTGATTTAAAACTAAGTTATGAAAAAAAATTAAATTATTAAAACAGTGTGATCTGTGAAGGGCTTTTATTACAGGAATTCAGATTATTATATAAAAATTCTTTTTAACTAAGAATTTCTATGGGATTTTTTTTCCTGAAAAGACTAGCACTTTAAAATTATTATAATTTCCTGGGAATTGTGAGAATATTAGTTTCTAAAGGATAATCGATACAGAAGGCTTGTACTTTAAGATATTTACTTCTAATTTCTTAATAACTTCTAGAAGTAGGCAAATATTTTATATTCAAACAATGATACACTGATTGCTCCCTATTACATGTATGCAGGCATGCAGAAAACTTGCAGCTTTATTTCCGTAACGCCAGCCACATGCCAAAAGTAGACATAAATACATACACAAATTAGCCAGACAAAATCCAAAAAGATCTGTTCTCCTTTCTAGTAGGTACGAGGTATATTTTTAATTATTTGTGCTCTGAAAAAGGTAAACAAACTGCATTCTCTGTCCTGTCTCACTCAATAGAGAATAGATGTGATCATCTTGAAAGAGATAACCAAGGGGACTTGTTCGAGCATAATTCCCTGAGAGTGTTGTTACCATTGCAGAATAATGTTTCATATGTGTGCAAATCGGACACAAAGTATACAAAGACTGCTCTGTAAACATGTAAACTGGTCTTGTAGGTACTGGACACCTTAATACCTGAACCTGGTTGTGGTGTGGAAAATAGCCCAACTCAAAAGCTAAACAGGATACAGATGGGACCAGCAGAATTGGCTAAGAACAAGAAATAAAGCTTAAAAAAAAAAACAAAACAAAGGGGTTGAGAGAGAGGAAGAAAAGAATCAGTAAAAGGAAATTTCTGTTGCTATTAGGATTCACATCAGGAACCAGGAATATACGTGTCTGGGCTTAAAGAACCAATGAGGCAGACTTCTCAAGCAACACAGTTTAATTGGTCCCAGAGGATAAGTCTTCTTGAACCTCTTGGAAAGACCTCCAGAACTATCAGACTATAATTTTTTAAGGTGAACATGTATGAAAGATTTATTTAACTCATTAATGAGGGAACCAGCAGGATAGTAAAACTGGTTCCTGTTCTTTGTCTCTTAATAAACCATGCATTATCATGTCTGATGTGGTGGCCTTACTTTGCCTTTCCTTGGAATTATCTTCTCAATTTTCTCAATTTATTGTCTTTGTAGGCATAAGACTCTGCCTCACCTACTCTTATTCAAGATCACTGTGAGTGTACGCATTTTATCAAGTGCATCTACCACATTTTGAAATTGTCATTTACACTACAGTTATGGCAGCCATGTCCCTCTTAAGAACGGCTTCTCTACATTCTGTACTATTGTATTTTAAATGATCCTATCTTTAAATTATCGCCTTCTTAGCAGTATTCCACTTACTAAAGATCAGTGTACTTTCAAAAGAGAATGTGTAAGTTAACGTGGTGATGCAAAGTTTCATAAAGGCAGTTGTATTGACCAAAATATAGAAAGGTATGAAGACTTGTAGAAACAGAGGAATCACCCTGCAGACTAGAAAAAGGACATACATGGATACCTGTGAACTGAGGAAACCAAGTGGAGGCTGCTAACTGAATAGAGGTGTGTGTTCAAAGTGATGAGAAATAAGACAGGAAAGTTGTTTCTCAGCCTTAGAAATGATTGTATTTACAGTGCTGGTCACATATGCAGACATGATTTCAAGCAAGATTCTGGATACTAGGTTATACTGGTCATATAGTTCACCCAAATGTATTTTCAATTCAAAACAGAAACAACTATTAGAACAATTTGTAACTGTTTTAACAATTTCATCCCTTTGATTGTGGACATGATTCAGAAAGCCAATGCTTAGAGCATATTTTCTAATCCATTCTAATTATGACCTCATTAGTCTGGTCCATAAAGGGCTACCCTTTATTTATACTTATACATATATATGCATATGTGTGTGTGTGTATGTATATATATATATATATATATATATATACACATATATATATAATATACATATATAATATATGTATAATATTTTTCTACTGGCAAGTGGTAAACATTAATTTAATAATAGTAAGAGTTGAGTTAAATGGAATGGTCGAGAGAGTAGAGAACATAGTCCTTGCCCTAAAATAGCTTGAAATGAAGTTGGGGAAAATAACAAATGCACATAAGGACCCTATATACAGATAATTATAGAACTCATCTAAATGATACATTTTATGTGCAGATGAAAAGCATTAAAGAAAGTCAGAGGTAGGAAAATTAATCTGTAGAGATCCAACTAGCCAGGAAATACAATTCTACAATGAACCAGGTACTGAACTTCAGGTTTGCCTGCATCACAAAATAAATCCCTCAACAATCTCAGAATTCTAATTACTCCTGTTTCTTAGATGATGAAATTGACACTCAAATCATTAGCTCTGTCAATATAACTCAAATAGTATACAACAGAAAACCCAAAATGTGGACTTTTTGACTCTAAATTCCAAGTGGCCCTACCTTGCCTATGTTTTAAAACTCTTCATAACTTAAAAACTATTTGAAGGTGATGGGTTTTTTGGTTTGTTTTGGTTTTGTTTTGTTTTATCTCACATATACAGTAGGAACGAGATTTTAGCAGAGGGAAGGCAACAAAGGGCATTAAGACAACCTGAAGGTGATATCTGAATCATAGATCTTTCTGTCTGACAAGAGAGAAATCAGTGCTATGGTCTCCTAGGTTTGGGGAGGTTTTGTTTGTTTGTTTGTTTAATCTAGCCTGTAATTTAGTCTTCCAAATAATCCAGGAGGAAGGGAAGAGTCTCACCTTCCATCTCCAGATTAGAAGCTGGACCACTTTCAGTCCTAAATGTCACCTCACATTAAATTCTAATGGTGGATCAAACAGTTGTTTTAATAAAGACATAACAAGACAGTACAGAGTTGAGAGACCTGAGTTTAATCTCCTTAACCTTTGCTGTGCTCTTTCCAGGTCTCCCAGTTGAGGGTGTACCCCATCTGGTATTCATCTCACTCCTGAGTGCACAGATCACAGGTCACTTGACACTAGGTTCCTTCTTGTGTCTTGCAAAGGCAGTTGCCTTAGGGGTGGGCTTTGAGGGAAGTAAGTAAACACTACTCAAGAACTTGATTTATTCTTTTGGTCTTTATAACAACCCCAAAAGGGCGAGTTTTATTATTATCATCTCATTTTATAAATGAGAAAATGTTATAGAATTCTTAATCATTATGCAATACTTCTTGCCTCTTATCACCATATTCTAACTCTTAACTCTTAGATCGTCTAATGTGGTTCCTCAGTTCCAGCATATGGAATAGTGAACTCTGGTCCTCTGGGTTGGGCAAAAATATGGCAGGTGACTCCAGCCTACCCTATTTACAAATATTGGTTATACCCAATTTTCTCCTTAATTTCTTGTCATGGAGACTTAATTTCTTTCTTAAAACCACATAGTCTAATTGTACTTAAATAGCGAAACGTTAATTCATCCTGCTAATGTACTGTTGCCCCCTGTTCCTTGGGTATTAGTCCATGCCTTATTATGTTAAAAGAAAATTTATTTTCCTCCTGGGCCTATCTTCACAACTCAGTAGCTGAATATACCTAAGTCTGAATTCATAAGTGTTGTTCCTGGGAGCAGAGTGCGGTTTCTCAGAGCTTGACAAGAGACAGGATGTTTATGCTTATATTTAGTAGGAGATCAATTTGAAAATATTAAATTTTTTCAAGTGATACTTGCAAGTTTTTATGCAAGCAGATTGCAGAGAATCTGAAAAACTAGGTTTAAGAGCTGAAGCATGATATTTGAGTTGCTGGTCAAACCTTAAAACTATGAGTTATCTTTTGTATATCTTCTTTTTTATTACTAAGTTTAATCTATCACCAAGTGTTATGAAATATGTCTCCAAAATAAATCTAGATGTCAAAAATTAATGTCCCCCTTCATTTCCACTAATTAATTCAAACATTTTTTATCTGTCACATAGATAATTGCAATAACCTTCTAATTAATCTTTCTGGTATTACCAGTATTTTATGAGAATCACATGAGTTAATATACACAAAACCCTGTTTTGTATGTAGTAAGCACCCAATAAATGTTATCATAACTATTTTCTTTCTCTATTTAATTATTCCCATAGAAATCAGAGTAATCATATCGATATTTAATTTTTATTAAAGTAATATAGGTAGGTAGTTCAACAGAAGAGGAATATAACATTCCCCTAGTTTACCACCCACAAGCCACAGTCCTGCACCAGAAATGCTGTTTTACCTGTTATTTTTCTCCACACTTGTGAATGATGTACGAGTAAGACCATACTTCCTATAATTCTCTATTTTTCCTGGATATAGTAATAATTTTAGTATTTTCTTTTGCCTGGTTTCCTTTGAAACCATCTTGAATTTTTTTTTTTTCCAGAACATCTAACAGCTCTACCACATACACATAGCTATCAATGACTTCACTATGTTCTGGCAGTTACTTTCTTTATTTTATTTATAATTAATCAAGTTATGAAGAAGAGATACTGTTTTCCTTCAGTTCTTTGGCTCCTAAATACGTTATTACTAACTGGCTTCCATTTGTGTTGATGCTAGAATTTCCTTTTGTAGTTTTCCGATGTTGAATTCAACAACCAATTTCTCCTGGATATCATATTTTTTTATTCTCTGGTTTTATACCCATATTTTTCTGAGACACAGCATCTATTACCTCTCTATTAGCCTCCTGGTTGGCAGACAAAAGTTTTGAGGTTTTACATGTCTAAAAATGTTTTCTTTTTCTCTCACTTTCGATGACTAATTTTGCTGGGTAGGAAAATTTTTCTAGGATAAAATCTGCTTCACGTAGGTAATTTGAATTTAGTGCTTTATTGTTTTCTAGCTTCCAGTTTTCTTTAAATTTTTTTATTCAACGTTTATTTATTTTTGGGACAGAGAGAGACAGAGTATGAACGGGGGAGGGGCAGAGAGAGAGGGAGACACAGAATCGGAAACAGGCTCCAGGCTCTGAGCCATCAGCCCAGAGCCTGACGCGGGGCTCGAACTCACGGACCGCGAGATCGTGACCTGGCTGAAGTCGGACGCTCAACCGACTGCGCCACCCAGGCGCCCCTAGCTTCCAGTTTTCATGATATCATGTTATGATAATCAATGCCATTTGATCTTAAATCACTTTGCTATAACTAGATAGTATAATTTGGTTTATCTTCTTTAGTTCTGGGAATTTTTTGTCATTATTTATATAATTATTTCTTCCCTGTCTGTTTCCACTATTCTTTACTTCACAAAATCATATTAATTGGATGTTGGTTTTTTGGGTTTTAGCTTTTGCTTTCTTATCTTTCTCTTTCTGGTCAACATTTAATGACATTTCATTTTAATTTTTGGATGCAGACCTCAAATTTATATTCAACTCTTTATTTTAACTTTTAATTTCATATATCTTAATTTTAATTTCTAATAAAATTGTTTTTGTGTCCAGTTTATTTTTATATAGATTTCAAATTCTAATTTGTGAGTCAACTTAAGCAATGAACAAAGCTGTCATTTTTTGGGAGGTGGAGGAAGTGTCATCACTTCATTGTGTTGGCTTTGAGTAGAGAATTGGGAAATCTCACTATTTTATATGGAGACTATTGACCAAACCTTTTCCTTTCTATTTTTTATGAAACCTCCCATCCCTTCTTTTCATATGTAATTTACCATCAAGTCTTAAATAGACCTTGGTTTTGTGTGGGCAAATTAGCTATTTCTGATTTTTCAAGTTTGTTGTGACTATTTCTTTTGTTTTCAACTGTTACCACTGTGTTAAAATATATTGACTTCTATTATTGCTCCTCCAGTTATCTTTGTCTTCTTGTGTTGATTTCTTATTTCATCCCTTTACCATCATTTTTGAACAGTTTTGGGAGGTGGTAGTGTGCAGACAAGAAATTGTTTTGAAAATCAACTATCACCAACTCATAGGTCATAACTGTTAAGTTTCTTATTGCATTGTAAACATTGTGCAGATACCTCAAAGGCCACTCACACCTTTTAAAACAATTTTATAGCTGGGGTACCCAGGTGGCTCAGTCAGTTAAAGGCCCAGGTCTTGGTTTTGGCTTGGGTCATGATCTCATGGTTCATGACTTTGACACCCTGCACGGGGCTCTGTCTGACAGTGTGGGGCCTGCTTGGGATTCTCTCTCTCCCTCTCTCTCTCTGCCCCTCCCCTACTCACACTGTCTTTCTCTTTTTCAAAATCAATCAATCAATCAATCAATCAATCAATAAATAAATAAGACAGTCTTGTGCCACACTTCCCTTACAATGAAGTTCAGTCTTGGTTGACTTCCTTTAGTTCTTCAATGCCATGCATGCCTTTTCCATTTGGGATGATTTTGCATGCTGTTCGTTAAGTCTGAAATATTCTTGTACTCTCTTTTAGCCAGGAATGCACTTTTTCTTCCTCCATACCAAATTTAAGTTTTCTTCCATCTAAGAAGTATTTTCTTTCTATTGTTTACTTCTCACAGTAAGTGTCCCATCTATTTGATTCACCACTCAGCCCTAACCATATAGAAGATGTCTGGTCTGTCGTCTGGTGAAATACATACCAAATGATAAGAAATACATTTGATATTGACTGGATATGTCATTTCAGTAGGTTTTTTGTTATGTAAATTACAAAGCAGTATGGGAATAATGATTAAAAACATGAAATTGGGACCCAGACTGCTTGCTTTCAAGTCTTGGTTGTGCTAGTGCCTAGCTTTATGCCTTTGGACATGTTGTTTAAGTGCATTGATTTCTTTCTGTATAGAATGAGGAGAATAATACTACATAACTCTTAGGGTTTAGGAGAATGAAATTAGCTAATACACATTAGGTACATATGTTTGACATGTTGCAAGTGCTACATAAGTGTTGGTTTAAAAATTTAGTTCTGACTAACACTGAGTTCAAAAGATCAAATTCAACTTTGCAAAGGTAATTTACTATAGTCTCATAAATAGTTCCAGAAATATTAGCTTTACCTAATTCACAATCTGAAATTAAAAGACATAACCAGAGCAAAATTATCCCTACTTACTAGATAGAGATTAATTAAGATCGAATCAAGTTTATTAGTGTTGAATTATACATAATCTGTTTCTTCTCACATTTGTGAAGCTTAGTGTCATTTTAAAGCTTTCTCTTTCATGTGAGAGTACTAGCATTTTGCATAGCGAATAAAAGCAGAGCTTTTAAGACATAAACTCATGATGGCAATTGGATTTCTCAGTTGCACAAAAAGAGATGTGTGCATTTATTTCTAATGTTCATGAAGAAGTAAATTGTAGGCAATACTATCAAATGAATGTAAATGCATAAAAATAAATACAGAAACATATCTTCAAAAATTATCGCTTATGTTACAATTGGAAGCATATATATTTGAAAAGCATGTATTTGCACCACCTAGAGAAAACATCAAGCCAGAATTATTAGAAAATAATAGGAGCAAAATGTTTTGAAGGAAAATGAAATAGAAATGAAAATACGAATGACATGTTCATTAACCATTCCGATAATCAAGGTGCCATATGATTTTAAATTTTACTTCATATATTTAAAGTTTTAAATTTCCTAAAATTATGACAATAAATCCAAAGGTCAACAATTTGTTTTACAAATTGGAACTTCACTAATTATGATGAAGATATTGGTATCATTCTAAAACCTAAAATTTAGAACCCTTTGTTTTGACAATGCTTTATCTGTGTATAATAATTTTCTGAAGTATCAACAAGATTATGGCTTATGAGCTTCTAAGTTTAGGAGCTAATTCTAGTTTATAGTTTCTCTTCCTGTACTTTTGCAGTAAAAGAAAACATAATAGACATGATGCTCACTGCTAGTTTTATTGATTATATGGTTTTTTCCTCAAAAGTTTCAATTATTGCCCCTCAAAATTGCACTTGCCTCAACTTTATGCTTAATGTTGAGTGTTGGTTCATGTCACAAGAGAACAATATCTCTTCACAATAAAAATAAGAATTGTTTTATTATGAAACTGAAGTAAGTCAAACGGAAATACTTAGGTCAGCTGTCTCTAGTCAGTAGAACAGACTATATATTTTAGATTTTAGATATGGAGAAATTATTTCAGGCTTAATATGTTTTTTAAAATTATTTTTTCTAATGCAAACTTCTTTTGCTTTTTTTTCCTGTTCTGTAATATTAATTAATTCAATAAGTTGTGCTTGATTAAAGAAATAATTATCATAGCTCAAGTCTTGAAATTTGAATGGATCATCTATTCTGTAGGTATTAAATTAGCTTGAGAGGACAGTAGTGCTAACAGAATCTAGTTTATCTTCATTCTCCACAATCTCTAACCTAAAGCAAACCAACCAGATAGTGGATGAAGATATGTTACCTTTAGGGCCCTAGATGCATAGGTCATCTTTTGCCAAATAAAGCAAAATGTTCCTCAACCCACATATCCTCCCTTTGCCTTTTCTTCTCTAGATGATGATACCTCAGACATATGGTTGAATTTTTTTCTTCATGATGGTATTTCCTTTTTGAACTTGGCATAAATGTTATTCCCCAAAACTTATCTGAACAATCAGTAATAGAGTGAGAAAAAAAAACACATCATCTATTCAACCTCTTTGCTCCAGGTGATAGATAGATAGATAGATAAAATATATTTATATAAAATTTCTGTAACTAATAATTATTTCCTTAACAACAAGGACATCGAAATGTCCAATATTGAACTCATGATCTTGTATCTGAAACATACTCTTTCCCTCACTTTTGTCAATATATTCATTCAGTTTCTCAACTTGGAAACCAAGAAGTCATCCATTGCAACCCTCCATTTCCTTACCCAGCCAAATCTAACAAGTCAATAAGTTCTATTGATTATCCCTCTTAATTCATTCCCAAATCTGCCCAGTGAATGACAAGCTTCACTGTCAACACTGTGATAGCCCAGCATACTAACATTTCTCACCTTGAGTATCATAACATTATGCCTTTCTCCAATCCCAAATTTACTAATGGAGCATTTTTCTTAAAGTTTGAAAATACTTACAATGGACTTCATTTTATGGCCTTCCATATCTATGCCTCTCTATAGCTATCTGACTTTATTTCATGCAATTTGCCTATAACAATCACTAGATTGTTTTTTCAGTTCCATGAAAGCTCTGTGTATTTTCTGATACAGGACCTCACACATGATCTCTTTTATTATAATATTCTTTCCTTTCGCCTCATTTATCTCTCTTCTATGTTTTATGACTTAACCATTACTCATTTACCAAAATTTAGCTTACATTTCACTTCCCCAGAGAAGCTTCCTCTTACTTCTCTGATAATATAGTCATTCTGAATTTTATAATCCTAACACATTCTGCAAGTTTCCTTGATATTAATCATTTTCATAATTACATGTTTACTACTTGTCACCTCCACTATACTCTGCACCACTCTCTGAAGATAGAGACTAGTTTTGTGAATGTAGACTCATTTTTCATATTCCTTCTAAGGTAATATAAAAACAAAACCCACAAATAAATTTTTAAAGAGAATTGTATTAAATTTCAATATTACCAAAAGGGTTCCTGAGATCATGAATGTTTATTTCCATGAAGAGGTCATATTTTCCCATTGATTTAATTTTAAAATGTATTTCATGAAAATGCTATAGTTTTCTTTATTTAGAATTTAGGATTATCAATTTCAGACAAATTGTCAATTTGGCTGCTGGTCTACATTATCTGATTAACATTCTCTCTAGTTCTTTACCACAATCATTTCAAATCTCCTCTGGTCTCTCTGAACTTTGGAAGAGTAAAACCACCACTGAACTTGCCCCCAATTCGGCAGATATTCTCTCCTTCACAGAAAAAAAAAAATTAGAAGGCACTAGAAGAGAACTCCCTCAACTTCCCACTTTTAGGAGTAATAATTTGTTTACATGTGCATAGATTTTTCTCCTTCCTACTTCCCCCTTTGTGTGGCCAGTCCTTTTGTCCATAACTGGTCTAACTTTTCCTTTTGTCTCTTGTTCATCAAACTTCTTCTTGTCAGAAGAATTTCTTCAACATAAGAATTTATAAACTATTAAGTATTTCCCATGTTTAAAAGAAAGTTTTCGGGGCGCCTGGGTGGCGCAGTCGGTTAAGCATCCGACTTCAGCCAGGTCACGATCTCGCGGTCCGTGAGTTCGAGCCCCGCGTCAGGCTCTGGGCTGACGGCTCAGAGCCTGGAGCCTGTTTCCGATTCTGTGTCTCTCTCTCTCTCTGCCCCTCCCCCGTTCATGCTCTGTCTCTCTCTGTCCCAAAAATAAATAAACGTTGAAAAAAAAATTAAAAGAAAGTTTTCTTCACAATATTCACCAGAGAAATACCTAGTATTCACTTCTATTCAGTGAATACAAAAACAAGCAAAACTAATTGATCCTTTTAAAATTTAAGAGAAGTTGAGAAGGAGGCTCTAAGATGCCAGTAATGCTTTTTTTTTTTTTTTTTTTTGGTCCTGGTTATACGTCTCAGTTCACTAGATGAATAGATAGTCATCAAGATATGCATTTATGAGGGGCATCTGGTTGGCTTATGTGACTCGATATCAGAGTCATGAATTGAGCCCTACTTTGGGTATAGGGTTTACTTAAAACAAAACTTAAGACAAAAAGATATACTTGTGGGATGTGCACTTTTCCTAGCCAAATATTGTACTCAAAAACAATTGAAAGAAGAAAAGTTTCCCTTCATTTTATATCCCCTACCAGTTATCCTGTCCTTTCATAGCTCGGATTCCTGAAAGACTTGTCTTAGTTTCTTCAGTTCTCACTAAAATAAATTTGACTTATGTTCCAGTCACTTTAATAAAACTGCAATCCTGTGAGAAATTATGTAATAAACCTACTTTGGTTCTCTTATTTTTCACCCTTCCTTCAACATTTGGCATTGTTGTGTACCCCTTCCTTCTTAAAGTAGTTTCCCCCCTTGGTGTTTATGATGCAAGTTCCCGTGCTATGTATCATAATTGTACCTTTAATGTCTTCTTTTCAGATTATAGGATTGTAAATACTGAAACTCCTCAGAGTAAAGGTCTTAGTTTTGAAACTCATTCTATGCATTTCCCTTAGGTAGTCTGTTCCACCTCTAAGATTTTAATTATTATTTATATGAGAGTTATTTCAAGAATAATTTTCCTGTCTCAGAATTTACTGAGTTTTGGTCTCATTTTGCTAGATGCTTGTGTTGTATTTTCACTTGACTGACTATTTCAGAGTCATTTCCAACTGATATTCAATATTGAATGCCTTCACTATCCTTCCCTCTCTGCCAAACGATGCTCTTATTCTTCTTATATCAAGGTACCAAATGAGGTCCTCTTCAATTGTGTTCTGTTTCAATGAGTTATTTCTCACTATCATCCCAGAAATGTCCATCACATCATCTCCCATCCATTTTTACACAACCAGATATCAGAAGGTCAACCTCGACACTTTTCTTCCTCACCAAAACATCCAATATACCACAAAATCCTCTTATTCTTACCTAAAAACTCTCTCTCCAGTACATTTTTTTCCATCTCTTGCCATTTTGATCTGATAGATGGCACTTCCTTCCTGACTGATCTTTTCTCATCTACTCCAAACTCTTCCAATCCATTTTCTGTATTGCAGTTGGAGTGATGTTTTTCAAAGGCAATTGTGATTATAATGTTCTCTGTTCAGACTCCTTTTGATTAACTGCCATTTAATTTAGCTTAAATTCCAAATCCTTCGTTAATACTGCCTGCCTCACTAGCCTCCAATTTCTCTTTCCCCTTACAAGAACTTCTCACATATGGTTCCTTTGACTTCGTTAGTTATATTTGGAAGTCATTTCATCAGGGAATCTTTTCTTGACTAAGTCCACTTGTCCATGGTAAATAACAACCGTGTTTTTGTGGAGTATTTTATTTTCTGTTCTACAGAACAATTTAAGTGGCATTACATTTTTTACCTTTTAGAAGTTAAAGTATGTAAATTATTTTTAAAATGTCAGTTATCTTAATAAGAGATAAAGTGTTCACAAGTCTTCCAGTTCTGCTAATGACCATTTGCCCCTTGATTTTTTTTTCCTATCTTTTTCTGAATCAGTCTGAAAATTACTGTCTTCCTATGGAAAAATAAATTTCATTAGCAATTTCAAATATATCATTAATTTTTTATTTTTTTATTTTTTTTTATTATTTTTTTTTTTAATTTTTTTTTCAATGTTTATTTATTTTTGGGACAGAGAGAGACAGAGCATGAATGGGGGAGGGGCAGAGAGAGAGGGAGACACAGAATCAGAAACAGGCTCCAGGCTCTGAGCCATCAGCCCAGAGCCCGACGCGGGGCTCGAACTCACGGACCGCGAGATCGTGACCTGGCTGAAGTCGGACGCTTAACCGACTGCGCCACCCAGGCGCCCCTATCATTAATTTTTTAAATTCCCTTTAAGTGATTATATTCCTTTGGTCATTTAAACTGTTGTGTATTTGTGTATGTGTATGTGTGTTATTGTTTTTATTGATTAGACTAGGGCTTCTGAGGTTTTCTTTTTTTTCCCTAAAGAAGCATATCTTGAATTTCCTGATTCTACAATTTTTTGGTAATAATTTCTTATATCTCTCCTCTAACATTTACAAAGTCCTTCTTTCAGAAATGTTTTTCTGTAACTAATTTAAAAATGTATTTGGCTCAATGCTTACTTCATTTGTATTTTATTTGTTATTATTTGTGAAACTGTTAAATTTTGGGTTTATTGCTAATGTCTCTGACTATATAAATTAGCTTTTGATTAATGACCTTATTATATTTTTCTTGTAAGTATTTTGTAAACATAGATTTTATTTCCTTTTAGATCAGGGAGTTGTTATTGTTATTGTTGTTGTTGTTATTATTATTAACTTCCAAATGTTTGGTTTATATTTTTGGTATTTATATCTGTGTCCTTTGAATTGCAGTGGAGTTATGTGGCCCACATATTTTTTGTTTTGATTTGACAAAATTTTTCTTTCAGGCCTATTCTATGATCAATGCATACGATATTCATACACTTTAAATTCTAATTTAGTTTGAATAAACATGTTCCTGAAAATTTAAAACTATATTAAAGAATCTTAAGATTTTAAAAAATATTTTTTCTTATATTTCTTATCAGCTGTATATTTTATCACAATACTGTTACTTGATATACAGATTGTTACAAAAGTTTTATCTTTATTGTACCTCGGATATGTATCCTTCTGTATCAGTCAGTATTTGGCCAGAGAAACAGAACTACTATGAGTACTTTGTATATTGAATATCTTATAGGAGGTAAAATCCAGAAGTGACACTTGGGAGTCACCAGTTAGCATTCCTGCCGCACTAGCACAGGTGGGTGAATCTGAGCTGCAGGGAAGCTGAGAAGCTGGGCATGCCAATCTGCCAGAGAGGGACCATAAGGGAGGCTGGTAGAAAAGGCTCTTGATGTTCCTTGTGGTGTGGGCCCCCTGGTCAGCAGGGTCAGCAGTGGGAAAGAAGAGCTAGATGTGGAGTGGCAAAGCAAAGACACAACCTGCCAGCACCTCTCCTTATCTTCCCCCTCATCTCACCACAGCAATCTTCAGAGGAAAAGAACTGCTACTTTACTTCCTCTCCACATCTCACACAGATTTCTCTTTAAACAACCTCCATAGTTGATCTGGATCAGGAATTCTGGGAAATGTAGCTCCAGCTTACACCATCATTGTTCACCTTTCAAAACGTGGCATTTATATTTCACTTTTTAGATCTTATTCTGTCTGAGTAAAGTGATAGAAAAACCATGCAACTATCCTACATAAGCTGAGAACAGACTAAACTTCTCCCCCAGAGAGAATATAAATTATTTTATCCAACTTTGAGTAATGTGCATTCCTTTCTAGCTGAATCACACTCACTCTTTGATAGCTTGTAACTTAAATACTGAGAAACAAGTTAACCACTATTAACATGTTTCATGAATGGGGGAATAAATGAAAGAAAATAATTGCATATACGTTTATGATCAATATATATGTGTATACATACATATACACACATACCGCCCATGTAGTATACACACATATACATAACATACAATATTTAAATGCACAATGCATGCAATGTATATGCATATGTATATATACAAATACATGTGTCTGTGTACCTGTGTTTGTGTATGTATGTATGTAGACACACATGTGTCAACTTGGATCATACAACTAGTTATAGGAAAAAGTACTGTACTTAAGAGTAGTTCTACCTTAAGTTGAATACACATGCACACACACACACACACACACACACACACATACACACATGTGGGTTTTTTTCCCCATTTTATATAATATAACTACCATAATCCATTGTTCCTGCAACTAGTCACATGGTCCAAGGTGGCATTTCCATCTTGCTTCTAACCCTACAGATTCTAATTTTCCTTTGCCCTTGTCTCATTCAGCTCAGGTTGCCATAATAAATACCGAAGACAGTGTGGCTTAAACAACAGGCATTTCTTCTCACAGTTCTGGAGGCTGCAAATTCAAGATCAAAGTGCTGGCCAGTTTGGCTCCTGGTAAGGCCCTCTTCCTGGCTTGCAGACCACTGCTTTCTTAAATGTGGAGAAAAAGAGATTGCAGTCTCTTTGTCTTCCTCTTCTTAAAAGACAACAATCCATCATAAGGGCCCCACTCTCATGGCCTCATCTAACCCTAAGTACTTTCTCCTAGTTCCCATCTCCGAATACCATTGCACTGGGGATGACGGCTTCAACATTTGAATTTCACCAGGCCCATAATTAAGTTCATAGTTGCCTTCATCAAGTAATCATCAGCTAGTAATAGATTCTCACCTAGTTGGGTGACCTAGACTTTTATACTTGAATAAACTTTTATTCCTGAATGAACTGTGATATTGACAGTCTTGCCCATATTGGATTGTTGCAGTTTTCCATTGACTTATCACAGGGCAAGAAAGCATTTAAAAAAGGTCCCCGATAGTGTTTGCTCCATCCAGACATGCTCCATTTTACTTCCACTGTAGAGTACTAATCCAATTTTACCTTAATTACTGAGATAATCAGCCTCTTCTGTGCATGTTGATTCACTAGCATGAGGAGCCTGAAGTGACCAGGTGGCATTTTCATTTTCCAGTTCAATGGAACCATTGTTGTGACCCTAGGGAGAAATATCCTTCCCTTCAGAACTAAGAATCTGAAATTAGCAGAACTCAGAGTTGCAGTGATGAGCAGCAAAATCTTCACTAGAGGATCATTAGCAGCAATAGTGAAAGGAGCTATGTACATTTGCACAACATGACTCCTGGACTTGTTAATCCTAGATATGGGAGAATCAGCACCATATATAGGTCACTTATTCAAAGCATATCCTATGTCCCACTTATTCAGAGCATGGCCCAGCAATGTGTTACCACACAGGGAGCACTGTAACCAAGGCTTCAAAATTTCATTCCATTTTTCTACCATGTTAGCTATTTTAGGGTGATGGAGACACGGCTATATCAGTGAACTACAAGAATGTAAGCCCATCACCACACATTCTATCCTATAAAGTAAAATATTGGTTGTAACAGAGACGTTATCAATAGGAAAGGCAAATCTCTATCTATTCCTGTGGGGATAGCATGCTGTCTCTTTTGTTTTAGAAGTGGTCCAGTATAACCAATGTGTCAGGTAGTTGACTGTCCCATCTCAGGGAATCGTGTCATATTAAGCCCCCCTCCCTTTTTTTTTTTTTTAGTTTATTTTGAGAAAGTGTACATGGGCAAGTGGGGGAGGGGCAGAGAGGGAGGGAGAAAGAGAGAATCCCAAGCAGGCTCCACACTGCCAGCATGGAGAAGAGCCCATTAGTGATCTCAGCTGCTGATGCTTTGATCATTTAGTAATTTCTCTAGCTAGATAATCCTTGGTAAGTAGACATTCACTTTGATAAGCTCATACATTACGGTATTACAGCTGCTATGACAACGTTTTAAAGCAAGGATGGAAGGAGCTGGAGAAAGAGGCTGACATTCGCAGGAAAAGTTATCTCATCCATGTGATTATTATGATACCCTGCTGAGGTGCTGTGTGCTGAACGTTAACAAAGGACACGAATTTCTTTTTTCTCTGAACCCAGAGAGGTCTATCTACAAACCATTTCTACAGAAACCTTAATTGCCCAGCAAAAATATTAGACACTAGCCATGAATTAGAGAACATTCATACCTCTATCCATCTATCTTTCTAGGCAAACTTGCAGCTAGGTACACTGCTCAGTCTTGCCCACTGGGAACATGCCTTGGCCCTTCACCACTGTCCTTCAAGGTCACTTTGAGTGGTATTTTAGCGTTAGAGCTGCTGCTGTCCGTAGTTGTGATTTTCAATCAGGAGCAAAGAAGATTTGATGCACTTCTTTGTAGTCAATTAATTGGCTTCTGGAGCAGTATCCAATTTATCATTCACTTTTGCTACTTTCTTAACTTTGTCAAGTTGTTTTTGCATATGGTAACTATCTCCTAGTTCCTCCTTTTCCTCGTCATATATCTCTTTGGAGAGAGAAATGGTGAGATTCTTTCTTTTGAACTCTTGACTCTGAGTAGCCTTAGCAAGGTGAAGTTGTGTCATTTATTTATGATTATTGAAAATCTGAAAGCTGAGGTAGATTTTTTTTCAACAAAGTAGACCCTAGATATTATTCAAGGAATGCTTTGTGTGTGTTTATATGTGTATATGTTACTTTGCTATAGCAGAGCCCTGATATCTAGGGAAAGCAGAGAGGAACTCAAGAAGACATTTGTACTTATACCTCAGCATGGCCTGTACTTAACAGATCCACACTGTGAGCTAAAGATGTCAGTAGGATTCTCAAGGAGAGATGTTCCACTTTATCCCTAAAAGTTATTTTGTTTTTAGGGGGCCTTAATGTAGTTAGGCCTCGGTTTGGTAGCCAAAAAATCTTAAATAGCTCTTGCAAAGTTTTCTGTTCTTTTCCAAGTTTATTTTCTTTTACTTATATTTATTTGTTTAATTATGAAGTTATTTATGTACGTATTTGCATTTCTGTTCATCATTTCATTGGATATTTCAAAGCTGAAGAAGTTAAACCAAAGAGCTCAAATCACTATATTGAATGAGATATCTTTTTGCTTTTTGAACCTAACTAAAGGTAGGACATTTAATTCTACCAACCGTGGTCAACCCTTAGAGTCTAGCAAGGTCTTCTGCATGTTGATCATACCACACAAGATTTTACATCTTTATTTCACCTTAACACTTAATAATCACAATCTGTATCTTTAATTAATTTCTTGATAATCATTTTAAATACTGTTAAGTACTGATATGTGAATGCAAGTCTTTGACATATTGCAAAAAAAAAAAAGATAAAATCTTAAATAGAAGAAATAAAATCTTAATAAAATCTTAAATAAAATAAAATCTTAAATAGAAGAAAACCATAGGAACTTGGGGCATAGAGGCCAATTATTTCATCATCACTTATTGTCCTTTTTTGAATATTTGTGCTTTAAAGAACTGAGACAAAATGAAGATTTAAGAGGGAACATATATGGCAGTTTCAGTCTGTAAATGCCCTGTGGAGACGGAAGAGTGATTTGAAGCCAGGGTTGTTATACACACTGAGCATCATGTTTATAAGTTTAGAGAGGTGCTGGGTTTAAGACAATACCCATTTCTGCATTTCACCAGTGAGCTATTTCACCAATGCTATGACTATCGGCTAAAATATAGAGTTCTCCCTCTTCTGTATAGGACACAAGCTCAGGCAGGGACAAGGCGTTCAGATGAACCTCTGGTCTAAATAATGTAAGCAGATGCTTATGTTTGGAAATAGAATACCTGTCAGGTACTTTGAACTCAAATAGACCTCGTGACTTTAAATAGAGGTAAAAGTAGTCAAGAGAATATTAAAAACTAATGGATGAATAAATGAGGTCGAGAGAAACGGATTTTAGAAATGTAGATGGAAATCTTTGGAGTTCACATTAAACTAATGATTCTAGATGAAAGTAATGGTTCATCCATAAACACCTAATCATAAAATGATTTTAATCCTGGTTAAAAAAAATTTTTTTTAACCTTTAAAAATGTCGCTTTCGGTTGTCCTCTGAATTCCCTGTATTACAAACCTATTGATGTGACCAACCACTCTGTAAAGATATAAATCTCAGGTGAGCTCAGAAATTATATAACCTTGCATCTTAAAAAACATCACTGAAAAGATGTACAAGGCCCCTATGAATAAAATCTGTTTACTTGGAGTAGAGGAAAAGGGACTGGCATACATTTCTGTGAACTCAAACTTTAGCTTGGGCTTTGCACTCTTAGTGTGAATTTTGCTTTCATTATTTCTAGGACATAAATAGCTCTGGACAAATGGGGTAGTATTGACTGAAAAAAATTTCTAATATATGCTGCTGGCAGAGACCTTTTTCCTTTGCAAATCTCATCAAGTAAAGGTTATATATACCCACTAAGAAAGCAGACACATTTTGAATACCTAAAGTAAAAGGAAGCATATGTATCCATATGTATGTTTGTATGCACTTGTTTACATATGTGATATATATATATATACATATATATATTATTTGCATATGTTTATGTGTCTATGTATATGCAGGCATGTATTTATTATAATGCATGCATGTAAATACATGTTACAGGATATTAAAAAGAACCTTTCAGTTGCCTCTCATATGGGTAGTGGGGCCCAAAACGGAAGAAAAAGAGATCTGGCAACAACTGGGATCACACCTTTCTCAGACTGCTAGTAGACAAAATGTTTGACCTTGAGGGATTTGTAATGTTCATTCTATGAGGCAGTTATTTGCCTCTGTATAAGGCAAATACTGAACCTTAAACAGATTCACTCATGTAGATTGGGATGTCTCTGAAAAGAATATTCCTTTCCCCTCTTTTTTGTAGTAAGTATTTTTTAATTGAGATATAATTGACATGTAATATTGTGTGAGTCTAAAGTGTACAGCATGCTGATTTGATACATTTATGTATGTCAGTATATTAATATATCCTTTCCCTTCTTCTTAACAGCCCTTTCCCTGCTTGTTGGATATCTGCATAGTGAAGGTTGTTTTTTTTTTCCTGTTTAGCCAGTGCGTTCCTAAAGGAGGGAGGAAGAGAGAGGCAGCAAAGCACAGAGTGGGAATCACAAAGGAGCAATATGTAGGATTTGCAAATTGACAAGGTTAGGATGGGCGAATTTTCTTTGAGACTAGTGTTCACTTGGGAGGCTGGCTAGGCTTCAGTGATTTTGCCAGTTCCCCACGCAGGAGGATTGCTCAGAAGAAAGGAAAAAGAAGCAGGAAGCTCTGGGGAGTTGAAAGGTGAAAGCGGTTAATTCCACTTGGCTTTCCAAATCAGGGAACTGGGAAGTGGGGAGGCCCTCAAGGGACTGTGAGGGATTCTCAAGCACAGTCCACGAAAGGGCTAGCATTTGAAAAAAAGAGTCTTGGTTGCCTTAGTGGCCTCCACAGTCAAGTTAGTGTTAGAGAAGCATCCACAGCTTTCAGTGAAGATAAATCTGAACTTTTTCCCAGACTACTAGCCTACCCACTGGTGAAATGCTTAGAGGGGGGCAATACAGAAGGACAAAGACAGAACCTACTCCCATATGAATTTTAGTCCCCTTGACTTCCTGAGATGGTAGGCAGGAGAGCTCTGAATCAAAAATGTGATTGGATTATTGCACTAGAAGCACTAAATTTTATTAACTGAAAGCAACCTGAAAGTTATAGAATCTGGCCAAAGTAACAGCTGACTTTAGAGATAAATATACATTTAGATATAATGGGAAACAATGAATGGTATTTGCTGAATAAAGATGGAAAGAATAGGCTGGAACAAGAGGATAGGGACATTTTTACAGTAATTATACCAGAGACATGTTTTAAATATTTATTTCCTGCATATGCAACCTTTTTGCCATACAGATGAATTACTGTATTTAAAGAGTTGCTGCTTTAAAATAGCTAAGATAATTTATCTGGGAGTTTACAAATTAATATTCAGCATTGAAGCTTGTAATGCAGACCACCGAAAACTAAATGGTGGTATAGTTTTAATTTCATTCTGTCTTGTGGGCCAATTTTTCACAAACACACTCAGTAGTGAAAATGGAGGAATTCTGTGTGTATAGTCATGGAGATACATACAGAAAACTGTACTTAGTATTTGAAAATAATCATGCACCATCTGAAAAGATTATAAGGCCCAGTGGATAAGTGTTTACATCGTAAAACCCACAAAATGTTGAAACAGGGAAATCGGTGGATGTATGCTTGTGATTCCTGCATTTTGAAGGTATGAATGCATTTTATAAAATTCCACAAAACACAAATATGAACTGTGTCAATATATTTTGTGTTATATATTACTGAGACCAAATCAAAGGAAAACTTGACTCTAGCATACCTTTTTTCTCATTTGATGATTCTTCACATAATACATTGCCTGTTGTGACTTTTTAATGTTACGCATTTCATTTTGGAAAATATGGATTATGAGTTGGCTAATACCTGTTACCACCTACCCAAGAGCGATGCTCAGTGGACTAGGATGGGGCTGGAGTGGCACCATATTGTATGAGAGCATGTCACCTACTTGCAAATTTTGTTCACAGTCTCTGCATTTAGATCTATGAACAAGCCAAAATAAATAATTTAAGGGACGCTTGGTGATTCAGTCAGTTAAGCGTCTGACTCTTGATTTTGGCTTAGGTCATGGTCTCACAGTTGGTGAGATTGAGCCCTGCATCAGGCTTTGTGCTGACAGCATGAGCCTGCCTGGGATTCTTTCTCTCCCTCTCCCTCTCTCTTCCCTTCTCCCCAGACTCCTCACACTCTCTTGCTGTCTCCCTCTGAAAAGAAATAAACATTAAAAAAAGAACTTAAATTTAAAAGAATTTAAAATAGAATAACTTGAGTGACAATAAGAAGAGTAGGATCAGTAATGTTTATTCTCTTCCTGGCAGATATGTGCTGTGTCTCTCTGTGTTGTCTTCCTGAGGGTTGTGTTTTATTTTGTTTTTGTTTTTAAGTTTATTTATTTATTTAGAGATATACAGAGACAGCATGAGTAAGGGAGGGGCAGAGAGAGGGAGAGAGAGAGGATCCCAAGCAAGCTCTGTGCTCCCAGCACCCAATGAGGGGCTCGAACTCACGAAACTGAGATCATGACCTAAGCTGAAACCAAGAGTTGGTCAGTTAACTTACTGAGTTACTCAGGCGCCCCGTCTTAGAGTTTTGAAAGAAACTAAGGTGGGTATGGTAGAGGAGGGAAAGAAATAAAGATAAGAAAAGAAGATTAAACTAAATTATTTCTAGGCATAAGGCACTATTTTTGAAAAGTCACAAAGTAATGAATGCTTTATAAATGAGTGAATAATATGTTTATAAAGAAAGTAAAATTAGCTGTGTTAGACTGATGTGAGAAAAGTTGATTACTACAATGTAATGATGAAAATATTGGGTGACTGTGAATGTATAGGCTAGGTTGTTTTTTTTTGTTTGTTTGTTTGTTTGTTTGTTTTGCCTTATTACCACTAAATGTATGACCAGAAAACTTTTTTTTTATTAATTTTTTAAATGTTTATTTATTTTTGAGAGAGAGAGAAGAGCATGAGCAGGGGAGGGGCAGAGAGAGAGGGAGACACAGAATCCAAAGCAGGCTCCAGGCTCTGAGCTGTCAGCACAGAGCCTGATGTGGGGCTTGAACTCAGGGACCATGAGATCATGACCTGAGCCAAAGTCAGATACTGGACTGAGCCACCCACGCACTCCTTTTTTTTTTTTAAAGAGAGTAAAAGGAAAGCAGTTTTCAAAGTACTTTTCTTTTATTTTTCCCTTAGGGAAGCCAGGCTATTAGAGAATTTAATTTGTTGTTGTTAATTTTATATCTATTTTCTATAGCTTCAGGTTTCTGTATTAAATTATGTCAGTCTCCTCTGAATGTCCTTGGTGGTTCCAAATAGTCTATTCTGTATACTACAGAACAGAGTTTCAGTTAGATAAATTAGTCAGAATGTCATATTTTCATAATTCCCATTTTCTCAAACTTTTCTATTAACAGCAACTCTCCCCCCTCTTTTTACATAAATAAAATAATTTTCAGACTAGAAAGAAAAGTGAATGAGTGTTTGAGTAGATATGAAGTCATATTCAGTTTCTTTTGGCTTTAAGAATAGATTTTTATTTTTTTGAGAGAGAACACAGAAGCAAGGGAGAGGGGCAGAAAAGAGAGAGAGAGAGAGAGAGAGAGAGAGAGAGAGAGAGAGAGAATCTTAAGCAGTATCTATGCCCAGCACGCAGCTAGATGTGGGGCTTGATCTCATGACCCTATAAGAGCTGAAATAAAGAGTACACTCAACCAATGAGCCACCCAGCTGCCTCCAAAATAGATTTTTTTTTAAAAAGCAGCTTCTTCATGAAAAGTGAAATCTTTTCAAAGATTTTTTTTTGTATAAGTAATATGTAATTCTTAAGGTAATGCAATAATTTCAATAGAATGACTGTGTTATCTATATAATCTCTCCATCTTTTTACATTAACCCATTATACTTACTAGTAGTCCTTGCAACCCAGGTGGCCACCATCTTGCTTTTTCTATGGTGATGCTATACCCTGTTTTCCATTTAAGCAAGGTCAAACCATTCTCTCAAGGCATATGCATCCTGGGAGAACACTAGTTCAGGCTAAAATGAACCAAAGGTTTTACTTTATAATAACAATAGTTGTCAAATTTGTGAGGAAAAGATGGTTTAACTTGCCATAGCTATTTCCATGGAGGGACGTTAATGATGTTCAGCTTTTTTCTTCCTGACTAAATGTGCTGTGAACCTATTTCTATACCCTTGCTGAAGCCTTTCGATTGAACTCCTCTGGCTTCAGCTAATTTAATTCCTAACCAGCAGGTATTGCTAAAGCATGCTGTGTGTACATATTCTGAGCTTTGATGATACAGAGGGGAATAGACAAAGAATCACCAAATCTAGATATGCATGCCATTCTTACTATAAATAGTCACATTATCCTAGGCATTCTGTTTCTTCTTAATTCTTTCTCTCTTTCATTCATCCATATAATCCTAATGTATAATTTTAATTTCATAAATATTTGGAAGGGTAATTTGGGCATGTGCATGAACTTTGGAAGGCAACTCTGAAATGGGCATTAATTATAAAAGATCACTCTTGCTAGAGAGAAATAACCAGTAACCTATTAAATGATCCATGATGTCCTGAAATATACAGACAAAAATGGATCAATGTGGTAGGCCAGAGTGCATAGCCTTAAAGAAGTTACAGAATATTTGTATGATTTTTTTCTTACCATTGTAAAAGTATTTATGCCACTAAGGAATTTAAGGAGCATATGTGTAGGTTAATGACTGATTATTTCCAAATGTCATTGTTCTTTTAGAAAAGAAATTAATACTACTGGTGAAATTTCTCTTGTGGTTCTTTTCAAACAAGCTATTCCAGAAAGACATTCAGACAATGGTGCCATGGAATAAATTCTGTTATTATTTAATTAATCATAAGTATTAAATATTTTAGTATAATTATATGCACAAAACATCAGAATTACAGATGTAGAATGTAAAATCTTTTATTGGTGTTGAAGTGCAATTTAAAATAGCCTTTAAAGAACTCTGGTATAGCACTCTCAGGCATAAGTATTTTCTGTATGCATCAATAATGAATACCCTTTTTTCCCTTCATCCCTTAAGTAGGGAAAGTTGTAACCCTGCCATTGTATTGTCTTATAGGCTAGCTGAGAGAGCCAAACACGTCATCATCTCCTTCAAAGGGTTGGAAGGCAACTAAAACAATTCTAAGTGAACAACATTGTTGTTTAATTTTACATAATTATCTCTTGTTGATCCTAATATTTTAATAATATATGATTCATTTAGTATACAAAATCTGAGATATAATTAGTTTTGAATCAAAATGAGAATCTACCCAATGTTGATACACATTTTGTTTTTATTTTTTTGTAATACAAATACACAGGATAAATGAGTGGGGTTACTTACATTAGTAGGCAGAATTTAAATCTTATTCCAAAATGTTAGTATTCAGGACATCTGTATATATTCCAGAAACTCCAGTCAATAATAGCATAGACAAGGGGTGCCTGGGTGGCTCAATCAGTTGAGCGTCTGACTTCTGCTCAGGTCATGATCTCCCAGTTCCTGAGTTCGAGCCCCATGTCAGTCTCTGTGCTGACAGCTCAGAGCCTGGAGCCTGCTTTGGATTCTGTGTCTTCCTTTCTCTCTGCCCCTTTCCTGCTCCTGCTCTGTCTCTCTCTGTCTCTAAAAAATGAATAAATGTTAAAAAAAGTAATAGCATAGACATGAGGCAATCTGAAAATGAAAGCATTTTCCTTCACTGTGGCAAATGTGTAACTATAGAGTAAATTACAAATATGTAACTAAGTAAATAAAGGCACTAAAAATAAATCAATAGCTTCTTTATGCTATTTAGATATTTTTTTACAAGTCAGTATAGAAAATATATAAGGATGTTATCTCTTATTATCTACTTGGAAAACCTGAATATGAAAAGGGAATTCCTAGAAGCATATTTTATGACAAAGGAGAAAAAATAGCTTTACTGGATGGGGATAGCCAGTTCTAAAGTGAGGGCTCTGCTCTTTGTCTTTCTCTTACTGACTTAACTTCACTTAGCATAATACACTCCATACACATCGTTGTAAATGGCAATATTTCATTCTTTTTGATGGCTGAGTAGTCATCCATTGTGTATATATACCACCTTTCATTTATCCATTCATCAGTCGATGGATATTTAGGGTCTCTCCATAGTTGCTACATGCTGCTATAAACATTGGAGTGCATGTACCCTTTCAAATGTGTATTTTTGTATCCTTTGGGTAAATACCTAGTACTGCAATTGCTAGATCACAGGATGGTTCCATTTTTAACTTTTTGAGGAACCTCCATATTATTCTCCAGACTGGCTGCACCAGTTTACATTCCCACCAAGAGTGGGTTCCTCTTTCTCTTCATCTTCACTAACACCTGTTGTTTCTTGTATTGTTAATTTTAGCTATTCTTACAGGTGTGAGAATGGTATTTCATCATGGTTTGGATTTGAATTTCCCTGGTGATGAGATCTGTTGAGCATCTTTCCATGTATCTGTGTGCCATCTGGATGCCTTCTTTGGAAGTGTGTATTCCTTCCCATCTTCTGCCCATTTCTTAACCGGGTTATTTGGTTTTTGGGTGTTGAGTTTGTTAAGTTCTTTATAGATTTTGGATATTAACCCTTTATCAGATATGTCAATTATAAATATCTTCTCCAATTCTGTAGGCTGCCTTTTAGTTTTGTTGATTGTTTCCTCCACTTTGCAGAAGCTTTTTAGAAGATGAATTCTTAAAAATTTTGTTGCACAAATAGTTTATGCAAAGTAACAAAAAACATGAAGGGGCTGTTAGCTAAAAGAGCAAAGGAGATGAACAGATAACTCACTCATAACAGAGGAAAAATAGATGACAAATTCATGAAAAGTTTTGGCTATGCAAATAATAATTAATTCAACTCTCAAATTAATGAAGATTTTTACAATATATAATTCGTAATGTTTCATCTTTCCACTGATGGTACAATGGAATTCATACAGATTTATTAACTTAGAGAGTAATTCTGTAGTGCTCAATTTGACATGTAGAGGAGAATTTTGTGTTGATGATGATGATGTGAAGTTGTGTTGATGATGATTACAATTTATTACAGAATGGTGCTAAGTGTTTACATACATTATTCTTTTAGCTTTATTGAGGTATAATTTAAAAATAAATTATGAGATATTTAGAGTGTACAACGTGATGATTTGACGTATGTATACATTGTGTAAGGGCTCACATCCCCCCCAAAAAAAGTTAATTAATACAATTAGCAGCTCACATATGTACCTTTGTGTGTGTGTGTGTGTGTGTGTGTGTGTGTGTGTGTGTGTAAACATTTAAGTTTTACTCTAACAAATTTCAATTATACAATATAGTGTTGGCAATTGTAGTGACCATGTTATACATTAGATCCTCAGACTTGATTTACAATGGTTTTGATTTTGGTAAGAGGGCATTGTTTTAAGTTCCTGATTAAATTAAAATCATTACCAACATTTTAATGACAATTTAGGAATACTAATATCACATTCTTTATTGCTTAAGCTACCCTGCCAGTAGTTACACGTAATCATGGAATGCTTGTAATTTAGCTCCAGAAAAAGTAAACCTCTGATTTGTAACATTTGCCAATATTTTTGATGTAGGCATTCTTACTGTGTCTGGTTTTAAGAATCTAATAGATTAACAGTCCCTTCACAAAATTTCACAGTTGTCTCTTACAAACTAATACAGGCCAGCATAAGTATTCCACTGCATGTAACTTTTTTCTTTTATTTTTAAATAGCAGTGAATTGTTACATAAAAGATAAAATTAACATCCTTCTTTTAAATAAAATTAAATATACTTGAGAAGAAGTGGGTGTGAATATGGTTTATTTTTCACATTTAATATGTGAAATTAAAAGACTTTGAACTAATGGAGGCCAAGTTAGAAATAAACATCAAGTCTAAATTCATCTTTTAACACAGAAATTCTATTTGTAAGAAGTTATTCTAAGAAAATGAAAGTGGATGTGCAGAAATTTTATCTACTATTAGATTCATTTAAGTATTGCATTTTTTAAACAACTCCTTGGAGAAACTGTATACATAGTAATAAGTATTATATTTCAATTGTATTATTGATTAATAGCATCCATTATACATAATATTTAAAAATATTATTTAAGGACATGACAGAATTATTGCAGCACACAGAGTGAAAAAAAAGTTATAGAATAGTTTTACAGTTTTTTACTAGAAAGCTTTAATGTGTTTTATTATATGCATTTATCACAGATTTTACTATATATATGTGTGTGTGTGTGTGCGTGTGTGTGTATATACATACATATATACACATACAGTATATACAATATATATTGTCTCTCCACTATATGCATAGATATATATTTATGTACTTTATATGTTGTAAACAAGAACATTCTTCATGTGTTCTTTTTATTATTTCTATTTTTTTATTATTTTTTTTTTTTGGCAGAGGGGATTATTTGTCATTGTTTACTAAAGGTCTGTGTATATACACACATATAAACTTTATGATTCAGTAGTTTTACTCCCCATTATAAACTCAACAAATGTTTGCATATATTCAAAAAAGAGAAGTATAAGAATATCCATAATAGCAATATTTGAAATCACGGAAATCTAGAAAAAGAGCCCAGCAGCAATAGAATAGGTAACTATAGTGCACTATATCCATATAATGGATACTGTATAGCAATGAGAGTGAAATGAAACAACATGGAAGAATCTCACAAACATAATATTGAAGGAAAGAGGTTACCACAAAAGAATGCATACTGTATCATTCCATATACAAAAAATTTAAAACAGACAAGAATGTTATGTCAGAAGTCAGGACAGTGCTATAACTGGAGGGAGTGGTCTGTTTCTTGATCTGGATTCTGGTTACGTAAATGTTTATTACTTGCAAGTTTATTAAGTGGCACACTTAGGTTTTCTGTACTTTTCTATATGTATATTTCAGTAGATCAGAAGGCTGATGGGGTTAAATCAAGGTGTCAACAATGCTGTGCTCCTTTCTAGAGGATTAGGGGAGAACTCATTTCCCTGTCTATTTGGATTGTTGGCAGAATTCAGTTTCTTGACATTGTAGGACCACGGTACCCATTTCCTTGCTGGCTGTCATTGAGGGTCATTCTTAGCTACTAGAGGTCATCCACATTCCATGGTTTGTGCCCCCTTTCTTCCATCTTACAAAGCCAGCAACAGTGGGTCAAGTCCCTCTCATACCAAATCCTTCCTCCCTTTTCTCACATAGTTACAGCTGTCTCCAATCTCTGCCTTTCTCTTCTGCTTTTAAGGGCCCAGGCAATTATACTGAACTCCCCAGATAATTAAGGATAATCCATCCATTTTAAGGTCTGTAACTTTACTTCTATCTGCCAAGTGTTTTTGCCATGTGAAGTAACACACTCCTGGGGTCCAGGTACCTAGCTGGGGCTTAGATATCATTGTTTGCCATTAAGTTTTAAGTTAAAACCTTTCACTAAAGTATTTTTAAAACCATATCCTGATGAGAATAATTCAAGAATAATTATCTTTCTTTAGAGCCAGAGTCTTCCTTGGGACCTATACCATTTGCCCTGAGATTCATAAGCTACATGAGATCATACCAGAGTTTGTTCAAAGTGAACCTAGTATTTCTTTAAAAAAATGTTTAATTAAGCTTGGGAAACACTGGCTGCTATCCTCCCTCATGGGGAGTCATAATATGCATTAATATAGAAAGGTTCTGAGATATTCTGCAGTAAAGAAATTTTCTTAGTTGAATATACTTGAACATGAAACTTAACAAGAAGAGTACCCTGTGAAAGCTCTTAACATCACTCATAAGAAATGATTTCCCTTGATCTTGACATTAAACTTGACTCTTTAATATCTCTGAAATGATTTTTTCACTATATCACCACTATTATTGCCTTACTTTCTCTTGCTTTATTAAAAATATTGATTGTGCTTTTACTCTATTTTAATTGTTTTATATGTTCCATTTCTTCAGAATTATTACCCCTCTTTCACAGATGAGAAAACCAGAGTGAAGTAATGTCCCAAATCCCCAAAGCTAGTGGCAGAGGATCTTAACACATCTCTTGGCCTCCGTGTTTTTACCTTTCCCCAAACCATCTTCTGTTTTATGATGAAAGTTTCCTTCTAAAATTCTGATTTGATTTTTTTTGCCTAAAACATTTCCAACAAGTCCTTATTACCTATAAGCTAATGTCAGATGTGCTTAGTGTGGTAAAGAAAACACTTCGTAAACCTCTCCAGATGCTGTACTATGACGACCAGTGTTTCTCCTTGTGAACATTGTTCTGCTCATCTTCTACTGCATACCTCCTTGTCTTTCCTCCATGTTCTTTCACTCTCTCTATTCCAAGTGATAAACTCCTTTTCATTTTTACAGACCCACCTCAAATATCACCATGTCTGTGGAGTTGTCTCTCTCTCTCTAGATACAATTATGTGCACTCATCTGTGCTATTGTTTGGTGTGTGTTTGCTGATGTGAGTTTATTTTGTTTCTCTGTGTGCTAACTCAAAGAGGTATAGTATATATACTCTAATAAATTATAAACCAGTTCTGCATCCATCCTCCCTGCCTAACTTCTAAATGACTTTATTTATTTAGGCTACATCCTTTTTACTTTTATTTATTTTTTTAACTTTTTTTAATGCTTAATTATATTTTAGAGAAAGAGAGAAAGAGACAGAGAGTGTGTGAGAAGTGGAGTGGCAGAGAGAGAGAGAGTGGGAGACACAGAATCTGAAGCAGGCTCCAGGCTCTGAGCTGTCAGCACAGAGCCTGAAGTGGGTCTAGAACCCACAAACTGTGAGATCATGACCTGAGCCGAAGTCAGACGCCCAACTGACTGAGCCACCCAGGTGCCCCTCGTTTTTATTTATTTATTTATTTATTTATTTAATTAATTTTTTATTTACATCCAAGTTAGTTAGCATATAGTGCAACAATGATTTCAGGAGTAGATTCCTTAATGCCACTTACCCATTTAGTCCATCCCCCCTCCCACAACTGCACCAGTAACCCTCTGTTTGTTCTCCATATTTAACAGTCTCTTATGTTTTTGTCCCCCTCCTTGTTTTTATATTATTTTTGTTTCCCTTCCCTTGTGTTCATCTGTTCTGTGTCTTAAAGTCCTCATATGAGTGAAGTCATATGATATTTGTCTTTCTCTGATTAATTTCGCTTAGCATAATACCCTCTAGTTCCATCCACGTAGTTGCAAATGTCAAGATTTCATTTTTTTTTTGATTGCTGAGTAATATTCCATTGTAAATATATATACCACATCTTCTTTATCCATTCTTCTGTTGATGGACATTTGGGCTCTTTCCATACTTTGGCTATTGTTGATAGTGTTGCTATAAACTTTGGGGTGCATGTGTCCCTTCAAAACAGCATACCTGTATCCCTTGGGTAAATATCCAGTAGTGCAATTGCTGAGTCATAAGGTAGTTCTTTTTTTTTTTTTTTTAAGGTAGTTCTATTTTTAATTTTTTGTGGAACCTCCATAACTGTTTTCCAGTCTGGCTGCACCAGCTTGCATTCCCACCAACAATGCAAAAGAGATCCTCTTTCTCTGCATCCTCACCAACATCTGTTGTTGCCTGAGTTGTTAATGTTAGCCATTCTGACAGGTGTAAGGTGGTATCTCATTGTGGTTTTGATTTGTATTCCCCTGATGATGAGTGATGTTGAGCATTCTTTCATGTGTCGGTTGGCCATGTGGATGTCTTCTTTGGAGGAGTGTCTATTCATGTCTTTTTCCCTAAATGACTTTATTTATTCACCATTGATAAGTGAACACCATAGTCAGTTACTTAATTAAGAGATTGGAGATATTTTCCCTTTTTTGGTGGAGTCAACTTTGTTAAAAGAAAACTTTATTTAAAATGATACTTCATTTCTCATAGTGAATTTGCAGTTATTTTTAATATAACTGATGCCTCTACCACTTCTCCAAATTAGATGGTGAGCTTCTCAAGGTTAAGGGCAGAAACAATGGCTGACTTATCTTTTGATCTTCAGCTCTTGATCTTTGATGTACTGTGTATGACTCAAAAACAATATGTGCTCATTGTTGGGGGGGGGGGAGGGAATCCAATATAGTGGCAGAGCAAAATCCTGAACATCTACACACCAAATTACAGCTACATATGGATCATTCCCCTCTGAAACAGATCTGAAAACTAGATGAACTGTTCTCCACAACAAAGGATAAAATAAAAGTGTATCCAGATGTATAGAAAAGGTAGAGACTGCCTCACAAAAAACCCTACCTACCTTACCAACACACAATAGGGAGGAATCTCACAAAACAGGCATTTCTGGAGAAGCAAGAGGTTGGTACCCCACATGGGGCACGATGGCCCCTAGGATCTGTACCAAAAGTATGAGCCCCTAGAACATCTGACACAGAAAACCAGTGGAGCTGATGTATGGAGTTCCAAAGTGCTCTAAGAAACTGAGATTCCTCTCTTGGAGGGCATATGTATGATCTTGTTCACCTGAAATCCAGCAAAAACTTTGAAAAAGTTTGAAAAGTACCTAGATTATATGTATGGAGATTCATTTGCTGATCTGGGGACATCAGCTGGATGGGTAGGGGACAGTTGAGACAGTTCCCAGGGATGTAGGTCCTGGTGGACACCATTTTTCCACTCTCCACACAGCCTCCTAGCACAGGCATGTGAGCTCAGATGTGGCACACATGCACTGCCTTGCCAGGACAAATTGGAGCAAGTGGTGGCAGCTCTTGCTGAGCCTGGAGAGCACAGGTGGTTGCAGCATTCCTCTGCTCCCTGGCTGGGGTGCAAGAGTGTGAATGGTCATGGAACTCTCCTACTGCCTAGCTAAGGCCTGAAAGTGTGAGCAGACAGGACCTTCTCCCACTCCCAGCCTAAACCCTGCACTCATGCATAGACAAGTCACACTCTTTCTGCATTGCTGAAGCCGGCAAGCATACGCCACCCACTACACTTTCCAGTTGCCTTGCTTAAGCTAGTGGATGTGTGCAACCCACTCAGGGGACTCCCTTTATTGCCTGGTCCTGGTGGCCAAGAGGGCTGGTGTTCCATAGTACCATAGGACTTTAACAATGAAAATGACAGTCCTTGGCATCCCACCACCTCCAGGACATGGCACAGACCATAGACTAAAACACAACCCCAGTCTTCCTGTGCAAAAGGCTTTTTTACTTAGCCTGGGGATTCAGTCTAAGGACAGGCTTCAGGTTTCCCACACATCTAGAGGCTAAGGAGGTGCTCCCAGGAAATCTAAGCAGGGAGACATGATCCTTGTGCATCCCCTAGGCTTTACTACAGTTCAACAAGACTTTCCATAAAGGAGCTTATACATTCATTTGGAGCCCCAATTGTGGCACATGTTGCACAGAAGGTACCTCCAGATCTCCTGGTTTTGAGGTCATCAGGTATTACCATTGCA
Source organism: Leopardus geoffroyi (assembly GCF_018350155.1). Classification (NCBI taxonomy): domain Eukaryota; kingdom Metazoa; phylum Chordata; class Mammalia; order Carnivora; family Felidae; genus Leopardus; species Leopardus geoffroyi. The sequence continues at coordinate 90,569,877 of NC_059337.1, forward strand.
AACCCACAGGACTATACTTATTTGCAGCCTTTAAAACTGATGTCTGGGGTTCTGACTTCAAATCTGAAACCAGGTACTAAATGAAATTCTTCTCCTCGGCTCACTGACACGTCTTGGAATACCCTCAACAACAAGGGCATATCAAAAATAATCAGGTGGTCTAGACATTCACAAAGGTTTGAAAGACAACCAAGAGCAAGGGCAAGGTTGTACAAAAAGGATCAGCAACCATTAAAGGGCACTCACTCGATATAGAGGGCTAGCTGTTTTGCTTAATACATAGAAACAGAGTCAAGCAAAATAAGGGAAAAGATAAATATGTTTCAAATGAAAGAGCAAGACAAAAACCTCAGAAAATACCTTAATTATGAAGAGATAAATAGTTTACCTGGTAAAGAATTCAAAGAAATGGTCACAAAGATTCTCAATCAAACTTGGGAGGTGAATGGATGAACATAGTGAGAACTCCGACAAAGAGAAAACAAAATATTAAACAAGTGGCAAGGCTGAAGAATATAGTAACTGAACAGAAAAATGTGCTAGAAGGGTTCAACAGAAAATTTGATGAAGTAGAAGTGTGAATTAACAAGCTGGGGGAAGAAAAAAAAAAGCATTGGAACTTACCCAGACAGAACAGCAAAAAGAACAAAAAAGAACTTTAGAAAATGAAGAACTTTAGAAAATTTTAGAATATAAGGGACCTCTGAGACAACATCAAATAGAATAACATTTGCATTATAGGGGTTCCAGATGGAGAAGAGAGAAAGAGGTAGAAAATTTATTTGAAGAACTCAGAGCTAAAAACTTCCCTAATATAGGAAAAGAAACAGACATCCAAGTCTAGGAAGCCAAGAGATTTTTAAGTAAAATGAACCCAAAGAGAGCCACACTAAGACACATTATAATTCAAATGTCAAAAGTTAAAGATAAAGAGAGAATCTTAAAGTCCTGAGAGAGAACTTGTTACATACAAGGGAAACCCCATAAGGTTATCAGCAGATTCCTCAACAGAAACTTTGCAAGCCAGACAGGAGTGCCACAACATATTCAAAGTGCTGAAAGTAAGAAAACTTCCCACCAAGAATAATCTACCTAGCAAGGTGACCATTTAGATTTGAAGAAAAGATAACGAGTTTTCCAGAGAAGCAAAAGTTAAAGGAATTCATCACTACTAATTCAGCCTTACCAGAAATATTAAAGGGACTTCTGTAAGCTGAAAAGAAATAGGACTAATTAATGACAAGAAAACATAAAAAAGTAGAAATGTACTGGAAAAGGTAAATATATGAGAAAGTGGATTAATCACTTATAAAACTACTAAAAAGGTTAAAAGACAAAAGTAGTAAAATCAACTAACTCTATATTAGTTAAGGAAGAGATAAAATTAAAAAATGTAAAATACATTTTTTATTTTATCTGACTGACTAGATAAAAACACAAGATACATCTATACTCTAGAAACTCACTTCAGAAGTAAAGACACACATGGACTGAAAGTTAAGGGATGGAAAAAGATGTTTCATATAAATGGAAACAAGAAAAGCTAGAGTATCTATACTCTGATATCAGACAAAGTAGACTTTAAAACAAAACTGTTATAGGGGCGCCTGGGTGGCTCAGTTGGTTAAGGGTCTGACTTCAGCTCAGGTCACGATCTCGCGGTATGTGAGTTCGAGCCCCGCGTCGGGCTCTGTGCTGACTGCTCAGAGCCCAGAGCCTGCTTCAGATTCCGTGTCTCCCTCTCTCTCTCTGACCCTCCCCCGTTCATGCTCTGTCTCAAAAATAAATAAATGTTAAAAAAAAATTAAAAAATAAAATAAAAAATAAAACAAAACTGTTATAAAAGACAAAGAAAGAGGAGCACTACATAATTACAGAAGAGTCAATCTTGCAAGGAGATATAACATTTGTAAATATATATGTACCCAATATAGGGCACCAAAATATATAAAGCAAATATTAACAAACCTAAAGAGAGAAATTGACAGCAATACAATAATAGTAGTGGACTTTAATACCCTACTGACATCAATGGATCTATCATCCAGGCAGAAAATCAATAAGAAAGCATGGGCCTAACTGACACTTTAGAACAGATGGACTTAAGAGATATATGCAGACTATTCCATCCAAAAGCAGCAGAATATATATTCTTCTCAAGTGCACATGGAACATTATCCAGGATAAGTCACATGTTAGTCCACAAAACAAGTCTTAATAAATTCAAGAATACTGAAATCATATTAAGCATCTTTTCTGAACAGAATGCTATGAAACTATAAATCAGTTATAAAAATAAATCTGAAAAAACTAAAAACAAAAACAAAAAACACAGAAATAAAGCAACATGTTATTGAGCAAGTATCAGTCATAGAAGATATCAAAGGAGAAGTCAAAAAACAACTAGAAACAAATGAATAGAAATATAACACACTAAAATGTATGCGATGCAGCAAAAGTGTGCTCAGGGAAATTCATAGTGATACAAGCCTACAAGAAACAAATGAAATCTCAAACAATTTATCTTCACACCTAAAGAAATTAGAAAAAGAACAAATGAAGCCCAAAGTTATTAGAAAGAAGGAAATAAAAATCAGAGCAGAAATAAATAGAATAGAATAGAGACTAAAAAGACAATAGAAAAGAACCAATGAAATTAAGAGCTGGCACTGGTAAAAAATAAAATTGACAATCCTTATCTAGGTTCACCAAGAAATAATGAGAGAGGGTTCAAAGAAATAAAATCAGAAATGAAACAGAAGTTACAACTGATACCACAGAAAAACAAAGGATCAAAAGAGACGACTATAAACAATCATATACCAACAATTTGAACAACTTAGGGAAATGAATAAATTCCTAAAAATTCACAATCTGCTATGACTGAACCATGAAGACATAGAAAATCTTTATAGAACAATTACTAGTAAGGAGATTGAAAATGTAATTAAAAACGTTCCAACAGACAGAAGTCCAGGACAGGGTGGCTTCACTGGTGAATTATACCAAATGTTCAAAGACTTAATACCTGTCTTTCTCAAATCCTTCCAAAAAAAAAAAAAAAAGAAAAGGAAAAGAAAGAAGGGAAAGCTTCCAAAGTCATTTTATGAAGTCAGCATTACTTGTATACCATAACCAGACAAGGGCACCACACAAAAAGAAAATTACAGACCAATATCCTGATGAACATAGATGTAAAATCCTCAACAAAAATTAGCAAGCTAAATTCAACAGTACATTAAAAAAGTCATACACCGGGGCGCCTGGGTGGCGCAGTCGGTTAAGCGTCCGACTTCAGCCAGGTCACGATCTCGCGGTCCGTGAGTTCGAGCCCCGCGTCGGGCTCTGGGCTGATGGCTCAGAGCCTGGAGCCTGTTTCTGATTCTGTGTCTCCCTCTCTCTCTGCCCCTCCCCCGTTCATGCTCTGTCTCTCTCTGTCCCAAAAATGAATAAACGTTAAAAAAAAAAAAAAGTCATACACCATGATCAAGTAGGATTTACTTCAGGGATCCAAGGATGGTTCAGTATTCACAAATCAATCAACATGGTACACCATATTAACAAAAGGAAAGCTAAAAATCATATGATTATCTCAAAAGATGCAGAAATAGTTTTTAACAAAATTCAATATCTATTTATGATTTTTAAAAAAGTCCTCAACAAAGTGGGTATAGAGGGAACATACCTCAACATAATAAAAGTCATGTATGACTAGTCCACAGCTAACATCATTCTCAGTGGTGGAAAGCTTTCCTCCAGGATCAGGAAAAAGACAAGGATTCGCACTCTCCCCACTTTTATTCAACATTGTATTGGAAATCATAGCCAGAGCAATTAGGTAAGAAAAAGAAATCGAAGGCATACAGATTGGAAAGGAAGAATTAAAACTGTTACTATTGCAGATGACATGACTTTATTTAGAAAACCCTAGGGGCGCCTGGGTGGCGCAGTCGGTTAAGCGTCCGACTTCAGCCGGGTCATGATCTCGCGGTCCGTGAGTTCGAGCCCCACGTCAGGCTCTGGGCTGATGGCTCAGAGCCTGGAGCCTGTTTCTGATTCTGTGTCTCCCTCTCTCTCTGCCCCTCCCCCGTTCATGCTCTGTCTCTCTCTGTCCCAAAAATAAATAAACGTTGAAAAAAAAAATTTAAAGAAAACCCTAATGACTCCACTAAAAATTGTTAGGACTAAAAAATGTATTCAGAAGAGTTAAAGGGTGCATCCACTGCTTATAAACTGTGAAATTTTCACATGAATACACATGCTATATAAATTGTATAAAACAACAAAACAGAACAATTTTTATCAGAGACTTTTCAAGGCAGGTTTAGAATCCTAACATCTGAGTTACATTCTGGAAAATTCATTCTTGAGTTTATATGGAAAGAATTTTAAATATGATTACAGATATATCATAAATATCCTGATTCTAAAGCCAAATCTCTCATTAAACATAAGAGCCAAAGAGTAAAAAGCTGGGCTTTTGATTTTGTTACATATGGTGTTTAGATTTTTGCATAAAACACTTATGCAAAGATTCCCCAATATGGAAACATAATTTTGTGAAAAATTAAAAATATGTATAAAGGTACTTTTTTACATAAATGAATTTAAATTAAACAGGTACATCTGTTTAACATGGAAACTTACGGCAGTTGTTTCATTTTCTGAAGCTGTTCGCAACAAGGGTTATTGAATAAAAATACTGTAAATGTAAATTTTAGTTTAATTTTCCTAAGCAGATTGGGTGCCTTTAAGTACCAAATGCCATAGCAAAGCTGATTAAAAAACATCAATTTACATTACATGGGCAGTTTATTAGAATTGCAAATTTAAGTCCAAGCATTTGACAGTCTCCGTCCTTTCCACATACTTAATAAACCAAAATTGATGGGTCTGTTGCACTTGAGAAAAACTAGAAATTGGGATGTTTTATTAAGGATTCAGTTCTAATATAAAAACCAATGCCTAACTTGATGTCCATTCTCTGGCAGCAGTAATTTTTGTCAGCATTGCTATAACTTAATGCAGAGATAGGAAGAGCACCTCTGAAAACCATAACATCATTTCTTTTCTGCTTTGTTCACATTACATTCTCTTTTCTAGTGTTAATTGTAGCTACATCTAAACTCCCTAAGCTGCCATTTACTATGAATCATAATGATCAATACACAATTTTCAACCTTCTTCTTACTTATTATTGTTAACAATCCTATTTGAAAGCACCCCTATCTATGAGCAAGATGAAATTATGTTAATTCACTCCCAGAAGCTGACAAATGATAACATAATCAAATGGATCTATTCTTCCTATGTTTTTACATTTGGAATCAAGGATGCATATTTAAAGGAAGACAGCATTCTAATCCATCACTGCCATAAGAAATTAATGCAAAATTATTAATAATCTCTGACAAATGAATTTTTAGCATGTCATATACATTTTTCTTTATTATATTGATTTCTTTTCATTAGTTCCTAGGCAGTTCACAATTAAATTTATTTCCTCACCTTAAGCCGAACAACTTAAAAATATGTGCAGTGAAATGTTGAAAGGCATCCAGGCTTTCAGACACTTACATAGTGAAGTAAAAATTTGTTTGTCCCATTTCCCCTACCTCTCTTCCTTTTAACATACTTTTGCCTGAGTTGAATGGTTATTTTGTTCTTTTTGAAAACCAGATTTTGCTTTAGGACTAGCACTGACTTTCTCTATTAAGTTCTAAGTCCCTTGCCAAAATGTTGTTCTCCTAAGCTCACAGGTTTCAAAACCCCTCTATGCTAACATTATTTCAGAGATGATAAATTCTTTGACAGTACTGGATTACTAGATGATGACATCATGAAACTATCTGCATGTATTTACTGTTACCAGTAAATTGTCATATTGGGATAAGTGCCCTGACTGACTCCTCTGCCTGTTTTTTGTTTTTGTTTTTGTTTTTTGAGAGAGAGAGAGAGAGAGAGAGAGAGAGAGAGAGAGAGCTCTAGCAGGGGAGGGGCAGAGAGAGAGGGAGACAGAATCTGAAGTGGGCTCCAGGCTCTGAGATGTCAGCACAGAGCCTGACTTGGGCTCGAACCCTCGAACGGTGAGATCATGACCTGAGCCAAGTCAGATGCTCAATCAACTGAGCCACCCAGATGCTGCCTCTGCCTGTTCTTATACTCTGGTCATCTTCTAGCATAATGCTTCAATAGGGCATTGTATGTTTCTTTCTGTGTTTTGCTACTGAAATCATTACTGCATTTTATTTTTGCCAGACTACCCCGTATGGGATAATTAAGGAATGTTAATATGTTTCCATAGCAAGTACTTTAATGCACACTTAGCATTAATCTTAGAAAAAGGTTTTGGAATTAACATGACACATTTTTATAGTCAGTGTCATAGGATTCTTGAATTCAGTCTCTCCCAATTTGAGAACGGAGAGGATTTTAAGTAAATAGTTTTTAAAATTAGAATCGATTTAAAGTTTTCAATTGAATTACCTTCTATGTGTAAGGGAAGAAAGCATGCTTTTATTCATTAATTCATATAACAACTACTACTTTAGAGCCAATTGTGCTCAGATCTATCTAGATACAATAAGTGAATTACCAATTTAGATAGCGAAAAGTCTAGTTAGTAGGAAATTTCCACATTTTAAGCAAAAAATAATGGCATCTTATTCTAGGAAAGTCGCAATAAAGTTAAGCATATGGATTCAGGATATATTTGACTATATATTGCTAGGATTTACCAATGAATTGGATGTTGGGACATGAGAAAGGTACTAACACAGTAACTCTTAAGTGAAGTTTTTAGCACCTGAGATGGGGAAAATGATATTGTGGGGAGTAGGTTTGTTGGATTAAATCAGGCTTTCATTTCGGATGTAATTATATTTGAAATACTTCTTTAATATCTAAATGTAGATGTCAAGAAGAAGGTAGACATAACTGTCTGGAGCTCAGAACAGAAGCCAGGACTAGAGATATATTGGGGGGGGGGTTGGATAACGACCTTACAGAAATTATTTAAAATCATTAGGAATGATGAAACTACTTTAAGTAAATGATGTAGATAAAGAAGAATAGAAGCTCGGAGAAACCCCCGAATCCTGGCAGAACATTAATGTTTAGGTGTCAGATCAATAGGAGACAGAATTGCTGAGGTAGTAGTGACAAGAGTAACAGCAGCAACTATGACATATTGTGTCCTTATTCTAAGCAGATCTGTATCCTAAGCATTTTACACTATTTTAGAGCACCTATTTAATCCTCTTGGTAACCAAATGGAATGTGCACTATTATCATCTTCATTTTGTTCAAGGGGAAGCTAAGGCACAAAGGGGTAAAGTGACTTTTCCGGGATGAAGTAAGATACTGTTTGTTCATTTTTTAATAAGGAGACCCTGTGTTCTCATCTAGTAGACAGATAAATTTCTAATGTCAGAAAAAGATTAACTATTAAAATCATGTCCTTGCACAGGTAGAAAGGAAGAAAATCCAGAGTCTAGAACTTAAGACAAAAGGTTGACTTGTCAAGAAATCAGTGTAATTGGAGGGAAGAAACAATGAATAAATGTGCTATATGAGTATATTGTGGATATAGAGTTTTTATATAGGAACATAGTTCCATTTTGAT